>NC_140939.1:47710934-48910934 GCF_014529385.1 Adiantum capillus-veneris | reverse complement strand
GTATGGCCGTCTTGACCGCCATGGGCATGAAAAGACATGCATGCACCTCCTACGCTTCGCTGCACCATCGGCAAGACAATACACAGCCGGTTGACATGCAAACTCGACCTGGTTTTTGGGGTTTTTGAAGGCATATTCCTCCAGTTCCACAACCCCAACATAGTGGTATCCATCAGCACCGCTCGAGACTCAGCGGCAGGGAACATATGCACGGAGATGAAAATTTTAGCATGCATGCTCACGCATTATGCAAAACTTGGATGGCACGGCAAGTCGAGTTGCATGATTAACAAGGTATGCATAGATTTTCTATTTGATTGGTCAATGTTTTGAATGCTGCATAGTTATATCATGCAACAGCACTCCAATCAAGCATCAAGCACTCCAAGCAAGCATCAAGCACTCCAAGTACGCACAGCTTGTGACAGTTATTTGAAGCTTTCTCCTTTGTGGGGGAAAAAAAAGAGTTGTGTTCAACTCTCTTGTCTTCGAGATAACCTCTCATCAAGCAAATTTTTTATTGCTATGTATGCACCACATCTAAGGCATGTGGGGAGTTGTAAGATGCACACTAGAGCTTCTTGAGTTGTTGTTATTTCTTGACTTGTGCAAGACACAACTAGGATTTGGTAAGCAAGGCTTGTCCGACTACAAGATAGGCTAGGAGCCATGAACTTCTCTTGTGAACATCTAGTTGTTTCACTTCAGTGTTGGGATTTAAAGAATGTCTACCCTCATTATGCACAAAGTTGCAAGTGTAGTATACACTTGAGGTGTTTTCTCCGTACATGCAAGGCATGAGGATCAGTTTCAGTAGATGAATGATACTTTGTCTTCATGGTTCTTTTACCATAGTTTTGACTATGAGTTACATTGTGGTACGTCACTTGGATACAAGCCTCATGACTATGAGTCATTCTTGTTTTCTTGTGAGGTGTTTCTCTTCTCAATGCCTCAGAGATAGTGTCCTTTTTCAATACGATAGTTCAAGGCGAGTACGGCTCTTCATTAAGATTGTTTTTATGTGTAAAGAGTCTATACAACTTACCACTCTCTTGTAGGTAGTCCTAGTCTGGAGATCAAGGTCACAGAATCTTGTCTATAGCATTCTATAGCCTCATGTGGTTATGATGCTCTGTGGTCATGGTACCACTCTTTTGGGGTAAGACTCAGCGGGTGATTATTACATCACCCCATAGGCATTAAGGATCACAGTTTGATCTGCATTGAGGATCACAGCTGATCTCTCCCAGCTATACTTTCAAGGAAAGAATTCCGCAATCTACCACGCGGTAGCAGGCGAACACACTTTCGAAGTTGATTCCAATCAATCTGTACACGGCTGACTATGTTGGTTATCGGTATCTGCTAGTTGAGCAGTTTCTACAAAGAGTCTTACCAATGGGTTTGACTACGTAGATTCTAATCCAAGGGCTTGGATTGCAAAGGCAACACCCAAGGTTCCCAATGCAATGTTGCTTGTTTCTTTCAGGCAGGGGATGTGCTCCTCTCCATTTGAATACAGGTAAGTGTACATTGCGTTCAAATCTCCAGGTATGCATCTATTGATTTGGTGTTATTCTGTTTTTAGTATGCTTTGCTTGGTTTTTCAAGACGTCTATGTACACTTGAATGCTACAGAGCCATGCCAAGGGCATGTCGGCACAAAGTATTTTGGGCAAAGTGTCCAATCTATCTTTCTACCTTATGCTGTTACGAACCTACTTATAGGGTTCAATTTGGCACATGTTGTCACATGGGATACAACATGGTCTAGGAACTCAAAGAGTTTGGTTTAGCCAGTGTGGAGCAAGATAATGAGGGTCCCTTTCACTCTTGTCATGGAGTGTTTTGCAGTTCCTCCACACACAAGTACATCTTGTACTTGAAGGATGTCCTTTTTTACAAATCCTTACATGAGACATATTCCACATGTGGAGAATATGAGTCTCTGGACTGACAATGGCGCCATTATTTCAATTATGTGTCACAACAAAGTCCATAGGTGCTGGTCACATCTGTTTTCTAGACCATTGTTAGCACGACGTATCATGAGCGATTTCGTGGCCAAAAATTGTCGGATACTTAGAATGACTTGTTAAGGTACAAGTACTGCTATACAACATTACAGATGGTTGTTTATACATATAGCAAGGCTATAAGTTGTTAATGAAAAAGTTTCATTGTATGTACCTAGAAGTGATCAATGTTTCACCTTCTATTGTGATTCAGATGTTTCAGCAAGACTTGCAAAATATTGCAACTAAAAGTATTTAGTTTCTTTTCAGAACTATTTACATTCATTTTAATGTGTGCTAAGCACATCACATTTGCCATAAGTATTGGCAAGAATCATTATGGATATATTGGTTCGGGTTAGTTTTTGCTAAATTCATGCACACTAGGTGTTATGGGCCCTAGTGTTTAGCAAAGGCTGATTTGGAACGGCATGCATATTCCTCAGGTTGCTGCTTATGAAGCATTTTGCACTCTATGTGCACTATCTCTATGAGATTACTTTTGGGTCTACTAATCACCAATAGAGGTCATGGCTCAGTTTAGGCGTTTGTGGATTTTCAATTTAACCATGATGGTTATTTTGGACATTGTTGATTCCTCACCAATGCTATACACTACTGTGATTCCCCGTTTACCAATCATCTGGGACGACTGTCTGTAAACCGTGAGGAAAACACACCTCAGTACTGTCAGTTATCCAAGGGGATAGGCAGATTACAAAGAGTAATATTGTGCTAAAGGATCTGCTAAGAGCATACGTTAGCACAATGCATTTCTGAATAGATGATTTTTCTCCCTATTCTAGAGTTTGCTTAAGTACGATTTTCGACTTTGAACAACTCTTGTGGTGGGGTTGGAGATTGTGTCAATACTTTCATACGTCGAGGAATTACCAGGTGTGCTGACAAAGTGTGTTGGCAAGTAACCTTCATTAGGGATGAACATGTAGCTCTTTGTGTTCCAAACTATTCAGAATTCTAACACGAGGACACTCCCTATCTACGGACTTTTCAAGATACTCAGGCGAGTAGGAAATCTGGCTCACAACTGCATGGAAAGTTACGCCAAGGTTTCCTTGCATTATTCCAGTACCTTCACAAGATCTGAAAACTGGTCATGCCTTTGGAAAACTCTTAGTTGTGGTTACTCCTTTACAGTACTCAAGTGAGTTATAAATGGAGTTACCATTTAGACCCAAGTGGTTGCAAATGGACAACAATGTTGAAAATCAAGATGTTGCTCTTGGTTTCATTGAACCTCCTCACTGCACCAATTATTGGTCATACAGACAACTGACTCACTTATGGGACGTCAATAAAGAAAACATCAGTATTCTTAAGAAGATATTACTACTTGTGTTTTCGAGGACAAAAACTCTTCCTTAAGGGGGGAGTAATGTCACGACAAGGGTCCTACGGGGCAAGGCCCAACCTAGGGGGTCAAGGACCTAGGCCAAGGGCCTGGACTGAAACAATGCAGACTGGGGATCCACATAGGGCAAGTGCTAGGAGCTAGCCTATATAAGGGGCGGTAGGGAGGAGGATCCTATGTTCAGTTACCCTAAGTCTTACATTGCCGCTCCGGTCACCGAAAGACGCACCGTAACACACAGCTCGAAGCCCATCACCTCGGCTACCTCTAGAAATATAAAACTTTAGTATTTCTAATCTTAGACCCCCAAGTTGGCCTAGTTGCCCTTCTCACATGCATCCGCAATCACCTTCTAAGTTGAGACCACTCGCTTCGGATGCTCATAATTCATGACGTACCAGTCCGATTCACAAGCTATTAAGCACGGCTGAAAACCCTTATTAAAAACCATATTTTGGAGTCTCGAACAACCCAAAACATCATCATTCAAGCTTGGCAAAATCACACCTTTGTACATGAATTTTTACAAAGTCACTTTCGAAACTTGCAGGGCTATGTACACATATATACATGAGGCTACTGGGCAAGCTTTTTAGCATGGATTTGTGACTTTATCTTCATCCAAAAAATGCCTGACAGCGTATACATATTTTTTTGGGCAAGCGAGGCTAGGGACATGGCACCGTTGCATGTTTTTTCACATAAATATATGCCTATTTTTCTTTAGAAATGTACAAATGTCAAGTGTTTTGAAGTGGCATGCTTGTTTTGCCTAGAAAGTTTAATGCGGAGAATCTTGGCCAAAAATAACAGGGTTCATGTGCAGGCGTAAAAGACATGTCCAAAGTGCTTACCAAGTGAAAAAATGAGGTTCAACATGAAATTTGAGCCCAATGGTATTTTTCCACAAGTTTAGGGATTTTCCCCCGCTCGTTTGGGCTTTTTATAAACAAAAAGGGGCATTTTTGGGCAAAAAATGGTCTTAAAATGGTAAAAATAGCCTAGAAATAGCTTAAAATATGTCCAAATTCCACATCAACTATGTTTCCATCATTTCTCAAGTTGTGTGGGAATTTTAGAGCAAAGAATGAGCTCATTTGGGAACATGAACAAGGAGATACAATGATTCCTTTACAGGGCGCTAGTGCAGTCTCGTGCTGCTTCCACTACATGGTCGAGATTGTGAGGCCTCCAATTATGGTTTCCCCTCCTCAAATAACTACTTGGGATTCTCCGATGAAGTACTGAAGCTTCCATGAAATGGTCACGCTGACGAGGAATGGAAGCGTCATTTTAGGGTTTTTAACAGGTCGAATGAGCATGGCATCTGTGCAATTGGGAGCGAGGCTACACCTAATCATCGTCACACACACAAGAGTTTTGAGTTAGTATTGGTTCTTTTTCAAAGTGGAGCTTTCATGGCTAGAGTTTTGTTCTTTTCTAGTGTGTTTTTGGATTCAAATCATCTACGCGTTGCTTGAATTTGCTATGAATCCTCACATTCAGAGGCTTGACACTTTCCTAGTCACACTGCGCACTTCTTGACACCGTACCGTGTCTTATGGTGCATCATTGGTGACCAAAGCAGCAAGGTATGCGTTGGGGAAAATTGTCCAGAAGTCCTCTCATTCTTTGAAAGAAGCTGGGAATTTTTGGGGAAGTTGGGAAGCTTGGGGAGAGTTGCCATGTGGCATGGAAGTAATCCCACATGGGAAGACGAAAGGGGAAACTGGAGGGTACATAGGGAACTTTGGGAGCCCATTATGGTGTATCAAAGGTGAGAGAAGCTCTCTCAAGTGCTTGTGGGCTCATGGGGAAGGGGATGGAAAAATTTTCAGTCCACATTAGCTGCTCACGTGCCTGACCAACGTTTTTTGGTCCACGGACACTTGCCCCCACCCCATTCCTTGGTCAAAGGGTCACCGACATGTCATTTTTCACCCAAAAAAGGTCAAAATTGGACCAATAAAGAGGTTCCAAAGGAGAGAACCACGTCGTCTAAGATGAGAGAAAAACCCTGGGGATAAGACCCAAGAAATCCCCCTTTTTAAGAGATTAAATTCTCTGCACGCCCCTTTTGCCTTACAGAGACTTTTTTTTTAGAGCTTTTTGAGAGACTCCCATCTTCGAAATCTTGTAAATCTCTCATTTGTTATCGGAATCAAGCATATGGATACTCTACGGAGATCTACATGACACAATCTTGGTCTTTATGGTCTTGGTTTTTAGCAATTTTAATCATGGTTCAGGTTAGAGATGTTTTCCACCGGACTTTAGGAATTTAAGATTGGCAGCCAGACGATCAAACCATGGTGCCCCTAGGATTACATCCTCATGCTTGAGAGGACAGATAAATAAGTCCTCTTTGTCCACATAGCTTTGGACATGCAGCCTCAATTTCCCAATTCAGGGAGTGATTGAAGCTTGTTGCCCCTTGAAAGCACCATCTACGGGTAGGATATCTCCCATCTCATAGGCTTGTATGCCTAGCTCGGTGGCCAACTCTGTAGATATGAAATGATTAGTGGAACTAGGGTCAAAGATAATAAAAGCATCCTGTTCTCTTACCTTTCCCCAAGCATGGCATAGAGGATATCCTTTGTGGTGAGTTTCCTCCTCTTGCATTTCGACCAAGGTAGATCTAGGAGGATCATGGCGGGTGTTCTTTTGGGGAAAAGCGCGGTACGCATGCCCTTGTTCACCGCACTTGAAGCCCCAGATATCCTTGTGATAACACTCCAGCTCTTTAGGAGAGAGTTTATTTTTACCTTTGTAAACTCCCTTCTCCTTAGCTTTGTTGGAATTGCCCTTAGGAGACTTTTGGGCATTTTCCTTCCCCTTAGGCTCATTGGAACCCTTGTTACCTCTGGGCTTAGAATTCCTCTTAGCTCTGTTTGGAAATTGATTCGAGAGGCCACCATAGTATGGTGTATTACCGCCAATATGGTGCGTGGCCTTTGGGAGTTGACATAATTTGCCATTTCTTTGGTTAAGCCCGCACAAAATTGCTACTTTTGCTCTCCAGAATCCCACTTTTTGAAGACAATGGCTTTGAGTTGTAGGTCCCAAAACTTGTCTACATATTTGTGAATGGATTCATAGGGAGAGAGCTTCAAGATTCGCCATTCGGTGAGTAATCTTTCTTTCGCATTGGTGGCCAGAAACTGCTTAATAATGGAATCTCTTAAAGCTTTCCATGTTCGTGGAGCTTCATCGTTGGCCCGTAGGCTAGACCACCTTGTCTGGTGGACTTCTGAAAGTGCATAGCTACATGGAATAGCTTAAAGGACTCCATGAAGCCCTCATCTCTGAAAGGCACATCAAATTGTTGGATAAAGGCCAAGACTTTGTCCATAGAACCAAAGGTGCGATCGTAGGTAAGGAAAGATATGGCCTTTCCTCCCTCTTTGAACTTCTTCATCTTGGACGACCTCTTCCATGTGGCATAGTATTTCCTATGGCCTCTTCCTTTAGACGGTTCAAAGGTTGCACCATCACTTTCTTCAAAAGATAAAGAATTTGAGGAAGATGGAGAAGAGAGTGACCTCTTTCTTAACTTCTTCTTTCCTTGATCTTCTTTGTCAGCACCATCACTTTCATAAGAGGAAGAGGATGAAGAAGATGGAGAAGAGGGTGTCCTCTTTCTCGCCTTTTTCTTCTCTTGCTCTTTGTCATCCCTCTTTGAATTATGGTGTGGAGAAGTGTGCAATGGTCTTCTCCGTTTTGGAGGTGATGCAGAGCGTTTAGCCCTTGTCTTTGTGGAGCCCTCTCTCTCGAGGTGGCGGGAGACTCACTTGTTTCTCGTTCCTTTGGTGGAGGCTCTTGAGTTCTCCTTTGGGAAGGAGATGCATCATCAAGAAGTAAATTCTTAAGCCCTTTGTATGGATCCTCTTCTTCTTCCTGAATCAAACAGAGGCCTCTTTTGGAAGTCTTGCAAGAAGGCTTCCTAGGTGCTCTCTTGTCATGGTAGGGAGCTTGGAGAATCCCATGAGCACGAAGCTGCCATTGCACTTCACTTTGGAGTTATGGATTGCCCATGGCTTGTTGAAACCTAGAAACAAGATAGTTAACAAGCATCGGGGCATCATTAGTATCTTTCTCATTAGAAAAATAAAAGTTATCTACATTAATTTCACTCTCTTTACTATTGTCAGCCATTCTAACAACTTCTAGGTGTAAAATTTTTAGGTGTACTTTGACACTTCAAGACCTAGTTGCTATTCCGCTGTACACCTTTAGAAAAAGCACTGAAGCTACTGTACCCATGGCTCAAATACCATTAACTGCAAGGAATAGAAGAGAGGTTCGTTCAACACCAAAACAACACCAGCTCTTGTCAAGCTTCTAATAGCTCAATAGAGCCCTGTAGGACTCCACTATTACGACCATAGATCTCGATGGTGATGCCCCGTTAACTACACGAAGGCAAGCACACTACAAGTCTGAAAAATATCTATTCTAGTTACTCACATGCAATTAATAATTTCAACCATCTATAGCTAGGTTGAGGGCCATTGAAAGTGACATTGCACTTCCATTCAAGATGCATTTGACCCTATTGGATAAGGCCCTGTTGAAGCAAGTTACTAACTTGGGGTTTTTGGAGGGATTTAATTAAATCATGTATCAAGTAGAAGCAGTATAATGATTTACATAGCATACAAAAGAAGGGCAAGTCCTCAATGGCAAAGAGAAGACATCAGGGTAGTCAGAGGATCTCAAAATATTGTCCCTGATGAAGTTGATCCAGTGGTGAACATGGGTTTGGAATCTCAAATCAGAAAAATTATCTCCCAGATTTGACATGGCAGACAAATTTGCATTGGCCTAAAGAAGTTCAAGGTTTAGCCATACAATTTCTACAGAATCCTTACAAAGTTGTCACTGGTTCACAAGATCCAAAATCCAATATTCAATTCTACGCATTATAAAAGTGGTTTCTGAGAATGAGAAATATTCAAAATTGGTAGATTTATTGGACCGTTTCATGAAAGTGAAGGACATAAAGCTCGTCATGAATTATGATTTTTCTAGATCATGGGAAGACTATCTTGTCTTCTTCCTTATTGCTTTCCACAACTCTTCCTATAGAGGAGGCTATTTCGTGGATGGGAATATTGACTAGTCTTGTCCTAAGTCTTGTCGCCAATGGTGGAGCTCTTGTGTGCACTTTGTCTTCATTAGTAGTTTTTTTAAGTAGCTATAGATTTTGCTCTAGGGTAGGTGGTAGATGCTTTGCATTGCCTATAGCATGGCAAGAAATCCGTGTTAGTACTTATGGAGCTCCCAAGAAGGTGATGTTCTCTTGATTTTTCAAATGAGTGAGAGTTGTGTAAATATATAGTGTGTGGTCCACTTCTGCCACTCCTTCTCTCCTAGAGGCTTGTGTGAATGTAGAAGCCATGGCATGATTTTAAATTGTGTACAAGGGAGTTCTTTTAGCCTCGAGGGGTTCACCATTTAGTACCCCCCTATATAATGTGCATCCGAGGGGTATTAACACTAGAAGGGTAACCTAACAGGACATAAAAGTTTCCTTTCAGGGTTTTGGAAAAAAATTCCAAAACCATAGTAGATCCACTCTTTTTGAAAAATCCTTTCATGAGCTTATAGTTCAATAACTACTACATATGGAAAAAATGAGAAACTTGTAATTTTTCTCATCCCTTGGTCACTACAAGCCTCCAAAGTTGATGGACCAGTGCATTTTGCCCAAAACAGCAATTTCTTACAGTTGATTGCATATAAATAAGAGTGGAGATTTTTGTAGGACATGAGATAAAATGCCACATTAACTTCAATGGGTTGGTGACCAAAACATATGGTTGCTTTTACCTCACTATTTTCTTTTTTGGGCAAAAAAAAATAGGTACAAAAAGTTGCATTTTTGCCATTTTGTGAACCTATCATCAAAGTTTCTACAGTCACACTCAATTCAGATACTATATACATGTTTTCTTAGTTCCCTTTCGGCCTCTGGATTCAAAAGAAGGGCAAGTCCTCAATGGCAAAGAGAAGACATCAGGGTAGTCAGAGGATCTCAAAATATTGTCCCTGATGAAGTTGATCCAATGGTGAACATGGGTTTGGAATCTCAAATCAGAAAAAGTTGTCACTGGTTCACAAGATCCAAAATACAATATTCAATTCTACACATTATAAAAGTGGTTTCTGAGAATGAGAAATATTCAAAATTGGCAGATTTATTGGACCGTTTCATGAAAGTGAAGGACATAAAGCTCGTCATCAATTATGATTTTTCTAGATCATGGGAAGACTATCTTGTCTTCTTCCTTATTGCTTTCCACAACTCTTCCTATAGAGGAGGCTATTTCGTGGATGGGAATATTGACTAGTCTTGTCCTAAGTCTTGTCGCCAATGGTGGAGCTCTTGTGTGCACTTTGTCTTCATTAGTAGTTTTTTTAAGTAGCTATAGATTTTGCTCTAGGGTAGGTGGTAGATGCTTTGCATTGCCTATAGCATGGCAAGAAATCCGTGTTAGTACTTATGGAGCTCCCAAGAAGGTGATGTTCTCTGGATTTTTCAAATCAGTGAGAGTTGTGTAAATATATAGTGTGTGGTCCATTTCTGCCACTCCTTCTCTCCTAGAGGCTTGTGTGAATGTAGAAGCCATGGCATGATTTTAAATTGTGTACAAGGGAGGTCTTTTAGCCTCGAGGGGTTCACCATTTAGTACCCCCCTATATAATGTGCATCCGAGGGGTATTAACACTAGAAGGGTAACCTAACAGGACATAAAAGTTTCCTTTCAGGGTTTTGGAAACAAATTCCAAAACCATAGTAGATCCACTCTTTTTGAAAAATCCTTTCATGAGCTTATAGTTCAATAACTACTACATATGGAAAAAATGAGAAGCTTGTAATTTTTCTCATCCCTTGGTCACTACAAGCCTCCAAAGTTGATGGACCAGTGCATTTTGCTCAAAACAGCAATTTCTTAGAGTTGATTGCATATAAATAAGAGTGGAGATTTTTGTAGGACATGAGATAAAATGCCACATGAACTTCAATGGGTTGGTGACCAAAACATATGGTTGCTTTTACCTCACTATTTTCTTTTTTGGGAAAAAAAAATAGGTACAAAAAGTTGCACGTTTGCCATTTTGTGAACCTATCATCAAAGTTTCTACAGTCACACTCAATTCAGATACTATATACATGTTTTCTTAGTTCCCTTTCGGCCTCTGGATTCAAAAGAAGGGCAAGTCCTCAATGGCAAAGAGAAGACATCAGGGTAGTCAGAGGATCTCAAAATATTGTCCCTGATGAAGTTGATCCAGTGGTGAACATGGGTTTGGAATCTCAAATCAGAAAAATTATCTCCCAGATTTGACATGGCAGACAAATTTGCATTGGCCTAAAGAAGTTCAAGGTTTAGCCATACAATTTCTACAGAATCCTTACAAAGTTGTCACTGGTTCACAAGATCCAAAATCCAATATTCAATTCTACGCATTATAAAAGTGGTTTCTGAGAATGAGAAATATTCAAAATTGGTAGATTTATTGGACCGTTTCATGAAAGTGAAGGACATAAAGCTCGTCATGAATTATGATTTTTCTAGATCATGGGAAGACTATCTTGTCTTCTTCCTTATTGCTTTCCACAACTCTTCCTATAGAGGAGGCTATTTCGTGGATGGGAATATTGACTAGTCTTGTCCTAAGTCTTGTCGCCAATGGTGGAGCTCTTGTGTGCACTTTGTCTTCATTAGTAGTTTTTTTAAGTAGCTATAGATTTTGCTCTAGGGTAGGTGGTAGATGCTTTGCATTGCCTATAGCATGGCAAGAAATCCGTGTTAGTACTTATGGAGCTCCCAAGAAGGTGATGTTCTCTGGATTTTTCAAATGAGTGAGAGTTGTGTAAATATATAGTGTGTGGTCCACTTCTGCCACTCCTTCTCTCCTAGAGGCTTGTGTGAATGTAGAAGCCATGGCATGATTTTAAATTGTGTACAAGGGAGGTCTTTTAGCCTCGAGGGGTTCACCATTTAGTACCCCCCTATATAATGTGCATCCGAGGGGTATTAACACTAGAAGGGCAACCTAACAGGACATAAAAGTTTCCTTTCAGGGTTTTGGAAACAAATTCCAAAACCATAGTAGATCCACTCTTTTTGAAAAATCCTTTCATGAGCTTATAGTCCAATAACTACTACATATGGAAAAAATGAGAAACTTGTAATTTTTCTCATCCCTTGGTCACTACAAGCCTCCAAAGTTGATGGACCAGTGCATTTTGCCCAAAACAGCAATTTCTTACAGTTGATTGCATATAAATAAGAGTGGAGATTTTTGTAGGACATGAGATAAAATGCCACATGAACTTCAATGGGTTGGTGACCAAAACATATGGTTGCTTTTACCTCACTATTTTCTTTTTTGGGCAAAAAAAATAGGTACAAAAAGTTGCACTTTTGCCATTTTGCGAACCTATCATCAAAGTTTCTACAGTCACACTCAATTCAGATACTATATACATGTTTTCTTAGTTCCCTTTCGGCCTCTCGATTCAAAAGGAGCCATGGAGCATGTCAAAAGGATAATGGATCTCTTACAATTGGAACCTTGGGGCCAATGATAAAGTGCTAAATACAGCAAACATGAAAAAACTGGGTTTAGCATTATGATCCCTAAACCCATAGAAACTACTCAATATCTAGCCAAGTTTGTATTGTATGATTAGATATGGTTACTACCTACAAAATACACACAATTGGCCTAAGAAACTAGCAATATTCATAAAGTTATACTTGCTACTCTAAAATGTATCGTATTCTTCAGCAACCAAAAAACTCAACCATCATCATATACTATGCTATATAGCATATTAGGTCCCCCAAAACTCAAGGAAGATTAGATTTATGTTATACATTACACTTACACAATCAAAATTGAATTTGGATATCATTAAGAAAGCCACCAAAAAAATCATAAAAGTGCTAATTTTGGCCAAAAAAACAGGATTATGCAATTCTTGTAAATTGGTCATAACTTACAATTTTAACACTTAGCTCTCCCTACAAGCATCAAAACATGTTGAGAACTATGAAGGCCTAACCTCTAGCCATCTAAACCTCACAAACATGAAGTTTAGAGTGGTATAGTTGCCAAAAATTGAAAAAAAGCCAAAAACAGGACCCATTTTTTCACACAGTTTAGGTTCAAAAATGTTGTGTAAGAGTAAGGTTAATGGTGAGATCGATACTCAAAAAAAAAAGCTAAGTTTTTTTCAGCTCATAAGGCAACTTTGTGGATATATAGCACCTAGAAATTCATTTTCATACTCTTCAAATAATTCAAGCAAAATGGTCACTTAACAGGACACAAAAGTGTCCAAGGACATAAAAGTGTCCTGTTACCATTCTAGTCCCCTTATTTTAATGTATCTTTGTTAAATTGCCTAATTGTTTTTCATTTTAAAATCCCTATTTTCAAACTCACGTTATACATTAACATGATTACATAGTGCACCCCCCCGAGCTTTTAGTAGTGAAATGAAAGTAGTGATGACAAGTGCAAGCGCAAAACTCACCCCAGTGGCCTCTACGGCAGACCTGTGCACGTAGGACTCCTCACGAGGAGTGAATAGGGGGCACCACCTAGCTTTGAGCGGCTAGGACACGGACATTAGCTATTCGAATGATAACAACACAGCGCACGGCAAGGGGGTATATACATACATATATATATATATATATATATATATATATATATATATATATATATATATATATATATATATATATATATATATATATATATATATATATATATATATATATATATAGAGAGAGAGAGAGAGAGAGAGAGAGAGAGAGATGGAGACATAGGCAAAGGAGATGAAGACCCTTCAAAATGTGTGGGTAAACTTGATTCAAGATGGTATTCACAAAACCCCTCGTCTTGGCAAGATGGAGACCACGGTGTGTGTGTGTGTGTGTGTGTGTGTGTGTGTGTGTGTGTGTGTGTCTGAGATAGATAGATAGATAGATTTTATTATCGTCCTCGGAGGTCAAATATGACCTATGGGACCAAAGTTACATGTGATGTAGTATGTGTATGGCTGATGAGTGACTCACGATGCTCCAAAATTATGGTGATGAGAGTCGCAATAGAGAGCCCACACAGTGGCTGGTGGGAGAGGAAAGTGTGTAGGTCTAAGTTATGGCTGAAAATGTGAGAGAAGCAAGTTTGGATGTGACCAAAAGCTAAGAACTCTAGTAGTGCGTGGTACTCAGTCTCTTGAACTTGCAGTGAGAATAATGTGCACAATCGATTTGACTCTTCTCCATTTTCCCAACGCCCTATCTCGCATCGAAGGAAATGGGAGCTAAGCCAAATGGCTGCGATAGTGCGTATCACGGACAACGGAATAGGCTCAACCATGTAAGTGTGAGTACCGTTTCCTCTCTCAGCGAGGAACATGGTTTTGTAGTTGGGGACAATATGGGTGGTGTAATGTATGAAGCTTGACCCACCAGATTTCATCATGGCTTCATACATTGGCGTTGTAGAAAAGCTTCATTCACTTGGGAGTCAATTGAAGCATCATGTAGCAAGTGTAATGCATCTCATATCCCAAACCACTTCTTTATGTCTTGCATCCATCCCCTGCTCAAGATCTTGATTTTATGCATCTTTTGAACTTTTTTGCTTGCTTCCCATGCAATTGTAGGAAGTCGATTTAAGCGGTTTTGACGCATCTTTATCATGTACTCCACAACCCTTTCCATGCCCATAACCTCAATTGGAAGAGATCCCAACTCAAGAAGTAGGAGCATATATGGTGTTTGTATCTTAACTTGCAGAAAGTTTGTAAGAAAACGCTTTTTGACATTCTCAAACTCTTTCCAAGTAGACTTTGAGATGCTCCCGTCCCACACTTCAACTCCATAAAGAAGAACTGTTGTCACCAATGCATCAAAAAGATACTTCTTGAGAACCCAACACTTGATGTTTCCCGCATTACACATGTTTTCAAATGCATAATATGCTCTCTTTCCCGCTTCCAAAAGACACATAGCACATTCATGCCACTTGTGATTGGACGGAACCTCAAGGCCAAGGTACTTAAAGCTCTCAACAACTTCAAGTGTCTCATTGTTGTACACAATGCATGGCTTCTCCTTATGGTTGGCTTTCACAAGCATAACCTTTTTTTTGGATTCATTTACAATCAGCCCACTATGCAAGCAAAAGTTTGGAGGACAACCATAAGCTTTTGTGCATCTTCTAAAGTGTGTGCTAGAAGCACTACATCATCCGTATACAACAAAAGCATGATTACCGCTGTGAGCGGGATGAAAACACACACACCACCTCTATAACGACCCGACACACACTCTTGGGAAGATACACACACACACTATGGGGAACCACTCGGCTTAGACAACACACTTGGCCGAGACAAGGAACACACCTCTGGAGTGAGAGGAGAGAGACTATCCACTTGCCCACTCCACACACACACACACACAGACACACACACCCAAAAAACTCAGCTCAAAAGAGGATAATTTCTGATTTTTAGATACAATTGAGCTTGGGCCAACACCAATGGGGCAAATAGCTCACACAATATGGGTAAAATAAGCCAGATACAATAACAAACTAGAGCAGAAACTTCGCTCATAGGAGAAACTTACACAGAAAAATAGTAGGAAAAGAGTGAGGAATTTGACAAAATGGACAGCGCCATCGCGTCCGGAACGGCTCAAAACCCCAGTCTACAATGTCAAAGTGCTCAAATCCGACCTCGGATGAGCAGTTTACGGCCAAAACAGGCTCCAAAAACCCCAAAAACACACCTACGGCTGTTCCTCCTCTCTTCTCCACATTTTTTCTGGTCTTCTCTCAGTTTTTTCAGTTCCCACACTTAGATTCATTAGTTGGCACCCTTGGCCTTTTAGATGACCTCAAACAGACCCCGAACAGGCCAAAAACTAACCTCGCAGTGCATAGTTGTCACCTTTTTTGCATCATTCGCACACCTGGCACTCATTTCTTTTCAATAATGCGTCTCGCAACCACGTGAAGTGGCCCCAAAAAGTGTTCCTAATGATGACCTTTCTGCATAACTCTCACAAGAAAACACCACTTTGTGTCCGTATTCATCCACGTGCAAATATTGACCTCGTTCGGCCTCCTGACGCCACTCGATGCCATCTGACACACCTGCTTACCTCATGTCGTCAGCCCGCGGATATCTTCCTCAAGAAGTGTTACGCACTACCAACTCCTCCTTATTGTAGAAAAAGCACAGTGGTACTGGTAATAGTGAAAATCGATGCACTATGTACACCCTGTCCTACCTGTACACATGTGGGCCCACGTAACCACCTGGCTCTGAAAAATGGGCAATTCTTTATTTGATGCACCATGCATGTATATGTACATATGCGCAATCCCTTGCTCCAAAAAACTCCTGACATAATTTGCCCATCCCCTAACCTGCTAGATCATTCATGATCAGCAACCGCAAAGAGCGATATGAGACTCGCCGCATCACAGGTCTCCTCATCCTTCACCAACATTGCTTGCTCCACAGAAAGTTCATCTTGCTCTACCATCATCAATCTAGCATGATACAATTTAAGACGCAATCCATTTACCCTTGACTTATGTAGAACACCATCCAGGTTAGCCAGCTGATATGTGCCATTTGGAAAACACTCCACTATCTTGAAAGGGCCTTCCCACTTAATTTGAAACTTCTTTTGGAAGGTGTTGTCCAGCTTACTGTTGTAGCGCAAAACCAAGTCATGATTCTTGATACCCTTACTTTTGACCTTTTCATTTATCTTTGCTAAAGCCCTATCTTGCATCTGCCCATAATGTTCCAATGCACTCATCCTATCCAGCTGAACCTCTTGTAGCTGTAAGAGCCTCTCTTCGAATGCATCACTAGGCAGCCCAAGAAACTTCTCTAACATCTTGACCGCAGGCAACTCTACTTCCATAGGCAATAGTGCTTCTTTTCCATACACCAAATGAAATGGAGTAAACCCTTTACCTGTCTTCACCGAAGTACGGTAAGCCCATAATGCACTAGGGAATTCCAAATCCCAATTCTTTCCTTGGTGCTCTATCACTTTCGAAAGAATCTGTACCAACTCACCATTGAATCTTTCATTTAAGCCATTACACTGTGGGTAATAAGGAGTGGTATGCTGGTGCCTATTCATCATCTTTGCACATAAAAAATCTAGCAGTTTAGCTCTAAAGCCAAGCCCCTTATCTGAAAGTAGCTCCAGTGGCACCCCAAACTTGCAACATATTTCATCATACACAAATTTTGCCACATCCTTTGTAGTGGTCTGTTTTACTGCTATAGCCTCTACCCATCTAGAAAGATAGTCCACTGCCGTCAAAATATAGCTCTTGCCCCTGCTTGTGATAGGTAACGGGCCTATTGCATCAATCCCCCACTTTTCAAACACATCAAACGCCATAATGGTTTTTCATAGCTCTGGCTTCAACACTCTCTTCCCAAATGCTTGACACCTATTGCAAGACCTACACCAATGGTGAACATCCTTGTGCAAACTAGGCCATACATACCCCTCTTGCAAAATCTTATGCAAGGTGATCTTTAGAGCAAAATGGCCACCACATGCGCCTTCATGATTCTCTTCCAACACTCTGTAAAGCTCCTCCCGCCAAGGTACACATCTCAACACGAGATCAGCCCCTTTCATGTATAAGACATCACCAATCAATTTGTACCTGTATGCTCTACGCACAAAGCCATACTTCTTAGACTTCTGAATCTCCTTTGGAATGATTCCTGTTAGCAAAAACTCCTCTTCTTGATCCAAACTTTCCCGGCCATGATAAAGAGGTAAAGTGGTCCTCAACACAAATAGCTCCCCAATCATGCCTTGAGCTGCTTCATGTGCCTCTCCATTTAGAGCACGTTCAATGTGTCTGATGATCCATGCTTCGAAATTTTTTAACAGTCCTTTAATTCTGAAGCACATTTCCTTCAATGAGGTGTTCTTGCTCTTCCACACACCGAGCACTTGCTTCACCACTAACAAGGCATCACCTTTTATGCTCAACCTTCGAACCCCATGCTTCAACCAAATGTGTAATCCGGCTTCCAGAGTAGCATATTCAGCCTCATTGTTACTATGAGCATCCAATTTGAACCTTCTTTTGCATACTAGCTTCCCCTCTGGATCATAAAGTGCTATACCCCCTGAAGCTACATCATGGCTCTTTCTGTATGAACCATCAAAGAACAACACATGTGCATTGCTGATCTGTGGCACTTCTTCAACTACCTTTCTCACCACCTCTTCCTTAACAATAAGGGGATTCTCCTTGTAGGTCAACAAATCAGCTAGGGTAGCCCTTGTACTATCTTCCACTAGAAAAGAAAACTCAAACTCTTGCAGCTCAATTACCCATTTCTTCACCACATTTGATATGTTAGTACCATTAATTAACTGTGGCAAAAAATCATAACTCGTCAAGAAAACAAAAGGCCGTGGTAGCAAGTAATGATGAAATCGTCGACAAGAAAATACTACACAGGCCATCACTAGCTCTACTTCCGAGAACTTTCTCTCCGCTACCAACTTCACTCGGCTTGCACAATACACTAGCCTCATATAAAGGCTGCCCTTCCCCTTTTGCAATAGCATGGCTCCAATGGCATCATCCCCTACTGAGGGATTTACATACAAAACTTTCTCCCAATCAGGAGCCTGCATGGCTGACAAACCCCCTAACACCTCTTTCACCTCTTGAAACACTTCTTCACACTTGTCATCCCATTGCAATGGATCATGCTTTGCCACTTTTTGTAATGGATAAAGAATCTGAGAAGACAATGGAATAAACCTTGCCATGTACTTCACTTTGTGTATAAAGGTTGCCAATTGCTTCGTACTCGTAGGTGATGGAAGAAGAATAATAGAATTAACCTTGTCTGGATCAGCCTCAATGCCATTTTCTGACACCATGTGGCCCAATAACTTCACCCTTGGCTGTGCTAGATGACATTTCTTTGGATTTAGTTGTCGTCCACATTCATCATATCGAGCCAATACCATCTGCAGCTTCTCATGGTGTTCAACCCTACTGCTATAAACACAGAAGTCATCCATAAAAGCTTTAACACAACTACCAATGAATGGTTACAACACCCAATTTGCTCTCTCTTGATAGAAGGAAGGTCCATTTGACAACCCAAATGGCAATACTGTGTAGCAATAGCAGCCCCATGGCGTAATAAAAGTTGTCTTTGTGCGGTCTTTAAGAGTAATCTTCAATTGAAAATAGCCTGAAAAACCATCACACACACTGTACCTCTCATAACCTGCCACTGAATCCAAGATCTGATCAATGAATGGAAGAGGATATGGGTTCTTCTTAGTGGCTGCGTTTAAGGGTTTAAAATCTACACAAATTCTCCACTTCCCATCCTTCTATGGACTGACTACAACTGGACTCACCCATTCTGTGGTCTCCACAGGGACTATGAACCCTACCTTCAATAACTTGTCCACCTCTTCTCACAAGGCTTCCATTTGCTCTTGACCCATCCTTCTTAGCCTTTGCCGCACTGGCTTAGCACCTTCTTTCAGCTCTATATGCATCTCTTCACCCTTGAACCCTCTAGTCTCTTCATATGAAGTAATGAACAAATCAGGAAAACTAGCCAGCATGTGCAAATATATATCCTTCTTCATAGTTGAGAGGTCTCCACTGATCATTTGTGTCATCAATTCCTGCTTCTTTGACAACTCAACCTTGGTTTGCATCAGCCCTTCAATCACTTCATAAGGCCCTTCACTTTCATCTTCAACCTCGTTCGCAAATGCAACTAAACCAAACTCTTGGATTTCTTTGTCCATCAAAAGAAATGCAACATCAGCATCCTCATCACTGCTGGTAGTGCTATCACTATCGTCATTTGTCACCGTGGAAGAGTCTTCATCACTAGACTCATCCTCATCTTCATAAAGCTCCTCTAATTGTTTCCTTGTGTCCATATTATAAAGCTTCTTGGTACCTGTCTTTCCATAGAGGCTAATCGTACCATGTCGCCAATCTTGAACAGCTCCCACTGCACGTAACCATGGTCTGCCCTGTATAATAGGATATGCTCCCAACCCTGCTGGCATCACATGAAAATCAACCACTGCCTTTGCATCATATGCCTCCACTTCTAAGCTCTTTACAACACCCAAGCATTTTACTTTTTGATGGTTTGCCAATCTGATCAGAAACCCTGACACCCTAGCCACTGTGAGACCCATCTTCTCAACGCATGAGTGTGTTATGACGCATATTTGGGCTCCGCCATCCACATAACCTTGTCCCAAATTTTTCCTTTTATGCTACACATCTATTATTGGACAAATGTCTGGTAGCTCATCCATTGCCAACACCTTTACTGAACCTCTCTCTGGCTCTTTCTCCATTGGGTTAACCATCCTCTTCCACTGTCGCTTTAGCTTAGGCACCATCTCTATAAGCTGCCCAAAAGTAACATCTGCCTTCCTGCTCGTCAGATCCTCCTTCAAGTCATAGCTTAATTGCCCATCCCCTAGTGGAAAACTGAAACATGAAACTTTCGACGAGCTCTCCTATTCCTCTTGGCCTTGACATCCTCGCCTTCATGGCTCTTTCCTTTCTTCTTACTAGGACCTGGGGCACTTCTTCCTTCCTTATCCTCTGTGGTCCTCTTCCCAATAGGCATCACTAATGTATCCTCTAGCTTTGATGCCCTCTCCAAGGTGACTACACTTAGCACTTTTGTCTTTTCCTTTTCCTCCTGGGTCAGTCCACTGGTTCCTTCGTCTCCCTTAATTTCGATGCCATAATCATTTGACCTAGTTAGCACCTGTCTTGGCAATGGATACATGTCTCCCCCCATCCTTGGTGGCTTATCATATTGCGAGATGATGTGACCCAACTCTCCACAATTATAACATGTGGACGTCTGCCTCCAAAACCTACCATTGCGTTGTCCAACACCATTCCTAGGCCTTTCTTCACCTCCTGGATGATTTGCAAACCTCCCTCGACCTCGATTATTTCCCACTTGACCTAGCATGTTTAGGATGAGATTCTTCATCAAATCTACCATTTGCCTCATGTCTTGCCTTATCCCATCATATTGCACTGCTGTAGTGACCACTGCTGGCATAACCTGCGTAGTAACAGGAACCACTGGTTCGTGATGAACCACTGACATGCGACCTTGTAAAGACTCTATAGGCTGAAATTCAGACCTCATGGGCAAAGACTCCACCCCTAACTGGCTCATTTTCCTCAACTTCCACTCTTTGTTCCTTGCTACCTCTAGTGCATCTTCATATGTCCTAGGCGTCTTTAGCTCCACTCTCCAACATATATTCTCCCAAAGACCAGCTAAGAACCTATCCTTCTTCATCATGTCACGCGGGGGTACCTGTGGTGCTAAGGCCTTACACATTCGCTCCCATGCCAATGAAAACTTACGTATGTACGCATCTACTGGCTCACCTTCTTTCTGCACCAAACCTTGTACTTCTTGCCACACTTTGTCAGGATCTTCTATCTTCACAAACTGATCCACTTCTAATCCATGCCTTAGATTGTCCCAACCCAATCTTACAGGTGGATCCGCTGCACGCAACTCCTCTTCAAATGCCTTGGACCAAACTTGTGCATCACTGTTCAAACAAATTTGGAGAAGGCGTAACATTTGCGTAGGGTCATGAATCTGGTTGCTAATGCAGGAAACCTCCATCTTTTCCAAAAATTCTTCCACATCTTCATCACTTCTTCCATGAAACTCCGGATAAGAGAAAGCCATGGCTACCCAAGTTTCAATGCTTTGAGAACCCCTTTGAACACACGTGCAAGAACCCAAAACTTTTGACTACCCAATCCCCAGAAACTTCAATGGAGCTCAACTTTAGATAAGGACAAACACATGCACATCAAATGAGTTTTCATAGTTGATCATCGGAATTACAACAGGAAAAGGACATTCCAAGATCTCTCGTAATCTTCTTGGCCCAAACATAAAGACTATGCGCTGCTGGAAAAAAATCTTCCTGGACACATGAACATTTATCTGGATTCTTTGAGTTAAATGAAATGGAGTGAATTGAGGGCCATTTTGATCATCCATTAAAGCCAACCATGAAGCTCCCAAGAAGGCACACCTGACTTAACCTCTGATTTTGTCAAAATTTCAGCAGCATAACAGCATAAATGGCTCAAAAGACCAAAAAACCAGCCATCATAACTTGGAAAAATTTTGGCACAGTTTCCCCAGAAATAGAGCAGTAGGAACCCAAAATATAGACTGTGTATGTATGCATAAACTGTCAACAATAGAACCCGAGCATCAAGTAGGACTCACTAGTACATAGCCTATGGCGAGGTCACAAAAAGGGTGCTCCAGCTACTTGTATCACCGAAAGGATCTCTACATTTGAGAATCCCCCAGCTCAATAAAAACCTCACGCTATCGACCCTCACACGAAGGCTAATGCAAATCGCGAATAGTCAAGTCTCAGAAATGACTATCTTCTAGACCAAGTCTTAGAAATGGCTGGGACTGCCAAATACAACCAAGTATGGCTCCACAAATGCGTACAATGGCAGTTTCCATGAGTAACGTACAATCCAGCAGACAATGCGCTCAAACAGGCGCCAAGTGACGCATACCCACAACAACTGCAAGTGACATCACTGCTAGTATATCACTGTACTCCAGCTACCCGTAATCTGCAACCTGCAACTGTAATCCCGAAGCTCGAAGCTCAAAGCTCGAAGCAGAAGGTACTCGAAAAAGATCCTCCGTGGGGACGCCAAAAGAATGTGAGCGGGATGAAAACACACACAGCTCCTCTATAATGACCCGACACACACTCTTGGGAAGATACACACACACACTATGGGGCACCACTCGGCTTAGACAACACACCTGGCCGAGACAGGGAACACACCTCTGGAGTGAGAGGAGAGAGACTATCCACTTGCCCACTCCACACAGACACACACACACACACACACACACCCAAAAAACTCAGCTCAAAAGAGGATAATTTCTAATGTTTAGATACAATTGAGCTTGGGCCAACACCAATGGGGCAAATAGCTCACACAATATGGGTAAAATAAGCGAGATACAATCACAAACTAGAGTAGAAACTTCGCTCATAGGAGAAACTTACACAGAAAAACAGCAGGAAAAGAGTGAGTAATTTGGAAAAATGGACAGCGCCATCGCGTCCGGAACGGCCCAAAATCCCAGTCTACAATGTCAAAGTGCTCAAATCCGACCTCAGATGAGCAGTTTACGGCCAAGACAGGCTTCAAAAACCCCAAAAACACACCTACGGCTGTTCCTCCTCTCTTCTCCAAGTTTTTTCTGGTCTTCTCTCAGTTTTTTCAGTTCCCACACATATATTTATTAGCTGGGCACCCTTGGCCTTTTAGATGACCTCAAACGGACCCCGAACAGGCCAAAAGTTGACCTCGCAGTGCATAGTTGTCACCTTTTTTGCATCATCCGCACACCTGGCACTCATTTTTTTCAATAATTCATCTCGCAACCACGTGAAGTGGTCCCAAAAAGTGTTCCTAATGATGACCTTTCTGCATAAATCTCACAAGAAAACACCACTTTGTGTCCGTATTCATCCACGTGCAAATATTGACCTCGTTCGGCCTCCTGACGCCACTCGATGCCATCTGACGCACCTGCTTACCTCATGTCGTCAGCCCGCGGATAGCTTCCTCAAGAAGTGTTACGCACTACCAACTCCTCCTTATTGTAGAAAAAGCACAGTGGTACTAGTAATAGTGAAAATCGATGCACTATGTACACCCTGTCCTACCTGTACACATGTGGGCCCCACGTAACCACCTGGCTCTGAAAAATGGGCAATTCTTTATTTGATGCACCATGCATGTATATGTACATATGCGCAATCCCTTGCTCCAAAAAACTCCTAACACCGCATTGCAAATAGTGACATCTTCAATGCCTTCTTCTTGCATAAAGTCATGTACCATTTGTTCCAATTGATTGATGCATAGACCGAAGAGAGTTGGTGACAATGGACATCCTTGTTTAACCCCAATAGTGTTTACAAAAATTTCTTAAATTATTTCTCTTCCCATGCGCAATTGACGAATCACCTTCTCATAGATCGAGAAACTGCGAGCATAAACTCACTTGGCACATGTAGTTCTTCCATCCTTCTCCACAAATTGTTACGTGGAATCATATCAAAGGCTTTATTAGAGTCCACAAAACAACAATACAATCACTTTCCATTCAACCGACTTTCCTCCATGAGAACACGAAGAGTGACAAGATGATCAATGGTGCTATGGCATTGACGAAAATCTGCTTGTCATTCTCTTCAAATCACTCAATTTCATCTCCATTATGCACCCAAACAACTTTGCCATAAGAGACCCAATCATTATAGTCTGGTGACTGTTTACATTCTTTACATCCCCTCCTTTATGCAAAGGCTTAACCCAATTAGTACTCCAATCATAAGACATACCATGTTGAAGTGCAAGGTTGAAAATATCACATATCCACTCATGGGTAGAATCTCCCGTCCATTTGATCATCTCCGGCTTGATACCTTGAAGATCTCCCGCTTTGCGAGTGGCCAACTTTTCAAGCCCACCACATACATCCTCAATAGTAAAAAAAGAGGGCATACATGGGAGTGAACCATAAAATGACATTTTTTCAGCATTTTCTTGCTCATATAATTTCCTGCAATGTGTGTACATATCCACTAGACTCAAGTTACCAAAATTCTCAACCCGCTTGCCCCTCAAGTTTCTCCAAAATCCTCCACATGCATGTGCCTTTTCTTGGACTTGAAAAACTTGTTTCTTTACTTCCCATCTTCTTCTCTTCTTTTGAAGCAATGCCTTGTATGTATGCAAATGACTTTGTCCATAGTTGCAACAATCTTTATCAAGGAATTTCGAGCATCTTGACATTGTTTATCAAACCACCTTTTGCGTGATCTATATTTGTTGATACCATGGAGATGCTTTATGGAAAAGCATTCTTTCGCACAAGAACAAATATCTGTCTTGAAAGCTTCCCATTTAGATTCCAATGGTGCATCATATTGATTAAGCTTTCTCATCCATAATTTTTGCTCAACCATTTCAATGTACATTGGTGCCCGTTTGAAATCCATACATAGTAATAACTTCTCTTTTCTTTGGCTGAGATTACCATGCTTAGTTGCTTCTCCACATGAAAGGTCAATCATAAGGTGCAATGGTTGGTTTCCATGGTCCATTGACCAAACATAAAACTCTTTATGCGATACATGATGGCTTCAGAGAGTAGCATATAGTCAATCACAATATCCCCATTATGTCTCCTACATGTAAATCCATTGGTTCCACTCCACAAAGGTACACCATTGACAATGAGCATACCCGCGCTATTACACATGTGTAAAAGTAACTTTCCATGGTCATCCGGCTCTTTCTCATCCATTGAAGTACGATCATACAAGTGAGCTTCCTCCAAATCCCTTGAAATGTATGGCATGTCAAATTGTTGAGTATCATGTTGCAATGTTTTTGTGTGAGCATTCATATCTCCAAATACAATAACATCACCTTCACCTTTGAAATAAGCAATGTCCTCTTCTAAATCAAAAAATGACTGATCTCTATCCATGCAAGCATAAAAGGGAGAATCATGATGAGGACTGTAGCAACAGGCTACAAAAATGGGTGCTCTTTTTGGTGTCATAATTTTCAGCCATACATAATGTTTGTACTTGTCATCTTTCACAATTGATACAAAATCTTCCAAACCTTTCTTAACCATACATGCTAGCCCTCCTTGTCCTCTTCGTTGCTTGAGATTCTATGACCACATCAATGAATATACATTGTAATTATCCAAGCCGTTTGTGTATCATGCTCCCAAGTTTCAACAAGAAGTACAACATCGGCTTTGCTTGTTAGTTCATCAATGCCAACCCCCGCATTCCATGGGTATATATTACAATTCCAAAGGCATATTTTCAATTGTAACTCGGTCTCATAGGTCACGCATTCCTATTTGCTTGAGGGAGTTGCCTCCTCCTTGGGCACATTTTCTTCATGAGAGATCTCCTTGTTTTTATTATTCTTTTCCTCATATGCCTTGCGACGCATATTTGGTTGCTTAATAGTGCGATCTTTACATACAAAACATTTTGTATCCCTCAATAGATCCAACTATTATCAAGGATAATCTTTCACTTGGTCTCATCCGGCATGGTGCATACAATTGGCCGTTCTCCAGAGCGAGGAGTTCCTTGCTTCCCTGCTCTATGTGCTCCATAGACCATAACTCCGGACATGCCAAAGTGGGTTTTGAAGAAATCTTCAATAACAATGGCAAGAGAAGGAGGTGTCTCTAACTTATCTTCGGGAATTCCACGAATAACAATGTTCTTGGAACATCGCTCCCGTTCCTTCAAATCGTCCACATCCACATTCTCAACATTCTTTGTTTGAACCATAGCTTGCATGAGTGAGGAATTAGAAACCACATTGCTACCACATACATCAGCCCAAGACTTGTTTGTGCATACATTTTTCATGTCGCATACACCTGCCTCATGGTGTCAAATTTCTCCTCTTTCAATACATGGTCATGCTCTACTTTGCTCATCCGCTCCTTCAAAGCATTCAAGTCCACAAGAGAGGGTTTACATTCCTTGAATTCCTCTTCAAGTTTCATCAAACGTGTTGTTTGCATCTCAAGTGTCCTCTTGAGATTCTCATTCTCAATCACAAGTACCCTTAGTGTGATATTCTCCATTGCAAGTGCTCGTAAGTCTTCGCCTTGTTTGTTTACAGTCTCTTGCAATGATACCAAGTACGCCATGATCATGGTTTCCGATGTCGTTGGTTGGGTGGTTGTGGACCTTGTTGAAGAAGAAGAATCCTTGCGAGTGCTAGAAGAAATTGTATGTAAAATAAGAGATGAGAGACAATTTTCTTGAACCTGTTCACTTCGGAAATGCTGCTACAGAAACGCCTTCCATAACTCTGAAATTTTTTGTCTTTACATCAATGCGTAGAGGGCTTCGTGCTCTTCGATTGACGCTATAGATCACCCAAATCGGAGTTCACAGACACAGAGAGAGAGAGAGAGAGAGAGAGAGAGAGAGAGAGAGAGAGAGAGAGAGAGAGAGAGAGAGAGAGAGAGAGAGAGAGAGAGAGAGAGAGAGAGCCTATAGTGCGTTCTCTAGGGAAATTTTATGTGTACAGAGATCCTACTCTTGTGCATAGTGACCCTTGGAGTCAGTGTATGTGCATGACTTCTCCTTCAGCTTCTGCTGACTCTCCCCGATAATGACCTCTCAGTGCTCTTTTATAGGTGCATGCTTGTTAGTTTAGTACAAACTAATTAGGTTTAGGACCCTAAGATAGAGAGACAAAGCAGACAGCCTGGTCTTGGATGGTTGATTGGTGCTTTTTTCTAGGAGAAATAACAAAAAGATATTCTCCTAGGTGGGCCTTGGTGACCATCACCTAGAAAGAGGTGGAATATACAAATGTTTTTAACAAAGTTTGGCTTTGGAAAATGGAAAATAAATTAGCCTATGGATGTTCACTGAGAGGAAATGTGTCGTGGATGAGATGCCAAGAAATTGGAGGCTTTACTTGTGCCTTGGTGTAGTGCATTTGTCAATATCGATGTCGGCTAGGGCATGCCTTTGGTGTTTTTCTTTGAATTGTTGTCGCCACCGCGTGTTTTTGGTGTCTCTTGTCAATGCGTCGATGTCCTTTTCATTGAATATTTTCCTTCTTGTGTGTGTCGTGTGTGTGCTTATGCGTGTAGGGTATGTATGTGAGTGTGTGTGTGTGTATGGAGAGAGAGAGAGAGAGAGAGAGAGATGGAAAGAGAAGTGTATGTGTATGTGTGTGTGTGTGTGTGAGTGTGTGTGTATGGAAAGAGAGATAGCTCCAATGACCAACAAAATTATCAATTCGGAGGGATGAGCTACCCGGCTAGGGCATGGAAACACTCACACATTTAGTGAGCTAATTATGGCAACACAAATGGTAACTCTATGAGGTGAGCTTCTTGGCCTATGGAGGAGCAACGCCACAATGAAGGGAAATCTCCATATCCACTTCTCTTCATCTCTAATCAACCCAATCACACACACTATGATTGCAAGACGCACACAACACTAATCCTATCATACAACACACTAATTGCAAGAACACACACATAGATCTATCGAGCACCACACTCCAATCAAACCTACATACACACACAAGAAAAACAGGGCAATCACACAAGATTAGAGAGGGATTAACCACTAATTAGTTAAGATCTAGTTAGTCTAAGCATCATAGGAAATCATAAGAAGTAAGAGAGAGGCATAGTGAGAGAGAATGAATCATTGATTAGTGTTAATCAAGTCTCATGAGCAAGGAGAAGCTTAAGGATCCTATAGCCACAAACCTCAAGAGCTTTCACCAAAGAGTGCTCTCAACAAATGACTTGAGAACCGTAATTTCTTTTACACACTGCCTTATATACCTAGGTTGAAAATATGCAATGTCCAGCCGCCCAAGGCCTTTAGGGATCGGCACGTACTGAATCTGCATCCTAAGCACAATAAGTGACCTATTCTTTACAAGTTGGAACTCCCATTGAGCCCGTAACACATTAAAATATTACAGTGGCTTGAAATAATTCGGGAATTTACAATACGTGGCTATTTTGGGAAAACGTGGAAAATATGTAACTCCAATCTTTACTGCTTCTTTAATTTTATTTTCGATGTTCATTTGTACGTCTTCGGTCTTTAGCAGCTTCTGTTAACAAACATTGACTCAATTAACATTCCCCCCTTCCTATTTTAGTGCCCGTACTTGGGCACTGTTGAAAAGTGTCCGTGAAGGTTGTGGAAGGTTTTTGATTGGTTGTTGATGGGCTAATCGTCTTTGTTTGTCATTGAATATGTTTATGAGGTTCAATTTGCTACAGCATCTTCATTGGTCCGAATATGTCTGATGTGAGAAATGATGTTGCCTTTGTCCGTTGTGATAGCATAATGATGAGGCTACTGTTTATTTATGAAAAACATGTACAATGGAAGCAGAATGATGAGGTCCTAAATTAGGGTCTAATACCTGGATGACCAAAGGGAAAAAACCTAGTGGAAAAAAGTGCCTTTGGGATAAGCGCATTATTGGAGTACTTTTAGCATGGGAAATATTAATAAAGTACTCGATGGATTATTTGCTGATAGATATGGAGTTAGAAAGGTAGCAAATATGAAAGGGTAGCATGATGGAACATCGGTTTTCATGTTGTAGTCCACTCAAGGTGCATAGATGGAAGTAAAAAAGAGTGTCTAATGCAAATGCCCAATGGTGGGACATGCTATTTATGCATACACAAAAATGCATGGAAAACAATATGATGTGCAAGAAATATTTTTAGGGGTTCTTCAAAAAGATGGTGTAGCTATAAAAGAATATGAATTGGCTTTGCAAGCTGGAACCCCTTTAAGAATGAAAAGTCTGACTTGCTTGAAGAAGCTGATCCATTAGGGTTCTTTGATGTAGAGGCATATGTTGTTACACCTTCTTTGCTAATTGATGGAGGGTCCGCTTTGGCCTTACTTTTGTCTACAAGATTTGTCTTCTTTACCTCTAGTCTCGGTGGCATTCTCTCCTCAATAGCTTTTGCGGTTGTTCTTTGTTCTGTTTGATCTACACTTGTTGTTGCCTGATTTGCTTTAAAATCTTCTGAAGTTCTATTCGATGGAGATGAATCATCTTCAATAATCTTTTCTTTGGCATCAATCTCCATTTGAACTGTGCTTGAGGACCTTGCGTTGTCGTCTGCGGGTGACCAAGGTGAAAGCATGTTAACCTGTCATGCTTTTTCATGTCCCGGACAATGCTAATTAGCACAATTTTGACATATGCTAACTAGTACAATAACTTGAGCTACATCTCCAAGATCTATGACATATGATATATCAATAGAAAGCACTTGAAACAAGGAATCCAAATGTACAACCTCCGACCAATTTTAATATTATCTATTAAAAATATACCTAACGTCCAACTTTTTGAAGATGTGCTAACTTGAAACTGCTAACTAGCACAAAAAGCGCGACAGGCTAACATGCTTTCACCCACCAATCTTGGTGTTCATTCTTTGTTGCTTGTGATGAATCCGTGATGTTTGAACTTTGTATCTCTGGCATCTCCTAGGCCATTGGCATTCCCATTATGATGTCGTTTGGCATATCCTTTGCTGTGATCACATGGACTTGAGCTGTGATGATTTGTGAACTTACTTCAATGGTGGTGGAGATCGTTTGTTTCCTGATATGCTCACAAATTTAGGAGCATCTCCTAGCTGTGGTGGTTGGCCACATCTTTTCCAAGTGTAAAAAGACATGAGGTTATTTTCTAACTGCAAATCTAGCTCTACTTCACTTGACATTTTTTCTTCAGTTTCACTAACAATGTTGCACTTTATTGTCTTGGGATCTGTGTCTAAAATGACTTCTTTTGCTGTGGCAATGTCCTTTGGTTGAGCTCCATTTGCATTTTCTTTGCTTCAACCACCTGCTTCCGTTGATTTTGGCTCCATTGGCTGTAATACTGCACTTTTTTGCAATTGTTGAGCATTGACCTCCTGCATTTGAGTAACCTTTGATCTTAGAAGATCCATTGTACTTTCTAGCAGAATTTGTCTCTTCAGAGGAGATTTTGGTGGTGACCTTTGTGTAGCTTTCTGAACTTTAGTTCCCATTGACTTTGACTTTTTTGTCACTTGTTCTGGAAGCTTGAGGCTTTGCATCATCTTCAGATAGTCCTTGACTTCAATCGGTGGGCCATCCGTATGGGTTTGGTGATATTCGTTACCATAAGCATCTTGATATGCATATGTGAGCTTGATCACATGTAACCGTTTGAACACTATTGTACTTGTCGGCTTGTGACTTTGACTTGTGGAGATTAACTGAAACTTTTGTCCTTGATGATCTTCATAGAGGCATTTGTCTGCAGATTCTGAGGAAACCTGGGTCAATTGGAAACTTCCAACAACCATATGATCTTTCAATGGTTTCTACTTTGAAGAGGTCTATTGGTTAGAAGCTCTAGGGGTTTAGCATTTCCTGGTACATGAGCTGAGCTTGATGGATTTACATTGCATGGACTTGCACTGCTTTTACTGGTGCTTCTAATGGTAATGCAGAATCATCTGAGTTCATTAAAAGTGACGAGCTAGATGCACTTACATCAAGATTTGCATTTCCAATTTTCTCTCTACCTTGCTTGGCAGTTGATGTATCCCTATTGTCAAGATTTCTTGGACAATTTTCAGAAAGATGTCCACCTTTTTGTCCACAATTTGAGCAATACGCCATGATTGGTGGTATGAGCTCTAGCTAAGAAGTTTCAGCTTCTATTCTTGGCAAATTATTGGCATATTCTTTCAGAACAGTAAGCATTAAGTTGTAGATTGCTCCATCTTGACCTTTGTATCGTCTTTGACTTGGTTCTCCAATTAGATTGGCTTCTATTGGTTGATTTGTTGGATCTTTCAATTCTCGTTATGGGTTATATATCTTATCACTGTAATCCATGTACAATGACCTTGATTGCATATGCACCAACTGTCTGTTTTGTTGGCTCATGCAAATTTCCGGGTAAACACTTGGGTCAATTATTTTCACTTCTACCCGCACTTCATCTTTGAGCTTGCAATACCTGGCTCCACTGAAGTCTGTGAACATTTGGGAGTTCTCTGAGTCTGGCTTTACTCTTCTCAATAGGATCTTGGCTCCTGTGCTACTTTTGCTGCTCATTAGATACGTATGACCTTCTGAATATGTGTACAAGATTTTACCTCCATTGTAGCCATATAGATGTAAAATCTGGTCGGTTACAGTTGCACTTATGCTGCCACTGCTATTGGATTGCTTTGCTGTACTTGACCTCTGAGCCCGACATGAGTCCATGTCGGTTGGTTTTGTAAAAACTATCCCCTAGCAGATTTTGACATTGCTTAGCTGAATTTCTCCTGCCTGCAGGCTGCATAAAACTGCTTGTGTCAAAGATCTTTTGTAGTTGACTGCTCTTCAATCTCACAAGAGTTGATTAACTCCAGCTCGAACGTTTCAAAATTGATTGCAACTCTTTGAAATGATGAAAACCTGGGCCTTGAATAGATTAATCTGCAATCCACCGAGATTTGTGTTTGTTCGTCCAATTGGAAGCTAATTTACAGCGCAATTACTCACACTAGCCAATTTCTAGCATGCAAAATTTGAGAAATTTGACTGCCGCTTAATCGACTGTGAGTTGGTCAATTTCTCACTTTTCTTTTGCTGATTTGGTTTGCTTTGGCACAATTTGTTGCTCTTTTTGCGGTGTTCTTGCGTTGTGCGTGGTACACTTTTTCGCTTTGTTTTTTGCTTTTTTGGGTCTTTTTTCGACTCGTTCTATCTTTTTTGGCTCTAAAATCGGTCACTCGGTCAAAGCCGTAACTAAATCGAGCTCTAATCGCGCGTCAATGTGCTAAGAATAGCCAAAAGCGACCAAATCCAGATCTCGTGTGTGAACATGCTCTAACTAGTTAAATTTGGTCAATAACAAGGCCAAAACGAATCTCTATCGCAAGTCGAAGTCAAATATAGTCAATTGTAAGACTCTGCGGTCAAATCAAGCCAAAATGCAATATTGCGCGTGAAACAGATCTAAAATGTGTATTTAGAAAATCGTAAACCCAAAATCAAAATCCGTGTCAAACAAGGTCTCTGTGTGTGATTTGGCTCAAATATGCTAAAAACGGCTCAAATCGACAAAATTGGACAATTTCGAACGAAACTTGACTCTCGAAGCTCTAAATGTGTCTATTCGTGCTTTAAATGCGTGTGAATGGGGCGTGTGCGGATGTTTGATGCATGTGCAATGCAATGGAGAGAAACAAAATAAAGAAAAGCAAACAAAACAAAAAAAAATGTTTTTTGAGTTTTTGTTTGTTTGTTTTTTGTTTTTTTTTGTCTCTTGTGTGTGTGCCCTAGAGAGAAAAGGTGTATGTGTGTGTGTATGTTTGTTTACAGTGTGTTTGTTTTTTTGTGTGTTGACTTTTATGTCCTTTTCTTCTTTTTTTTGTTTTGCTTTTGTTTTGTGTGTGTGTGCAGGGGTTGGGTCACACAAGGTCAAGGAGTGGAGACTGATTAGAGAGAGGAAGTTAGTGAGTGAGTGGGGGGATTAGTGAGAGAGTAAAAGTTAGAGAGAGAGTGGGAGTGGGTTTTGGGGTGGATTCTCCCAAGGAGAGAAGAAGCTGAAAAGAATTTTATTCTCAACAAAAGGCTATCGCAAAGGACCGTAAAGATATAGCCGACGAGCAAATTTTATGCGCCGCAAGGCATGGGCGTCAAAGCTCAAACTAGCTTTTTCTTAAATTTTTTTATTTTCAACTTTCCAAAAATGCCAAAAATAGGTCGGAAAATTAGCCGAAACTCCAAAAAATCGCCAAAAAATCCAAAAAATTTGTAACAATTATCCAAAAAAATTTCTAAAAGTTCTTCACACATTGAGGAATAGTGCAGCCACATAAAATTGTCAAAATCAAATCAATTCAATTGCCAAACAATTTTATCAATAAAATCAAGACTAGGCAATTAAACCGATAAAATTCGGCAAAATTAGGTCAAAAATTGATGCAATTAGAGTGTGTAAATCCCTGTCTTGAGCACAAAAATGCAGCATTTAATCATTACACACATCATTTATGCAATCAAAACATTGAATTAACCATGCAAATTAAACACTTTTTTAAGCACACACACTAAAAAATTGGCAGTTTTTACCAATCTTTAGGTACGCACACAAAAGGGTTAAATTTGTCGGATTTGCAATATGACTTCACACTTATCAATCATCACAATTGAAAATTCATAATGCACACATTGATTTTTAGGTGCTCAAACATGGGCAAAATAGTGCACACACATCTAAAATTAGCATACACATACTCAATTAGAATGCACACACACTTGAAATTGACCATCTAAGCATACAATCAACTCAATTAGGCACCCAATTAGCAATCCAAAATCACCAATTAGCAATTGAAACTTATCAAATTCATGCGCCACCAATTCTTAAAACTTTTGGCATTACGACAGTGTGAAAATGAACAATCGCTAAATTTTCAACCCAACGTAGCATTACATTGCATCAACATAGCATAGCATTACATTCCATCAACATAACATTGCATCATGGTGGGATTTTTACACAATTATACACATCCTTAGATCATAGGGAGGTTGAGAATACCACCTTCATTACCTTTCATAAAGATCAATTGAATGGTCGAATGCTCCAATCCTTCATAGCAAATTAGTAAATTAGCACAAATTAGTCAAATTAGCAAGGGGTAGTGTCAAATTAGAGTGTGTAAACACACAATGGGCAAGATACGGTCACACATTAGAGAATTATGAACACAATTCTTCATGCACACAATTCAACATCCACAAAAACATAAACACACAAGTGAAACCAATAGTGAAATTAGTGAGGGATTGCATTCGTTTATCCCACAATTACACTAGCATAGGTCATCGTCCCCGAAAACAGCGCCAAATTTGGGGATTCCATAGTTGCAATAGCTCCAATGACCAACAAAATTATCAATCCGGAGGGATCAACTACCCAGCTAGGGCATGGAAACACTCACACGGTTAGTGAGCTAATCGTGACAACACAAATGGTTAACTCTATGAGGTGAGCTTCTCGGCCTATGGAGGAGCTAAGCCGCAATGAAGGGAAATCTCCATATCCACTTCTCTTCACCTCTAATCAACCCAATCACACACACTACGATTGCAAGATGCACACAACACTAATCCTATCATGCAACACACTAATCACAAGCACACACACATAGATATATCGAGCACCACACTCCAATCACACCTACATGCACACACAAGCAAAAGAGGACAATCACACAAGATTAGAGAGGGATTAACCACTAATTATTTAAGATATTTTCTAATCTAAGCATCATAGGCAATCATAAGAAGTAAGAGAGAGGCATAGTGAGAGAGAATGAATCATTGATTAGTGTTTTAATCAAGTCTCATGAGCAAGGAGAAGCTGAAGGAATCCATAGCCACACACCTCAAGAGCTCTCACCACTTACTGAATCTGCAACCTAGGATCAGTAAGTGACCTATTCTTTACAACTTGGAACTCCCATTGAGCCTGTAACACATTCAAATATTACAATGGCTTGAAATAATTCGGGAGTTTACAATACATGACCATTTTAAGAAAACGTGGAAAATGTGTAACTCCAATCTTTACTGGTTCTTCACTTTGATCTTCGATGTGCATTCGTATGTCTTCGGTCTTTAGCAGCTTCTGTTAACTAACGTTGACTCAGTTAACATAGAGAGAGAGAGAGAGAGAGATGTTTTGCCTCCTATAATGGATGAGAGAGCGAGAGAGAGAGAAAGAGTTGGTTGATTTCGATAATGGATGAGAGAGAGAGGGAGATCGTGCCAAGCAAGAGGGAGAGAGAGAGAGAGAGAGAGGGAGAGAGAGTAGGGTTGTGCGAAGGATGGCGGCCCCCTGTGTGAGCGCAAGGACAAGGGGGAGAGCAGCCTGCAACAAAAAAATTTATTTATTTCATATTGAAGCTCACATCACCTGTTTTGTGATGATTTTATAGATCATGATGTTTACCTTTTCCACTAGACCATTGCATTGTGAATAGTATGGTGTGGAGTGTCAGAGTTTGATACCTAGATTCTTCATTAGTTCTCCCACCAAGTCGCCTTTGAAACCTAGCCCTCTATCAAATATTATCTCGAGAGGTGTACCAAAGCACCAAGAAATGTGCTCAAATATGAAATTTTCCACTACTTGGGCTGTAATCCGTGTGGTGGCTGCTGCTTCCACCCATCGGGTCATGTAGTCTACACCAACTAGAATGTACAGCTTACCTGATTGGGCCCTTGGTAAAGGATCAATTTCATCTATTCCCCAATTCTCAAAATGGGCCATATGAGATGATAGGAGACTATGGCTCATATGTTAGTGTTTGATCATTGGATATTTGACAATATTTGACAAGCTCTGCATGTTTTACACCAATGATGCACATCCTTGTTAGACTAGGCCAAGAGAATCCTACATGTAGAATCTTCTTGCTAGTAATATCTAGAGCAAAGTGGCCCCACAAACACCATCATGGCAACTTGAGATCACCTCCGTGATCTCACTGGATATTGGCACTCGCCTGAGGATTTGGTCTTTGCCCTTGCAGTACAAGGTGTTGTTTATAAGGTGGTATCTTGTTTCCTTTTGGACAAGCCATTGTTTCTAGCCCTTGGTATACCCTTACGGACCTTCTCCTGTATCTAAGCTGATTATATCAGCCATAGCATCGCTACCTTGAAAGAGGGGCAGCTTCGGTTTAATTGTTCACATGGGAACATCTTGTATTCTTTCCTTGGCTAGAGCATCTACTTCTTGATCTTATGTCCTAGGGACATGAAATAACTGCACCGCTTCAAACTCTCTTAAAAGATCCTTAACTTGGCGTAATTGGCCAAGAAAAACCTGATTTTTACAAACCCAAGTGCCATCTATCTGCTTTATTAAGAGCATGGCATTGCCAAACACATTTAGGTGATGAACCCCTTGCAAAACACATTGTTCTAATCCAAGAATTAGGACCGCGTACTCTACTTTGTTTTTGGAGTGGGAGTGTAGCAACTGCCCAATAGAGAAGACCTATTCCCTTTTCTCACTGAAAATAAAGATGCCAGCTCCCCACAGCCTGGTCCACTGTCCTTTTGTAAGCTCCATCAAAGAAAAGAGAGTGAGCCTCTTCTAGATTGGGACCTTTATGTGTTGACCTTTATCTTCTTCTCATAGTAACGATGAGTAAGAATACCGACTAGACTAGCTTTGGTGGAGTTCTCCACTTGCATAGTGTAATCCAACTCTTGTAATTTAACGAGCCACTTAGATATTCTAGATGAGACATCCATGTGTTGCATCACATACATAAATACTTCTTCCATTGTTAGAATTACAAATAATCTAGGCAATAGATAAGAGCGGAACTTTGTAGTGGCAAACATTAATGCAAGCACCATGTGCTCTACCATGGTGAAGCCTTTTTCTGATGGGGTCATGACATAACTAGAGAAGTAGATAGGACGCATGAAAGAAGTTTAGGGGTCCTTTTGCACTAGTACAGCCCCAAGTGTATCACTTCCTAGATTGGGTTTAACATAAAATGGATCGTCCCATCTAGTGAGTGCAATGGTGGGAAGTGAAGCCAGGATCTGTTTCACTTCGCTAAATTGTCGCTCATTTTCTTTACTCCATAGGAAGACATCTCTATGGGTGACTTGTTGTAAAGGGATAACCACTTGAGAGAGCAAGTGAATGAACCTGCTCAAAAGGAAAGAGACCAATTTCTTAGCTATGTTGGGTGATGACAAAGATACTAAAGCTTGAACCTTGCTATGGTCAACCTCAACTCCTTTGACTGAAATTACATGGCCAAGAAGAGTGACCTTGCTTTCACCAATGTGACACTTATCTATGTTAAGCTATCCACCCAAGGTTTGTAGCCTAGCGAGGCCATCATAGACCTTGCTCAAATGGAGGGAGTGCGAGTTGTAGATGCATAAATCATTCTATGAAAACTCGTATTGACTTACCAAAGTATGGCTAGAAGACAAAATTTACATAGTGTTGGAATGTGGCCGGAGCATTGGTGAGGCCAAAAGGCATCACTCTGTAAGAAAAACATCCTTATGGTGTTATAAAGGTTGTATTTTTTTGGTCTTCTGCTACAATGTTGAAGGAGTTAAAGGTTAGTTACAAGGAGAGCTTGACAAAAGCTAACTAGATATGCTTTGAAGACATGCTTTCCAAACATGAAAAAGATTTTGCATTTGAGCCCTATGAGACAGGGTGTGGTGATCCATCCCTTGTTTCTCCTATGGTGATCTTCATTATCCCTCATGTAGCTTGGAACTTGAGGCCGATTCCTGTTCCAAAGGCTCATTTGCCAAAACTCATTGAGTTGCCTAATGAGAAGATCAAGATGGGTATTTTGGAGCCTTCTTGTGCTCCATATTCAAATAGGTGGTTCACAGTTCGGAAGAAAAATGGTTCTTTACACTTTATTCAGGATATGCAACTTGTAAATAAAGTGACAATAAAAAATGTGGGTATAGGGCCAATTGTCGATGAGTTTGCAGAGGCATTTGCAGGAAGCGCAATATATTCTATAGGAGATTTGTACTCAGGGTATGATCAATTAAAACTAGCAATGGAAAGCAAGGACCTGAATACCATGAGGACACCCTTCGGTTTAGTAAGGATGTGCAGCTTACCTCAGGGGGCAACTAATTCACTTGCACATATGATGAATGGTATGAACAAAGTCCTACATGACTTCATACTGCAAACTACAATGCCTTTCCTTGTGATGCTCCAATCAAAGGATGTCATATAAGCGTTATAGATTGTGGTTCTGGACTGGAGGGGGTTCCGCAAGTATGTGGCAAACCATATCAATGATTGTGATAATATCTTGTTCGAGGTTGATAGAAGTGAACCTTACCTTGTCTGGGCAAAAGTGAATGTTTGGTGTGACCGAAGTTCTTATTGTGGAACATATGTGCGGGCCATATGGTAGAAGGCCTTGTCCTGCAAAGATTGATGTAGTTCAGTAAATGAGATAGAAATGTATAATTGTTACTGAGGTTTGAAGGTTATTGGGTGCATACGTGTTTTATGTTATCTGGATCCCGCATTAGGCCCATATGGTAGAACCTTTGTATCAATTTTTGAGAAAGAACCAAAAGTTTCAATGGGAAGAAATGCATATTCATGCCATGAGAAAATTAAAGAAGCTATTGCTTATGTCTCCAAATTTGAGGAAATCAAACTATGAATGTGGAAGATATGTAATTGTGATAGTGCCCCACAGTAATTGGATGGGCGATTGGGCAAGACGAAGATGACGGAAAGCGATATGTGGTGAGATTTGGAGCAAAAGTCCTAAGTGCTCATCAACACAACTATCCATAGTTAAAAAGACAGTTATGGGGAGTAGTCACAACTTTGAAATGTGACAAAGAGTATTTGATGGGAGATAATGTAATAGTGGAGACTAATTGTCTACCCCTTCTTCGAATGATCACAAGCTACTCAACTTGTGCCATTGCTATGTTGAGATGGATTGCCTACATAAAGTCCTTGAATCCATAATTTAAGCATATTGCAAGGAAATATAATCCAGTTGCAGATATGCTTTCAAAAGCAAGGTATGAAAATGAAGAATGCATGGTTGTCGAGGGCGATGATGTAGACACACAATTCTATAGTATCTCTCATGCTAAGGGTGATCATGTTTGCCTATTAAATGCACTTGAGTCATTTACAGAGGACCTATATCAAGGTGAGTGGTTACTCATTGGACAATATTCGAGCACTTTGACAAGGCAATAAGGGTGGACTGATCAAGAGTTCAAAAGAATAGCGAGAAAGGCCTATGGATACTTTTTGAAAGATGGGTACTTATGGAAGCGTCCAAAACAAAGAAATGGAATGCCGATGAGAGTCATGAATGATAAGGACACTCAAAATCAGCTTATGAAAACATTTCATGAGAGTCTTTATGCTAGACATAGAGGTGTATGGGACACCTTTACTAAAATGAAAGAGAGGTATTGGTGGAAAAGTATGTATAAATATGTATCTCACTTTGTGGAGTCTTGTGAAACCTGTCAAATGTATTCAAATGTACATCACCGTGATGGGTTTCACCCTACTTACCCATTGGCTATGCATTACAAGTGGGTAGTAGATCTGGTTAAAATGCCGTTGGGCTTATGGAAAATGAGATACGTAGTGCTTTCATGAGAAAACTTAAGGAATCAATTTGAAGGTCGTGCTCTAAGAAAAAAAAGCACAAAAGGGGTATTTAAGTTCCTCTACGATGATGTAATTAGTCGTTAATGGTTGTGCTGAAAAAATAACAGCAGTAGAGGTGAGTTGAATGCTGACAAAGCAAGGGAGTTTTTCTCTAGGTTGGGCATTAAACTTTCTCTCACTACTCCATATAATCCTAAGGGAAATGGTAAATCGGAGCGTGGGGATCCTCCTATCATTAAAGCTTTGGCTAAGGCATGCAAATGTAAAATGGGATAGTGGCTTAGGTTATTGCCTTATGCTTTATGAGCTGATCATACAACTCATAGCTCAGTTACTGCTTATATGCCTTTTGAGTTGATGTATGGTCGAAACATATAATGCCAATTGAGGATGTAATTCTCACATGGAATGTATTACCTTGGGAAGATGGAATGAGTAGGGAAGACCTTCTTGCTTTGCGCATACAACAATTAGAAAGAAGGCTTTGAGATATTGAGAATGCAGCAGCACGATTGAAAGATGCAAGTTTAAATAATAAACATAGATTTGATAAGAGGCATAGGCTAGACCTAAAGCTATTCAGGAAGGTGATTGGGTGTTGTTGTATGATAGTAGTCTTCAGAACCAGCATTCAATAATAAGAAATCTTTCAAAGAGATGGTTTGTTCCTTATGTGGTTCAACATGTACATGGAAATGCGACTTACACCTTGCATGAACTAGATGGGACAAAAATGAAGATTCCCATCGTAGGAAAAAGTATCAAGTTATTCAAAAGAAGAGGTGGTACTGATCCCTTTGATTCATAGGAAAGTCGGAATAAGGGCTCTGACAAAAATTTTATGCATGTGGATGAAGAACGAGAGGATGATGCATTAGATTTCGTTGCAAGTGATAACAAAATTGATATGTATGTTGACTTAAATGAAAACTGAACTTGCAAAACATATGGGTGGCACATGTCGGAGGATATGCAGATTTAGAGGGGTGGATGTTGTTCCATGGCACATCCATAATATGAGATCAAAATATCTACCTCACTCTCAATGCTTTTGTTAGGTGGGACCAAATGCTATGATGTACATAGGGTGATATATGGAAAAAGGGTTGCCCTAGTTGCAGGCGTATACATACTTTGGCGGGAAAGCGACGCGGGGGACGTGGCACTGTTGCATGTTTTTTCACATAAATATATGCCTATTTTTCTTTATAAATGTACAAATGTCAAGTGTTTTGAAGTGGCATGCTCGTTTTGCCTACAAAGTTCAATGCGGGCAATCTCGGCCAAAAATAGCAGGTTTCGTATGCGGGCGTAAAAGACGTGTCCAAAGTGCTTACCAAGTGGGAAAATGAGTTTCAGCATGAAATTTGATCCCAATGGGATTCTTCCACAAATTTAAGGATTTTCCCCCGCTCGTTTGGGCTTTTTACGGAGACAAAGGGACATTTTTGGGCAAAGAATGCCTTTAAAATGGTCAAAAGTAGCCTAAAAATAGCTCAAAATAGATTGAAATTCCAAAAAATCCGTCATTTTGCAAGCTGTGTGGGAAGTTTTAGAGCCAAGAATGACCTCATTTGGGCACATGAGCAAGGAGATACAACCTTTCCTTTTCAAGGTGCTAGTGCAGTCCCATGCTGCTTCCACTACATGGTTGTGGCTGCGAGGCCTCCAATAAGGGTTTCCCCTCCTCAAATAACTACTTGGGATTCTCCAATTAAGTAGTGAAGTATTTATAAAATGGTTAGGATAAAGAATTGAAGCGTAAATTTAGGGTTTTTAACAGGTTGAATGAGCACTACATCTGTGCAATTGGGAGCGATGCTACACCTAATCTTCACACACACAAGAATTTTAAGTTGGTCTTCTTTGATTTTCAAAATGTAGCATTCATGTCTAGAGTTTTGTTCTTTTTTAGTGTGTTTTTAGATTCAAATCATCTACGTCTTGTTTGAATTTGCTACGAATACTCACAGTCAGAGGCCACGTGCTTTCCTAGTTGCAGTGCGCACTTCTTGACACATTTTTGGTGAACCCCACACGACGTAGGCTAGGGTGAGCGTTCAAAAGCTTCATAGTAAGTCTCAAAACAAAGTTTTAAAGCTATGGAGCAACAAGAGCAATAGGGGGTTCGGCTTGATCCACTCACAATGCAAATGTTTCAAGCCTTTGCAATGTTTATGCATCAACAACAAGCTGTGCAAAGGTGGGAGCTTTCCTCAACCAAAGTGCTTCAATCTGTGGTGAAGAAAATGAACCAATGTAAAGGTAAATATGTAAAAAAGTATATTTGTGGGTATGTAAAGGAGATGGAGCTACATCAAGTGCCCGAAGCAGAGATGGTGCAAAGTTTGGAACTAGCTGTGGTTCCTGAGATTAGAGAGTATGTAAGGGAATTAGAAATGAGCATGGGGCAACTTGGGAAGCATTCAAGTTTTCCTTAAAAGAAGAGTATTTCATGGAGGACTCCTAAAGGGTAACAAAGAGGACTTTTTTAGAGTGGGTAGTCTGGCCAAAAGAGGGGCTTTCTCCTATAGATCTGCTAAGGGATTTTGAACGTCGTTATGATCAACTTTCAACAAAAAAGTCCACCCTAAACTTGGAGAAGATAGAGTTCTTTTTGCAGGCCGTAGGTAAAGAGATACAAGAGAATTTAGAGCTACTACGTGAGGATAAGGATGCAGAACACAGCTTAAAGACTAAATGGAATGAAGTTGAAGATGCCATTTCGCGGCTAACTAAGCAACAAGGATGAAGAGACAAGATGATAGTCAACCCTACTCAAGCCCCAAGTGTTCCTGAGAGCCCCATAAAGCATGTTATTGTGGTTCCAAAGAGTCATAAGTCCATTCTAGATGATATTGTCAAAGGAATTCAAGAGCTAAAGCTAAAGCTTACAAGGCTAGAAGAAAGGAGACAACCATCAGGACAATCTATGGGGCAAAGACCTCAAAACAGAGAAGGCTTTGTATATAGATGCATATAGTGTGATAGTACTGACCATGGAAGGAGTGATTGTGAAATTTTTAAAGACGCTTTGACAAAGGAGCTTGTTTTCTTTAAAGATGGAAAAATTCACTTAAGTGAAACAGGTACGCTCTTGGGGACAAGTTTTGGGAAAGGCGGGATGAAGAAACTAGTTGCGGACATGGCTACTAGCCATGCCATCTAAATTGTTGAGGTACCGCCTATGGGTTGAAGGTGGATCCTATTAAGAAAAAAGGGTTAGTCAAAGTTGGAGAAGAGGAATCTAATGGTATTGGAGAGCTATGGCCATGCGCTATAAAGGCTACTATGAAGGGTAAAATGACTACAAAGGTTTTACATGAAACTGGAGATTCAATCGGCTTGAAACACTTTGGAATGACCATATGGAATCTTTGTCAGTGCATGTATACATTGCCAAATGTCAAGAAAATGAGTCTATTGTTGAAGAGAAACGTAGGCATGATAATGGGGATGAAGGGCCTTCAAAGCGGGCCACGAGGAATGGAAGTAGAAATGACACAGTGCCTCCTAGATCACCTTCCCCGCAATAGATGCCGTCCCTAAAGTTCCTATGCAAGAGCCTCTAAAGAAAAGAAGAAGGATGAAACAAAATAAAAAGCAAAGGGTCCGGCCTACAAAGTCCAATCCGATATAGAGGTAGCAACAGATTTCAAAAAGGTTTTGGAAGCGAGGATTCTAAACAGTAAGGTGGAATTTACCTTGGGTGAGGTCCTTGGTATACCCAAGCAGGAATTCCACGAAGATATAATTGATATCATAAAGAGGAAGCGATAGTCTCTTACTGAATGTATCCATGTTCAGGGTGAAGGAGAGACTTTAAATGAACAGGGAGTATAGGTCTATGGCAAACAAGGTGATGAAACTACTATTGGATTCTACAAGTCTAGGGGAGGAGTAAAACATGTTCGCTTCTTGGATAATGAATATGAAGTTGAGACCACTCACAAGAGTTACTACTTGAAGAGTCACTCGGCAAGAGCAACTATTGAGACCTTGGAAAAAGTGGGAGACTTAGAAGAGCCATACATTGCGTTGATAGATCATGGGTCAGAGATTAACCTCATGTCAAACAGTCTTTATGAAAAAGTAAAATGGTCAATTGATACAAATCATGGATGGATGATTCGTGCAGCAAACAACTCATCAGGGAGCTGTATGGAGCTCGTACAAATGTTAAGGTGACTATAGGGGATGTGAAAGATGACCAAAATTTCTTTCTACAGGAGATGTCTGCATACCCTAATATCCTTGGGCAGCCATACATCACTACTACTCGCATGGAAACCAAGGTAATGGACGATGGGTCAGCTTATGCAAGGATAAGGAGCAGGAATGGGAAGCGTGCAGAATAGTTCCTTATTTTCTGTGTGGACCATGAAAGGAATCCTGAAAGTCTTAGAGAGCAACCCTTGCCAAAGACAAACAAAGAATTCAAGGACTACATGGATATGAGGGGTTTTGGCCATGTACCATTGTAGAGCGGGATGCAGTGGTACAAGAAGAGAAAAGTTTTTGCATGATGTATACGCAAAGGAAACATTTTCTACAGGTTTTATAGGATTCACAACCTATAGATCTATTGATTTTACAAAGTGTGAGGAATTAAAGCAGGGTGAATGAAAACATGTAAATAGTGTACAAAGAGGTTTGAAAATGAATGGTTTGCTAAAAGTTGGTGAATGCATTGCAGGTGTGTTTTATGAGTGTTTGTTTGTGGATACTATGTAGGATTTGCAGTCTTTAGTGGATTTCAATTTGCGTATGGGAAGTGATGTCGTGAAAGTATGCTCAATAGAAATGTACAAGGTCATTGAGGATTTAAGAAATGCTCAATGTGCTGATGTACGTGTGGAGACTAAGTATAAGTTTGTGGCAAAGAAAGTGTAACCAGTGGCATTACCTCTACCAAAAGATTGCACAAATAAGATGGATCGAGTTGCTTTGCAACCTAGCCTTCGTGACCCAAGCAAGGCTATACACAAGCTCACACAGGATTCTTTGAAGGAGTTAAAGGTTGGTTGCGAGGACAGTTTGACAAAATCCTAAAATATATGCTTTGAAGACATACTTTCCATACACAGAAAAGCTTTTGCATTTGAGCCACATGAGATAGAGTGTGTTGATCCATCCATTGTTGCTCCTATGGTGATCTTCATTATCCCTCATGTATCTTGGAACTTGATGCCTATTCCGTTTCCAAATGCCCATTTGCCAGAACTCATTGAATTGCTTAATGAAAAGATAAAGATGGGTATCTTGGAGCCTTCTTGTGCTCCGTAATCAAACAGGTGGTTCACAGTTCCGAAGGAAAATGGTTCTTTATGCTTTATTCAGGATATGCAACCTGTAAATAAGGTGAAAATCATAAATGTGGGTATAGGGCCAGTTGTCGATGAGTTTGCAGATGCATTTGCAGGAAGGGAAATATATTCTATGGGAGATTTGTACGCAAGGTATGATCAGTTCCAACTAGAAATGGAAAGCAAAGACCAGACTACCCTGAGGACACCCATGGGTTTAGTAAGGATGTGCACCTTACCTCAGGGGTCAAATAATTCGCTTGCACATATGATGAATGGTATGAACAAACTCCTATGTAACTGCATACCGCAAACTATAATATTTTTCCTTGATGATGTGTCAATCAAAGGATGTGATGTAAGTGATATGGATGTGGTTCTAGACTGGACGAGGTGTTGCAAGTAGGTGGCTAACCATATCAATGATTGTGATAATATCTTGTCAAGGTTACAAGAAGTGAACCTTACCATGTCTGGGAAAAATCAAGAAGTGAACCGTACCTTGTGTAAGCGAAGTTCTTATTGTGGGACATACGTGCGGGCCATATGGGAGAAGGCCTTGTCCTGGAAAGATTGATGTAATTCAAAGAATGAAAAACAAATGTATAAATGTCACTAAGGTTTGAAGGTTCTTGGGTGCATGTGTGTTTTATGTTATCTGGATTCTGCATTATGCACATGTGGTAGAGCCTTTGTATCAACTTTTGAGAAAGAACCAAAAGTTTCAATGGGATGAAATGCATACTCATGCCATGAGAAAATTAAAGAAGTTGTTGCTTATGTCTCCAACTTTGAGGAAATCAAACTATGAATGTGGAAGATATGTAATTGTGACAATGGATACTAGCCCCATAGGAATTGGATGGGCGATTGGGCAAGACGATGATGATGGCAAGAAATATGTGGTGAGATTTGGAGCAAAAGTCCCGAATGCTTGTCAACGCACCTATCCACAGATAAAAAAGAAGTTATGGGGAGTAGTCACACTTTGAAATGGGACAAAAAGTATTTGATAGGAGCAAATGTAATAGTAGAGACTAATTGTCTACTCCTATGATCACAAGCTGCTCAACTCCCGACATTGCTATGTTGAGATGGATTGCCTACATAAAGCCCTTGAATCCAGAATTTAAGCATATTCTAGGGAAAGATAATCCAGTTGCGGATATGCTTTCGAGAGCAAGGTATGAAAATGAAGAAGACATGGTTGTCCAGGGTGATGGAGTAGGCACACAGTTCTATAGTATCTTGCATGCCAAGGGTGATCATGTTTGCCTATCAAATCCACTTGAGTCATTTACAGAGGACCTATATCAAGGTGACTCAATTCTCATTGGACGCTATTTGAGCACTTTGACAAGGCAAGAAGGGTGGATTGATCAAGAATTCAAAACAATGTGGAGAAAGACCTATGGATACTTTTTGAAAGATGGGTACTTATGGAATCATCCAAAACAAAGAAATGGAATGCCAATGAGAGTTGTGAATGATAAGGACGCTCAAAATGAGCTTATGAAAACGTTTCATGCTAATCTTTATGCCGGACATAGAGATGTATGGGCCACCTTTACTAAAATGAAAGAGAGGTATTGGTGGAAAGGTATGTATAAACATGTATCTAACTTTGTGGAGTCCTGTGAAACCTGTCAAATATATTCAAATGTATGTCATTGTGATGGTTGCACCCTACTTACCCATTGGCTATGGATTACAAGTGGGTAGTAGATCTAGTTACAATGTCATTGGGCTTATGGAAAATAAGATACATATTGCTTGCACGAGAAGACATAATGAATCAAGTTGAAGGTAGTGCTCTAAGAACAAAAAGCATAGAAGGGGTATGAATATTCCTCTTTGATAATGAAATTAGCCGTTATGATTGTTTTGAAAAAAAAACAGCTAACAGGCGTGAGTTGAATGATGGAAAAGCAAGGGAGTTTTTGTCTAGGTTGGGCATTAAACTTGCTCTCACAACTACTGCATATAATCCTGAGGGAAATGGTAAATCCGAGTGTGGGCATCCTCCTATCATTAAAATTTTGGCTAAGGCATGCAAAGGTAAAATGTGAGAGTGGCCTAGGTTATTGCCTTATGCTTTATGGGCTGATCCTACAACTCAACAGCTCAGTTACTGGTCATATGCCTTTTGAGGTGATGTACTGTCAGAAACCTATAATGCCAATTGAGAATGTAATTCCCACATGGAATGTATTACCTTGGGAAGATGGAATGAGTAGGGAAGGCCTTCTTGCTTTGCGCATACAACACCTAGAAGGCCTCAAGATATTGAGAATGCAGTAGCACGATTGAAAGATGTAAGGTTAAATAATAAAGATAGATTTGTGTTAACCCTCACGGCACACGGACACCCATCACCTACGATGGACGCGTATTATGTATTTGGTAGAGTCAGGTACCGGGCTTGTCGGACCAATAGGGAAAGGTAGAGTGATCGCCGATGAGAGGCGCACTTTAACTTGGACATTCAAGGGATTAGTTGGTTAAGCATGGGCGCCCAAGTGTGAATGGGGTGAGCTCCTATAAAAGCCAACTAAACCTAATTTTTACTCATTCTCTCATTTGTGCAATTGAAGAGTGCTCTTGCTCCATCTCCATCTTCTTCTTCTTCACCTCCTTGTGTGTGTGTGTGTGTGAGAGAGAGAGAGAGAGAGGGAGAGTGTGTGTGCGATCAAGCATTACGAAGGCACGACGGCGGCGAAGCGGTTGAGCGCGGCACGACTGCAGCTTCTTCTTCATCGCGGCGAGGAATCCACCACGAAGGCGAGCGTAGAGCGGTGAGTGACACACCCTTTGTTTTCTTGAGCTTGCTAGTTTAGGCTTGTTGTGTGCTTGGAGCCGTTTGTGGCTCGCATACGGTGTATTGGCAAGTCCCTTGCTTCGACAGTGCGGCAAGGAGCGCACATTTTTGGCGCCGTTGCCGGGGATATGCCCTACACTAAGCTCGGTTAGCACTTTACGCTTCCTTGTGGTGCAATCTCTATCATAGAAAAGGCAGGGAAGGAGTGTGTGGAAGGTTTCTGTTTTTTGCGTTTTTTGCAATTGCTGACAAGTTTCAATTTCTGCTATTGTCTGTGTTTTTTTAATTTTTGCAATTTCTGCATTTTCAAGTTCGGCGTTTTCAATTTTCTGCAATTTCTGCGTTTTTGCTGCATTTTCTGCAATTTCTGCGTTTTTTCTGCATTTTTTGTCAATTTCTGCAGTTTTCTGCATTTCTGTCAATTTGCTGCAATTTCTGCGTTTTTTCTGCAATCTCTGCAATTTCTGCAATTTCTGCGTTTTTCTGCGTTTTTCTGCATTTTTTTCAATTTCTGCGTTTTTCTGAAAATAAAAAAAAAAATATTTGAAAATAAAAAATAAAATTTAAAAGGAAAAAAATTCGGAAATTAAAAACGCGAGCGAGCGGGCGGCGAAATTTTTTCGAAAATAAAAAACGTGTCTCTTAAAACGGACGGGTTGGTTTGTATAAAAGGTAGATCGGGATCGGGATCATTTTCCCAAGCCCAAGCCCAAGCCCAGGCCTCAGTCCTATGATATATACTAAACTCACTCTTATATATATACCCTACTCCCTCAAGAGAGAATGAGAGCATGTGGGACAAGTCCTCCACTCTCCTCCTTTCTCTTCCCACTTGCACCCTTAGACTTTCTAGTTTGGGCCTAGTTCCCTATTGGAAATTGACAGTTTTAGGGATTCCGAGGGCATAGAGTGACCAAACGGAGGGCTGTAAAGCACGGCACGACCCTCTGACCGATACGCTCGTTTCGAGCTATCACACGGCCCATTCCACGACACGCTCTAAAAAATCTAGCAAAAAAACAAACAAAAAACACGTTAAAAACTAGTCACAAGGCCTCCTAGAGCAGCTTTTTGACACCTTAGGGTATCAAAAGCACATGCACTTACGCTCTGGGCAGGTGCTAGAACACGAGCATATTGAGGGTGCCTCTGTTCATACGGACACCCATTACCCATCCACGATAGAATCTAGACCCTCAGCGGGGACACAAGGTAGCACCACCCAAGACCCTAAAATAGCCGCTAGTGATTCCTCCTCCGACTCAGAAATCATGGAAGCATACCCTACCCAAAACACTGAGAGAGAAGGCCATGCACCTCCCGAAGCTCCACAGCCTAGTACTAGTATGTTTAGCCGTTTCATGGAAACATTAGGTAGAGCTACTCGCTCGGAACCTGATGCAAATGAAGCACACGAAGGGGGTGGGGAAGTGGACTCTCCTTTCACATCGCACGTGGACCCCACACCCCCAAAGAGTGTCCATGTGGATATCCTGCCAACTTCTTACCAAGAAGGCCCTGTTGAGCTGCCTCCTTCAGAAGTTCCCTCTAGAGTACCGTTGGTGGCAAGTAAAACCATGGGGAGCAACATTGCTTCTACCTCACAAGAAACCGTTAACACGTCGACTCTAGAAGGATTGTTCATTAATGATCATTGGACATACGACCTCCACACTGAGGTGTTGACGGATCTACACTCTGGCCACGCCTACCATGTAGGATGGATAGAGATTGTACAATCCACCTCTAGTGCCACGAGCATCGAAGATCAACAGAAAATGATCTGTAATGTTATCCATGGCATTATTCAATCAGAAAGACAAAACCGAGGGGTAAATATACTCTCAACTGGCCCCATGAGATTTCCGGATACGAGCAAGGCTCAACAGCCTACTCTATCACAAATGGAGACTCCTCTAATGAGCCCCATGGACCCATCTTACGTCATTTCACCTGGGGTCTCTATGCAATCTGAGCCTCCGAGCGAAAACTTTAGCTTCCCTAACTTGGCTCAACCCTCTATCAAGGAAAACACAGTGCTCACTCCAGGGATAAGCCTGACAGAGAATGTACCGATGACATCTACGGTTAACGCAGTGCCACTACCTAGTGTTGTAGTACCTAATATGGGGCCTCGACCATATGTGCCTCTAGCCCCTTATGCACACATGGCCCCCACACCTCCAATTGTACCACTTGCTTATGCTCCTCGAGTGCCGCTCCCTAGCTCTTATCCGAGTGGACCTATGCCCGGTTATGTTCCATATCCTGCATCATCCACACATATGCCAAGACCGGTACCCGTTCCTCTCCCACATATGATTCCAAGAGTACCTCCACCGGCCCTGCCTCCTCACATAGGTGACTTGGCAGCGTTTGCTCAAACCATAGGTCGATCTATCGCGGAAAATATGCATCATGCATCTGATAGAGAGCCTAGAAGTAAGGCAGTACAAATTGCCAAACTCACGCAAAAATTCAATGGGGACGAAGATGCTAGGAAACACATTGAAGTGTTTGAACAAGTATGTGATTCCTTAGGGGAACGCAACGAACTACATAAGTGCAATGCCTTAAGCTTGACATTAAGTGGGAAGGCTGGAGATTGGTATAGGACCCTAAGGGTGGACGAGAAAACAATCTACCGTACCCTTCGAAGGTTGTTTCTAAAGGAGTACATACGAGAAGGTGTGCTTTGGGGTGTAGCATCTCAGCTACAGAAGGCCGAACGTAAGGAAGGAGAGTCAGTAAGGGACTTCATTAGTCGTCTAAAGCACTTAAACTCTCGCTGCCCTGTAAATGAGCGCTTCAACAATAACCAACTGCTCGATCGATTCATTCGAGGGTTGAGGAATGAAGGAATCTATAATGGACTAGTGATTAGAGGTATCACAACCTGGGAAGATGTCACTGCCAATGCAATCCAATTAGAGGACAACTTGATGATAGCAGGCATGAGGGTGTCTACTGACACGAGATCCACTAGCTCACAAGCCATTGAGTATGAACCCATGACTGCAAAGCCCATTGCCAATGAGCCAAAGGTATTTGAGACATTCTTGACAGACCTCACCAAGGCAATCCAAGAGTCTCTTAAGGATAATCGACCCCCTCAAAATAGTCACATGTATCCAAGAAGGGAGCAACAATGGTGTTCCATTTGCTTAGGTCCACATAGCACTAGTGAGTGCCCTACGTTTAGAGTAAAATTTAATGGAACTTGCAATGCATGTGGTAGGTATGGTCACCAAGCTAAGGATTGTTTAATGATCAAACGTATGATGGCAAATAGACCACCTGTAGCCTGGACGGATGCGCCTCGAGCTCCTGTATTGATGCCTACTCCACCTGTTGAGCAACTACCGCAACACATGGTCCCTAGATCTCAAAATGTTGTACAAGCTACACCGTTACCACCTCCTGTGCTAGGACCGCAGCCCCCGCATCCAAGAGTCGCCCCTATGAACCAAGTGGGTTGCGAGCCATCTAATGCTTATGCAGATGGTTGTGAGGAGGAAATAGACACTAGTATTGCCTACGGACTTGATACATTGGAAGAATGTCCTATATACTACATGGAAGATTGTTGGGGACAAGTCAAGCCGGTTTATCAAGCTGCTGCTCTCGCATCTAGAGGTCAAAATATCAACACCCAGGCTAGGAGGCCACCTCTTCAATGCTACGAGTGTGGGGGACCACATCGAGTAGCGGAGTGCCCTATTAGGCTGCAAAAGAATGCTGCACAGATGCAAATGAATCAAGGGAGCACGTCTGCAATGCCAATACTCACATGTAATCATTGTGGCATAGATCACTTGATTGCCCAATGCCCCTATAACCCAAATGCGCCTAAAATCACACCCCTGAATTTGGTCGAAATTGCTAGTGTGACGTCGCCAATACCACCCGTCGCACCCGCTTATGCGATTACACGGTCCATGCTTCAAGGGCCAGGACATATCCTCGAAGAGAGAGATACCGCGTCAATTATCCAAGCAAAGAAAAAGAAGACACGAAGGAAGAAGTCGCAGAATACGGAAAATTCAAAGCCAAGTTCCAAAACAAACATAGGAACAGGAGATGACCCCGTGTATATGAATGACCTCGAGGATGATTCAGATTCAGTCGAGACAATGGAGACTAGAACCAATACCACAAAGGGAAAGACCGACAAAGAAAACCGTAACATGGAACCAAATGAAAACCGAATAAGAGAAAACCATAAAGAGCCTCTGAAAACACCACAAGTGTTTCCAAATCCAATCCACGACCCCCAAGATAAATCGCAGGGGCAAAAAGGGAAAAATCGTAAAAAGAAGATTGGGACGTACCCAAACCCAGTAGACGAGATTGAGCAGGTGAAACATCTAAGAGGTGTAGTGGAGGAGACTCAAAGGAAACTAGAACCAGAACCCATGCAGGTCAAAATTCATGACACAGTGTTTCCCACGCAAGTTCATCCACCCCACATGAACCATAGACCGTTAGCCATATCTAGTATCATCCAAGAAGGGAGTGAGGACAGGACATCAGAAAGTGAGCATACACCCTTCTTGTTGGAAAGGATGTTTAACGAAGGAATACCTGATCCCATTGAGGAATATGAGATTCCATCCTCACCAGTTCCTAGTCAAGGACCTACACCCTGCAAAACGCCAATGAATGTTGCCAAACTAGTGGACTTCATGTCTTCTGAGGTCCGAACCACGATCATAGCAAAGCTGTATGGATATCCTGAGTTATTCCTTGCACTTCGAGCATTCCTTAACGGAGAGCTACGAACGGGATTACCGCAGTTTGCGCAACCAAATAGGCCTGACTCGATTATGATTGATGAGGAAAATCATGTGCAATCACTTGACTTAGATGGACACGAGTCTGTGATCGAGGTACCCATTAACGAATTAGGCCAGTATTTTGAAGGCGACGAGTCTAATGCGACCCTACCCATCACTACCAAGGGATTAACTATAAAGGGAATTCTTGATGGTGGTGCGGGAGTTAGCATCGTTACAAAAGATTGTTGGGAATCCATGGGAAAACCCCGCCTCAGTGTTACTAACATTGTGGTAAAGATGGCAAATGGTACCATAGCCAAACCTATGGGGATGCTCAAGGATCTTAAGATCAAAGTTCTAGGACACAAGGTACGACATACGTTCATTGTAATGGATTTCTCTAAACACCTTATGTCATTTGAAATGATTTTAGGACGACCATTCATGAGGGAAGCACAAATGGTTCACGATTGGTCTAAAAATCATGTCTATTTGCAATTCCAAGACTCTGTCCTTAGAGTGGATTTGGTGACTGGTAAGGTACACCCCTTAGGGAGTAAAACCATTATTGATCATCGCTCTGACACCACAGTTCACTCGGCCCCACTACAATATTGTTACACTTGTAAGAAGGATACAGACATTGGCCAAGATTCTCCTTACATGGATGTGTTACCGGGTATGACGGAATCAGACAATGTGGATTGGGTCCACCTAGCATCAACCATAGACACTTGGGGAAATAGGGGGACGACCTGGGTAACACCTGAGGGGGATGAAATACGTATACCCTTAAATATGCTACAAGCAATGCATATCGCTTCTGACAAGACTCAGCCTAATGTAACGAAGAAAACATACAAGTGGGTCCCTAAAGCTTCTTTAGTGACCATAGCTAGTGATAAAAAACAGAAGCCTTGTAAGAAACGTACCACTCGCTCCAAGAAAAGTAAGAAAATGTTGCGATGGATCCCTAAACGACTATTGGAAGCCCAAGGCTACTATCAAGGAAATGATCAAATCTGGGTGCCAAAACGTAGATTGTGCTCTTACCTATCACCTGACCCAAGTGAGCCCAATCCCGTAGCTCCAAAACGAATCAATGATCGTGGAAAGAAAAAAATCACAGAATGCTACACACCTGCTCCCGAGCTAGTTTGGGTACCAAAGAAAGAACGATTTGTTCCACCTAGCTCAGGAAGGGGGGAGTCCCATGAAGATTCTAGCTCATCATGTAATACATCCATAGAGGTAAAAGCTTCTACACAGCCTCCATCTATAGTAGTGGACCTCCATGAAGCTACAAAAGAATCCACACCTCCCAGTGTTCAAGAATCACCTGATGAACCACTTCAAGTTCGATCCTGGGAGAGTACCTTACCACCGTTGCAGCTTGACGAGGCACCTAGGGTAATAGAAAACTACTGGCAAAAATCCTCACCTATTACCAACTGGAACAATTGGTTTCAAAGGGTGACAAGCTCATTTCAAACGGTATGATCTACCCAAGGAAGGGGGGAGTGTTTGCTGACAGTCCTCATTCATTTGTTTCCCTCTCAACCTTTTTCCCTGACCTCTCAATTCCGATCTTAGGGAATGTACATATAAAGCTTTATACTCACAAAAAAAAAAAAAGAGCAAGAGCAATTAGCAAACGAGTATGCACATTAAAGTCAAAACATTGACTCAGACCTACACATGTCACATCTGGTACAGTGAAACAGAAACCTATGCCATGAAACACCTTTGATCCTCATCACTTGAGTGATGGAGGGTAGGTAAGATTAGTATGATAGGAGTGTTTCTGTTTTAGAGTTGAGTGATTAGCAAAGATCTCTTTTCCCACTAATGTGCCTCCTGGAGGTATTCCTTTTGTTTCCTAGTGTGTACAGGAACGTGTTGCTATTGATAGGGTTTGGACCTTCATGGAACCTTCAAATCAAGCGCGACCATCAACACAAACAGGTGTTTCTTATCCATTAGCATTGCCCTTATCTTTTTTGCATCCATGTTTGTCTGCTTTGATTGTGATTGGTAGCATACTATTCAGCGCATTGGCTTAGTATCCAACATTTAATTCAATGCAATCTTTTGTCATAATCACTTGTTTAGGGGTAAAAATCAAGCAGTCCGACTAAGCTAGTTTGACCAAGTTAGGTGTTAGAGATCTTCTCTTAATACCATGGGGAATGCCTTCCTAATAAGCAATGGTTACTTAGGTTCTTAATCCGATTTAGGCAGCATTGTATGAAATGTACTAGGGCTTTCTAGTGGGCTTAACCCTAGTGACCTTTAGCTTAAGTATTATAAAGGGAGTTTACTAATGTGATGAGCCTGGGGAGGGTAACAGTGTTATATGACCCCCCAAAGTTACAAAATTAAAATGATGAAAATGAACAAACAAAAAATCAAAGTGCCACAATGTAAAATTTTAAGCTGGAAGAGAAATCTCAGCTTGATTTGGTACTTCACTCACATGTATTGCCTATGGTACTAGAGCCCTAGAGGTTCCCAGTGTGGGCGCTTTTCCTTGAGAAGCAAAAAACCCAAGGCATACAAAATAAGCACACACATCATAATTGAATCACTGTGAAAAGACTTTGGGGGGTCAAAGAAAAAGTAATCAGTCAGGCGATGATTTCATGAGAAATTCCTTTTATGGTAGTTTAACTACAAGGTTTTCTAGATATAGCCTCTAGTCAGCCCTTGAACATGAATACTTGGCTCTCGCGATTAAACAACTTAATTGACCACTGAAAATTAAGAAGCTTACCCATGGTATTAATATTTGATCTCTAGTGCTTTTCGACCGTCAAATTAGTGACCCCAGACTTGTTTAATTTTTTGCCTTTACATCTGTTTATGCATTTGATTACATTGAAATTTAATGTTCATTGCTACCAAATTGTTTGAAATTCTTTGACCAATCAATTTGTCTACCTAAAAGTGCATATGCTTTTTAAGAGAATGCAATTACTGTGCCAATGTTGTTTGATTTTGCAATGACTGAAGAAGGCTAAGGACATTCATCTCAAATGCTCTTCCACCTCGACGAACCAGCTTCAACTCAATAGCTTCCGAGGACGGAATCTACATCAGGAAGGGGGGCATGTTAACCCTCACGGCACACGGACACCCATCACCTACGATGGACGCGTATTATGTATTTGGTAGAGTCAGGTACCGGGCTTGTCGGACCAATAGGGAAAGGTAGAGTGATCGCCGATGAGAGGCGCACTTTAACTTGGACATTCAAGGGATTAGTTGGTTAAGCATGGGCGCCCAAGTGTGAATGGGGTGAGCTCCTATAAAAGCCAACTAAACCTAATTTTTACTCATTCTCTCATTTGTGCAATTGAAGAGTGCTCTTGCTCCATCTCCATCTTCTTCTTCTTCACCTCCTTGTGTGTGTGTGTGTGTGTGAGAGAGAGAGAGAGAGGGAGAGTGTGTGTGCGATCGAGCATTACGAAGGCACGACGGCGGCGAAGCGGTTGAGCGCGGCACGACTGCAGCTTCTTCTTCATCGCGGCGAGGAATCCACCACGAAGGCGAGCGTAGAGCGGTGAGTGACACACCCTTTGTTTTCTTGAGCTTGCTAGTTTAGGCTTGTTGTGTGCTTGGAGCCGTTTGTGGCTCGCATACAGTGTATTGGCAAGTCCCTTGCTTCGACAGTGCGGCAAGGAGCGCACAATTTGATAAGAGGCATAGGCTCAGGCCTAAAGCTATTGAGGAAGGTGATTGGGTGTTGGTGTATGACGGTAGTCTTGACAACCAGCATTCAATAATATGAAAGCTTTCAAAGAGATGGTTTAGTCCTTATGTGGTTCAACATGTACATGGGAATGCGACTTACACCTTGCATGAAGTAGATGGGACAAAAATGAAGATTCCCATTGCAGGAAAAACAATCAAGTTATTCAAATAAAGAGGTGATACAGATCCCTTTGATTCATAGGATAGTTAGAATGAAGGCTTTGATGAAAATGTTATGGATTTGGATGAAGAACAAGAGGATGATGCGTTAGATTCTATTGCAAGTGATGACGAAATTGATATGTATGTTGACTTAAATGAAGATTGAACCTGCAAAAGATATGTGTGGCACATGCCGGAGGATGTGCAGGTTTAGAGGGGGTGGATGTTGTGCCATGGAAAGTCCATAATATGAAATCAAAATATCTACCTCACTCTCAATGCCTTTGTTGTGTGGGACCAAATGCTATGATGCACATAGTTTGATATATAGGAAAACGGTTTCCATAGTTGCATGCATATACATACTTTGTCGGGCAAGCAAGGCTAGGGACGTGGAACTGTCGCATGTTTTTTCACATAAATATATGCCTATGTTTCTATAGAAATGTACAAATGTCAAGTGTTTTGAAGTGGCACGCTCGTTTTTCCTAGAAAGTTCAATGTGGGCAATCTCGGCCAAAAAATAGCAGGTTTCGTGTGCATGCGTAAAAGACATGTCCATAGTGCTTACCATGTGGAAAAATGAGGTTCAACATGAAATTTGATCCCAATGGGATTTTTCCACAAATTTAGGGATTTTCCCTCGCTCGGTTGGACTTTTTACAGAAAAAAAGGGGCATTTTTTGCCTTAAAATGGAAAAAATACACTAGAAATAGCTCAAAATATCTCCAAATTCCACATCAACTATGTTTCCATCATTTCTCAAGTTGTGTGGGGAATTTCAGAGCGAAAAATGAGCTCATTTGGGCACATGAGCAAGGAGATATAGTGATTCCTTTACAGGGTGCTAGTGCAGTCCCGTGGTGCTTCCACTACATGGTCGAGGTTGTGAGGCCTCCAATTATGGTTTCCCATCCTCAAATAACTACTTGGGCTTCTCCAATGAAGTACTTAAGCTTCCATGAAATGGTCACTTTGACGAGGAATGGAAGCGTCATTTTAGGGTTTTTAACAGGTCGAATGAGCATTGCATATGTGCAATTGGGAGCGAGGCTACACCTAATCATCACACACACACTAGTTTTGAGTTAGTATTGGTTCTTTTTCAGTGATATTTCATGGCTAGAGTTTTGTTCTTTTTTAGTGTGTTTTTGGCTTCAAATCGTATACGCCTTGCTTGAATTTGCTACAAATCCTCACATTTAGAGGCCCGGTGCTTTCCTAGTCGCACTGCATACTTCTTGACACTGTGTGTTACGGTGTGTCATTCGGTGACCGGAGCAGCAAGGTATGCATTGGGAAAAGTTGTCCAAAAGTACTCTCATGCTTTGGGAGAAGCTGGGAATTTGAAGTTGGCAAGCTTGGGGAGAGTTTCCACGTGGCATGGAAGTAATCCCACATGGGAAGAGGAAAGGGGAAAGTGGAGGGTACATAGGGCACTTTGGGAGCCCATTATGGTGTATCAAAGGTGAGAGAAGCTCTCCCAAGGGCTTGTGGGCTCATGGGGAAGGGGATGGAAAAGTTTTCAGTCCATACCAACTGCCGAGGTGCCTGGCCAACTTTTTTTGGTACCTGGGGATAAGACCCAAAAAATCCCCCTTTTTAAGAGCTGAAATTCTCTGCACACCCCTTTTGCTTTACAGAGACTTGTTTTTTGGAGCTTTTTGAGAGACTCCCATCTTCGGAAGCTTGTAACTCTCTCATTTGTTATCGGAATCAAGCATACAGATACTATACGGAGATCTACACGACACAATCTTGGTCTTTATGGTCTTGGTTTTTAGGAGTTTTAATCATGGTTTAGGATAGACATGTTCCCCGCCAAACTTTACAGTTGTTCGGCGTAGGTGTTTCCTGTAGCTTTATGGTGTTTCTTTTCGACCGTGTGGTGTGTGCATGGCTATAGATGTTCTCATTTTCCTTCTTGTTTGCACTCTAACAACGTGAGTCCAGAGACAGGTGAACCAAAGACCAACTCACCTAGTCAAAAAACCAAGAGGAAACGAAATAGTTGGAAAGCTAGAAAAGCTAGGATGAAAGCACGTAGGAAATGAGAGTAGAAATCCCTAGATGAGAAGCTTACCCAATCCCTAGATGGTTCTCTTATGGAGGTAACTCAACCTCCAGAAGAACCATCCACAAAAGAGAAACCAAGAAGTGCTATTTCAGGAGGATCATGTTGGTCGAGAAGGTTAATGAGGCATTAGATGCCCTCCTAAAAGCCTATGAAACACAGCTCAAAAAAAACCAAACCCAAGAACATAGGTGGATGACATATCCATATGTGGAACTAGAAAACAACACGCTTGAAATGTGCAAGAAAATGATTCAAGCAGCCCAAGCTTTACTAGGACTACAAGATGGAAAACCTAAGGGTGTGATCCTTGTCGCACATACACCAACAATCCCACCAAACAAGGAGCAGAAAGAGCTAGATTCGAGTCACGAGCATGGAAAAAAGCTCAAGGATACTGCATTTGAGCCAATGATAGTGTTGAATACCACGGATAACTTTTTTGAGCAATGTTACATAGCTATACTTGAGAGTTGTAAAGAAATAGATGGTCTTGAAAAATTCTGAAAACAAGTTAGAGAGGCCAATGAGGCAAGTGAGATAAGCAGTTGAGTAAACCAAATGGGTGATGGAAGAGGAGTGTCTCTTCCACCAATAGAGGAAATTGAGACTAGATCTCAAATGAACCTAGAAGTGAAATCGTATTGGGGAGACAAAGGATCTGTATAGTCTATGGACAATGAACCCCATTCACTAAGAACACTACCGTCCTATACAAGAGAGTAAGAGGCCAAGTCAAAGGTTGTCGCAGTCCCATCACAAAGATTGTCTTCCAACAAGTTCATTGATCCAAAAGGATTGATAGACATACTCTCAACACAAGTCACCTATACTATAATGTTAGCGGAGTTGCTCATAATATGACCAAACATGTGGGCTAATGTGTAAAAATTTCAAGAGAGTTCCGCATTAAAAAGCCAATGACTCAAATCAAGGAAGGTATCAGAGAGCTAGTAAATCCTTAGCTAAATACTAGACCAATGCTGTTAAACAAGGTTGGAGTATTATGAGGGAGAAGATGGAAACATCACTCTTCTCGTAGAACTGCAAGGTGTTAAACCCCCGGCAATCCTTGATAGTGGAGCTGGTGTTGCCATCGCAACAAAAGAGGTCTATAAAAAATGGAAAAAACCAACAATGAGGGCTACTAGGATGAGACTGCACCTTGTAGATGGACACATGGAAGGGCCCATAGGACTGCTATAAAATGCACTTGTTATAGCTTGTGGCATTGAATATGAGCAAACCTTTGCTATTGTTGACTTTGGCAAGAAGAACAACTATGGTATCATTCTAGGAAGACTATTCATGCGACAATTGAAAATGATTCAAGATTGGGGTTATGATTGACTATATCTACCTAAGACATATGGAAACCACGACAAGGATAAATCTAAAGGACCATAGTTATAGGGATGTGACGAGAACACCTATGGAGGAGTTTGATTCTGCTATTGTAGCGGGTTCAAAACTTCTATCATGGTTGGGTAAGCCTAAAGAGTTGTGGACGTGTAGAGCTTTGCAATGCGGAAGTTTAAAGCAGGAGGAAGGTATCCTAGAAAGGGAACTTGAAGACAAGGATTATATACCAGAATCCTTTCTTGATGAAGCATTAGAGCCACTTGAATGGAAACACATCTTGGCTACTCTAGATGTGTGCGTAATTCAAAACGATGCAACAACAAAGTTATTGTAATGAAGATGGATATGATGTCGTTCCTTACTTTGCAGTGACTGTGATCAAGGAAAATGAAGACAAAGAAGAAGACGAATTCTATGGAGGATTTTGATTCCACTATTGTAGCGAGTTCAAAACTTCCAGCATGGTTGGGTAAGCCTAAAGAGCTATGGACGTGTGAAGCTTTGCAATGTGGAAGTTTAAAGCACAAGAACGGCATCCTAGAAAGGGAAATTGAAGACAAGGATTATATACCAGAATCCTTTCTTGATGAAGCATTAGAGCCACTTGAATGGGAACACATCTTGGCTACTCTAGATGTGTGTGTTATTCAAGACGATCCAACAATGAAGTTTTGTAATGAAGATGGCTATGATGTTGTTCCTTACTTTGCAGTGACTGTGATCGAGGAAAATGAAGACAAAGAAGAAGACAAGTTCTATGACTCTGTAGAACACTTGGAGCTTCAAGAAGATGACGACAACAAAAATCCAGACGACCCTACAGGTGACACGAACGAAACTGTAACTAATGCACAATTTAACGAGTGTCCACAAAGGAACCATGAACCTAGTCACCACTACAATAATAAAGTGTAACAAAAGTTGATTCCAAAATCCTCGGTGGAAACGATGTCAAGAAGCGCGTAGTGCGACTAGGAAAGCTCTGGGCCTCTGATTGTGAGGATTTGTAGCAAATTCAAGCAACGCGTAAATGATTTGAGTCCAAAAAAACACTAAAATAACAAAACTCCAGCCATGAAAGCTCCACTTTGAAAATGAACCAAGATCAACTCAAAATTCTTGTGTGTGTGAAGATTAGGTGTAGCCTCGCTCCCAATTGCACACATGCAGTGCTCATTCGACCTGTTAAAAACGCTAAATTTATGCTTCAATTCTTTTTTGTGACCATTTCATGAAAGATTCAATACTTCATTGTAAAATTCCAAGTAGTTATTTGAGGAGGGGAAACCCTAATTGGAGGCATCACAACCTTGACCATGTAGTGGAAGCAGCACGGGACTGCACTAGCACCCTGTAAAGGAATGGCTGTATCTCCTTGCTCATGTGGAAAAATGAGCTCATTCTTGGCTCTAAAACTTCCCACACAACTTTCACAACGACCGCACCATCGTTTATGTGGCATTTAGAGCTATTATTTGGCTATTTTGCCCATTTTAAGGTCATTTGTTGCCATTTTTTTCCCAAAAATGCCTCTTTTATTTCGTAAAAAGCCCAAAAAAGCTGGGAAAACCCCCTAAGATTGTGGAAAAATCCTATTGGGCTCAAATTTCATGTTGAATCTCATTTTTACACTTGGTAAGCACTTTGGATACATCTTTTATGCCTGCATATGAAACCTGTTATTTTTTGTCGAGATTGCCCGCATTGAACTTTCTAGGCAAAACAAGGGTGGCACTTCGAAACACTTGACATTTGTACATTCCTAAAGAAAATTCGGCATGATTTAATGGGTTAAAACATGTGATGGTGCCACGTCCCCGGATAGGTGATGTATGTATACGCCTGCAACTATGGCAGCCGTTTTCCCATATATCACACTATGTACATCATAGCATTTGGTCCCACATAACAAAAGTCTTGAGAGTGAGTTAGATATTTTGATTTCACATCGTGGACGTGCCATGGCACAATATCCATTTCCTCTAAACCTTCACATCCTCGAACATGTGCCACACATATCTTTTGTAGGTTCACTCTTCATTTAAGTCAAGATACATATCAATTTCGTCATCACTTGCAACGAAATCTAACGCATCATCCTCTCATTCTTCATCCACATCCATAACATTTTCATCGGAGCCTTCATTATGACTTTCCTGTGAATCAAAGGGATCTATATCACCTCTTCTTTTGAATAACTTGATTCTTTTCCCTTCAATGGGAATCTTCACTTGTGTCCCAGCTAATGCATGCAAGGTGTAAGTTGCATTCCCATGTACATGTTGAACCACATAAGGAACAAACCATCTCTTTGAAATATTTCTTATTGTTGAATGCTGGTTGTCAAGACTACTTTCATACACCAACACCCAATCACATTCCTCAATAGCTTGAGGTCCGAGCCTACGCCTCTTATCAAATCTGTCTTTATTGTTTAACCTTGCATCTTTCAACCGTGCTACTGCAGTCTCAATATCTTGAGACCTTCTTTCTAACTATTGTCTATGCAAAGCAAGAAGGACATCCGTACTCATTCCATCTTCCCAAGGTAATACATTCCATGTGGGAATTAAATCCTCACTTGGCATTATAGGTTTCTGACCATACATCAACTCAAAAGGCATATAACTAGTAATTGAACTATGAGTTGTACGATCAGCCCATAAAACAAAAGGCAAAAACCTAGGCCACTCTCCCATTTTACCTTTGCATGCCTTAGCCAAAGCTAAAATGATTGGAGGATGCCCACACTCTGATTTACCATTTCCGTCAGGATTATATGCAGTAGTAAGAGCAAAAAAATCCCTAATTTTGCAGAAGACTCCCTTGCTTTCTCCAGTATCCAACTCACCCCTATCCGCTGTTATTTTTTTGAACACAGCCGTAACCGCTAATAACATCATCCAAGATGAACTTACACACCCCTTTTGTGATTTTTGTTCTTAGAGCACGACCTTCAACTTGGTTGGTTAAGTCTTCTCGTGCAAGCACTATGTATCTCATTTACCATAAGCCCAATGGCATTGTAACTAGATCTACTACCCACTTGTAACGCACGGCCAATCGGTAAGTAGGGTGCAACCCATCATGATGATGTACATTTGAATACATTTGATGTAACATTTAATGGCCTAGTAACTTGTGTGTAGTGGAAATTAGCATGAACATAGTGAGAATTTCATTAGAATAGATTCCTAATGACAATAACAACAGTGCTTGGGTGGAGAGAGCAACAAAAAGAATAACACCTAGTTAGATAGCATAAACAATACTTCAAGAGAGAGAGAAATTAACTATTGACAAGAGTTGAGGTCCGGATTTACATGGAGCCGGTCCCCCCTCCAAAAGGCTTTGTATTATGGTTTCTCCCATCAAGAGAGACATTTTAGAATACAATTCTTTGTGCTCCTTCGATACTAGCTAGTGCAATGAATATGGAAACTTCGTGCACTAAGCACAACAGCGGGGTATGAGAGTAGATTGAGAGGAAGAAGGAGTATTCTTACGAGAAACATGATGTATATCTCCTCACATAATCACTCATATTAGCATAGATTAGCATAGTAATTATCATGGTAAAGGAGATGAGCATGCATTGAAGCTTGGCTCTTGGTTGGATTTGTGTCACAAAGCCAAGAGTTGTTGGTTTAGTCCTCCCTTCTCACAAGCTTGGAGTAGGTGATAAGCTTTCCATTAAATCTTGAGAAGAGAGAGAGAGTCTTCTTACTCGACACATGAGCTAGTGTGAGTGTTTAGGTGATAATGCCTTTGAAAAATCAGCCCCCTCTCTCCCTTGGTCGACCTCTCTTGCTATTTTCTCTTGCTAACATCCTATTGAGCCTCCTCAGGCTTAGCGAATGGCAATTAAGCAGCATAAGTGATATCCTTCTGACATGTGTCCCCCTTTGCCCTTTTGTGAGAGCTTCAGGTAGCTAATTAATGCAACTAAACTCTCATGGGACCCCTTTTGCCTCCTGGCCAATAGGAATTAGGCAAGCCATTGGACTGCTGAATGCTCATTGGATCCCTTGGGAGACTATCCAATAGTCTTCTAGAGAGCTTAATTGCCATTGTTTCTTTATTAAGTGTATTTAAATTAATTAAACTAGATTTAATCTAGCCTAATTTTCATTGGTCCACCTCCAAGGCCATCTAGTAGGATTTGAGTACACCTTGTGGGCATCTGGCTAGGGAGCTCACATGTGTCCCTCATTCCCTTTGTGTAAAGGGAGCTTGTGTGTGTGTGTGTGTGTGTTTCTCTCTCATCCCCTACTTGCAAGGCTAGCCCCCTCCTATGTAGGGATGTATGAAGACTTTTGGGACACCCACAAAGCATCCAATTTCCCTAATGTTTGACCTTTGGACACAACCTTTGAAGTTTGGAACCTTAGCATTTTGGAAGTCTTAATGGGCTGAACCTTAGGGTCTTTTAATACCATTGTTGCACATTGTTCTTTTGCATATGGACCCCCCTTTGGATCCCTATTTTACCTCCTTTGGATCCCTACTGTGGTCGATGGTCTGCTGACTTAACCAATATTCTAGCTTTTTCTCCCTTGGAACTTCCCCATATTAAATGATCAGTATAACATGAGAAAATCATTTAGGAGAATTAGATATTGATTATTATGACATTACCTCTCTCTTGAAATCATAGTCGTCCTCGACTATGGTGTAGAGAAGATAAAGCATGTTCATGAGTCCTTTTTCTCAGCAGGTAGAGAATCCCTATGTTACCCTACGACATCGTTCCACAATGGGTGACTAGTCCATGTGGCACTTGAGAGCCTGAGGCTATCGCAAGCATGTCTGCACATTAGTCCTATCAATCTTCCATATTAGAGTGACAAGCTCCACTTGGTGTTTGGGAGATGTCCTCTCCGCAAAATTTATCTAAGCATGCATACTACTTCATTTTTGTGCATAATAAATAAAAAGAGAGTCTTATAAGACAAAAAAACTTTGTTCATTTTTAGCATTTATACATTTGCTTACTCTTGGGAAGCATTGTAGGCATTGGCAATGTTTAGGTTATCCTTTAATTGTATGCCTTGCATCCATCTAGCATCTTCAAAAGGGTAACTCTCAAAATTAATAAGATATCATCGGATAGTCTTACTGCCTCTTAATACCTTGTCTTCATGTCGGAGAATGGACTCGGGCTGCAGCACCTCTTCTTTGTCTTCAATCTCCGGTGGGTCTTCAATAGGTGGTTCTTGAGGTGGCTTTCCTTTGTAAGGCTTTAGTAGGCTTACATGGAAAGCATTGTGTATGAGCCAGTAGTTGGGAAACTTGAGTTTATAGGCCATCTCATTCATTGGCCTAAGAATCTGGAAGGGACCATAGTACCTTTTTGCTAGCTTAGCATAGTCCTTTTGGTGTCCCGTAGGATTGTTTCCCGTTGTGTACCTTCATCAAGCTTTGGAAAATTTTAATAAGACCCAGTCTTTCTTTAAAGGCTTGGGCTCTTCTATGCTTGTCAGCCACAACCTTTTGCCTTTGCTAGTAGAAAGAGATAGCATGCTTTATCTTTTAAAAAGATTCTTGTAGGTCTCGGCTATACTCATCTGCAACAACGAAGATCTTCCCATGTACCTTAGCTAGCAAGGGACTTTTTGATCTTCCCTCAATTACCTCAAAAGGTGCTTTTCTTGTGGAAGTGTGTATAGTGTTATTGTAAGCACACTTCACTAAGGGTAAGTACTTCTCCCATTGGGATCTTTGATCTACTTCCGTTACATAGGCTTTACGTAGATCAAGAATTATTATATTAGCTATTTCACTTTGGACATCCGTTTGTGGATGATATGCCAAAGAGAAGTTTAGCCTTGTCCCTAAATTCTCAAAGAGACCCTTCCAGAAATTACTGGTCATTCTAGGATCTCTATCCGAAACTATGGACATTGGCAAGCCATGGTACTTGAAATTTTGTGAAATGAAAAGGGTTTCCATTTGATGGGCTTTGATAGTCTTTTTGGCAGGTATAAAATGAGCTTGTTTACTAAACCTGCCTGCTATCGTCCATATTCCCGTATTCCCATGGATAGGCTTAGGTAATCCAAAGATAAAATCCATGGATATGCTCTCCCATGGTGAATTAGGGATTGGCAGGGGTTGAAGCAATCCAGGTTGCTTCTCTCTATGAAATTTTGTCTTTTGGCATACCACCATTTAGAAACATACTATTGTATGTTTGTCTGAATCCCTCTATGCCCCGCATAAGGAGGATCATGAGATTCATACATTACTTTCTCACGGAGTGAGTTACTAACGCATAGTCTATTGCCATAGAGAAGATAACCATCTTGTAAAGTAAATGGTTCCTCTTTCTTCCCTAGTGCAAGGGCTGAAATCAAATCTCTAAAATCGAGATCAATTGCATACTCATCTATCATTGAAGATAGATCATTGTGAGTTGCTATGGAAACCACATTCACTCTCGGCCATCTTGAGAGTTCATTGGCTACTTGATTATGCTTGCCAGCAATGTGAGCAATATGAAAATGAAATTGCGAAAGAAAATTTTCCCACCTCATTTGTTTGTCAGAGAGCTTGGTTTGCGTCATGAAGTACTTAATACTTTGGTGATCCATTCAAAGAATGAAAGGAGTCCCCAATAAATATTGCTTCCATGAGTCTAAGGCATGTAGAACTATGAGGATTTCCTTTTCATATATGCATAGAACTTGATCAACAGGGTCAAGCCTTCGACTTTAATAGCCTATGGCATGCCCTTCTTGGAGCAAAACAGCTCCAAGGAAATCACCACAAGCGTCTCATTGGACCTCAAATGGATTTGAGAGATCTGGTAGTGTAAGCATCGGTTGAGAGATAAGCTTCTCTTTAAGCTTTTCAAAAGCATTGTTCTCCTTAGCAGACCATGTATACCTAACTCTTTTCTTTGTTAGGTCATGTAATGGTCCCGTAATTTGTGAGAAATTTTCTATGAAACGTCTATAGTATGCACACATACCTATAAATATTCGTAGTTCATGAAGATTCCTTGGTTTAGGCCATCCTTTTATTAACTCAAACTTTGATGGATCCATTTGAATGCCATCTTGAGAGATAATGTGACCTAATTACTGAATCTCTTGCTAGAAAAAATCACTTTTCTTTCGATTCACATAAAGTTTATTCTCTCTTAAAACTTGAAATATTACCTGGAGGTGTTGCTTGTGTTCGTCTAATGAATTAGAGTAGATGATAATATCATCAAAGAGCTCCCCAGTGAAGGCTCGGTGAGGTTTGAATAGCTTCTCCATCAAGCGATTGAATGTGGCTAGTGCATTGGTCAAGCCAAAAGGCATGACAATATATTCATAAAGATCTAACGCAGTGTGAAATGCGGTCTTTACAATGTCTTGATCAACTATCCTTCTTTGATGATAGCCACTTTTTAGGTCAATCCTACTGAAGTAGGTCGTTCCTTGTAGCTTATCAAGTAGGTCTTCTACCCATGGAACGAGAAACCTATTCTTGATAGTGATCCTATTTAGTTCTCTATAGTCGACACACATACGATATGTGTCGTCTTTCTTTTGCACTAATAGCACGGGTGAGAAAAATGGAGATGAGCTAGGCCTTACCATGCCCTTCTCAACTAACTTATGCACTTGCTGCACAATCTCCTCTTATTGAGCTTTAGAAACTCTATAAGGAGGTTTGTTAGGCGGTGAAATTCTTGGAAGAAGTTCAATTGCATGGTCATCATTGCCTCATTTAGGAGGTAGTTCACAAGGGATGTCGTCAATAAAGACATCTCGAAACCCCTTGAGAAAATTGGATAACTCTAATTCCTTGTGGTTGCTTTTGTTTTCTTTTGCTAAAGCATTAGGTTCATTTTGAAAATCTTTAACAAAAATCATGTACACAGAAATAGAGATCTTTATTGACTTATTGGAAGCTTGCGTATGTACAATGGGTATGGTGTCACCCATTTCCTTAGCATCTACGTACATATCTTTTTCCTTGAACCTAAAGTAGATTTTTCTTTCAAGGAATTTGATATTGGTAGCCAGATGATCAAACCATGGTGCCCCTAGGATTACATCCTCATGCTTGAGATGAGAGATAAAGAAGTCCTCTTAGTCCACATAGCTTTGGACATGGAGCCTCAATTTCCCAATTCAGGGAGTGACTGAAGCTTCTTGCCCCTTGAAAGCACCGTCTGCCTAGCTTGGTGGCCAACTCTGTGGATATGAAATTATTAGTAGAACTACGGTCAAAGAGAATAAAAGAATCATGTTCTCTTACCTTTCCCCAAGCATGGCATAGAGAAGATCCGTTGTGGTGAGTTTCCTCCTCTTGAATTTCGACCAAGGTAGCTCTAGGAGGATCATGGCGGGTGTTATTTTTGGGACAAGGGCGGTACGCATGCCCTTGTTTGCCGCACTTGAAACACCCGTTATCCTTGAGATAATGCTCAAGCTCTTCAGAAGAGAGTTTGTTGTTACCTTTGTAAACTCCCTTCTCTTTAGCTTTGTTGGAGTTTCCCTTAGGAGGCTTTTGGACATTGTACTTCCCCTTAGGCTCATTGGAACCCTTGTTTCCCAGGGGCTTAGAATTCCTCTTAGATATGTTTGGAAATTGATTCGAGAGGCCACCATAGTATGGTGTATTACCGCCGATATGGTGCGTGGCCTTTGGGATTTGTCATACTTTGCCATTTCTTCGGTTAAGCCCGCAGAAACTTGCTGGTTTTGCTCTCCAAAGTCCAACTTTTTGAAGACAGTGGCTTTGAGTTGTAGGTCCCAGAACTTATCTACATATTTGTGAATGGATTGATAGGGAGAGAGCTTCAAGCTTCGCCATTCGATGAGTACTTTCTCTTTGGAATCAGTGGCGAAAAACTTCTTCATAATGGAAGCTCTTAAAGCTTTACATGTTCGCGGAGCTTTACCGTTGGACCGTAGGCTAGACAACCATTGTATGTCAGACTTTTGAAAGTGCATAGATACATGGCATAGCTTAGAGGACTCCGTGAAGCCCTCATCTCTGAAAGCCGCATCAAATTGTTGGATAAAGGCAAAGACTTTGTCTGTAGCACCAAAGGTGCCATCATAGGTAAGGAAAGAGATGCTCTTTCCTCCCTCTTTGAACTTCTTGAGCTTGGACGACCTCTTCCATGTGGCATAGGATTTCCTATGGCCTCTTCTTTTTTATGGTTCAAAGGTTGCACCATCACTTTCTTCAGAAGATGAAGAATTTGAGGAAGATGGAGAAGAGGGTGACCTCTTTCTCGCCTTTTTCTTGCCTTGATCTTCTTTGTTAGCACCATCACTTTCATATGAGGAAGAGGATGAAGAACATGGAGAAGAGGGTGTCCTCTTTCTCGCCTTTTTGTTCTCTTCATTTTTGTCATCCCTCTTGCTTTTTGTTCTCTTGCATTTTGTTCTCTTGCTTTTTGTCATACCTCTTTGAATTATGGTGTGGAGAAGTGTGCGATGGTCTTCTCCATATTGGAGGTGATGGAGAGCATTTAGCCCGCTGTCTTCCTGGAGCCATCTCCGTCGAGGTGGTGGGAGACTCACTTCTTTCTCGTTCCTTTGGTGGAGGCTCTTGAGTTCTCCTTTGGTAAGGAGATGCATCATCAAGAAGTAAATTATTGAGCCCTTCGTATGGATCCTCTTCTGCTTCCCGAATCAAAAAGAGGCCTCTTTTGGAAGTCTTGCAAGGAGGCTTCCTAGGTGCTCTCTCATCATGATGGGTAGGTTGGAGAATCCCATGAGCATGAAGCTGCCGTTGCACTTTACTTTGGAGTGAAGGATTGCCCATGGCTTGTTGAAACCTAGAAACAAGATATTTAGCAAGCATCAGGGCATCATTAGTAGCTTTCTCATTAGCAAAATCAAAGTTATCAACATTAGTTTCACTGTCTTTACTATTGTCAACCATTCTAACAACTTTTAAGTGTACTTTGGCAATTCAAGACCTAGTTGCTACTCCTCTTTACCCCTTTAGAAAAAGCACTGAATCTACTGTATCCGTGGCTCGAATACCATTACTTGCAAGGAATAGAAGAGAGGGTTGTTCAACACCAAAACAACACTGACTCTTGTCAAGCTTCTAATAGCTCAATAGTGGTTAAGTCGTAGGCAAGCCCCGTAGGACTCCCCGTTAACTGCACGAAGGCAGGCACACTGCAAGGCTGAAAAATCCCTATTCTGCTTACTCACATGCAGCTAATAATACCAACCATTTATAGCTAGCTTGAGGACCTCCCTTCTTGAGCAATAAAAGAGAAACCTTGTGCTATGATACCAATGTAACATTGAATGGCCTAGTAACTTGTGTGTAGCGGAATTTGCATGAACATAGTGAGCATTTCATTAGAATACATTCTCAATGAGAATAACAAGAGTGCTTGGGTGAAGAGAGAAACAAAAAGCATAACACCTAGTTAGATAGCATAAACAATACTTCAAAAGAGAGAGAAATTAAGCTATTGACAACTGTTGAGGACCAGATTTACATGGATCCGGTCCCCCCTCCAAAAGACTTTGTATTATGGTTTCTCCCATCAAGAGAGACATTTTACAATACAATTATTTGTGTTCCTTGAATACTATCTATTGCAATGAAGATGGAAACCTCATGCACTAATCACGACACTTATCAAACACAACATCAATTCCCTCACGGTTTCAGACCCAAGACCTCACACACCTTCAAAGATGGTGAGAGCTAGAGAGGTATGAGAGTAGATCGAGAGGAGACAGGAGTATTCTTATGAGAAATATGTACATATCCTCACATAATCACTCATATCAGCATAGCTTAGGTTAGTAATTAGCATGGTAGAGGAGATGAGCATGCATTGAAGCTTGGCCCTTGGTTGGATTTGCATCACAAAGCCAAGATTTGTTGGTGTAGGCTTCCCTTTTCACAAGCTTGGAGTAGGTGATAAGCTTTCCATCAAAGCTTGAGAAGAGAGTGAGAGTCTTCTTACTCCACACATGAACTAGTGTGAGTGTGTAGGTGATAATGCCTTTGAAAAATCAGCCCCCTCTCTCGCTTGGTCGACTCCTCTTGCTATTTGCTCTTGCTAGCATCCTATTGGACCTCCCCAGGTTTCGCCAATAGCAATTAAGTAGCATAAGTGATAGCCTTCTTACATGTGTCCCCCTTTCCCCTTTTGTGAGAGCTTTAGGTAATTAATTCCTGGCCAATAGGAATCAAGAAAGACATTGGGTTGTTGAATGCTCATTGGACCCCTTGGCAGACTATCCAATAGTCTTCAAGAGAGCTTAATTCCCATTGGTTCTTTTATTAAGTGTTTTTAAATTAATTAAACTAGATTTACTCTAGCCTAATTCTCATTGGTCCACCTCCAAGGCCATCCAGTAAGATTTGAGTACACCTTGTGGGCATCTGTGCTAGGGAACTGCCATGTGTCCCTCATTCCCTTTGTGTAAAGGGATCTTGTGTGTGTGTGTGTGTTTCTCTCTCATCCCCTACTTGCAAGGCTCGCCCCCTCTTATGTAGGGATGTATGAAAACTTTTGGGACACCCACAAAGCATCCAATTTTCCTAATGTTTGACCTTTGGACACAACCTTTGAATTTTGGAACCTTAGCATTTTGGAAGTCTTAACACTAGTTTGGTACGGAAACATGACACTCGTGTCCTTTTTTCATAAATTTAAATTAAATTCTACTTGCATTAGATGGCGTATTTAAGAAAACCCTCTTGATATCATTAAATATGTCACCTAGAGGGTCTTTTAAAATTATAAGCTTGCATTTTAGAAGCTACCATGATCATTAACTATACTAATCAAGTTGACCCTCGTAAGACTGCGATTGATGCTTTGAAGAAATCGACTTTATAAGCTCAAGAAAAAATGAAGGGACCTTGTAGAAAATTTTACGTGACTTTTTCACAGTTGTGCTATAGATAATTGAAAGTTGCATGTGCAAAAAAATTTACTTTCGAGTATATAAAATAATGGAAAGTTCTACGTGTTTGCACGCGCACTATCTTCTACCTTTAAAGAGTATTGAAACTCTTGAAACTTCATAATCCACTTTGAGATCCTAGTACTAATATTCATTTGAGATGACACCCAAGGGAGCAAATTTTCTGCAGTGATAATTACAAAAGGTTTTGGTAGTAGGTAGGATCTAAACTTTCTCACCGCAAACATGAGATAAAGCATCATGAGTTTTGCTTCTGTGTCGCTTCTCTCCAAAGCATTCATGACCCTACTAGAAAAGTAGATGGGTCGCATCCTGGTATTGTAGGGATATTCTTGTAGCAAAACAACACCAATTGTTTCCTTCCCAACACTAGAGCTAACAAAGAATGTGTACTCCCAACAAGGAGGCATGAGTGTTGGTAGCTCTGACAAAATTACTTTAATGTTACAAAAGTACGCTTCAAGCTCATCAGACCATGCAAATTCTACTTGTTGTGTCAACTTCTGCAAAGGATGAAGTAACTCTGAGGCTAAGTGAATGAAGCGTGACATATACTTCACCTTTTGAATGAATGAGATGACCTCTTTGAGATTCTTGGGTGATGGGAGCTCAATTAGAGCCTTTGCCTTTGAAGGATCCACCTCAATGTCTTTATAGGAAACCTTGTGACCGAGCAAGATCACTTCATCTTCACCTATGTGACATTTGTCGGGATTCAGTTGACCTCCCATGTCATAAAGTTTTTTTAAACCTTCTTCTACCTTTTGTAGATGCAATGATTTTGAGCTATAAATACAGAAATTATCAACAAATACCCTAATTGACTCTCCAAAGAATGCTTGAAATACCATGTTCATGAAACGTTGAAAAGTTGTAGGAGCTTTTGTCAAGCCAAATGGCATAACTCTAAAAGCATAAGAACCCCAAGGAGTGATGAAGGTTGTTTTCAATTGATCCTCCAATGCAATCCCTCTTTGAAACTAACCTGAGTAGCCATCACACACAATGTACTTCTCATGACCTGCTACCTCATTTAGTATCTCATCCTGAAATAAGAGGGGAAAGTGATATCTTTTTGTTGCCACATGATGTGGATGGTAATCCACACACACCCTCCACTTGTCTTTCTTCTTGGGAGTGACAACAATGCGAGAGACCGACTCTGAATTCTCCACTGGATAAATAAAACTTGCTGCTAGAATCTTTCTCACCTCCTTGAGTAAAGCCTGCTCCTTGATGACTCCTAGCCTTCTTGGCTTTTGAGCCTTAGATGTGGCCTCTTGCAATAACTCAATCTTGTGTTGAACAGCATCTACTCCATGCACGTTGGTGTAGTCTTTAGCAAAAAGCCTAGGAAACTTCCTTAGCACACATTTGAACTCCTCTCTTTCCTCCTTTGTAACTGTTGTAGAAAACATAACTTCTAACATTCCTTCATCTTGCACATTTTGGTTCTCTTGAGTACCTACCTCTTCCAAGCCTTGACAAGAGGGCTCTTGGTTGCTTGGCTCAAACCTTACCCCCATGAATTCGATGGAAGACTCCTCTTCAGTAATGCTACCGCTACTTTCTTCTTCTAAAGTGCTATCGGTCCAGCCTTCCTCCATCTCGCTTTGTGATGATTCTTCATGGGTCTCCTCTTGGCGTTTCTTCTTCATGTCAAAGACAACCTTCTTATGATTGTCATTCCTACAGATCAGCTTTCCACTTCCCAATCTTATAAATCTCTCATTTTCATTAGCCATGGTCTTCCTAGGAAAAATGGGTAACCATTTCCCTTGGTCGACATAACATAAAAATCCAACGCCTTCTTAATGCCAAAGGCCTCCACAAAAACATTTTTACAAATGCCTACGCACCTAGCCTTGCTATTGTTTGCCATTTTCACTTTGATTTTAGGTGTCTCATGGATGTGCATGCCTAGTCTTTGCATGAGTCCCTCTGTCCATGATGTAAATTTGTGCACCCTTATCCACTAGACCTTTCCTAACCAATCTTCCTTTGATGTAACAATCTAGCACAGGTGTAATATCCTCATTCATTTCAGCTTGTGCAATTTTTACAATAGACATACTCTCTTTTACCTTTCTCCTAGTGCTAACTGTCATTGTTAAATCCCTCCTAACTTGTGGACATAATGCAAGAAATTGAGGCCATGAGATATCATGACCCTTACCTCTCATGTCTTCCAACAAGTTCTACGGAGCCATACCATGTCCAAAAGGGAAGTCTTGGAGGTTGATACGACGTCGAGTCCTCTTGGTTTCCTTGGTCTCCTTTGCCTTCTTTTCTCATCCATGATCACTTTGTGACGTGACTCCTTCTTTCTCCTTCCCTTTTCCACTGCCATGCTTAATGCCATTTGCCTCCATGTCAACCTCTTTCGAATTTGTCACCTCTACCACATGCACATTCGGGTCTGGCAAAGGCGGAACTCCTTCCACTCCTTGTGGAGGTGGCCTTGCTCCATTTTGCCTTTGTGGAAGCCACGGTTGCTGACTAGTTCCTTCACCTGCATTCATCACTGGGTAGTTCAAGTTAGGTCTCCGTGGCTCCCCACAAGGCCAAGGAAAATTATACATCCCATGTCCAGACTCTCCGCAATTCCAACATTGTAAGACTCTCCTAGGTCGTGGATCTCGCTCTTCAGACTTCTTTGCTTGTCCTTTTGGACCGTCCGCTTGTGCAAGGTGAATTTACAGGTTGCTCAAAGATTCATTCAACTTCTCAATCACTTCAGCCATTACCTTAGGAATCTCCCTAGACGTTGATGCTTGTGACTTACCTTTGGGTCTAAGACCTTCTATTGGAACCTCTCCCCTTAACACTAGGTTGGTAATGGGACACTTTTATGTCCTATGAAGTGACCATTTTCCTTGAATTATGTCAAGAGTTTCAAAATGGATTTTGAGGTGCTATCTATCTAGAAAGTTGTCTCATGAGCTGAAAAAAACTCGACATTTTTTTGGAATATCAATTCCATCTTTAACATTGTCCTTGCACAACATTTCACAACCTAAACTGTGTGAAAAAACGGGTCCTGTTTTTGGCTTTTTTCAACTTTTTGCAACTATACCACTCTAGAATTCATGTTTGTGAGGTCTATAATGCTAGAGAACTATCTTTAGTAGTCCTCAACATATCCTGATGCTTCTAGGGAGAAATAAATATTAAAGTTGTAAGTTATAACCAAATTACAAAAATGGTCAAATCCTGTTTTTTAGCCAATTTTAGCTCTTCTATGATTTTTTTGGTGGATTTCATGATATCCAAATTCATTTTTGATTTTATGTGTCGCATATTGTAACATAAAGCTAACATTCCTTGAGTTTTGGGGCACCTAATACCCTGTTTTGCATAGTACACAACGATGGTTGATTTTTTCAATTATGGAAGAAAACGAAACATTCTAGTATATCAAGTATAGTTTTTTCAATATTGTTAGTTTCTTGTGACAACTACATGAATTTTGTAGGTAGTAACCATATCTAGTCATAAGGATCAAATTTGGCTACATATTGAATAGTTTCTATGAGATTCTACAACTCATAATGTTCAACCCAGTTTTTTCATGTTTGTTGTATTTAACACTTCATCTTTGTCCCCAAGATTCCCCTTGGTAAGAGATGTATTATTCTTTTGACATGCTCCATGGCTCCTTATGAACATAAAGGACAATAGGGAACTAAGAAAACATGCATATATTATTTGTATTGAGCATGGCTATAGAAACTTTGATGATAGGTTTGCAGAATGGTAAAAATTCAACTTTTTTGTACCTATTTATTTTGGCAAAACAAAAAATAGTGAGTGAGAAGCAATCATATGTTCTGATCACCAACCCATTGAAGTTAACTAGGGAATTTATCTCAAGTCCTACAAAAATCCCTAATCTTATTTTTATGCAACAAAACGTAAGAAATGACTGTTTTGATGAAAATTCACTGGTCCATCAACTTTGGAGGCTTGGTGTGACCAAAAGATGAGAAATTTTACAAGTTTCTTATTTTTTCCATGTTTAGTAGGCCTTGAACTATAACCTCATGAAAGAATTTTACAAAATGAGTGGATCTACTATGGTTTTAGAGGTTTTTTTCAAAACCCTGAAAGGACACTTTTATGTCCTGTTAGGTTACCAACCTAGTGTTAAGCACTTGAGTTTCCTATACTTCTCAACAACCCTAGTTTTCGCTGCATCAAAAGTAGCAGGTGCACCCAACTCGACTTTTACCTTAAGGTCAAGAAATAGTCAGTCTATAAACCTCTCCTTCTTTAGAAATTCTGCACCATCACCAGGGCCAACAACAATTATCCATAGAGCCCAAAGACGTAGAAACTCTTTCTTGTATAAGTAGTAATCATCTAAGTCTTTTTGTTTATGAGAAACTATGTCTTGCCATAGTTTTTTAGTGTTTTGGGGATCAAAGAAGTATCTCTTGAAACGATTCAAAACTTCCGTGTAATTCCCCTTAACTTCCTCAGGCAAAGAGTCAAACCAAGTGACCATACGTTGTTGAAAATGGATCTTTCTACTAATTGTAACGTTTATTCTAATGTGTGGAGTGAAATGGAAGGGGAAAAACTCTATTCATGGGCCATTATCCATGGTCTATGCATGACCTAATGCTTAAAACAAAACAAAAATATAGACGTCCAAACTAAGGTCATACCTAATGAGAGGCAAAATAAAAGGATTTACTAAAGCGTTTATCTTAGACACCCTAAGAGGGCCCAAAATTTTACGAATTACTCATTGAAATTGAAACTTAGTACTAACAATTATGTGTGCCTTTTTCCTTGCAATGGGAATGAAAGGATCATACAAATTCTCATAATTCATGCAAACTACTTGACTATTCTAAAGGTTGATCCTACACAAAAAATACACAAGCCCTCCTCAGTGGGGGCACCAAAATTGAGGCGGTCCGAGGTGGGCAACAAGAGAGGCGACCTCTATACACCCCTCAAGTCTCCCATGCTACTCAATTGGGGCTGGGGCAACCACAAGCACAACACAACAACAAACCCACAGCCAAACCCAAACAAGATAGGGGCACCACCTAGTTAGAGAGCGAACTAGGACGCAAAAGAGGAGAATCCCTTAGCAATACAAGCGAGAAGGAAGGGTACACTATCACTAATTTCAATGCTAACACCGAGAGAAGGAGAGAGAGAGAGAGAGAGAGAGAGAGAGAGAGATGAGAGAGTTTCGTGCAAGAATTTACCTTCAATTTTAATGATTGACGTGGATGTATGAAAATCTTGGAGGAGAGTCAAGAGACACAATTAAGTTCGATGATTTTGCAATCTACACATTATCTTAGGGTTATGGGAGCCCTCTCACCCTACAACCCTCTTATAATGTTTTCCTAAGCAGCAAAAACAAACACAAGAGCTCTTGAGTCACATACAAGCAAATACTACAAAAGAATCTCAAAATGAAAACGCGTCACCTTAAACCAAACAAGATGAGGTTTCCAAGCGTGAATTGGAGAGACTCAATAGAGTTTTGAACCGTGGTTGCACCCAACTTATTGATTCAATTGATACTCAAGAGTAGATACAACTTTGAGTGGAAGTTATGGATCACTCACTCCCTTGCAATGCTACAACCAGCTCAAAGAAGCTTTCCTATACACCACATTTAATGTTGCATAGAGAACTCTCTCTCTCTCCGTAGAACTAAGATGGTGAATGGTACGCTCAAAGTAGTGAGAAATAGTGTAGGTATCCTGCTATTTACAAAGGGAGAAGGACCCTATTTATAGGTGAGGAGATCCCTTATTAGGATTAGACCTAATCAACATTTTCATAGAAAACCATGTTTATGAAATTTTTTATATGTTCTTATATGAGAGTGGGGTTCTCTTGTCTCTTGAGTCACATGAATGTGGGCTCAAAAGACGAGAATTATTGAGGTGAAATAGAGAAGATTCTAGAGAGGTGCGTGAAATTTTGTGTGAGGTTCCCTACTCCAAGGTAGAGTAGAGTGGGTGCAATTTACAAGAAAGGGTTAGCAATTAATGTTAGTAGTTTGAAGCTTGTAGGATGGGATAAAATTACATGGCATATGCACTCAAGGTGCATTATATGTTTTATAAAATGATAAAAAGTAAGAGAAGGATGATAATATAAACAATTTGATGGAAACCACCAAATGGAAAGGAAATTTTCCACCTATCTCCTCCAGCGAATGAAGCGGTTGTAGAACTTTGTTGGTGCAGTTCTGGTGACCATGGGAAAGTTGAATTTTCCATGATAAAACTCCTCATTTTGTAGAGTTTGAGCTTGGTTAGTTGCTGATTTTTTCTTTTTTTATGAAAGGATGAAGAGGTGATTCTAGAGAGAGAAATTGAGCTATATGTGTGTAGAGATGATAATTTTTGAGCTAAGGAGTAAGGAGAGATGAAAATGGTAAAGAAGATGAAGTAAGCCATGAAAGTTGCAGGTTTGAGTGAGGGATGGAGAGGAATGAGTGTCTGTGTGTGTGCAAGTGGGAAAGGAGGTGAGAGAAGACTATGGGTTACTTTGTGAGAGAAGTGGGCAGACTGAGGTCCACTCAAAAAATCCTATGTCACTGCTGGTAGCTCCAAAAATCATGGAAACATTCGAGGTAAATATTCAGCTCATGGGCTACATTTTCTCTGTTGAACACTTCTTCAAATTTTGAGCAGAGCTAGGTGCCAAAATTCTCACCAAAAAGCGTGTTTTTAATGCCTGCAAAACTCTTTTAGTGGCCCCCTCCTTCGTTGAATTTGCTCAATGCATCCAAGAGTGAGCCCTTACTTTGTCATATCATGATACAAAGCATCCAAGTTTCCCTTTACACATGCATGGAGGAGGATTATTGGTGAATAAAGAAATATATACATGGTGGGACTAGTGTATGGACTATTCATGGATTTTAGCTCAATGAGCACATGGTGTTAGAATAATGAGTAAACATATGGAAGAATTATGGATATGGAAAAAGATATTGTAATCATATGATATGGTCCCTCTTTGTATTATTTTGGGTGAAAGAGGAAAAGGTATGCAAGTAAATAAAAATAATATAATAAACGTGACTAAGGGAGTAGAAATCGATTTTTTGTTTTCACAAGGGTGAAGATAAAAATGTGGGGGTGATTTATATAAAAGAAAAATATGAGGTTAGAGTATATACACATTGGTAAAAATATATACTTATGGTGCAGGAGGATAAAAGAAGGCTTACATAGGTTTAATAAAACACACACCTAGGTATAAATATTTAAATAAAATACCAAAATAATTATAAAAAATACCTATATTTAGACCATATATACAATGAAATATTTACACACAAAAAAGGCCATAATATACTTTTATTTTATTTTTATTTTTGTATTTTGGATCAACTAGCCTAGTGACTAGCTAATTGAGAGTTTTTGAAGAGATATGGGGAAAGTCCCCTTACTCACACACGCCTATGTACAATGAAATGGTAGGGACAGCCACAGTGTTTGGGTGATCTGATAGGGTGAGGTGGCTCACTGTAGCAATTTTGAATAGCCAAAAAAGGGCTATCAACGCGTACGTTTATCTTCAACAATAGCCTCATTTTCTTGACATTTGGCAATGTATGCATGCACTGACAAAGAGTACACAGGGTTTCAAGTCGAATGCAATCTCCAGTTTCATGTAAAACCTCTATAGTCATTTTACCCTTCATAGCAGACTCTATAGCGCATGGCCATAGCTCTCCAATACCATTAGATTCCTCTTATCCAACTTTGACTAATCCTTTTTTCTTAATAGGATCCACCTTCAACCCATAGGTAGCTGCCTCAACCATTGAGATGGTATGGCTAGTAGCCATGTCCTCAACTAGTTTCTTTATCCCGCCTTTCCCAAAATTTTTCCCCAAGAGCTTACCTATTTCACTTAAGTGAATTTTTCCATCTTTAAAGAAAACAAGCTCCTTTGTCAAAGCATCTTTAAAAGTTCCAGAATCCCTCCTTCCATGGTTACTACCATCACACCATATGCATCTATTTACAAAGCCTTCTCTGTTTTAAGGTCTTTGCCCTGTAGATTGTCCTGATTGTTGTCCCCTTTCTTCTAGCCTTGTAAGCTGTAGCTTTAGGTCTTGCATTCCCGTAAAAATATCATCTAGAATGGACTTGTCACTCTTTGGAACCACAATAACAAGCTTTATGGGACTCTCAGGAACACTTGGGACTTGAGTAGGGTTGACTATCATCTTGTCTCTTCGTCGTTGTTGCTTAGTTAGAAGCAAAATGGCATCTTGAACTTCATTCCAATTAGTCTTTAGGCCTTGTTCTTCATCCTTATCCTCAAGTAGTATCTCTAACTTCTCTTGAATCTCTTTACCTACGGCCTACAAAAAGAGCTTTGTCTTCACTGAGTTTAGGGTAGCCTTTTCAGTCCTTGAAAGTTGATCATAACGGCATTCGAATTCCCTTAGCAATTTGGTAGGTGAAAGCCCCACATTTGGTCAAACTACCCACTCTAAAAAATTCCTCTTTGTTACCCTTTAGAAGTCCTTCATGAAATACTCTTCTTTTAAGGATAACTTGAATGATTCCCAAGTTTCCCCATGCTTATTTCTAATTCCCCTTACATGCTCTCTGATCTCGGGAACCACAGCTAGTTCAAAATTTTACATCATCTCTTCTTTGGGCACTAGACGTAGCTCCATCTCCTTTACATACCCCCAAATATACCTTGTTACATCTTTAACTTTAAATTGGTCCATTTTCTTCACCACAAATTGAAGCGCTTTGGTTGAGGAAAGCTCCTTCCTTTCCACAGCTTGTTGCTGCTACATAAACATTGCAAAGGCTTGAAATATTTGCATTGTGACTCGATCAAACAGAGCCCCATGTTGCTCTTGTTACTCCATAGCTTTATTACTTTGTTTTGAGACCTAGTATGAAGATTTTGAACCCTCATGGTAGCCTACTTCACGTTGGGTCACCAAAAGCGTGTCAAGAAGTGCGCAGTGCGACTAGGAAAGCGTCGGACATCTAACTGTGAGGATTCGTAGAAAATTCAAGAAAGGCGTAGATGATTTGAATCCAAAAACACACTAAAAAAGAAATAAAATATACCCATGAAAGCTCCACTTTGAAAATGAACCAAGATCAACTCAAAATTCTTGTGTGTGTGAAGATTAGGTGTAGCCTCGTTCCCAATTGTACTGATGCAGTGCTCATTCAACCTGTTAAAAACCCTAAATTTACGCTTCAATTCTTTTTTTGTGACCATTTCATAGAAGCTTTAGTAATTCATTGGAGAAGCTCAAGTACTTATTTGAGGAGGGGAGACCCTAATTGGAGGCCTCAGCCTCAACCATGTAGTGAAAGCAGCATGGGACTGCACTAGCACCCTGTAAAGGAATGGTTGTATCTCCTTGCTGATGTGCCAAAATGAGCTCATTCTTGGATCTAAAACTTCCCACACAGCTTAAGCAACAATGGAACCATTTTTGATATGGAATTTAGAGCTATTTTGAGCTATTTTTAGGCCAGTTTTGACCATTTCAAGGTCATTTTTTCCCCAAAAATGTCCCTTTTTGTCCGAAAAAAGCCCAAACGAGCTGGGAAAAATCACTAAATTTTTGGAAAAATACCATTGGGCTAAATTTCATGTTGAATCTCAATTTTCCACTTGGTAAGCACTTTGGACATGTCTTTTATGCCCGCGCATGAAACTTGGTAATTTTGGTCGAGATTGCCCGCATTGAACTTTCTAGGTAAAACGAGCATGCCACTTTGCAACACTTGAAATTTTTACGTTACTAAAGAAAATTATGCATGGTTTAATGTGTTAAAACATGGAACAATGCTACGTCCCCGACCTCGCCTGCGCGACGAGTAGTTATACGCCTGCAACTATGGCAACCGTTTTCCCATATATCACACAATGTATATCATAGCATTTGGTCCCACATAACAAAAGCATTGAGAGTGAGGTGGATATTTTTATTTCACATTATGGACGTGCCATGGCACAACAATGCAACTACAACAAGAATCCTCAGACGTGGCTCCTATTCATGAAGAAAAACCTCAGTCGAGAAGAACACAACCATGTCAACGAGCTACCAATGCACTAATCAAGTGGATAGAAAAGTCATCTCAGATACAAAAACCCAAGAGAAAGCAAATAATAACTTTCCATAACCAGCCAAACCACAAAGGTATAGTGCTAGAATGCAACCTTGTTGAGGATAGTAGTGATAGTGATGATTGTTATGAAATTCCTTACTAGAAACTCAGGTCGTCACTATCAATAGTAGCTTTCGTAACACCCAAAGAAGGCCAAAAGCAAAGAACAACGAGTGAGAACCAAAAAGTTTGACAAATCTAGATACCAAAGAGCTAGATTGGCTAAAAGTAGGCATGGATCTAGAAGACGGAGATCTCTGAAGAAAAATCACAAGATCTAATGCCAGCAGGAAAACACTCGAAGTGTACAAGAACGGCTATGAAAATCACAAAGTCGCAAACTTTTGAAAATCGGATTTGGGTTCCAAAGAAGTTGACTCAAGCACAAAGAGGTCCAGAGTTCATTTGGATTTTGAATTGGTTAAACTATAAACTCCCAAAGTATCAACTCCGAAGGTTTGAATCTCATTGCCAACTAAGCGTACAAGGACTCAAGCAAAGACAAGGTGGATCCCAAATAAGTCTCTTCAAACACAAATGAAGCAAGGACAACTATGGGTTCCCACACAATAAGCATCAACAAAACAACCAATAATCAGGAAGAAATGGGTCGCAAAGGAAATCAATAAAACTACTATTACTGCATCGCCGCTTGAATTCTTTCAATTCCTCCTACGATTACAGTACACTTAGAAGAGAACCCACACTGATTAACAATGCCAAATACAACAAATAAACGCAGGGCTAAAATGGATTCCAAAGAAGCATCAAACAAATAAGTAAGCCTTCAAAAAATATCTACAACCTTCAATCAAGCAAACGACACAGGCGCTTCAAACACCATCACATTGCTTAGAATAGAAAGCCTTGCTTGAAAATGCCAATAAGAAAATTTCTTATACCCACATCTTGCACATCATAAATTTTTTCATGCATTGACTGTGTATGCATAATAGGGCTACATTACAAGGCTTGCATAGGCACAATTTTTGATTGCCCAAGCACAACACATATCCTTGGCGATACCCTATTGTAAAGGAGGACTTCAAAAAGGAGGGGGGGGAGGCATTTGAAATGCGGACCTAGTATTATGAATATTAGAGGGAAATGTTTTGTGAGTTGTATTGAGTTTTTTCATTTGATTGTGATGATTTTGTGACAAAATTCAGAGTATATGCCCTGATAATAGAGCTACAAGAGAAGTACGGGAACAAAATCCATATATGAGCCCCTAGGGACATGTGTAGAGTGTACATAGCATTTAGAATTGTATTAGAATGAATTTTCTTTTTTGGATTGACTTGATTTTTGGTTTTATTATTTTATTTTTATGATTTTTTTAAAAAAGAGAGGGAAAAATCCATAATCCAGATGAAGAAAAGACTCAAGAGATGTCGAGCCATACAAAGCAAAGAAGGTCCAAGAAAAAGATGACACTTCATGAGCGAGGAATGTCTCAAAAGCCATATGCACAATGGGTAATGCCAGAGGTAAGAAAAGGATGCCGATCACTCTTCCACAACAACATGAGGCCAAGCACGACTCAGAATGGTCATAAAACTCTGGGGTGGACTAAAGGACAAAGAAAATGGGTGATGCAACAAAAAAAAAAGCACCCATCAAGTGTAAATTTTCTTATCAAACATTTCACGCGACTACAAGGCCGTATACAGGAAGTACATCTTTATATTGTAATCTTCTATCTTGTATGTGACTTAATGAAGCTTAACAAACAAAATGGACTAACAATACTGACAAGAACAAAAGGGGCAAAAATGACAATTTAGCCATCTATCATGATGGAGGTTTGCATGAGCAATCAAGAGTCAAGCCAAATTATGATCATCGCCATTGGTTCTACATAATTTGGTAGCAAAGGTGCCAAAGATTCCCATCATTATTTCTCAAGACTGAAATCCAAAAAGTTAGTTTTTAAATCCAAATTAATCCACACTTTGCCACGAGGCTCGAAATAGAGGATACAAGGTAAGGGTTTTTATTATTAAAAAAAAAGAACCTAGCTAGGCAAAGATGCAAATTTTTCAAATCTAAAGCCATCTACATATCATGTACATCATGTATATAAATTCTGGGGACAAATGGACCATGATATCTCCTAGATGGCCATCTATCGTGAACGATGTTGGATAAGGCCCTGTTGAATCAAGTTACTAACTTAGACAATTAAGTGGGGTTTGGCGGGGTTTAATTAAGTCATGTATCAAGTAGAAGCAGTATAATGATTTACATAGCAAACAAAAGCAAGGCAAATCCTCAATGAAGAAGAGCAGACATCAGTGTAATCAGAGGATCTCAAAATCTTGTCCCTGATCAAGCTGATGCAATGCTGAACATGGGTTTGGAATCTCAAATCAGAAAAATTGTCTCCCAGATTTGACCTGGCAGACAAATTTGCATTGGCCTAAACAAGTTCAAGGTTTAGCCATACAATTTCTACAGAATCCTCACAAAGTTGTCATTGGTTGACAAGATCCAAAATCCAATCATCAATTCTACACATTATAGAAGTTGTTTCTGAGAATGAGAAACATTCAAAATTGGCAGATTTATTGGACGGTTTCATGAAATTGAAGGACATAAAGCTCGTCATCAATTATGATTTTTCTAGATCATGTGAAGACTATGTACGTCACATTGGACAAACAGGACAAGCTCGTGCAAAGACTAGAATCCATTATTGAACTAACAACTGCCAAAGTGTGAGGTTTGTTGATGTTTGGAGGATAATCGATCCAATGACTAATATTTTTTTGTTGTTGTATTTAAGTATAGTCATCTTCTACTCAGCTCACGTTTTGGCAATTGGCTTTCAAGCTGTTTGACCAAACTTAAGCAGTGTTTGAGAAGAAACAACCAATCCTAGTCTCTGATATATAAGTGTTTTATGAGTTTGGAGGAGAATCTTCTAGCAATAATCCAATGATTTAAGAAAATTCCTCATGTAGTGTTGGTAATTATAGATACCTCATTCCACAAATGTGAAATATTAAGATGCTAGAATGTGCAAAATACACGTAATGTGGAGCAAATTTCTTGTCAATGAGAAATCCACATCTTAGAAAGTATTTTACATAAAAAATAGCCAACATGGTGGTACATTTCATTCATGCCTCTTCCTATTCACAAGGATCGATCTCCGAAGATTCTATTGGAAACTGCCTTTTCCAAATGGCATCACTTTAAAAGACTAGGTAAATGGTAGTAGATTTTTTTTTTTGAGATCTCTCTCTCTTAACTATGAGTAAAATGACTTTCATAAATCAACTAAGTACAACTAAATAAAGTCTCACAACTCTAGATTGGTGTTTACATTTGTCTAAACCAAATTCTATAGTGCCATAAACCATTCCAAGATTGCTAGAAACTATAAGATAATTCAAAACCCAATCAGACATTGCTAGAAAAAACCAATGTGATGTTACAAACTAGAAAAGGTTTCGTACAAACCATTTTTCTAGTGCCACAGACCATCCCATCACCACTACAACCCATTAAAACATCTTTGGAGAAGTCAAGAATTTCATGAAACTAGATGTATATTGATTCAAATCAATCAAATTAGAAGAAAAGTGTTGTACGATTACAACACTAAGAACTAATCTTGCAATTAAAGTACTAATAATTAATCGTGCAAATATACAAATTCTCAAATAGTGCTAGGAAGAAGCCTAGCCCTGCCATATACTATCAATCCGTGTATAAAAGCACTACAATAGTAGATTACCACCAAATGGTGTGTAAGCCAAGAAGAAATACTGAGAGGAGCTCACCTACATATTTTGGAAGAAAAATATAATAGCTAAAAAGTGATATACTTCCAACAAGTACTAAAAAAATAATAGTAATGTTATAATTTTTTAAAAAGAGACAAGGTAGTCTTCTAAACATGTGGTATGTCCAAGAGATGAGTACGTGCTATGTGGTATGTGGTTTCTTCCCACACGCTTGCGGGAAAAATCTTTTTTCTCATGGACAGACCCTTGTTTTAACAGTCTAGAACTCATAAGAAATGTCTTTCATTTCATGGGTAAGGGTGCTCCTACGATGCTATCTTTGGGATGTTGCTAATAGCAATGATCCATCCTTTTCTTCTCAAGAGATATTCGAACGAGTAGAAATTCCCCCTATGGAGTCCCAAAACTCTAGAAGCTCTTGCAATGTTTAGTTCCTTCAATCCAAAAGACTCATTAATATTCACTAGCAGTAGCATAGCCGATTGTTTAAAGAAAGCTCATATGAGAACCTTGATTCACAACTCTCACCTTGTTTTGAATATTTGAGATAAGCGTTGCTTGAAGAGTTTGCACCTCCCTTAAATTCTCCAACGTCCTTCAAAGCAAGATGTAGGAGGATTGGATCAACGACTTCTTTTTTGATTGTTGAGTTTACGCCCCTTGTGCATGTATCAAAACGACATGCCAGTTAATTGCAAACCTTGTGTCTTTTGAGCTCATTCCTGCAGATGTCCCTTGTCTGATCTTTGTGTGAATTGCGTGGTGCTTCTTGTGATGCCTTTACAAGATATTATTTGGATTGCATTGTATTAGCTATGCACACAATTCCAAATGGTTGGAAAACACTTGTAGATGGTTGGCATTTGCTTCCTTAGTACATACCTCTAGCTACGTACCTAAACATTGCACACACTTGCAAATAGGTAGTAGGAACTTATTCAACACCTACCCCTAGCTATGCAGACACTTGTAGGTGGTTGACAGCATCTTCTTCAACATCTACCTCTAGTAAAATGGAACTCAATTACCAAAAATCAAGGATAAGAAGCAACATTCATGTCTGACTAAGAATCCATGTCGTGTCTCTAGAGAAATGAGGAAAAAGAAGCATTACACAAGGATGAGAGAGAGGATTTCACAGAGAAGAGGACGAGAGAGAGAGAGAGAGAGAGAGAGTAAAGTGGTTGCTCTTCAGACTCCAATCATGACAGGTTAACTACTACGTTCTTGGGTCGTTACATTAGATGTACTTTTTTAAATGCTAGAAACCTATGTCCTGGACCATGCTTTTCAATGCACCCTACCATGTTTCTACCCCTACAATGTAGTCACACATTTGGTGAAGCCTTTATAGAATAATAATCCAAGAATGCGGAATCAGTGTAAGGGTAGATAATCCTGAGCAGTTTCCACTCAGGGGGCTCATTACTCACTACCCACAATATAGCATGTGTTCACAAGGTAATTAAAAAACCCCCTTTTTAACATGTTTGAATGAATAAAATGACCCCATATTTTAGGATTTTGTTTCAAATAAACTAGAAAATCAAAACGCCTTATTTCAATGTATCTCTAGTAAATTGCCTAAACTTTTTGCATTTTAAAACCCGTCCTACATAACTCACATGGTACATTAACATAATAACATAGTGCACCCCCCAAGAGCTTCCACAACTTGAATAATCTACAGCTTACCCACAATTCATGTAAGTGGCTAGAACAAAAGTGGGTAACACTTGATAGGTGCAATTTTTGGATAACCTACACGAATATGGAACTCAACCTTAAAGTTTAAATAATGCATTAAATCTAGTGGTGGCTAGGAATAGATGCAGTTATAGTAGTTTAATTTGTTAGTTCTTTAATCTTATGTAATCGTTGGCTTAATATAGTGAATCTTCTGTCTACTCACTCGTACAAAGCTTCCTCTGCTACTCATGCTTTGCACTTCAACTCCTTCCCGATCTTCTTGATTACCAAAGATTGAGGTGTAATCTTCTTGGAGAACCTAGAGAAGTTTTTGTGTTGCCCACACATATGACTCATGATTGTTCATGAATGAACCTAAAGAAGCGGTTTGAAATAATGCTCAACCAATCCTTTCGACGTTCCTCACAGCTCATTTACGGAGAATCTTCATAGATAAAGGAGAATCCATTATTGAACCAATGTGAGTCTTTTTTATGTTTGGAGGTATGATGGATCCCTTGTCCCATAGTTCGATTAACTAATAAGTTAATCCATTCCCGAATTACCTACCTTGAAATGTTTTGCATGTCCCTGGTGAGAAAAGAGAATTTTATGCATCGGATGAATTTTGTGCAAATAAAAGACTTCAAATGTTTATTCATTTGACATGATGCACGGCATTATTCTTAGATGAAGCAGTGTTTGAGAAGAAACAACCAATCCTGGTCTCTGATCATATCAAAGTGTCGAGATCTCTCTCTCTCTCTCTCTCTCTCTCTCTCTCTCTCTCTCTCTCTCTCTCTCTCTCTCTCTCTCTCTCTCTCTCTCTCTCACACACACACACACACACACACACACACACACACACACACACACACACACACACACACACACAAATAGGAGCAAAAGCAGCGGGCAGCTTGAATATTGGTGGGAACTAGGCTGTGTGAGATCTATATGAGTATTTCCACTTCTGCTTGCATATTAAGCTAGATCTAGTATAGCTTCCCATGCTTTGAAACTTTGAGACATGATCTGTCAATGTTCTTCAATATATTGGTCTAGGGCCACAATATCCCTTCGCACTATATTGCTCCTCCTCCTTAGTTCCCAGAGGGATGCCATGCACTATTGGGATGCCCGCAAGTAGGATATTCTGAATATAGCACTCGTTTTTTGGATTGCTCTTACTGGATATTACTTTCAATTCATCCCCACGTCTAGCATTTAAGCACAAAGTAGACTCTTTCCATGTGCTTGACGTTGCCCATGGCGTTGGTTGTCCCTGATCTACTTAGGGCATGCTATCGCACCACGAGCGCCCTCACAATTGTTGGAACTATATAGAGAGCCCACACTTATGCTATATATAGCTAGGAGTCCCCACTATATATGTGTACTTAGTGTGTGTGTTCTTCACATACTTTGGGGCTTGTACATGTTGGTGTCGTCTCTCTCTCTCCCCCCGTTTTACATGCGCTCTCTCTCTCCGGTTCAACATGGTATCAGAGCTAATCAAGTCTTGTTCGATTATGGTGCATGCTGCAGGGAAAAGCTGAGCGCCTTGCTATATTTGTGAGCAGCAAATTTAAAGGCCGAAAATATAATGTTTGATTATGGTCCTCTATATTTAGCACAAGACAAATCAGCAAGTTACACAGCTCCGACTACGGCCAGTAAAAACGACGCTAAGCATAGCAGGCAGATTATATCCTCCTCTGGCGCATGAAATTCATCTCCTAAACCACCTGCGCTAATAATCCCAAGATACGGTCGCTTGGGAAGCCGGTGCTTTCTCTAATTTTGGCATCACTCAAGAGATGCGCTAAACTGCTTCAGCAACAGGTTCTGCTTCTGCTCCCACCTTTGCTCGCCTCTTCTGGTTTATTGCAGAGCTACACAATAGGGATAGCTAGCAACGGTGAACACCGCAACTGCGCAGGTTTAAAATATTGAAAAGCTCGATGGCTCCTTGGGAGGCACGACGTCTCCTCGGCATCTCCTTAAAATAATGCGGGGCAGAGCAAAAAGCAAGCAGCGACATTTAGAAGTAAAAGCGTTACGGGACTCCGATATTTTTAGAGCTATATGAGCCTATAATTAAAGCTGCACCGCCTTGTGCTCGACTGATTATTTTCTTCCTCCGCCATGCTCCTTGGCTTGCGGTGAACCTGTTCACGGCTCTATTGAAGTAGTCCTTGGCATGCAGTGAACCATCCATTGTTATTAGGAGCATTGTTCATGGCAGCGACACAAGCACCCAACCAGAGTGTGAATTTCTCACACGTCTCTTCTGTTGGCGGCCACACAAACATAATCACAAGCACATCCTAACCAACTCACCTTTTCCTAATACACATCCTAATCAACTTACATTCTCATAATACAAAGCTAAGGCCAACAAGAAATTGTTGAGCAAGAAAGCAACATAACAAAAATTGGCAATACAAAGCTTCTAGGATCTTGCAAAATGATAAAATTCACAACAAAACTTATCTTTTATGGGCATGGTCTCCATAGCTCTGATACCATCTTTTTTCATCCACAGTTAGGGACCTTCATTTGAGTGGGGGTGTTGAGCTATATATAGTGTCTCTATATATAGCACCCTAGTCCCCTCTATATAAACTCATCTCGTGTAGTCATTGGATACATTTAGGGGCTTGTAAAAAAACAAAAAAACAAAAAAACAAAAAACAAAACAAAACATGCGAAAATAGACTCTCTCATCTCTTCTTTTTTTTTTTTCCTTCAGTACGCAAATACACACAAGCACTAGGTCATCAACACATATCAACTCGTTGGTGATTGGGGCTATCTGTACTATAAGTATAGACCTTCTTTGTCCTCAGAACGAGTGTTCGAACCCGATGGGTGTGAAGGTCTGAAATCGGTGGGTCATATTGCATCTGCGTTTCAATGCATGCAGTGCTCCTCGACAATGTGTTTGAGCCTGCACTAGACCAGCAAATCACAGGTGGCGCAACAGACGAAGCCTTCGGAGCTGATTGCAGAATGAATCGGAACGCAGACTAGTACGGGGTAGAGCTATATATATATATATGAACGTCGCTTTTGCAATAGTAAGAGTTCGTTGCTGCTTTACGGCATGCTCCCACCAATGTAATTATAGGCGTCCACTAAAGAAAGCTCATGCAAGAAGAGCTGAAAAGAACTAAAGTACTGTTTAAACCTATATGCGCATGTAATTTACCCCGGCGCTATCTTTGGACTCACGTCACATATAGCCTTCCTCATCGTTGCGCTATGTTTGGACTGCTATGAAAACATCACTGCGCTAAGTATAATAGACCAGTCTTATGACATCCCAAGATAGGGTCACTACGCATCCCGTGCTTCCTCTAATTCTGGAATTACTCATTGGAGAGCGCTAAATTATGTAGGTCTGCTTTTTCCGCTACCTTTACTCGCTGCTGGTAGCTCTCAGCAGCTCGCCTCTTCTGTTTTATTTAATTTGATTTTACAAAAGAAAATAAAATAACATGGTCATCGCGGCCTGGTTCTGCTTGCTACTGCAAACTCCTATTTATTATGCTCGCTGCTGCAATCTCCCAAAAGCACTATATAGCGTCGATTATCAGGTGTACAACTTGAAAGCACAAGGCCTCCTTTGACCAGTGCACCAATCTACATATACTAAGCCTACACAGGATGTTGATCTTGTTACATCAAGCTAGAAATCTTTTAACAAGGAAAATCTTGTAAGCTAGAAATCTTTTAACAAGGAAATTCTTGTAAGTAAATACATCAGTTAGTCAAAGAAAACGAGGATTGATACTTAGCTCTGGTTAATACGGATAGCTTCGTCAAACATATACAAGGGATCAAAGACGCTAAATCTGCTCTATCAAAACATTTGCAGTGGCACAAGAGTGATGAAGCTTCTGCAGTTAAAACTTTTAATTTGTTTCCCTTAGAGTTTCTATGAGCCTTCGTGGCGTTTGTTGTATAGTATGGAGTGATGTAGCTCCTCAGGAATATGTTTTGTAAACTTGAAAATTTATTAATACAACAGTGCATGTATATGGTGCTGTGGGTTTTTCCCTTGTACCCCCAAGGGTTTTTTCATCCACAGTTAGGGACTCCTATTTGAGTGGGGGTGTTGGAGCTATATAGAGAGCCCACACTTATGCTATATATAGCTAGGAGTCCCCAGTATATATGTGTACTCAGTGTGTGTGTTCTTCACATACTTTGGGGCTTGTACATGTTGGTGTCGTCTCTCTCTCTCCTCCCGTCTACATGCGCTCTCTCTCTCCGGTTCAACAACAATGTCATCAACTTGATAGGGCCCGCCCCCCACCCCGTGTAGCCAAGCCCCGTAGTCTAGTGGTTTAATACTTGGGCCGCTCACCCGAGAGACCTAGGTTCGAATCCTAGAGGGGTGGTCTATATTTTGCCAACCCTTGACAGAAATAAACAAATTTGACAGTGGACCCTTAGCTTAACAACAAAGAAAACCTAGAGTGCTCCGTTAGCCTAGGATCTTACAAAAAGAAAAACAAAATGACTTTGCACCCTTGGCTTTTAATTGAAAAACACTAGAGTGCATCACTAGAGTGCATTCGCATGACTTCAAGGCCACTGTCTCTGCCATTCATCCTCCAACAACATGTTTGGACTCGACTCAAATCTCATCGTGAATGCTCTCTTCCCATTCATCTTCCAACACCATGTTTGGCCTCGACTCGAATCTCATCACGAATGCTCTCTTTTGTCGATCTACGGCCCATTTTCTAAAAGACCCTTCACAGCATTCTAAGCGCAATTAAGTCGTGACATCTTACAAACTCTCTTGTGTTACGTGTGTATCCACCTTCAAGGTAGAGAGAATCCCAAGAGCTGGTTTTTCCCCTTGTTTTGCCTCTTCTTCTCCTTCCCTTTAGTTGTATATTGATATCCCCCTCTACTCGCTGCATGTGGATCCTCATTTTTAGTAGCTTTTTCCGTTGCTTTTTCTTTTAGGTTCCTATGTCCGGCTTCAAATGATATTGATATCCCCCTCTACTCGCTGCATGTGGATCCTCATTTTTAGTAGCTTTTTTCCGTTGCTTTTTCCTTTAGGTTCCTATGTCCGGCTTCAAATGCAATGTGGAAAGCCTTGCAAGTGATGTTGCATGTCCACATCAGACCCACAAGCTCATGTGCCAAAACTAATCAAACACGCATGCTACACCTCTTTTTGTCTCAATGGCCCTGCCAAGGGTCCTCCTCTACCACAAATGCTCCCTCCCCAACTTCTCATGTGTTGCCTCCTATTTACTGTGGATGTTCCAATTAGCTCCTCTTTTTCTTTTCTTTAAACTCTGGGTAACAATTCAATTTTCTTACCAAAATTGGTGGACGTCCCTTTGATGGCCAAGAATCCCATGGACCAACCCTTTAAATTACACAACGTTCGGCTCATGTATCGTCCAAAGAAATGCCAAGTACAACATCTTTCTCCAACATCCCTTATTGTAATGGTACAAGAGAGTAAATACACAACCCAAAGCATCCTTACCATTTCCCTTATTCTTTTGAACTCTTGATCAATCCACCCATTTTGCCTTGTCAATGTGCTCAAATAGCATCCAATGAGCAACCAATCACCTTGATATAGGTCCTCTGTAAATGACTCAAGTACATATGAGAGGAAAACATGATCACCCTTGGCATGAGAGATACTATAGAACTGCGTGCCTACATCAACGCCCTTGACAAACATGTCTTCTTCATTTTCATACCTTGCTCTTGAAAGCATATTCTCAACAGGATTATCTTTCCCTGCAATATGCTTAAATTCTAGATTCAAGTACTTTATGTAGGAAATCCATCTCAACATAGCAATGTCGGGAGTTGAGTAGCTTGTGATCATTCCAAGAAGGGGTAGACAATCAGTCTCCACTATCACATTTGCTCCTATCAAATACTCTTTGTCACATTTCAAAGTTTTGACTACTCCCCATAACTCTCTTTTTATCTGTGGATAGTTGAGTTGAAGAGCACTTACAACTTTTGCTCCAAATCTCACCACATCGCTTTCCATCATCATCATCTTGCCCAATCACCCATCCAATTCTTATGGGGCTAGTATCCACTATCACAATTACATATTTTCCACATTCATAGTTTGCTTTCCTCAAAGTTGAAGACATAAGTAGCAACTTTTTTACTTCGATATAGATGTGGCTCTCAACTAGAGGGGTTGCCGCAAGTATGTGGCAAACCATATCAATGATTATGATAATATCTTGTCAAGGTTGGAAGAGGTGAAACTTACCTTGTCTGGACAAAAGACAGTGCTTGGTGTGAGCGAAGTTCTTATTGTGGGACATATGTGTGGGCCATATGGTAGAAGTCCTTGTCCTGCAAAGGTTGATGTATTTTAGAGAATGAAAGAGAAATGTAAAAATTTCACTGAGGTTCAAAGGTTCTTTGGTGCATGCATGTTTTATGTTATCTGGATTCCGCATTATGAACATGTGGCACAACCTTTGTATCAACTTTTGAAAAAGAACCAAAAGTTTCAATGGGAAGAAATGCATACTCATTCCATGAGAATACATCACATCCTTTGATTGGCACATCATCAAGGAAAGGCATTCTAGTTTGCGGTATGAAGTTACTTAGGACATTATTCATACCATTCATCATTTGTGCATATGAATTAGCTACCCCCTGAGGTAAGGTGCACATCCTTACTAAACCCAAGGTTGTCCTCATGGTAGTCAGGTCCCTGCTTTCCATTTATAGTTGGAACTGATCGTACTCTGAGTACAAATCTCCCATAGAATATATTTCCCTTCCTGCAAAAATGCCTTTGCAAACTCATCGACAACTGACCCTATACCCACATTTCTGACTGTCACCTTATTTATAAGAGGTTTCATATCCTATAGAATAAATCATAAAGAACCATTTTTCTTTGGAACTATGAACCACCTGTTTGAATACAGAGCACAAAAAGGCTCCAAGATACCGATCTTGATCTTTTCATTAAGCAATTCAATGAGTTGTGGCAAATGGGCCTTTGGAACCGGAATAGGCCTCATGTTCCAAGGTACATGAGGGATAGTGAAGATCACCATAGGAGCAACAATGGATGGATCAACACACCCTATCTCATGCGGCTCAAATGCAAAAGCTTTTTCGTGTTTGGCAAGCATGTCTTCAAAGCATATCTTTTCAGCTTTTGTCAAACTGTCCTCGCAACCAACCTTTAACTCCTTCAAAGAATCCTGTGTGATCTTGTTTCCAATCTTCCTTGGGTCAAAAAGACTAGGTTGCAAAGCAGCTTGCTCCATCTTCTTTGTGCAATATTTTGGTATAGGAAATGCCATTGGTTTCAATTTCTTTGCCAGAGACTTATTCTTAGTCTCCAGTCGTACATCAACACATTGAGCATTTTTGAAATCCTCAATGCCCTTGTACATTTCTATTGAGCATACTTTCACAATCTCACTTGCCATACACAAATTGCAATCCACTAAAGACTCCAAGTCTTGCATAGTATCCACAAATGAACACTCATCAAACACAATGCAGTCACCATCTTCTAGCAAACCATTTATCTTCAAACCTCTTTGAACATTATTTACATGTTGTCTTTCACCCCACTTTAAGTCCTCACACTTTGTAAAATCAAAGATCCATAGGTTGTTAATCCTAAAAAACTTGTAGAAAATGTTTCCTTTGCATATGCATCATGCGAGAAATTTTCTCTTCTTGTACCACTGCAATCCCGCTCTACAATGGTACATGGCCAAAACCCCTCATATCCATGTAGTCTTTGAATTCTTTGTTTGTATAGAGTTGCTCTCTAAAACTTTCATGATTCCTTTCATGGTCCACACAAATAGTAAGAAATTGTAATGTACGCTAGTGCTTCCCATCTCTGCTCCTTATCCTTGCATAAGTTGACCCATCGTCCATTACCTTGGTTTCCATGTGGTTAGCAGTGATGTATGGCTACCCAAAGATAAGAGGGTATGTAGACATCTCCTGTACAAAGAAATTTTGGTCATCTTTCACATCCCCTATAGTCACCTTAACATTTGGACAAGCTCCGTATAGCTCCCCTGATGAGTTGTTTGCTGCACAAATCATCCATCCATGATTTATATCAATTGGCCATTTTCCTTTTTGATAAAGACTCGTTGACATGAGGTTAATCTCTGACCCATGATCTATCAACACATTGTATGGCTCTTCTAAGTCTCCCACTTTTACCAAGGTCTCAATAGTTTCTCTTGTTGAGTGAATCTTCAAGTAGTAACTCTTGTGAGTGGTCTCAACTTCATCTTCATCATCCAAGAAGCGAGCGTGTTTTACTCCTCCTCTAGACGTGTAGAATCCAACAATAGTTTCATCACCTTGTTTGCCATAGACTTGTACTCCCTGTGCATTTAAAGTTTCTCCTTCACCCTGTACATGGATAGATTTAGTAAAAGATTGTCGCTTCCTCTTTATGATATCAATTATTTCTTGGTGGAATTCCCGCTTTGCTATACCATGGACCTCACATAAGGTAAATTCCACCTTACTGCTTAAAATCCTCTCTTCCAAAACCTTTTTGAGATCTATTGATGCCTCTATATTGGATTGAAGTTTGTAGGTCGGACCCTTTGCTTTGGACTTTTTTGCATCCTTCTTCTTTTCTTTAGAGGCTTCTTGCATAGGCACTTTAGGGACAGGCATCTCTTGTGGGGAAGGTGATCTAGGAGGCACTATGTCATTTCTACCTCCACTCCTCGTGGACCGCTTCGAAGGTCCTTCATCCCCATTCTCACGCATACGTTTATCTTCAATAGTATCCTCATTTTCTTGAAATTTGGCAATGTATGCATGCACTGACAAAGAGTACATAGGGTCATTCCAACGTGTTTCAACCCGAATGCAATCTCAAGCTTCATGTAAAGCCTCTGTAGTAATTTTACCCTTCGTAGAGCAGACTCTATAGCGCATGTCCATAGCTCTCCAATACCATTCTTCTCCAACTTTGACTAATCCTTTTTTCTTAATAGGATCCACCTTCAACCCATAGGTAGCTGCCTCAACCATTGAGATGGTATGGCTAGTAGCCATGTCCTCAACTAGTTTCTTTATCCCGCCTTTCCCAAAATTTGTCCCCAAGAGCTTACCTATTTCACTTAAGTGAATTTTTCCATCTTTAAAGAAAACAAGCTCCTTTGTCAAAGCATCTTTAAAAGTTCCAGAATCCCTCCTTCCATGGTTACTACCATCACACCATATGCATCTATTTACAAAGCCTTCTCTGTTTTAAGGTCTTTGCCCTGTAGATTGTCCTGATTGTTGTCCCCTTTCTTCTAGCCTTGTAAGTTGTAGCTTTAGGTCTTGCATTCCCGTAAAAATATCATCTAGAATGGACTTGTCACTCTTTGGAACCACAATAACAAGCTTTATGGGACTCTCAGGAACACTTGGGACTTGAGTAGGGTTGACTATCATCTTGTCTCTTCGTCGTTGTTGCTTAGTTAGAAGCAAAATGGCATCTTGAACTTCATTCCAATTAGTCTTTAGGCCTTGTTCTTCATCCTTATCCTCAAGTAGTATCTCTAACTTCTCTTGAATCTCTTTACCTACGGCCTACAAAAACAGCTTTGTCTTCATTGAGTTTAGGGTAGCCTTTTCAGTCCTTGCAAGTTGATCATAACAGCATAAGAATTCCCTTAACAGTTTGGTAGGTGAAAGCCCCCTTTTTGGCCAAACTACCCACTCTAAAAAATTCCTCTTTCTTACCCTTTAGAAGTCCTCCATGAAATACTCTTCTTTTAAGGCTAACTTGAATGATTCCCAAGTTTCCCCATGCTCATTTCTAATTCCCCTTACATGCTCTCATATCTGGGGAACCACAGCTAGTTCAAAACTTTGCACCATCTTTGCTTCGGGCACTGGATGTAGCTCCATCTCCTTTACATACCCACAAATATACTTTGTTACAACTTTACCTTTAAATTGGTCCATTTTCTTCACCACAAATTGAAGCACTTTGGGGCGTAGATGATTTGAGTACAAAAACACACTAAAAAAGAACAAAAATATACCCATGAAAGCTCCACTTTGAAAATCAACCAAGATCAACTCAAAATTCTTCTGTGTGTGAAGATTAGGTGTAGCCTCGCTCCCAATTGCACTGATGCAGTGCTCATTCAACCTTTTAAAAGCCTTAAATTTACGCTTGAATTCTTCATTGTGACCATTTCATGGAAGCTTCAGTACTTCATTGGAGAAGCCCAAGGATTTATTTGAGGAGGGGAAACCCTAATTGGAGGCCTCAACCATGTAGTGAAAGCAGCATGGGATTACACTAGCACCTTGTAAAGGAATGGTTGTATCTCCTTGCTCATGTGCCCAAATGAGCTCATTCTTGGATCTAAAACTTCCCACGCAAATTGAGAAACAATGGAACCATTGTTGATATGGAATTTAGAGCTATTTTGAGCTATTTTTAGTCCCGTTTTAACCATTTTGAGGTCATTTTTTGTCATTTTTTGCCCAAAAATGTCTCTTTTTGTCCATAAAAAGCCCAAACGAGCTGGGGAAAATCCCTAAAATTTTGGAGGAATCCCATTGGGCTCAAATTTCATGTTGAAGCTCAGTTTTCCACTTGGTAAGCACTTTGGACACGTCTTTTACACCCGCGCACGAAACTTGCTATTTTTTATCGAGATTGCCCGCATTGAACTTTCTAGGCAAAATGAGCGTGCCAATTCAAAACACTTGACATTTGTACAGTCCTAAAGAAAATTATGCATGCTTTAATGTGTTAAAACATGTGACGGTGCCATGTCCCTGACCTCGCCTGCCCGACGAGTATGGATACGCCTGCAACTATGGCAACCGTTTTCCCATATATCACACTATGTATATCATAGCATTTGGTCCCACATAACAAAAGCATCGAGAGTGAGGTGGATATTTTGATTTCACATTATGGACGTGCCATGGAATGACAATGAAACTACAACAATAATCCTCATACATGGATCCTATTCATGAAGAAAAACCTCAGTCGAGAAGAAAACAACCTTGTCAATGAGCTACCAATGCGCTAATCTAGTGGGATAAGAAAGTCATCCCAGAAACAACAACCCAAGAGCAAGCAAATAATAACTTTCCGTAACTAGCCAAACCACAAAGAGATAGTGCTAGAATGCAACCTTGCTGAGGATAGCAGCGATAGTGATGATTGTTATGAAATTCCTTACCAGAAACTCAGGTCGTCACTATAAGTAGTAGCTTTCGTAGCAACAAAAGAAGGCCAAAAGAAAATAACAACGAGTCAGAACCAAAAATTTTGACAAATCTAGATACCAAAGAGTTAGATTGGCTGAAAGCAGGCATGTATCAAGAAGACGAAGATCTCTGAAGAAAAATCACAAGATCCAATGCCAGCAAAAAAACACTCGAAGTGTATGTACAAGAATGGCTATGAAAATCACAAACTCGCAAGCTTTTGGAAATTGAATTCGGGTTCCAAAGAAGTCCAAGCACAAAGAGGTCCAGAATTCATTTGGATTTTGAAATGGTTAAACTGTAAACTCCCAAAGTTTGAATCTTGTCGCCAACCAAGCGTACAAGGACTCGAGCAACGACCACTAAAGACTCACAAAAAGACAAGGTGGATCCCAAAGAAGTCTCTTCAAACCCAAAAAAAGCAAGGACAAGTATGGGTTCCCACACAAGAAGCATCAACAAAATAGCCAATAATCAGGAAGAAATGGGTCGCAAAGGAAATCAATAAAGCTACTATTACTGCATCGCCGCTTGAATTCTTTCAATTCCTCCTACGATTACAGTACACTTAGAAGAGAACCCACTCTGAGTAACAATGCCAAATACAGAAAACAACCACAGGGCTAAAATGGATTCCAAAGAAGCATCAAACAAATAAGTAAGCCTTCAAAAAAGCTCTACAACCTTCAATCAAGAAAACGACATAGGCGCTGCAAACACCAACACATTGCTCAGAATAGAAATCCTTTCCAGAAAATTCCAATTTGAAAATTGCTTATACCCACATCTTGCACATCATAAAATTTTTCATGCATTGATTGTGTATGCATAATAGGGCTACATTACAAGGCTTTCATAGGCACAATTTTTGATTTCCCAAGCACAACACATATCCTTGGCGATACCCTATTGTAAAGGACGACTCCAAAAAGGAGGGGGGGGGGGGGGGGGGGAGGCATTCTAAATACGGACCTAGGAATTTGAATATTAGAGGGAAATATTTTGTGAGTTGTATTGAATTTTTGCATTTGATTGTGATGATTTTGAGACAAAATTTAGAGTATATGCCCTCGTAATAGAGCTACAAGAGAAGTACGGGGACAAAAGCCAAATATGAGCCCCTAGGGACAAGTGTAGAGTGTACATAGAGTTTAGAATTCTATAAGAACAATTTTTCTTTTTTGTATTGACTTGATTTTTGGTTTTATTTTGTTATTTTTATGATTTTTTTTAAAAAGAGAGAAAAAAATCCATAATCCATATGAAGAAAATACTGAAGAGATGTCGCGCTGTACAAAGCAAAGAAGGTCCAAGAAAATGATGACACTTGACGAGCGAGGAATGTCTCAAAAGACATATGCACAATGGGTAATGACAGTGGTAAGAAAAGGATGCCGATCAGTCTTCCACAACAACATGAGGCCAAGCATGACTCAGAATGGTCATAAAACTCTAGGGTGGACTAAAGGACAAAGAAAATGGGTGATGCGACCAAACAAAAGCACACATCAAGTGTAAAGTTGCTTATCAAACATTTCATGCGACTACAAGGCCGTATACAAGAAGTAGATCTTTATATTGTAATCTTCTATCTTGTATGTGACTTAATGAAGCTTAACAAATAAAAGGGACTACCAATACTGAAAAGAACAAAAGGGGAAAAAATGACATTTCAGTCATCTATCATGATGGAGGTCTGCACGAGCAATCAAGAGTCAAGCCAAATTTTGATCATCGCCATTGGTTCTACATAATTTGGCAGCCAAAAGGTGCTAAAGATTCCCATCATTCTTTCTCAAGACTGAAATCCAAAAAGTTAGTTTGTAAAGCTAAATTAAGCCACACTTTGCCACGAGGCGAGAAATAGAGCATACAAGCTAAGGATTTTTATTATTAAAAAAAAAAGAACCTAGCTAGGCAAAGATGCAAATTTTTCAAATCTGAAGCCATGATAGCCATCTACATACCCTGTACATCATGTATATAAATTTTGGGGACAAATGGACCATGATATCTCCTAGATGGTCATCTATCGTGAACAATGTTGGATAAGGCCCTTAAAAAGCAAGTTACTAACTTGGGATATTAAGTGGGGTTTAATTTGGCGCGATTTAATTAAGTCATGTATCAAGTAGAAGCAGTATAATGATTCACATAGCACACAAAAGTAGGGCAAGTCCTCAATGAAGAAGATCAAACATTAGGGTAACCAGAGGATCTCAAAATCTTGTCCCTGATAAATCTGATCCACTGCTCAACATGGGTTTGGAATCTCAAATCAGAAAAATTATCTCCTAGATTTTCCATGGCAGACAAATTTGCATTGGCCTAAATAATTTCAAGGGTTAGCCATACAATTTCTACAGAATCCTTACAAATTTGTCATTGGTTCACAAGATCCAAAATCCAATCATCAATTCTACACATTGTAGAAGTTGTTTCTGAGAATGAGAAACGTTCAAAATTGGCAGATTCACTGGACGGTTTCATGAAAGTTAAGGATATAAATCTCGTCATCAATTATGATTTTTCGAGATCATGTGAAGACTATGTACGTCGGATTGGACGAATAGGACAAGCTCGTGCAAAGGCTAGAATCCATTATTGAACCAACAGCTGCCAAACTGTGAGGTTTATTGATGTTTCGAGGATAATCAACCCAATGACTAATATTTTTTTGTTGTTGTATTTAAGTACAATCATCTTCTACTTAGCTCAACTTTTGGCAATTGGCTTTCAAATTGTCGGACCAAACTTATGCAGTGTTTGAGAAGAAACAACCAATCATAGTCTATGATATATGAGTGTTTTATGAGTTTGGATGAGAATCTTCTAGCAATAATCCAATGATTTAAGAAAATCCCTCATGTAGTGTTAGTAATTACAGATACCTCATGCCACAACTGTGAAATATTAGGATGCTAGAATGTGCAAAATACACGTAATGCGGACCAAATTTCTTGTCAATGAGAAATACACATCTTAGAAAGTATTTTACATCAAAAATAGCCAACATGGTGGTACATATCATTCACGCCTCTTCCTATTCACAAGGATCGATCTCTGAAGATTTTATTGGAAGCTGCCTTTTCCAAATGGTATCACTTTAAAAGACTAGGTAAATGGTAGTAGGTTTCTTTTTTAGATCTCTCTCTCTCTCTCTCTCTCTCTCTCTCTCTCTCTCTCTCTCTCTCTCAACTAGGAGTAAAATGACTTTCAGAAAGCAACTAAGTACAGCTAGATAAAGTCTCACAACTCTAGAATGGTGTTTACATTTTTCTAAACCAAATTCTATAGTGCCATAAACCATTCCAAGATTGCTAGAAACTATAAGATAATTCAAAACCCAATCAGACATTGCTAGAAAAAACCAATGTGATGTTACAAACTAGAAAAGGTTTCGTACAAACCAATTTTCTAGTTCCACAAACCATCCCATCACTACTACAACCCATTAAAGAATCTTTGGACTAGTCATGAATTTCATGAAACTAGACGTATATTGATTCAAATCAATCAAATCAGAAGAAAAGTGTTGTACAATTACAACACTAAGAACTAATCGTGCAACTATACAAATTCTGAAATAGTGCTAGGAAGAAGCCTAGCACTGCCATATACTATCAAGGTGTGTATAAAAGCACCACAACAGTACATTACCACGAAAAAGGTGTGTAAGCCAAGAAGAAATACTAAGAGGAGATCACCTACATAATTTGGAAGAGAAATATAATTGCTAAAAAGTGGTATATACTTCGAACAAGTACTAAAACAATAGTAGTAATTTTATAAATTTTTAAAAGAGACAAGGTAGTGTTCTAAACATGTGGTCAGTCCAAGAGTTGAGTAGGATGATTGGTGTAAGTGTTTCTTCCCACACGCTTGCGGAAAAAACCTTTTATTTCATGGACAGAGCCTTGTTTCAACAGTCTAGAACGCATAAGCAATGTTTTTCATTTCATGGGTAAGGGTGCTCCTACGATGCTATCTTTGGGATGTTGCTAATAGCAATGAGCCATCCTCTTCTTCTCAAGAGATATTCGAACGAGTAGAAATTCCCACTATGGAGTCCCAAAACTCTAGAAGCTCTTGCAATGTTTAGTTCCTTCAATCCAAAAGACCCATTAATGTTCACTAGCAGTAGCATAGCTAATCGTTTAAAACAAGCTCATCTGAGAACCTTGATTCACATCTCTCACCTTGTTTTGAATATTTGAGATAAGAGTTGCTTGAAGAGTTTGTGTCTGCCTTAAATTCTCTAACGTCCTTCAAAGAAAGATGTAGGAGGATTGGATCAACGACTTCTTTTTTTATTGTTTTAGGCACGGAGGGTGTTGGATGCCAAATAATCTGTAGTTGAGTGACCAGTGGGAAAATAGCGATAGACTTCGATACCCCAGCACATGTCATTGCGAATGGCATAATCCTGCAAAATGGAAATTTGAATGTCCTTGAGGGCCAGCAACTGAAGCACTTGCAAAGAGGCCGGCGTGTCGAGTACCAACAACAGCACTACGTGATGATTGAGGAGGCGCACATGTAAAAGATGTTTGTCAAGGTACATAAATCATCGGGTAGTGAGTCGAGACCCGCCGCAAAAGCTTCAGAGGGTGCACCGTTTGTTGAAGAGCTTGATCAATATTTTTTGCTACAAATATCCAGGGCTGACGATGCATGTGTTGTGGTTGTGAAATTTAGCAGAGGAGGGGGGTCGGGAGAGGGGGCGCTAGCTACAGCTTCAAGCAGTGGGAAGGATCTTTCTCGTAGTGCTTCAGAATGCAGGCCTTGTAGGCTATCAACACCACTAATGCCTTTGCTATAGCGTGGCCCACCTTCAGGACAGAAGCCCAGTGTTCGCCCGCGCTAGTTGTGTGCTGGTAGGCAAGCGATGAAAAAGAGTTGGAGAAGCTAGTGTTGCATGGCAGTTACTACATGAGGGGGAAAAAGTCGAGTAGCGACTAGGAGGGAATAAATCAAAGGCTGAGTAGACAAGAAACGAGCAGAAAACTATGAGTGAGGGTAGGCAAGGAACTAGCAATACGTGGTGGAGGTGGAGAGAGAGAGAGAGAGAGAGAGTAAGGGTGGGTGGTTGTGTAGCTAGGAGTTGAAGCCAGAGGGTTTTGGTGGAGTGGTGGCCACAGAAGGAAACTATAGGTGGTTGATAGCTGCAAGGTGGGCGCCCTTAGGTGAGAGAGAGAGAGAGAGAGAGAGAGAGAGAGAGAGAGAACAATAAAATGTTGTTGGCGCCTCCATGCAATAGAGAGAAGGAGGGGGGCATGATGGCCCATGGGCATGTGTGGGTTGGCAAACCACAACCGCAAGAGATTTATTCATATATATATATTGATGGTGGTGGACTACATGCTGCGCAGTGATAAGGAATGGCTCAAATCCATTACGTAATAGCAGTACTTCAATAAAAAAATAAAAAAAATTTGGTGGTTTGTTCTGTAGGCGGGGGCTGGTTTAGTAAAGAGAGAGAGAGAGAGAGAGAGAGAGAGAGAGAGTGGATGTATGGCCTGCATGGAGATAGGAAGGTGCACAGTTGATTGTTGGAAGGTGCCAAAAGATGCAAGGGTCTAGTGGGTGGTCTCCATGCAAAGCCATATGGAAGGGTTGGCTTTGCTTTGCAAACACTGTGTAGTAAGGCTACAGACGGCAGAACATGCTGCCAGAACTATTGTGGGTGGTATGGCTTGCTGAAAATCGGGGTTGGTCGCACGGATAACTCAAATCGACACTCATCAAAATTGAGTGACGGTGCCCTACTACTGCTCGATGGCTAGCGCAACGATGAGCATGCTACTTGGCTTCCAAGCCTGTGCCTCTGCTCCTAGTGCTACTACCATGGTCGGCTGCTCCTACGCCTCACTAGAGTGTAGCTGCATCCTTCCACTCTCAATGCCTATTGTTTTGCTCTCTGCGCTGCCATGATCTGTGCACTGCCATAAGCTCGACGACCATACGGTATAGTCGGCACTCCATGATGAATATCATGTTGACCATCGCCAATACTGCATGGCTGCTGTTCGCCCTTTCCAATTAAAACCGTAGTCATTGATTCAATGGTCTTCGACTTTAGTGAAGATCAAGAACCGCCTCGATACTCTGCATGCTCTATTCTATGGGGTGAGTCATGGCCTACCCTTTAGATCATGAGATTAAGTTTAATCTATTCAATAACTATGTTTAACGATCATAATATTCTTTTTTGCTAGTAATTATTCTATCCTGATGACAAAAAGAAATTCTCTTTAATTTAAAGGTCACTAACTGTATCATGCAATCAACACAAATTACTGCAAGCTGAAGCAACTAACAACACCTACAAGAATGAAAAAAATAAAGTACTTAGCTGGTGCTCATCAACTTATTTAATCTTGGAGCGTAGCCTTGCTCTGATACTAGTGCTACAGACGAAAACATGGCTGACCTGCAAAATACCAAAAACTAAATACTATAGTCGATGAAATACACAAATTTGAATACTTGGCAACCATCCTTGAACATAATCAAGCTACACACGAGTAGAGAGAGAAAGAGAGCGTGATAGAACTAGAGAGCATGTGCAGGTGCATCTCCTAGAGCGGAGTGCTATGCAGGCACGGTGAGAAAGAAGAGGGGAGAGGAGAGAAGAAGTACACAGACACTAGGTGCAATCACCCCCCGTGCAAGAGAGTGAGGATTTCCCTCTTACATGTATTTATTTATAGATTTCCGAAGTTGAATGCCCAAAAATGAGTACAGACTAGCCAGTCGGACATAAATGGACAAAGTTCATAAAGAGCACTTGAGTAATCAAGTATATATAAAATGTAATATCATTCTGCATAATCCATTATAATATGTTGATGTGCACTTTTGCCACCTCTCAGCTGCAATAAATGGGTAAATATCAATTCCATAACAACCCAAAGCACCCTTGCCATTGCCATGTAGGGAAAAATCCCGCAATTAATGTGCTCCAAGATACATCGTTTCCCAAAGAGTAAGATTCATAAGCACTTTCTGTGCTCTTTGCAGTTCACCACATTTCACATAAAATGTTGGCCTTGAATCTAGCCAACATTTTGCATACATATCAATTGAAGCATTTCCATTCTCATTATCTAGCATGCGGTTCTACCAAAGCATCAACAACCATAATATTTCACTTAAACAAGAGAAACTCAAAGCTTCCTTGCCACTTCTATGTTGATAGTTCATCGAAATCAATGGTCTCCATATGACTGCATTCCAAATGACATGCTCCTCAACCACTCTTTATGGGTTTTAAATTGCACCATATCTAGCATAATTATCAACCAAAGAAGTGCCGAGGACGACACTTTGCATAGTAATTCATCTAAAGGATGATAATGCACGAAACCTTCTATCTTGACTAAGTTTCCCTTTGTGGATCCATCAAAGTGTCACAAAATGCACCCCTTTCGGACCCGCACATCTTTCAGCATGTGCCAACAATCCATTGGACAATTGAGTCGTGTGGTCTTGCAAACTTTGTTGTACTACCTGTGCATCCATTCGGGCACATGAGAGAGGAAGTCCTATTTCCAAGGTAGAGAGAATCCTGATAGCCGGTGTTTCCCCTCGTCTTGCCTCTTCTTCTCATTCCCTTTTATTGTATATTGTTATCCCCTCTACTCATTTCATGTTGATCCTACTTTTTAGTAGCTATTTATTGTTTCCTTTTCTTTATAGTGAGGATGACCGACTTCAAGAGTGATGTGGAAACCCTTCCAAGTGACGTTGTACGTTCACTTCAAGATGCATTAGACCCACAAGTTCCTGTGTGACAACTCATCGCAGAATCTTGCTACCCCTTTTTTCGTCTCCATGGCCCTACCAAGGCCCCTCTGCTACCAAATTCGCCCTCCCCAACTTCTCATGTGCTTCCTTTAGTTCACTATGGATGTTCCAATTAGCTCCTCTTTTTCTCTTCCTTGAACCTTGGGTGGCCATTCAATTTTCTGACCAAACTTGGTGGACGTCCCTTTTATGAAAAAGAATCCCAAGGCCCAACCCTTTAAAGTATACCACATTCGGCTCACATATCATCCAAAGCATTGCTGAGTACAACATCTTTCTCCAACATGCCTTATTGTAATGGTACAAGAGAGTAAAGACACAACCCAAAGCATCCTTGCCATTGCCATGTAGGGAAAAATCCCGCAATCAATGTACTCCAAGATATCACCATATCTCAAACAATAAGATCCTTAAGCACTTGTTCGTGCTCTCTGCAGTTCACCACATTTGGCATGAAATGTTGGCCTTGAACCTAGCCAACATTTAGCATACATATCAAGTGAGGCATTTCCATTCTCAATATCCAGCATGCATTTCAACCAAAGCATCAACAACCATAATATTTGACTTAAAGAAGAAAAACGCAAAGCTTCCTTTCCACTTTTATTTTGATATATCATCTCAATCAATGGTCTCAATATGACAGCATTTGGAACGAGGCGCTCCTCAGCCACTCTTTATGCTTTGTGAAGTGCAATATATTAAACATACCTTTCAACCAAAGTACCAAGCACGATAATTTGCATAGTAATTTGTCTAAGGGATGATAATTCCCGAAACCCTCTATCCTGTCTAAGCTTCCCATTAATGATTCATCCAGAATGTCAAGAAATCCATCCCTTTTAGACTTGCACATCTTTTGGCATGTGCCAACAAGCCATTGGACGATTGACTGGTGTGGCCTTGCAAAATCTCTTGTATTACATGTGCATCTACTCGGTCACATGAGATTAGGAGGTCCTAATTCCAAGGTGGAGATAATCTTGAGAGCCAAAAGAATCCGCTTGTCTTTCCTCTTCTTCTCATTCCCTTTTATTGTATATTGATATCCCCTCTATTTGTTGCACGTTGATCCTACTTTTTAGTAGCTTTGTATCGTTGCCTCTCCTTTATAGTGAGGATGTCCGGCTTCGACAGCGATATGGAAACCCTTGCAAGTGACGTTTCACATCCACTTCAAGATTCATTAGACCGTGTTGGATAAGGCCCTGTTGAAGCAATTTACTAACTTGGGGAATTAACTGGGGTTTGGCGGGCTTTAAGTAATTCATGTATCAAATAGAAGCAGTATAATGATTTACATAGCTCACAAAAGCAGGGAAAGTCCTCAATGACAAAGAGCAGACATCAGGGTAATCAGAGGATCTCAAAATCTTGTCCCTAATGAAGCTGATCCAATGCTTAACATGGGTTTGGAATCTCAAATCAGAAAAATTATCTCCCACACTTGACCTGGCAGACAAATTTGCATTGGCCTAAAGAAGTTCAAGGTTTAGCCATACAATTTCTAAAGAATCCTCATTGGTTCAAAAGATCCAAAATCCAATCATCAATTCAACACGTTGTAGAAGTTGTTTCTGAGAATAAGAAATATTCAAAATTGGCAGATTTATTGGACCGTTTCATGAAAGTGAAGGATATAAATCTCGTCATCAATTATGATTTTTCTAGATCGTGTGAAGACTATGTATGTGCAAAGGCTAGAATCCACTATTGAACCAACAACTGCCAAAGGCTAGAATCCACTATTGAACTGACAACTGCCAAAGTGTGAGGCTTGTTGGTGTTTGGTGGATAATTGATCCAATGACTAATATTTTTTTGTTGTTGTATTTAAGTACAATCATCTTCTACTTAGCTCACCTTTTGGCAGTTGGCTTTCAAGCCTGACCAAACTTAAGTAGTGTTTGAGAAGAAACAACCAATCCTAGTCTCTGATATATAAGTGTTTTATGAGTTTGGATGAGAATCTTCTAGCAATAATCCAATGATTAAAGCAAATCCCTCATGTAGTGTTAGTAATTACAGATACCTCATGCCACATATGTGAAATATTAGGATGCTAGAATGTGTAAAATACATGTAATGCGAACCAAATTTCTTGTCAATGAGCAATCCACATCTTAGAAAGTATTTTACATGAAGATTCTGTCCGAAAGTGTCTTTTCCAAATGGTATCACTTTAAAAGACTTCAGCATTTGAAAGTTAGAGGTAAATGGTAGTAGTTTTCTCTCTCTCTCTCTCTCTCTCTCTCTCTGTCTTAACTAGGAGTAAAACGACTTTCATAAATCAGTCAAGTACAGCTAGATAAAGTCTCACAACTCTAGAATGCTAATTACACTTGTCTAAACCAAATTCTATAGTTCCATAAACCATTCCACGATTTCTAGAAACTATAAGATAATTCAAAACCCAATCAGACATTGCTAGAAAAAACCAATGCGATGTTAGAAACTAGAAAAGGTTTCGTACAAACCAATTTTCTAGTGCCACAAACCATCCCATCACTACTACAACCCATTAAAACATCTTTGGACTAGTCAAGAATTTCCTAAAACTAGATGTATATTGATTCAAATCAATCAAATCAGAAGAAAAGTGTTGTACAACTACAACACTAAGAACTAATCGTGCAATTACAGTACTAAGAACTAATCGTACTATCAAGCCCTACCATATACTATCAAGCCGTGTATAAAAGCACCATAACAGTAGATTACCACCAAAGGGGTGTGTAAACCAAGAAGACATACTGAGAGGAGCTCACCTACATAATTTGGAAGAAAAATATAATTGATAAATAGTGGTATACTTCTAACAAGTACTAAAACAATAATGGTAATGTTATAATTTTTTTAAAAGAGACAAGGTAGTCTTCTAAACATGTGGTATGTCCAAGAGATGAGTACGATGTTTGGTGTAAGTGTTTCTTCCTACACGCTTGTGGGAAAAATATTTTTTTTCATGGACAAACCCTTGTTTCAAAAGTCTAGAACTCATAAGCAATGTCTTTCATTTCATGGGTAAGGGTGCTCCTATGATGCTATCTTTGGGATGTTGCTAATAGCAATGAGCCATCCTCTTCTTCTCAAGAGATATTCGAAGGAGTAGAAATTCCCCATATGGAGTCCCAAAACTCTATTAGCTCTTGCAATGTTTAGTTCCTTCAAGCTGATTGTTTAAAAAAAGCTCATATGAGAGCCTTGATTCACAACTCTCAACTTGCTTTGAATATTTGGGATAAGCGTTGCTTGAAGAGTTTGCACCACCCTTAAATTCTCTACCGTCCTTCAAAGCAAGATGTAGGAGGATTTGATCAACGAATTGTTTTTTGATTTTGTTGAGTTTACGCCCCTTGTGCATGTATCAAAACAACGTGCGAGTTAATCGCAAACCCTGTGTCTTTTGACCTCATTCCTACAGATGTTCCTTGTCTAATCTTTGTGTGAATTGCGTGGTGCTTTTTCTGATGCCTTTACATGATATTCTTTGGATTGAATTGTATTGCTATGCACACAATTCCAAATGGTTGAAAGCTAAGAAAACACTTGTAGATGGTTGGCATTAGCTTCCTTAGTACATACCTCTAGCTACGTAAACATTGCAGACACTTGCAAATGGGTAGTAGGAACTTCTTCAACACCTGCCCCTAGCTTTGAAGACACTTGTAGGTGGTTAGCAGCATCTTCTTCAGCATTTTCCTCTAGTGAAATGAAGCTAAATGACCAAAGTTGAAGGAGAAGAAGAAACATTCATGCCTGACTAAGAATCCATGTCATGTCTCTAGAGAAATGAGGAAAAAGTAGCATTACACAAAGATGAGAGAGAGGCTTTCATAGAGAAGAGAGAGAGAGAGAGAGAGAGAGAGAGAGTAAAGTGATTGCTCTTCAGACTCCAATCATGACATGTAAACTACCACGTTCTTGGGTCGTTACACACCCATATATTTTTTTCAAGCCAATTTTTATTATGAAAATGTTGAGACATAAGATGTACTTTTTTAAATTCTAGAAACCTATGTCCGGGACAATGCTTTTCAATGCACCCTACCATTCTTCTACCGCTATAGTGTAGTCACACATCAGGTGAGGCCTTTATAGAATAATAATCCAAGAATGTGGAATCAGTCTAAGGGTAGATAATCCTGCGCAGTTTCCACTCAGGGGGCTCACTAACTCAGTACCCCAATATAACATGTGTTGACAAGGTAATTAAAAAACCCCCTTTTTAACATGTTTGAATGAATAAAATGACCCCGTATTTTCGGGATTTTTTTCAAGATAGACAATAAAAACGCCTTATTTCAATGTATCTCTAGTAAATTGCCTAAAATTTTTGCATTTTAAAACCCCTCCTTCTTAACTCACACGGTACATTAACATGATTACATAGTGCACCCCCCCAGAGTTTCCACAACTTGAATAATCTACAGCTTACCCACAATTCGTGTAAGTTGCTAGAACAAATATAAAATGGGTACCACTTGATATGGGCGATTTTTGGATAACCGACACCAATATGTAACTCAGCCTTAAAGTTTAAATAATGCATCAAATCTAGTGGCTAGGAATAGATGCAATTATAGTAGTTGAATTTTTTATTTCTTGAATTCTATGTAACCTTTGGCTTAATATAGTGAATCTTGTGTCTACTCACTCGTACAAAGCTTCCTCTACTACTCATGCTCTGCACTTCAACTCATTCCCGATCTTCTTGATTACCAAAGATTGAGGTGTAATCTTCTTGGAGGACCTAGAGAAGTTTTTGTGTTGCCTTGCCCACACATATGACTTGTGATTGTTCATTAATGAACCTAAAGAAGAGGTTTAAAATAATGCTCAACCATTCCTTTCGAGCTTCCTCATAGCTCCGTAAAGGAGAATCGTTGTAGACAAAGGAGAATCCATTATTGAACCAATGTGAGTCATTTTGATGTTTGGAGGGATGATTGATCCCTCGTCCCATATTTCGATTAATTAATAAGTGAATCCATTCATGAATCAACTACCTTGAAATGTTTTGCATCTCCGTGGTGAGAAAAGAGAACCTTGTGCGTATGGATCATTATCATGCATCGGATGAATTTTGTGCAAATAAAAAACTTCAAATGTTTATTCATTTGACATGATGCACCACATTATTCTTAGATCAAGCAGTGTTTGAGAAGAAACAACCAATCTTGGTCTCTCATCATATCAAAGTGTCTAGAGCGCTCTCTCTCTCTCTCTCTCTCTCTCTCTCTCTCTCTCTCACACACACACACACACACACACACACACACTCTCTCTCTCTCTCTCTCTCTCTCACACACACACACACACACACACACACACACACACACACACACACACACACACAAGAGCAGAAGCAGCGGGTAGCTTGAATATTGCAGGGAACTAGCGGGCTGCGTGAGATCTATAGGAGTATTTCCGCTTCTGCTTGCATATTAAGCTAGATCTAGTATAGCTTCTATCTGCAGCGCAAATATGCATGCATGAAGTTGTATAGCTTCCCATGCATGCTTTGAAACCTTTGGTGTGAAAATTCATGTATGTGCATGCATGCCTGTGAGACACCACCGACAAGAAAAAGAGATCGGTTGTCCATTACTAGCTGGATCACAGTTAGTACTATCATGATCTGTATTACTTTAAAAGGCAAGTTGCTTCAATGTTCTTCAATATATTGGTCTAGGGCCACTATATCCCTTATTACTATATTGCCAGAGGGATGCCATGCATGTACTAACTGCACGCTATTCTAATGGCACTATTGGGGTGCCCGCAAGCAGGATATATATTCTGAATATAGCACTTGTTTTTTGGATTGTTGGGTCATTACTTCTTTTGTGCAGCTAGCTTTTAAGCACAAAGCAGATGCCCATGGCATTGGTTGCTAGACTAATGAAATTGAATTTGATCACTTTCTAACGTGTACCTTTTTAAATGCTAGAAACCTATGTCCGGGACAATGCTTTTCAATGCACCCTATCACGCTTCTACCCCTACAGTGTAGTCACACACCTGGTGAAGCCTTTATAGAATAATAATCCAAGAACGTGGAATCAGTCTAGGGTAGATAATCCTGAGCACTTTCCACTCAGCGGGGCTCACTACTCAGTACCCCCAATATAACATGTGTTCACGAGGTAATTCAAAAACCCCCTTTTTAACATGTTTGGATGAATAAAATGACCTTGTATTTTGAGTTTTTTTTTAAAAAAATAGAAAATAAAAATGCATTATTTCAATGTATCTCTAGTAAATTGCCTAAACCTTTTGCATTTTAAAACCCCTTGTACTTAACTCACACCGTACATTAACATGATTACATAGTGCACCCCCCGAGAGATTCCACAACTTGAATAATCTACAGCTTACCCACAATTTGTGTAAGTCTCTAGAAAAAAATTAAAGTGGGTAACACTTGATACGGGCGATTTTTGGATAACCGACACCAATATGTAACTAAGCCTTAAAGTTTAAATAATGCATCAAATCTAGTGGCTAGGAATAGATGCAGTTATAGTAGTTGATTTCGTTAGTTCTTTAATTTTATGTAATTTTTGGCTTAATATAGTGAATCTTCTATCTACTCACTTGTACAAAGCTTCCTCTACTACTCATGCTCTGCACTTCAACTCATTCCCGATCTTCTTGATTACCAAAGATTGAGGTGTAATCTTCTTGGAGAACCTAGAGAAGTTTTTGTGTTGCCTTGCCCACACATATGACTCGTGATTGTTCATTAATGAACCTAAAGAAGAGGTTTAAAATAATGCTCAACCAATCCTTTCGAGCTTCCTCACATCTCCGTAAAGGAGAATCTTCGTAGACAAAGGAGAATCCATTATTGAACCAATGTGAGTCTTTTTTATGTTTGGAGGGATGATCGATCCCTCGTCCCATGTTTCAATTAATTAATAAGTGAATCCATTCATAAATCAACTACCTTGAAATGTTTTGCATCTCCCTAGTGAGAAAAGAGAACCTTGTGCGTATGGGTCATTATCATGCATCGGATGAATTTTGTGCAAAGAAAAAACTTCAAATGTTTATTCATTTGACATGATTCATTTATTCAAATGTTTATTCATTTGACATGATGCACTGCATTATTCTTATATCAAGCAGTGTTTGAGAAGAAACAACCAATCCTGGTGGTCTCTGATCATATCAAAGTGTCTAGAGCTCTCTCTCTCTCTCATACAAACACACACACACACACAAATAGAAGCAGAAGCAACGGGCAGCTTGAATATTGCAAGGAACTAGCTGGCTGCATGAGATCTATACGAGTATTTCCGCTTCTGCTTGCATATTAAGCTAGATCTAGTATATCTTCTATCTGCAACGCAAATATGCATGTATGACGTTGTATAGCTTCCCATGCATGCTTTGAAACTTTTGTGTGCAAATTCATGTATGTGTATGCATGCCTGTGAGACACCACCGACAAGATAAAGAGATCGGTTCTCCATTACTAGCTAGATCACAGTTAGTACTATCATGATCTGTATTACTTTAAAAGGCAAGCTGCTTCACTGTTCTTAAATATATTGGTCTAGGGACACTATATCTCTTGGCACTATATTGACAGAGGGATGCCATGCACGTACTAGCTGCACGCTATTCTAATGGAACTATTGGGATGCCCGCAAGCAGGATATATATTCTGAATATAGCACTCGTTTTTTGGATTGCTGGGTCATTACTTCTTTTGTGCACATAGCTTTTAAGCACAAAGCAGATGCCCATGGCATTGGTTGCTAGACTAATGAAATTGAATTTGACTTTTATTAATGTTTCTTATTTCCGCTTGAACGTTTCTTCAAGTCTGAAATTGCCATTGGAAATCATTCTTAATATCTTCTTATTAAGAAGTATGATTTCCTTTTCATGGATTTGAGCAATAACCATCTCTCTGGAGGTTTACCTTACCGATTTCCTCCAAATGTGCAACAGTTGTAAGTTTAACCTTGAATGGTTTCCTCTATCCTGTATAAATTCTTTAGTGGCTCCCTTTGAAGCTACTTCACTTTCTATACACAGGAACCTTGGCAGCAACAACTTTTCTGGCTCTAGAGGCTTCAAACCCATTCTCATTCATGAGCATGACTAATCTGACTTCCCTGTAATGCATTGATAGAAAATTGACATGTCATGAATAATGTGTGAACAAAGGATGAAAACCAGCTAATTTTTTTAAATTGCAGGAACATGAGCTGCAATAACCACCTTTCTGGAAAAATCAATGATTTATTTTGGCATTTCCACAACTTGATCACATTGTGAGTTGGCATTGCAACTGTTTATGCACCAAATAAATAATAATAGAAGCACAAGCTGAACTGGCCAATTGTGTAGTTACGAGGAAAACAGCAAGGTAGCGCTTTAACCAACATTGAATTCACTCCCAATGGAAAATGAAACCTGCTTAAAGAGAAGGAAGATACATAACCTTCTCATAAACTAGTCAGCTACAACCTCATCTAGCTAGCTGCTGTGAATACCAAGGATGCCCACTCAATAATTAATTACTAATTTTAACTCCGATCAGAAATACTGTTGTTTTTAAATATATAATTAGAGACTCTATCTTGGGCCCCAAAAAAAAGTTTATGTATGTCAAGGTATAGAAGGGACACACGATTTCAAGTTGCTATGTACAACAAAGAGGTAGACAGGAAGTCAACCTTACTGATCAAAGTTGGTGTGTGAAGAGATCTATCTTTCAACAACTACAACTTCACTGGAGAGCTTCCTCATTCTTTCTCGAACCTAACATTTTGATCACTGGTTATCTATGCAACTCCACCTCGTTTTGCATGAAATGACTATTTGAACAACCAAATGTTTTAACACAACTGAACAGTTCATGTGATGGTGTGTGGCAGGTATTTGCAGAATAATGCACTCTCAAGAGATGTAGATGTCCTGGCGAACCTGCCATTACAGGACTTGTGAGTTATACGCAATTACTCCTACTCTGCTTTTTTAACCGGTGGCCATAACACGACTCGGTCTTAACAAGAATATGTTCCAAATTGGAATCAGGAATCTGGAGGACAATCAATTCACTGCTGGGGCTGGATTCCCTCCACCTTCAACTCCATTCCAGACTTAGAACTTGCACCTCAAAATCTTTCAATTTTGTGGGACCTAGAGGCTTTTACCATGTCGTCCACTATAACTCACTGCAGGTTGACCGGCAACAAATTCAACATAGGTCCAGTTCCTGCTCCCCCATTTGTGGTAACTCCACCCACACAAGCACCAGATGACACACGACCACTAATAACAATGAATCTTATGCTGGAGTTTTAAACCAACAATCCAAACCAGATGGCAATGTCATGAGCCCGAGTGGCTCTGCAAGCTCAAGTTTGAGTAATGGAGTAGTTGCTGAAATTTCTATTGCACGTGTCCTGGCAATTAGCACGTCTGTGGCGTTCATTATCATAATTTTCTGCTTCAAACCTCAGCAACAAGTCAAACCAACAAACTGTGTCATCAATTACCCATGGCGTTGCAAGTTGTCCCTAATCTGATCTAATTAGGGCATGCTATTGCACCACAAGCGCTCTCTGGACGTCATCAATTTGGTAGGCCCCCCCATCTCATGCAGCCGAGCCCTGTAGTCTAGTGGTAGAATACTTGGGCCGCTCACCCGAGAGACCTATGTTCGAATCATAGTGAGGCGGTCTATATTTTGGCAACCCTTGACAAAAGGAGATTTCTTTTGATAGTGGACCCCTTTAGCTTAACAACAAAAAGAAACTAGAGTGCTTCATTAGCTAGCTGTGAATTTTGTTAGCCTAGAAGCTTACAAAAAGAAAGAAAAACTAGAGTGCTTTCTTAGCTAGCTGTAAATTTTCATGACTTCAATCAAGGCCATCGTCTCTTCCATTCATCCACCCACATCATGTTTGGCCTCATCGTGAATGCTCTCTTTTGTCGATGTACGGCCCATTTTCTACAACAGCCTTCACAACATTCTTAGCGCAATTGACTCGTATCGTCTTACAAACTCTCTTGTGTTACATGTGCATCCATCCACCTCCAAGGTAGAGAGAATCGCGAGAGCCGGCCGGTGTTTCCCCTCGTCCTTCCCTTTAATTGTATATTGATATCCCCTCTACTCCTGCACGTTGATCCTCCTTTAACTTTTAGTAGCTTTTTGCCGTTGCTTTTTCATTAAGGTGCATATGTCCGGCTTTGTTTGCAATGTGGAAACCCTTTCAAGTGACGTTGCATGTCCACATTAGACCCACAAGTTCATGTGCCAAAATTGATCTCGCAGAGCCCTGCCAAGGGTCCTCCTCTACCAAATGCTCCCTGCCCAACTTCTCACATGTTGCCTCCTATTTATTGTGGATGTTATAGTTAGCTCCTCATTTTCCTTTTCCTTAAAACTTGGGTAACAATTCAATTTTCTTACCAAGCTTGGTGGACGTCCCTTTGATGGCCAAGAATCCCATGGCCCAACCCTTTAAAGTACACCACATTCGGCTCATGTATCGTCCAAAGCACTACTAAGTACAACATCTTTCTCCAACATCCCTTATTGTAATGGTACAAGAGAGTAAAGACACAACCCTGATGAACCAGGATATCATTGGTCACACTCACTCATCATGCAATAGTCAATTCTCATCAATCTCAAGCTGAACACTATCGTGATAGAAAATCATCATATATATCGATTCAAAATTCAAATCCAAACATATGACAACCTGTACCCATTTCAAATCCAAATCCAAGTATCCTTCATTGTGTATACCCGAGTAACAAAAATCATAGCAGCTATAGTGGTGGCTAGCCACTGCAGCATGATTTTGTGATTGGTGTTGTCTAAATCAACGAATCTACACCAATAAGACGTGCTGCCTAAATTGGAAAATCTGTACTAATGCTACCTACATCGATGAATCTACATTTTATATTATTTTAAAAAGAAATCATAAATCGCAAGTTATCATTGTGTTGCCTAAATCGGCGAATCTGCACCAAAATGACTATCTACACACTGCCTAAATCGGCGAATCTGTGTGTCCATGACCAATGGACTAGGTTCGGCATAAACATATAGCATTTATCAATTCAACAACAATTTAGCTAAATAATAAGTACAGTGACGTTTAGAAAGACGTAAAATTGATGTAAAAATTAGGATTGTTTGCCAAGAAAAGAGAATAAGAACAGTCAACTTTAAGTACATTTGAGCGGATACTGAAAATGTTATATGAATTTAGAGATCGATTTGTAAGGATGGGGTAAGGAGTACATATTAGTTCTGCTTCACAGTTGATGGGCACACTTTCCCTTGAAAATTTATAGATTTGAATTAGGATTGTGAGTGTGAAACAAATTGTGGTTTGATTTGTGAATAACAATGGGCAAACGACATAAACATGACCTATTACCAATGCACAAGGATGATTTGTCGCATTTTAATGTAAAGTCAACAAAAAATTAGATTTATCAACTTGAGACTAACTTGTGCAAGAATCAAGACAAGTAGCAATTACATTGTCCAAAAAACCAATAATGAAGAGATTCATCATTATCAAGCCAATGGAGGGCAAGCAATATAGAGACAGAAAGTGCGAATAGTAATGACCCCCATGACACTTGCTCTTTTGCAGTTGGACACACACTACGGGGAGAGAGAAACAAGCAAAAGATTGAAATTTGATGTCGAGTATATTATAGGCATAGACAAAAATCTAGAAAAATGGCAGTTGAGAAAAAAAAAATTGATGGGGGATTTTTCTCACCATACATACGATGAACCTCTGCCTCCCAGTTGTAACCTGCAACAATTGGAGTCTTTTCTTTCCAATCAGAGTGGTTGTGTTGTGGTTTTTGAGAGTGCCACACGGGCCATATTCGAGGCTAGAAAAGTAAGGTTTATGTTCGTCGTACCAAGCATCAGGTAGGGTAAGATTGGTAGCAGGGATGTGTTCACATGCGTGGCTTTCGGCCCTTTCTTCTAAGAGATGGTCAGATAGATAGGGTGAATGATTATCCCATCGATTTCCAATGCAGAGGTCTCAAAAGTCCGCATACATACGTGGTTTGTGATAAGTATCATACATGATGAGGGTATTGTGGGGATTATTGCATAAAATTTTACCGAAGACATTGTGGAAGTGGTCAGGTGGTACAATGAAAAGACAGAATCTAGACATTATGCTTGACAAACGTGTCCCAAACCTTAAACATAAAAATAGGAAAGTAGCCCCACTATTGATTGAGGATGAGTGCTTTACGAGCCTGAGTTGCCTCCACCATCGGTGAGTGCAGTAAGTCGAAGGAATTAATGTAAAGAATTTTATTGGGGTGATGCAGATTTCTCCTGTGCAAAGCTTTGATTTAGCCCGCTCAATATTGCCGGGACATGGTTTGTTGGATCTATATATGGCTCACTCTACTCAACTTGGTCTCACCTACATATTTGTATCTTGTCCTCAATATGAATCAGTCTTTGGGAGCGTATATGGTGTGTCTTGTCTCGTCTCTCTCTCTCTCTCTCTCTCTCTCTCTCTCTCTCTCTCTACATCTCAACATGGTATCAGAGCAGTAACGATCATGCGCCGATTCAATTCATGGTGACAAAACAGTATGTGTATGCGATTTGCATGTAAGATTCAAAAATTGCTACAAATTTTATTTTTAAGCATTGATTCTTGTTAACTGTGGTTGTTTTGTGATAATAAGAATATGATTAGTGTTTTGTGTGACGTTTATTGCTAATCAATCTAATCGTTGATTACGTTTTCTTGTTGATGACACCCTGAACTTCATCTCAATTTTTCTTGCTTTTCTGCTCAAAATTTGGTGAAACAGAAAAAGCACAATGGAGCATAGCGCAATGGCACTTTCCATCCAAAACTTGTTCGTCTCCTCGAGCTCTTCGATTTGAGTTCTAGGTTTGCGTCAATCGGAGTTCGCAGCAGAAAGTTATGCTGTTTTTACTACAATTGAGCTTGATGCAGCTTTCTTTGTCCTACTTCTTCGTGAAGCGTCCGCGATCGTTTTTCTTATTTTGGCGTTAACTTTTTCGGGAAGATTTAGCTTTTTGCTATTCGTATTGTGGCCGTAAATCTTGCGTCTCACGCCACTCTATTTTGAGGACTCTTTTATTATTAACGTCTCCTTTATTCTGCCCTTTTTGGGTGACGTCTCTCACATCTTTGGAAGTTCCTTGAGCATCCTTCTTACGTTTATCGTTGACAGAACGCAGTCCTCATATCTCTCTCATTCTCAATTGCGGCCTTCACCATATATGGTGTGCAAATTCTGTGATCTTATATTATACGTCTTCTCGCAACAAGATATGGCTATGAATATTCTCGTCAACGGCTTTCCTTCTGGCCAACGTTTTGTTCCTCCTTTACAAGGTCAAGGTTTTCCAGGCTGGAAAGCAAAGATGTTGTTAATTCTTGAAGGCGATTAACTCTCCGATGTTGTTCTTGGAAATCGTGTTTGTCCGCCTCAGCCTGTTGATACGGATAATGATAACATGCTTATCACTGAAGGACCTATATTTGAAGATTGGAATGTTGCCTATACGGATTGGCAACGACGTGATAAAGCAGCTTGTTGGTATATTCTTTCTGCTCTTAGTGATTCCCTTTTGCTTGATATATACGAACTGCCTACTTCCCACAACGTATGGAAGTACCTTATTGCAAACTTTCAGAAGAAATTTGTCACATAAATACTTTATTTGAGAGGGTTTCTTAACAAGTTACAATATGAAGTTGGTACTGCCATGACAGGACATATTGAATCTTTCAAATCTATTATTAATCAACTTGTTGCTGCTGGTGATCCTGTTCCACAAAAGCAACTGATTACACTTCTCCTTGATACGGTGAAGGACTCTTCTTATGATAACATTGTTACTATTCTCTCTAATAAAGATGGTTGATTTCGACCAAGCCTGCATGTCTTTAATTGAATACTCTCAACGTCAAGAACGTCGTAATGCTAGTCATGATACAGCTATGATTTCACACGAGGAGACTGAGTCACAACAGATGGAACGGGCTTTTTATTCTCGAAGGCGTCCATTTCAACGAGGAAACCGCAGAGGTGGCCGTCGCGGTAATATTTTCTCTCGTCTCAAATTTCCTAATAAGCAATGTTCTTACTGCAACAGAAATGGCCATACTGAAGATGATTGTTGGGCATGTCAATATGATGAAGAACACAATATTACCACAAAACAACCACGTTTATCTAAAGACTCTTCTTCTTCTTCTTGTGAATATTGTGGACGATCTGATCATCCCACTCATATGTGCTATAAGCGTGGATTCGACACAGATCCGAATAGAGCATATGCTACTGAACATCGAAACAACATTGTACCAGAAACAAGATGCGTCCTGTATTCAGTTGCTCGAGACAGAATACTTCATGTACGCGATGGATCACTTTTTATTGTCGATTCTGGTGCTACAAGAAATATGACATATCAGTCTAAGTGGCTCCATAACTATCATCCACTGCCAGTTCAACGTGTTGTTTATCTTGCTGATGATACTACTTGTCAAGTGAAGGGTATTGGAGACTTATATCTTGGTACCTTATCTTCTTCCACTCGAATTTTGCGAGGAGTATTACATGTACCAGATCTTCAACGTAATTTTCTTTCAGTTGCTAGACTTGTTGATCTTGGTCTGTTTGTTGGATTTGATCATACCAAATGCCGAATTGAGAAAGATGGACAGACTATAGCCATTGATCCTAGAAATGGTAATTTGTTTGAACTCTCTCTCAACGATGCTGTAGCAAATGTTGTCACTGCTCCAGGTGATCACGATTACAAAGTATGGCATCACCGTTTTGTTCATGCTAATTTCTCAAAACTCCTTGATCTTCAACGTCGTGATCTTGTTCATGGCATGGATCTTAAAGCCCATCCTCATATGGGAATTTGTGAATTTTGTGCTCTTGGGAAACACAATCGCAAACCCTTTCCTCTTTCAAATACAACTCATTCTCATGACATATTGGATCTTGTTCATACTGATATATGTGGACCTCTACCTTCTTCGAGATCACAATATCGCTACTTCATTACTTTCATTGATGATTTCTCAAGGTATACGACTGTATTTCTACTTAGACAAAAATCTGAAGCCTTATCTATTTTCAAACAATTCCACAAGGCTGCGGAACTTCAAACTAGTCGTCGCCTTAAGAAGCTTCGTAGTGACAATGGAGGCGAATATGTTTCTCGAGAGTTTGTGAGTTACTGTGCTGACAGTGGAATTCATCATGAACACACTATTCCATATTCGCCTCAATAGAACGGTGTTGCTAAACGAAAGCATCGTACTATTCTCAATGTTGTAAGATGTATGCTGATTCATTCTGGCTTATCTCGTGTTTTTTGGGCTGAAGCTACTTTGACAGTAGTATTTATTCAGAATCATCTTCCTACTACTGCACCCTCTGGTAAGATACCCATCACAGCATGGACAGGTGACATTCCTTCTGTATCTCATTTTTGAACCTTTGGATGTATTGCTTATATTCATGTTCCCAAAGAAACACGAAAAAAGCTTGATGCTCATGGTCTTAAAGTTATTTTTATTGGATATTCTGACACTTCCAAAGGCTACAAATTCTATGACCCTTCCTCCAAGAAAGTAATTGTGAATCGTGATGCTACTTTTAACGAACATCTTATGGGAGGCTCATGGTCCATGGATGATTCTGATGATACTAAATCATTGCTTCAAGCTTTTCCATTTCTTTCAGAAGATGAAACTCTTCCTATAGAGCAACTTTCCTCTTCACAACCATCCATTCCGAATGTTGCCAATGATGATATTGATATTTTTGTTGATCTGCCTATTGATTTTGAACATGGCTCATGTCATGTTTATGATGACGATATTGCTGATAATGCTTTTTCTACTTCCGAAGATCCCATTACTTATGATGAAGCTATCTCTTCACCACAAAAGGATCAATGGCAAGAGGCTATGGAAGCAGAGTACGATTCTCTTATCTCTAAAGGTACATGGATACTAACTGAATTACCTCCTGGTCGTACAGCTATTAAATGTAAGTGGGTGTATAAGACAAAAGTAAAAGAAGATGGATCTTTTGACAAGTTCAAGGCGCGTTTAGTTGCAAAAGGTTACTCCCAAGTAGCTGGTGTTGATTATCAAGAGACTTTTTCACCAGTTGTTTGCATTACAAGTGTTCGAGTTTTATTGGCATTTGCTGTTCAATTTGATTTAGAAGCTCATCAAATGGATGTGCGAACTGCTTTTCTTAATGGTGACTTGGAAGAGGAAATTTATATAGAAGGGTTTGTTATTCCAGGTAAAGAAGACCTTGTTGCTCAACTCCATAAGGCACTATATGGTCTCAAACAAGCTTCGCGAGCCTGGTATACAAAATTTGATCTTTTTCTCACCTCTAAAGGATTCATCTCTTGCTCGTCAGGCCCCAACTTATACATAAAACGCCAAGGTAGTAGTTTTGTGATTCTTGCTCTTTATGTGGATGATACCATCCTTGTTTCCAATGATTTGGGATTTCTTCAGCAAGTGAAAAAGTTATTGTCTTCTGCATTTGATATGGTGGATCTTGGAGAGATTCACTCGTGTCTTGGCATTCAAATCCAACGGAACCGTACAAAAGGTATTTTATTCCTTCGACAGTCAAAGTTTATTGCATATACTATTCAAAAATTTGGTATGGAATCTACACATTCAGCCAACACACCTTGTCTTGCGAGCTCTACGAAGAACACTTCTGACAATGGCGGTCAACTTGTCACAAATCAACCTTATGCTAACTTGATTAGATGTCTTCAGTTTGTTGGCATGAACACTCGTCCTGATATTCTGTTTGCTGCTAATTATCTTGGACAACATCTTGCATGTCCTTCTCTTAAGCATTGGTCTGCTGCAAGGCGTGTGTTGAAATACTTGAAAGGCACTATAGATTTTGGTTTAGTCTATCGACGACAACTCACATCGGATTCTATGCAATCTCTTTCTCTTTTGGGTTACACAGATGCAGACTGGGCAAGCTCACATTTATCTATGCGATCTACTAGTGGAAATTGCTTCTTCATAAATGGTTGTCTTGTTTCTTGGACTAGCAAGAAACAACGTTGTGTTGCAGTTTCTACGACTGAGTCAGAATATGTTGTGGCATCACTTGCAGCTCGTGAGTTGATTTGGCTTCGACAAATGCTGGTTTATATTGGTCACTCTCCTCTTTCTAGAACACCCTTGCGGTGTGACAACCAAAGTGCTATTAGTCTTGCAAAAGACTATGTTCAACATAATAAGTCAAAGCACATTGTTGTCCATTATCATTATGTCAGGTATGAAGTACGCAAAGGAACCATTATGGTTGAACACTGTCCAAGTGACCAGATGATTGTAGACATTTTGACCAAAGGCCTCAACGAGTCACGTTTCATCCTCTTGCGCTCGGAGCTTGGAGTTGCTTCGACCTCACTCTTTCTATATTAGCTTCTTTGCTATTGTAATAGCTTTGTACATATGACATTGTAATCTTTTAGGTACCATGCACTATGCACACTCCACATTTGCACATTGTGATCTCTAAGTCACTTGAATATTTGTACATAGATGCACAATTCACTTTCACATCATCATCGTTGGTTCATATTTTCACATTGTATAGGGGCTTGGGTTTTTCCCTTGAACTCCCCAAGGGTTTTCTCATCCAAAGCTAGAGACCTTTGTTTGAGTGGGGGTGTTGGAGCTATATATGGCTCACTCTACTCAACTTGGTCTCACCTATATATTTGTATCTTGTCCTCAATATGAATCAGTCTTTGGGAGCGTATATGGTGTGTCTCTTGTCTCGTCTCTCTCTCTTTCTCTCTACATCTCAACATGGTTAACTGAGGTCCGGAAGGCCACAAAATTATGTTTTCCTTTCAACATATTCATGCCAATCATGGAGGGTGTTGGGTATCAAATAATCTGTAGCTGAGCGACCAGTAGGAAAATAGCGATAGACTTCGATGCCCCAGCAGATGCCACTGTCAATGGCGTAATCCTGCATAATGGAAATTCGAATGTCGTGGAGGGCCATGGGAAAGGTGTTTTGACACACGTAACTGAAGCACTTGCAAAGAGGGTGACGTGTCGAGTACCAACAACAACACTACATGATGATTGCGGAGGCAGACACGTAAAAGATCTTTGTCAAGGTACGTAAATCATCGGGTAGTGATTCGTGACCCGCAGCAAAAGCTTGACAAGGTGTACCATTCGTCGCTAAAGAGATTTCTCAATATTTGTTGCTGCAAATATCCAGGGCTGACAATGCATGTGTTGCGGTTGTCAAATTTGAAGTGCGCATGGGAGAGCATGTTTGTGTGTGCAGCAATGGAGAAGAGAGGAGAAGAGATGAGACACAGGTCTGGGTGGACTCCAAACACAATAGTGTTAGGGTTATGAGTCCTTATTCTTTTATGTAGAATGAATGGTCAGTGTTAGTTCTGAGTGTGCGCGTTTGTTGCACGTGTCAATGCAAGGAACTTGCCGATACACTATATGCAAGCCACAAATGTCTCCAAGCACGCAACTAGACTAATCTAGCAAGCTCAAGAGAGCAAGGGTGTGTCACTCACCACTCTACGCTCGCCTTCGTGGAGGATTCCCCGCGAAGAAGAAGGAGCCGCTGTAGTGCCACGCTCAAGTGCTTCGCCTCCGTCGTGCCGTCGTCGCAATGCTTGATCACACACTCTCTCTCTCTCACATACACATACACACACATACACAAGGAGGTGAAGAAGGAGAAGATGGAGATGGAGATGGAGCAAGAGCACTCTTCTATTGCAGAAATGAAAGAATGAATGAATTTTAAGTTTGGTTGACTTTTATATGAGCTCACCCCATTCACACGGACGCCACTACAAGAATAAAGTGTAACAAAAGTGGATTCCAAAATCCTTGGTGGAAACACTATCAAGAAGTGCGCAGTGGGACTAGGAAAGCGTCGGGCCTCTGATTGTGAGGATTTGTAGCAAATTCAAGCAAGCCATAGATTATTTGAGTTCAAAAACACACTAAAAAAGAACAAAACTCCAGCCATGAAAGCTCCACTTTGAAAATGAACCAAGATAAACTCAAAATTCTTGCGTGTGTGAAGATTAGGTGTAGCCTCGCTCCCAATTGCACAGATGCAGTGCTCATTCGACCTCTTAAAAATCCTAAATTTACGCTTTGATTATTTGTCATGAACATTTCATGAAAGCTTCAATACTTCATTGGAGAAGCCCAAGTAGTTATTTGAGGAGGGGAAACCCTAATTGGGGGCCTCACAGCCTCGACCATGTCGTGGAGGCAGCACCGGACTGCACTAGCACCTTGTAAAGGAATGGATGTATTTCCTTGATCATGTGCCCAAATCAGCTCATTATTGGCTCTAAAACTTCCCACACAAATTGCACAACGACAGCAGCATCGTTGATGTGTCATTTAGAGCTATTTTTTGGATATTTTTCACCATTTTAAGCTCATTTGTTGCCATTTTTCGCCCAAAAATGCCCCTTTTTGTCTGTAAAAAGCCCAAACGAGATGGTAAAAACCCCTAAGTTTGTGGAAAAATCCTATTGGGCTCAAGTTTCATGTTAAAACTCATTTTGACACTTGGTAAGCATTTTGGATACATCTTTTATGCCCACGTATGAAACCTACTATTTTTGGTCTAGATTGGCCGCATTGAACTTTCTAAGCAAAACAAGTGTGCCACTTCGAAACACTTGACATTTGTACATTCCTAAAGAAAATTTGGCATGATTTAATGTGTTAAAACATGCGATGGTGTCACAGGAACCGAATAATAGAGATAGACAACAAAAGGTAGAGAAAGAGATCTTTGTATTGATGAATCTTTGCAGACTTTTGATACAACAGAGGAGAAATTGAATATAGGCGCACTCCGTTGTACGGAGCTCGAACCTCCCGACCACCCTCGAGCTTTAGTCCGCTTGCATGCAGAGTCTCACTCTCACTCGCACTCACACTCGCACTCGCACTCGCAGAAGAGGAGATTTGTGAATGATCCCCAAACGCACCACCGGTCGTGCTTTTATCCTTCTTTTCCTCGAAAAGCCTGCACGATTTTCGCACCAAGTATACCTGCGAGAATAATATAAGAACGTGATCGCTAAGCGATCCGTGAAGGTTAGATTTTTATCATGACACTTTGCACAGATCCTGTTTCACACATTGATTTCTGCATCGCCTACAAAATAGCCAAAAGAACATACTCGTGCAACCAATTCAACATGATAATCAAAGTAAACAAACATAATTATGTACCTTCATAATCTCAATTGCAATAGTCTACCATGAAGAAACAAATCCACTTCTTGGTTGATAGCAGGGAGAGTTGTATGTTGTTGTATGTCTGCCTGTCCCTGTGTATACTACACTGCAACTTCTTGCTGTTTGTTTTCATCATAACTTTTATAAACGAACTCAGAAGAGAGCAATCCAGGTACTCAAAACGACGGGAATAGATCTGGTCTACAAGGCATCGTGATGAGAATTGCGAAAAAAACGTCTTTCTTTGGCTGAAAACTCAACTTTTAGGTCGCGACTCATAAAAGCTCTATTTTTGGGTCTCCACTACTTTTTCAACTTATTTTAAGTCTACCCATGCATTTTGAACTAAAACACATAAATATAAAACATTGATATTAATAAAAATCTCAATTTTACTGTTCATAGACAGACTATCTGTTATTCATTAATCTTTATCAAATCCGTCTTTAGTGTATTATTTTAAAAAAAGAATATATGTTCTCTCTTAATATCTCAACTCATTCATATAAGCTCTATTTAATAGACTATTCAACAATCTTTCAAATCATGCTAAACGAAAGATATGCCCTGCTACATTCTTTTCGACTTTAAGAACTTCAAAGATTAGTCCTATTACAGATGGTGCCACGTCCCCGGCCTCGCCTACCCGGCAATGTATGTATACGCTTGCAACTATGGCAACCGTTTTCCCATATATCACACTATGTACATCGTAGAATTTGGTCCCACATAACAAAAGCATTGAGAGTGAGGTAGATATTTTAATTTCAAATTATGGATGTTCCATGGCACCATATCCACCCCCTCTAAACATTCACATCCTTTGGAATGTGCCACACATATCTTTTGTAGGTTCATTCTTCATTTAAGTCAACATACATATCAATTTCGTCATCACTTGCAACAAAATCTAACGCATCATCCTCTCGTTCTTCATCCACATCCATAACATTTTCATCGGAGCCTTCATTCTGACTTTCTTGTGAATCAAAGGGATCTATATCACCTCTTCTTTTGAATAACTTGATTCTTTTCCCTGCGATGGGAATCTTCATTTTTGTCCCATCTAATGCATGCAAGGTGTAAGTCGCATTCCCATGTACATGTTGAACCACATAAGGACCAAACCATCTCTTTGAAATCTTTCTAATTGTTGAATGCTGCTTGTCAAGACTACTGTCATACACCAACACCCAATCACGTTCCTCAATACATTTAGGTCTGAGCCTATGCGTCTTATCAAATCTGTCTTTATTCTTTAACCTTGTATCTTTCAACCGTGCTACTGCATTGTCAATATGTTGAGGCCTTCTTTCTAACTGTTGTATGCGCAAAGCAAGAAGTACTTCCCTACTCATTCCATCTTCCCAAGGTAATATATTCCATATGGTAATTAAATCCTCAATTGTCATTGTAGGTTTATGACCATATCAACTCAAAAGTCATATAACCAGTAAAACTGAACTATGAGTTGTACGATCAGATCATAAAACATAAGGCAACAACCTAGGCCACTCTCCCATTTTACCTTTGCAGGCCTTAGCCAGAGCTTTAATGATAGGAGGATGCCTACGCTCTGATTTACCGTTTCCCTCAGGATTATATGTAGTAGTGAGAGAAAAAAAATCCCTAATATGTAGAAAACTCCCTTGCTTTGTCCATCATCCAACTCACCCCTATCCACTATTATTTTCCCAACACAGCCATAACCACTAATAACATCATCCAAGATGAACTTACACACCCCTTTTGTGCTTTTTGTTCTTAGAGCACGACCTTCACCTTGGTTGGTTAAGTCTTCTCGTGCAAGCACTATGTATCTTATTTGCCATAAGCCCAATGACATTGTAACTAGATCTACTAACCACTTGTAATGCATGGCCAATGGGTAAGTAGGGTGCAACCCATCATGATGATGTACATTTGAATACATTTGATGTAACATTTAATGGCCTAGTAACTTGTGTGTAGCAGAAATTAGCATGAACATAGTGAGAATTTCATTAGAATAGATTCCTAATGAGAATAACAAGAGTGCTTGGGTGGAGAGAGCAACAAAAATCATAACACCTAGTTAGATAGCATAAACAATACTTCAAAACAGCGAGAAATTAAGGTATTGACAAGAGTTGAGGAACAGATTTACATGGAGCTAGTCCCCCCTCCAAAAAGCTTTGTATTATGGTTTCTCCCATCAAGAGAGAAATTTTACAATACCAATTCTTTGTGTTCCTTCAATACTCGCTAATGCAATGAAGATGGAAACTTCATGCAGTAAGCACAACACTTATAAAACACAACATCAATTCCCTGACGGTCTCGGACCCAAGACCTCACACACCTTCGAAGATGGTGAGAGCTAGCGGGGTATGAGAGTAGATTGAGAGGAAGAAGGAGTATTCTTACGAGAAAGATGTACATCTCCTCACATAATCTCTCATATTAGCATAGCTTAGCTTAGTAATTATCATGGTAGAGGAGATGAGCATTCATTGAAGCTTGGATCTTGGTTGGATTTGCATCACAAAGCCAAAATTTGTTGGTGTAGGCCTCCCTTCTCACAAGCTTGGAGTAGGTGATAAGCTTTCCATTAAAGCTTGAGAAGAGAGAGAGGGTCTTCTTACTCCAGACATGAGCTAGTGTCAGTGTGTAGGTGATAATGCCTTTGGAAAATCAGCCCCCTCTCTCCGTTGGTCGACCCCTCTTGCTATTTGCTCTTACTAGCATCCTATTATACCTCCCTAGTCTTAACCAAAGGCAATTAAAAAGCATAAATGATAGCCTTCTGACATGTGTCCCCCTTTCCCCTTTTGTGAGAGATTTAGGTAATTAATTAATGCAACTAAACCCTCATAGGACCCCTTTGCCTCCTGGCCAATAGGAACCCGGCAAGCCATTGGGCTATTGAATGCTCATTGGACCGCTTGGGAGACTGTCCAATAGTCTTCTAGAGAGCTTAATTCCCATTGGTTCTTTTATTAAGTGTTTTTAAATTAATTAACCTAGATTTACTCTAGCCTAATTCTCATTGGTCCACCTCCAAGGCCATCTAGTAGGATTTGAGTACACCTTGTGGGCATCTGGGCTAGGGAGCTGACATATGTCCCTCATTTCCTTTGTGTAAAGGGAGCTTGTGTGTGTGTGTGTGTGTGTGTGTGTGTGTGTGTGTGTTTCTCTCTCATCCCCTACTTGCAAGGCTCGCCCCCTCCTATGTAGGGATGTATGAAGACTTTTGGGACACGCACAAAGCATCCAATTTCCCTAATGTTTGACCTTTGGACACAACCTTTGAATTTTGGAACCTTAGCATTTTGGAAGTCTGAATGGGCTAAACCTTAGGGTCTTTTCAGCCCATTGTTTCACATTGTTCTTTTGCACATGGCCCCCCCTTTGGATCCCTATTTTTCCTCATTTGGATCCCTACTGTGGCCGACGGTTTGCTGACTTAACCAATATTCTAGCTTTTTCTCCCCTGGCACTTCCCCATATTAAATGATTAGTTTAACATGAGAAAATCATTTAGGAGAATTAGATATTGAATATTATGACATTACCTCTCCTTTGAAATCATAGTCGTCTTCGACTATGGTGTAGAGAAGATAAAGCATATTCATGAGTCCTTTTTCTTAGCAGGTAGAGGATTCCTATGTTACCCTAAGACATCGATCCACAATGGGTGACTAGTCCATTTGGCACTTGAGAGCCTGAGACTACCGCAAGTAGGTCTACACATTAGTCTTATCAATCTTCCATAGTAGAGTCACAAGCTCTACTTGGTGTTCGGGAGACGTCGTCTCCGCAAACATGATCTAAGCATGCATACTACTTCATTTTTGTGCACAATAAAGAAAAAGAGAGTCTTATAAGAGAAAAAAACTTTGATCATTTTTAGCATTTATACATTTGCTTACTCTTGGGAAGCATTGTAAGCATTGACAAGGTTTAGGTTATCCTTTAATTGTATGCCTTGCATCCATCTAGCATCTTCAAAAGGATAATTATTAAACCTAATAAGATATCGTTGGATAGTCTTATTGCCTCTTAATACCTTGTCTTCATGTCGGAGAATGGACTCCGACTGCAGCACCTCTTCTTGGTCTTCAATCTCCGGTGGGCCTTCAATAGTTGGTTCTGGAGGTGGATCTCCTTTGTAAGGCTTTAGTAGGCTTACATGGAAAGCATCGTGTATGAGCCAATGGTTGGGAAACTTGAGTTGATAGGCCATCTCATTGATTGGCCTAAGAATCTGGAAGGGACAATAGTACCTTTTTGCTAGCTTAGCATAGCACTTTTGGTGTCCCCTATGATTCTTGCCCGTTGTGTGCCTTAATCGAGCTTTGGGAAATTTTAATAAGACCCATTCATTTTCTTTAGAGGCTTGGGCTCTTCTGTGCTTGTCAGCATCAGCCTTTTGCCGTTGCTGTGAGAAAGAGATAGCATCCTTAATCTTTTAAAAAGATTCTTGTAGGTGTCGGCTATACTCATCTGCAAAATGAAGATCTTCCCATGTACCTTAAGTCGCAAGGGACTCTTTGATCTTCCCTCAATTACCTCAAAAGGTGCTTTTCCGGTGGAAGTATGTATAGTGTTATTGTAAGCACACTCCACTAAGGGTAAGTACTTCTCCCATTGGGATCTTTGATCTACTTCCGTTACATAGGGTTTTAGTAGATCAAGAATTGTTAGGTTAGCTATTTCACTTTGGACATCTGTTTGTGGATAATAGGCCAAAGAAAAGTTTAGCCTTGTCCCTAAATTCTCAAAGAGACCCTTCCAAAAATTAATGGTCATTCTAGGATCTCTATCCGACACTATGGACATTGGCAATCCATGGTACTTGAAAATTTTGAAATGAAAAGGGTTGCCATTTGATGGGCTTTGATAGTCTTTTTGGCAGATATAAAATGAGCTTGTTTACTAAACCTGTTTACTATCCTCCATATTCCCGTATTCCCATGGATATACTTAGGCAATCCAAAGATAGAATCCATGGATATGCTCTTCCATGGTGAATTAGGGATTGGCAAGGGTTGAATCAATCCAGGTTGCTTCTCTCTATCAAATTTTGTCTTTTGGCATACCACACATTTACAAATGCATAGTCTATTGCCATAGAGAAGATAACTATCTTCTCTTGTAAAGTAAATGGTTCCTCTTTCTTCCCAAGTGCAAGGGCTGAAATCACATCTCTAAAATTGGGATCAATAGCATACTCATCTATCATTGAAGATAGATAATTGTGAGTTGCTATGGAAACCGCATTCACTCTCGGCCGTCTTGAGAGTGCATCAACTACTTGATTATGCTTGCCAGCAATGTGAGCAATATGAAAATGAAATTGCGAAACAAAATTTTCCCACCTCATTTGTTTGTCAGAGAGCTTGGTTTGCGTCATGAAGTACTTAAGACTTTCGTGATCCATTCGCAGAATGTAAGGAGTCCCCAATAAATAGTGCTTCCATTAGTCTAAGGCATGTAGAACTGCGAGGAGTTCCTTTTCATATATGCCTAGAACTTTCTCAAGAGGGTTGAGACTTCCACTTTCATAGCCTATGGCGTGCCCTTCTTGGAGCCAAACAGCTCCAAGGAAATCGCCACAAGCGTCACATTGGACCTCAAATGGTTTTGAGAGATTTGGTAATGTAAGCACAGGTTGAGAGGTAAGATTTTCGAAAGCATTGTTCTCCTTAGCAGACCATGTATACCTAACGATTTTCTTTGTTAGGTCATGTAATGGTCCCACAATTTGTGAGAACTTTTCTATGAAGCTTCTATAGTATGCACACATACCTATAAAGCTTCTTAGTTCATGAAGATGCCTTGGTTTAGGCCATCCTTTTATTACCTCTAACTTTGATGGATCCATTTGAACGCCATCTTGAGAGATAATGTGACCTAAATACTGAATCTCTTGCAAGAAAAATTCACTTTTCTTTCAATTAACATAAAGTTTATTCTCTCTTAAAACTTTAAATATTACCTGGACGTGTTGCTTGTGTTCGTCTAATGAATTAGAGTAGATGATAATATCATCAAAGAACACTCCAGTGAAGGTTCGATGAGGCATGAATAGCTTCTCCATCAAGCGGTTGAATGTGGCTGGTACATTGGTCAAGCCAAAAGGCATGACAATATATTCGTAAAGACCAAACGTAATGCAAAATGCGGTCTTTACAATGTCTTGATCAACTATCCTTATTTGATGATAGCCGCTTTTTAGGTCAATCCTTGTAGCTTATCAAATAGGTCTTCTGCCCGTGGAATGGGAAACCTATTCTTGATAGTGATCCTATTTAGTGCTCTATAGTCAACAAACATACAATATGTGTCATCTTTCTTTTGCACTAATAGCACAGGTGAGAAAAATGGAGATGAGATGGATTCATTCGTCTTTCTTTTGATGGTTCAAAGGTTGCACCATCACTTTCTTCAGAAGATGAAGAATTTGAGGAAGATGGAGAAGAGGGTGACCTCTTTCTCGCCTTTTTCTTGCCTTGATCTTCTTTGTCAGCACCATCACTTTCATAAGAGGAAGAGGATGAAGAAGATGGAGAAGAGGGTGTCCTCTTTATCGCATTTTTCTTCTCTTGCTCTTTGTCATCCCTCTTTGAATTATGGTGTGGAGAAGTGTGCGATGGTCTTTTCCGTTTTGGAGGTGATGAAGAGCGTTTAGCCCACCGTCTTCGTGGATCCATCTCTGCCGAGGTGGCGAGAGACTCACTTATTTCTCATTCCTTTGGTGGAGGCTCTTGAGTTCTCCTTTGGGAAGGAGATGCATCATCAAAAAGTAAATTCTTGAGCCCTTCTTATGGATCCTCTTATTCTTCCCGAATCAAAGAGAGGCCTCTTTTGGAAGTCTCACAAGGAGGCTTCCTAGGTGTTCTCTCGTCATGGTGGGGAACTTGGAGACTCCCATGAGCACGAAGCTGCCGTTGCACTTCACTTTGGAGTGATGGATTGCCCATGGCTTGTTGAAAGCTTAAAACAAGATAGTTCACAAGCATCGGGGCATCATTAGTAGCTTGCTCATTAGCAAAATCAAAGTTATCAACATTAATTTCACTCTCTTTACTATTGTCAACCATTTTAACAACTTTTAGGTGTAAAATGTTTAGGTGTACTTTGGCCCCTCAAGACCTAGTTGCTACTCTGCTTTACCCATTTAGAAAAAACACTGAAGCTACTGTACCCGTGGCTCGAATACTATTTATTGAAAGGAATAGAAGAGAGGGTCGTTCAACACCAAAACAATACCGGCTCTTGTCAAGCTTCCAATAGCTCAATAGTGGTTAAGCTGTAGACAAGCCCCATAGGACTCCACTATTAAGACCATAGCTCTCGACGGTGTTGCCGTGTTAACTGCACGAAGGCAAGCACACTGCAAGTCTGAAAAATCCCTATTCTACTTACTCACATGCAATTAACAATACCAACCATTTATAGCTAGCTTGAGGACCTCCCTTCTTGAGCAATAAAAGAGAAACATTGTCTCTGATACCAATGTAACATTTAATGGCCTAGTAGCTTGTGTGTAGCAGAAATTAGCATGAAGATAGTGAGCATTTCATTAGAATATATTCTCAATGAGAATAACAAGAGTGCTTGGGCGGAGAGAGAAACAAAAGCATAACACCTAGTTAGATAGCATAAACAATACTTCAAAAGAGAGAGAAATGAAGCTATTGACAACAGTTGAGGACCGGATTTACATGGAGCCGGTCCCCCCTCCAAAAGGATTTGTATTATGGTTTCTCCCATCAAGAGAGACATTTTACAATAGTCTTTGTGTTCCTTCAATACTAGCTAGTGCAATGAAGATGGAAACTTCATGCACTAAGGACAACACTTATCAAACACTAAGGATTGAGAGGAAGAAGGAGTATTCTTACGAGAAAGATGTGCATCTCCTCACATAATCACTCATATTATAATAGCTTAGCTTAGTAATTAGCATGGTAGAGAAAATGAGCATGCATTGAAGCTTGGATCTTGGTTGGATTCGCATCACAAAGCCAAGAGTTGTTGGTGTAGGCCTCCCTTCTCACAAGCTTGGAGTAGGTGATAAGCTTTCCATTGAAGCTTGAGAAGAGAGAGAGAGTCTTCTTACTCCACACATGAGCTAGTGTGAGTGTGTAGGTAATAATGCCTTTGAAAAATCATCCCCCTCTCTCGCTTGGTCGACTCCTCTTGCTATTTGCTCTTACTAGCATCCTATTGGACCTCCCGAGGCTTAGCCAATAGAAATTAAGCAGCGTAAGTGATAGCCTTGTTACATGTGTCCCCCTTTCCCCTTTTGTGAGAGCTTTAGGTAATTAATTCTTGGCTAATAGGAATCAGGCAATCCTTTGGGTTGTTGAATGCTCATTGGACCCCTTGGGAGACTATCCAATAGTCTTCTAGAGAGCTTAATTTCCATTGGTTCTTTATTAAGTGTTTTTAAATTAATTAAACTAGATTTACTCTAGCCTAATTCTCATTGGTCCACCTCCAAGGCCATCCAGTAGGATTTGAGTACACCTTGTGGTCATCTGGGCTATGGAGCTGACATGTGTTCCTCATTCCATTTCTCTAAAGGGAGCGTGTGTGTGTATTTGTTTCTCTCTCATCCCCTACTTGCAAGGCTCACTCCCTCCTATGTAGGGACGTACAAAGACTTTTGGGACACACACAAAGCATCCAATATCCCTAAGGTTTGACCTTTGGACACAACCTTTGAATTTTGGAACTTTGAATTATTTTGGAAGTCTTAATGGACTAAACCTTGGGGTATTTTAAGGCCATTGTTGCACATTGTTGTTTTGCAGATGCCCCCTCACTTTGGATCCCTATTTTCCCTCCTTTAGATCCCTATTGTGGCCGGTCTGCTGACTTAACCAATATTCTAGCTTTTCCTCCCTTGGCACTTCCCCATATTAAATGATCAGTTTAACATGAGAAAATAATTTAGGAGAATTAGATATTGATTATGATGACATTTGATAGGTTTCACAAAACTCTACAAAGTGAGATACATCTTTATACATACCTTTCCACCAATACCTCTCTTTCATTTTAGTAAAGGTGGCCCATACGCATCTATGTCCAGCATAAAGACTCTCACGAATTTTTTTCATAAGCTCATTTTGAGCGTCCTTATCATTCACAACTCTCAACAACATTCCATTTCTTTGTTTTGGACACTTCCATAAGTACCCATCTTTCAAAAAGTATCCATAGGCCTTTCTCCTTATTCTTTTGAACTCTTAATTAGTCCACCCTTTTTGCCTTGTCAATGTGCTCAAATAGCGTCCAATGAGCAACCAATCACCTTGATATAGGTCCTCTGTAAATGACTCAAGTACATATGAGAGGAAAACATGATCACCCTTGGCATGAGAGATACTATAGAATTGCGTGCCTACATCAATGCCCTTGACAAACATGTCTTCTTCATTTTCATACATTGCTCTTGAAAGCATATTCGCAACAGGATTATCTTTCCCTGCAATATGCTTAAATTCTAGATTCAAGGACTTTATGTAGGCAATCCATCTCAACATAGCAATGTCGGGAGTTGAGTAGCTTGTGATCATTCCAAGAAGGGGTAGACAATCAGTCTACATTATCACATTTTCTCCTATCAAATACTCTTTGTCACATTTCAAAGTTATGACTACTCCCCATAACTCTCTTTTTACTTGTGGATAGTTGCATTGAAGAGCACTTAGGACTTTTGCTCCAAATTCTTGTGGGGCTAGTATCCACTATCAAAATTACATATTGTCCACATTCATAGTTTGCTTTCCTCAAAGTTGGAGACATAAGCAGCAACTTCTTTAATTTTCTCATGGCATGAGGATGCAGTTTTTCCCATTGAAACTTTTGGCTCTTTCTCAAAAATTGATACAAAGGTTCTACCACATGTGCATAATGTGGAATCCAGATAACATAAAACACGCATGCACCCAAGAACCTTCAAACCTCAGTGAAATTTTTACATTTCTCTTTCATTCTTTGAAATACATCAATCTTTGCAGGACAAGGTCTTCTACCATATGGCCCACACATATGTCCGACAATAAGAACTTCGCTCACACCAATCACTAACTTTTGGCCGGACAAGGTAAGGTTCACCTCTTCCACCCTTGACAAGATATTATCACAATCATTGATATGGTTTGCCACATACTTGCCACACCCCCTCAAGTTGAGAGCCACATCTAGATATCGCTTCCATCACATCCGTTGATTGGCACATCATCAAGGAAAGGCATTCTAGTTTGCGGTATGAAGTTACTTAGGACATTATTCATACCATTCATCATTTGTGCATATGAATTAGCTACCCCCTGAGGTAAGGTGCACATCCTTACTAAACCCAAGGTTGTCCTCATGGTAGTCAGGTCCCTGCTTTCCATTTATAGTTGGAACTGATCGTACTCTGAGTACAAATCTCCCATAGAATATATTTCCCTTCCTGCAAAATCATCGACAACTAGCCCTATACTCACATTTCTGATTGTCACCTTATTTACAGGAGGTTGCATATCCTATAGAATAAAGCATAAAGAGTCATTTTTCTTTGGAACTATGAACCACCTGTTTGAATACAGAGCACAAAAGGGCTCCAAGATACCCATCTTGATCTTTTCATTAAGCAATTTAATGAGTTTTGGCAAATGGGTCTTTGGAACCGGAATAGGCCTCATGTTCCAAGGTACATGAGGGATAGTGAAGATCACCATAGGAGCAACAATGGATGGATCAACACACCCTATCTCATGTGGCTCAAATGCAAAAGCTTTTCCATGTTTGGCAAGCATGTCTTCAAAGCATATTTTTTCAGCTTTTGTCAAACTGTCCTGGCAACCAACCTTTAACTCCTTCAAATAATCATGTGTGATCTTGTTCCCAATCTTCCTTGGGTCAAAAAGACTAGGTTGCAAAGCAGCTTGCTCCATCTTCTTTGTGCAATATTTTGGTATAGGCAATGCCATTGGTTTCAATTTCTTTGCCACATACTTATACTTAGTCTCCACTCGTACATCAACACATTGAGCATTTTTTAAATCCTCAATGCCCTTGTACATTTCTATTGAGCATACTTTCACGAGCTCACTTCCCATACACAAATTGCAATCCACTAAAGACTCCAAGTCTTGCATAGTATCCACAAATGAACACTCATCAAACACACCTGCAATGCAGTCACCATCTTCTAGCAAACCATTCGTCTTCAAACCTCTTTGAACATTATTTACATGTTGTCTTTCACCCCACTTTACGTCCTCACACTTTGTAAAATCAATAGATCCATAGGTTGTTAGTTTTCTCTTCTTGTACCACTGCAATCCCGCTCTACAATGGTACATGGCCAAAACCCCTCATATCCATGTAGTCTTTGAATTCTTTGTTTGTATTTGGCAAGGGTTGCTTTCTAAAAATTTCATGATTCCTTTCATGGTCCACACAAACAGTAAGAAACTGTAATGTACGCTTCCCATCTCTGCTCCTTATCCTTGCATAAGTTGAACCATCGTCCATTACCTTTGTTTCCATGTGGGTAGCAGTGATGTATGGCTACCCAAGGATAAGAGGGTATGTACACATCTCCTGTACAAAGAAATTTTGGTCATCTTTCACATCCCCTATAGTCACCTTAACATTTGGACAAGCTTCGTACAGCTCCCCTGATGAGTTATTTGCTGCACAAATCATCCATCCATGATTTATATCAATTGGCCATTTTCCTTTTTGATAAAGAGTCGTTGACATGAGGCTAATATCTGACCCATGATCTATGAACACAATGTATGGCTCTTCTAAGTCTCCCACTTTTACCAGGGTCTCAATAGTTTCTCTTACCGAGTGGTCTCAACTTCATCTTTACCATCCAAGAAGCAAACGTGTTTTACACCTCCCCTAGACGTGTAGCATCCAACAATAGTTTCATCACCTTGTTTGCCATCATAGACTTGTACACCCTGTGCATTTAAAGTTTCTCCTTCACCTTGTACATGGATAGATTCAGTACTAGAGATTGTCGCTTCCTCTTTATGATATCAATTATTTCTTGATGGAATTCCCGCTTTGCTATACCACGGACCTCACATAAGGTAAATTCCACCTTACTGTTTAGAATCCTATCTTCCAAAACCTTTTTGAGATCCGTTGATGCCGCTATATTGGATTGATGTTTGTAGGTCGGACCCTTTGCTTTGGATTTTGTTGCATCCTTCTTCTTTTCTTTAGAGGCTTCTTGCATAGTCACTTTAGGGACAGGCATCTTTTGTGGGGAAGGTGATCTAGGAGGCACTGTGTCATTTATACCTCCACTCCTCGTGAATGGCTTTGAAGGAACGTCATCCCCATTCTCACGCATACGTTTATCTTCAACAATAGCCTCATTTTCTTGACATTTGGCAATGTATGCATGCACTGAGAAAGAGTACACAGGGTCATTCCAACGTGTTTCAAGCCGAATGCAATTTCCAGCTTCATGTAAAACCTCTATAGTCGTTTTACCCTTCATAGAAGACTCTATAGCGCATGGACATAACTATCCAATACCATTAGAGTCCTCTTCTCCAACTTTGAATAATCCTTTTTTCTTAATAGGATCCACCTTCAAACCATAGGCAGCTGCCTCAACCATTCAGATGGCATGGCTAGTAGCCATGTCCTCAACTAGTTTCTTCATCGCACCTTTCCCAATATTTGTCCCCAAGAGCTTACCTATTTCACTTAAATGAATTTCTCCATCTTTCAATAAAACAAGCTCCTTTGTCAAAGCATCTTTAAAACTTTCACAATCCCTCCTTCCATGGTTAGTACTATCACACCATATGCATCTATTTACAAAGCCTTCTCTGGCTTGAGGTCTTTGCCCTGTAGATTGTCATGATGGTTGTCCCCTTTCTTCTAGCCTTGTAAGCTTTAGCTTTAGCTCTTGCATTCCCTTGAAAATATCATCTAGAATGGACATGTCACTCTTTGGAACCACAATAACAAGCTTTATGGGGCTCTCAGGAACACTTGGGACTTGAGTAGGGCTGACTATCATCTTGTCTCTTCATCGTTGTCGCTTAATTAGCAGCAAAATGGCATCTGCAACTTCATTCCAATTAGTCTTTATGCCTTGTTCATCATCCTTATCCTCAAGTAGTACCTCTAACTTCTCTTGAGTCTCATTACCAGCGGCCTACAAAAAGAGATTTGTCTTCACTAAGTTTAGGGTATCCTTTTTAGTCCTTGAAAGTTGATCATAACGGCATTCGAATTCCCTTAGCAGTTCGGTAGGTGAAAGCCCCTCTTTTGGCCAAACTACCCACTCTAAAAAAAACCTCTTTGTTACCCTTTAGGAGTCCTCCATGAAATACTCTTCTTTAAGGCTAACTTGAATGATTACCAAGTTGCCCAATGATCATTTCTAATTCCCCTTACATGCTCTCTGATCTCAGGAACCACAGCTAGTTCAAAACTTTGCACCATCTATGCTTCGGGCACTGGATGTAGCTCCATCTCCTTTACATATCCACAAAGATACTTTGTTACAACCTTACCTTCAAATTGGTCCATTTTCTCCACCAAAAATTGAATCACTTTGGTTGAGGAAAGCTCCCTCCTTTCCACAGCTTGCTACTGCTACATAAACATTGCAAAGGCTTGAAACATTTGCATTGTGACTGGATCAAACCGAACCCCATGTTGCTCTTGTTGCTGCATAGATTTAAATCTTTGTTTTGATACCTACTATGAAACTTTTGAACCCTCACCGTAGCCTACTTTGCGTCGGGTCACCAAAAATGTGTCAAGAAGTACGCAGTGCGCATAGGAAAGCGTCAGGCCTCTAACTGTGAGGATTCGTAGCAAACTCAAACAAGGCGTAGATGATTTGAATACAAAAACACACTAAAAAAGAACAAAAATATAGCCATGAAATGTCCACTTTGAAAATTAACCAAGATCAACTCAAAATTCTTGTGTGTGTGAAGATTAGGTGTAGCCTCACTCCCAATTGCACAGATGCAGTGCTCATTCGACCTGTTCAAAACCCTAAATTTACACTTTAATTATTGGTTGTGACCATTTCATGGAAGCTTCACTACTTCATTGGAGAAGCCCAAGTATTTATTTGAGGAGGGGAAACCCTAATTGAATGCCTCACAGCCTCAACCATGTAGTGAAAGCAGCATGGGACTACACTAGCACCCTATAAAGGAATTGTTGTATCTCCTTGATCATGTGCCCAAAAGAGCTCATTCTTAAATCTAAAACTTCCCACACAACTTGAGCAACAACTGAACCATCGTTGATATGGTATTTAGAGCTATTTTTAGCTATTTTTAGGCCAGTTTTGACCATTTTAAGGTCATTTTTTCCCAAAAATGTCCCATTTTGTCCGTAAAAAGCCCAAACAAGCTGGGAAAAATCCCACTGGGCTCAAATTTCATGTTGAAGCTCATTTTTCCACTTGGTAAGCACTTTGGATATGTCTTTTACACCCATGCATGAAACCTACTATTTTCTGCCGAGATTGCCCGCATTGAACTTTCTAGGCAAAACGAGCGTGCCACTTCAAAACACTTGACATTTGTACATTCCTAAAGAAAATTATGCATTCTTTAATGTGTTAAAACATGCGACGATGCCACGTCCCCGAACTCAGTTGCCCGACGAGTATGTATACGCCTGCAACTATGGCAACCGTTTTCTCATATATCCACTATGTATATCATAGCATTTGGTCCCACATAACAAAAGCATTGAGAGTGAGGTGGATATTTTGATTTCACATTATGGACGTGGCATGGCACGACAATGCAACTACAACAAGCATCCTCATACGTGGCTCCTATTCATGAAGAAAAACCTCAGTCGAGAAGAACACAACCATGTCAACGAGCTACCAATGCGCTAATCAAGTGGATAGAAAAGTCATCCCAGAAACAACAACCCAAGAGAAAGAAAATAATAACTTTACATGACCAACCAAACCACAAAGTGATAGTGCTAGAATGCAACCTTGCTGAGGATAGTAGCGATAGTGATGATTGTTATGAAATTCCTTACCAGAAACTCAGGTTGTCACTATCACTAGTAGCTTTCATAACTACCAAAGAAGGCCAAAAGCAAAGAACAACGAGTCAGAACCAAAAAGTTTGACAAATCGAGTTAGATTGGCTAAAAGCAGGCATGGATCAAGAAGATGAAGATCTCTGAAGAGAAATCACAAGATCCAATGCCAGCAGAAAAACACTCGAAGTGTACAAGAACGGCTATAAAATCACAAAGTCGCAAGCTTTTGCAAATCGGATTTGGGTTCCAAAGAAGTTGACTCAAGCACAAAGATGTCCATAGTTCATATGGATTTTGAAATGGTTAAACTGTAAACTCCCAAAGCTTGAATCTCGTCGCCAACCAAGCGTACCAGGACTCGAGCAACGATCGTCGCTGAAGACTCACACAAAGACAAGGTGGATCCCAAAGAAGTCTCTTCAAACACAAACGAAGCAAGGAAAAGTATGGAATCACACACAAGAAGCATCAACAAAACAACCAATAATCAGGAAGAAGTGGGTCACAAAGGAAATCAATAAAACTACTATTACTGCATCGCCGATTGAATTATTGTAATTCCTCCTACGATTACAGTACACTTAGAAGAGAACCCACTCTAAGTAACAATGCCAAATACAGAAAACAACCACAGGGCTAAAACGGATTCCAAAGAAGCATCAAACAAATAAGTAAGCGTTCAAAAAAGCTCTACAACCTTCAATCAAGCAAACGACACAGGCGCTGCAAACACCAGCACATTGCTCAGAATAGAAATACTTTCCAAAAAATTTCAATAAGAAAATTGCTTATACCCACATCTTGCACATCATAAAAATTTTCCATGCATTGACTGTGTATGCATAATAGGGCTACATTACAAGGATTGCATAGGCACAATTTTTGATTGCCCAAGCACAACACATATCCTTGGCGATACCCTATTGTAAAGGAGGACTCCAAAAAGGAAGGGGGGGAGGCATTCTAAATGCGGACCTAGTATTATGAATATTAGAGGGAAATGTCTTGTGAGTTGTATTGAATTTCTGCATTTGGTTGTGATGATTTTGAGACAAAATTCAGAGTATATGCCCTCATATAGAGCTACAAGAGAAGTACAGAAACAAAAGCCATATATGAGTCCCTAGGGACATGTGTAGAGTGTACATAGCGTTTAGAACGATTTTTCTTTTTTGGATTGACTTGATTTTTGGTTTTATTTTGTTATTTTTTTGATTTTTTTAAAAAGAGAGAAAAAAATTCATAATCCAGATGAAGAAAATACTGAAGAGATGTCGAGCCGTACAAAGCAAAGAAGGTCCAAGAAAATGATGACACTTAACGAACGAGGAATGTCTCAAAAGCCATATGCACAATGGGTAATGCCAGAGGTAAGAAAAGGATGCCGATTAGTCTTCCACAACAACATGAGGCCAAGCATGACTAGGAATGGTCATAAAACTCTGGGGTGGACTAAAGGACAAAGAAAATGGGTGATGCGACCAAACAAAAGCACACATCAAGTGTAAAGTTTCTTATCAAACATTTCATGCGACTACAAGGCCGTATACAAGAAGTAGATCTTTATATTGTAATCTTCTATCTTGTATGTGACTTAATGAAGCCTAACAAACAAAAGGGACTAACAATACTGACAAGAACAAAAGGGGCAAAAATAACAATTCAGTCATCTATCATGATGGAGGTCTGCAGGAGCAATCAAGAGACAAGACAAATTCAAATCATCGCCATTGGTTCTACATAATTTGGCAGCCAAAAGGTGCCAAAGATTCCCATCATTCTTTCTCAAGACTGAAATCCAAAAAGCTAGTTTGTAAAGCCAAATTAAGCTTTTTATTATTAAAAAAAAAAAGAACCTAGCTAGGCAAAGATGCAAATTTTTCAAATCTGAAGCCATGATAGCCATCTACATACCTTGTACATCATGTATATAAATTTTGGGGACCAAATGGACCATGATATCTCCTAGATGGCCATCTATCGTGAACAGTATTGGATAAGGCCCTGTTGAAGCAATTTACTAACTTGGGAAATTAAGTGGGGTTTGGCGGGCTTTAGTTAAGTCATGTATCAAGTAGAAGCAGTATAATGATTTACATAGCACACAAACGAAGGGAAAGTCCTCAACAAAGAAGAGCAGACATCAGGGTAATCAGAGGATCTCAAAATCTTATCCCTGATGAAGTTGATCCACTGCTAAACATGGGTTTGGGATCTCAAATCAGAAAAAATATCTCTTAGATTTGACATGGCAGAAAAATTTGCATTGGCCTAAATAAGTTGAAGGTTTAGCCATACAATTTCTACAGAATCCTTTCAAAGTTGTCATTGGTTGACAAGATCCAAAATCCAAACATCAATTCTACACATTGTAGGAGTTGTTTCTGAGAATGAGAAACATTCAAAATTGGCAGATTTACTGGACCGTTTCATGAAAATGAAGGACATAAAGCTCGTCATCAATTATGATTTTTCTAGATCATGTGAAGACTATGTACATCAGATTGGACGAATAGGACAAGCTCTTGCAAAGGCTAGAATCCATTATTGAACCAACAGCTGCCAAAGTGTGAGGTTTGTTGATGTTTGGAGGATAATCGATCCAATGACTAATATTTTCTTATTGTTGTATTTAAGTACAGTCATCTTCTACTCAGCTCACCTTTTGGCAACTGGCTTTCAAGCTGTCCGGCCAAACTTAAGAAGTATTTGAGAGGAAACAACCAATCCTAGTCCCTGATATCTAAGTGTTTTATGAGTTTGGATGAGAATCTTCTAACAATAATCCAATGATTTAAGAAAATCCCTCATGTAGTTTTAGTAATTACAGATACCTCATGCCACAAATGTGAAATATTAGGATGCTAGAATATGAAAAATACACGTAATGAGGACCAAATTTCTTTCCAATGAGCAATCCACATCTTAGAAAGTATTTTACATCAAAAATAGCCAACATGGTGGTACATATCATTCATGCCTCTTCCTATTCACAAGGATCAATCTCCGAAGATTCTATTGGAAACTGCCTTTTGCAAATGGTATCACTTTAAAAGACTAGTAGGTTTTTTTTTTAAGATCTCTCTCTCTCTCTCTCTCTCTCTCTCTCTCTCTCTCTCTCTCTCTCTCTCTCCCCCCCCCCCCCCCCCCCTCTCTCTCTCTCTCGTAACTAGGAGTAAAATGACTTTCATAAATCAACTAAGTACAACTAGATAAAGTCTCACAACTCTAGAATGGTGTTTACATTTTTCTAAACCAAATTCTATAGTGCCATAAACCATTCCAAGATTGCTAGAAACTATAAGATAATTCAAAACCCAATCAGACATTGCTAGAAAAAACCAAGGTGATGTTACAAACTAGAAAAGGTTTCGTACAAACCAATTTTCTAGTGCGACAAACCATCCCATCACTACTACAACCCATTTAAACATCTTTGGACTAGTCATGAATTTCATGAAACTAGACGTATATTGATTCAAATCAATCAAATCAGAAGAAAAGTGTTGTACAATTACAACACTAAGAACTAATCCTGCAATTACAGTGCTAAGAACTAATCGTGCACATATACAAATCTTGAAATAGTCCTAGGAAGAAGCCTAGCCCTGCCATATACTATCAAGGCGTGTATAAAAGCACCACAAGAGTAGATTACCACCAAAGTGGTGTGTAAGCCAAGAAGAAATACTGAGAGGAGATCACCTACATAAATTGAAAGAAAAATATAATTGCTAAAAAGTGGTATACTTCGAACAAATCAAAACAATAACAGTAATTTTATAAAAAATTTAAAAGAGACAAGGTAGTCTTCTAAACATGTGGTATGTCCAAGAGATGAGTAGGATGTTTGGTGTAAGTGTTTCTTCCCACACGCTTGCGGAAAAAATCTTTTTTTAAATGGATAGACCCTTGTTTCAACACTCTAGAACTCATAAGCAATGTCTTTCATTTCATGGGTAAGGGTGCTCCTACGATGCTATCTTTAGGATGTTGCTAATATCAATGAGCCATCCTCTTCATCTCAAAAGATATTCGAGCGAGTTGAAATTCCCCCTATGGAGTCCCAAAACTCTATAAGCTCTTGTAATGTTTAGTTCGTTCAATCCAAAAGACCAATTATATGAGAACCTTGATTCGTATCTCTCACCTTGTTTTGAATATTTGAGATTAGCGTTGCTTGAAGAGTTTCTGCCTCCCTTAAATTCTCTAACGTCCTTCAAAGCAAGATGTAGGAGGATTGGATCAACGACTTCTTTTTTGATTGTTGAGTCACACGCCCCTTGTGCATGTATCAAAACAACGTGCCAGTTAATTGCAAACCTTGTGTCTTTTGAGCTCAATCCTATAGATGTCCCTTGTCTGATCTTTGTGTGAATTGTGTGGTGCTTCTTCTGATTCCTTTACATGATATTCTTTGGATTGCATTGTATTAGCTATGCACACAATTCCAAATGGTTGGAAGCTAAGAAAACACTTGTAGATGGTTGGCATTAGCTTCCTTAGTACATACCTCTAGGTACATAAACATTGCACACACTTGCAAATGGGTAGTAGGAACTTATTCAACACCTGCCCCTACGTATGAAGACACTTGTAAGTGGTTAGTAGGATCTTCTTCAGGATCTGCAGCTAAATTACCAAAGTTGAAGGAGAAGAGGCAAAATTCATGCCTGACTAAGAATCCATGTCGTGTCTCTAGAGAAATGAGGAAAAAGAACCATTACACAAAGATGAGAGAGAGGCTTTCATAGAGAAGACGACGAGAGAGAAGGAGAGAGAGAGAGAGAGAGAGAGAGAGAGAGAGAGAGAGAGAGAGAGAGAGAGAGAGATCAAAGTGGTTGCTCTTCAGACTCCAATCATGTCAGGTTAACTACCACGTTCTTGGGTTGTTACACACCCATATTTTTTTTCAAGCCAATTTTTATGATGAAAATGTTCCAACATAAGGTGTACCTTTTTAAATGCTAGAAACCTATGTCCGGGACAGTGCTTTTCAATGCACCCTACCATGCTTCTACCCCTACATATGTTGAGAGAGAAAGAGAGAGCACAGAAATAGAACCCCAAAGTGTGTCTAGTGATCACACGAGATAAGTTTATATAGAGGGGACCAGGGTGCTATATATAGAGATACTATATATAGCTCAACATCCCCACTCTAATGAAGGTCCCCTAACTGTGGATGAAAAAACCCTTGGGGGCTCAAGGGAAAAATCCACAGCTCTATATATACCCACCATTATATTAAAATACTTAAATATACATTTACAATGCTCAAAGGAGCTACATCACTCCTGTTTTGCAATGTGCCCTTTCAAGGGTCTTTAACAATATATGCAATTGAATTGATGCAAATTCTTGCAATATCTTTGAAAACCTTCAATATCTTTGGCAGCTTGAATATCTTTGAGCCTCTATACACATTTTTTGATGTGACTTTCATTCTATAAACAATATCAGCTCAAGAAACATATCGAGACGTGAAGGTTAGAAGTAACCACATCACATTTTTCTTACTGACCGTTCGCGACGCCGCTGTGGAGACGACATAGAAACAAACATGATGCCGATGCAATCACATGTGCAAATGACATAGAAACAAACGTAATAACAATGTAATCACATGTGTACACATATATACAAACCGGAGATGTAATGAACATATTGGGGTCCCCACGATCTCAAGGGCTGATAGTTGTCATCATCATGGCTTTACGTACCATGGCATCATGGTATTCACCATGGCATAAGAGACGCTCAGAAAAGCTTTAAAATGGCAATCATCATGGTTTTACGTACCATGTCATTAGAGATGTTTTGTTCAAATCAAATAAAACTGTAAAATAAGAGATGTTTTGTTCAAATCAAATAAAACTGTAAAATAGTAATCATCATCATGGCTTTACGCACCATGGAATTAGAGACTCTTACAAAAACTTTGAAATGGGAATAATCATCATGGAGTTACGTACCATGGCATCAAAGACGCATTCTTCAAATAGAAACCGTAAAATAGTAATCGCCATCATGGCTTTACGTACCATGGAAACATAGACTCTAGTTTTGTGCAAAATCTGCAAAACCTCAAGACAATAAATACTGTAAAATAGTAATTTCCATCATGGCTTTACATACCATGGCAATGTAGACGCTAGTTTTGTGCAAAAAATCTGCAAAACCTCAAGACAATGACTAGTCAATAGATAACTGCTTTGTAAAATCACGTAAAATATTTTATGTATCAAGAACCAAAGCCATGATCAATGGAGAAAATAAAAACACAACAAATAATATCACCTCAAACCATGGATGAAGATAATAAAGACGCATCATGTAACTTCACCCGTGACATGATAGGGCTCGATTTGGTAAACCTTGTCGTTTTTACGTCAATGTTGCACATGAAGACGTAAACATGGCATTGAACGTACTTATGCATATCATTAACAAATGTATTTTTGAAATTGTTTTATGGTGGTCTGCAAAGGGTGACAAGCGCGACACACCATGACTACAACGTGATCATAAAAATTGTTGGAATTAGGGTTGCAGAGAAACACACACAGCTTGGAGAAGACGAAGGAAGCTCAAGGCACACAATAGAGAGTGTGTTACTTAGTGTGCAATGGAAAGATAGATAGCCCTAGAGTGATGGGCGTATATACAATGCACGGGGGAAAAAACCTCCTAAAGAGGGAAAAAATGCCCCGGCGGTCCTAGTGTGTTCACACACATCACTACCACATGTATATGGTAACAAATCCCCCCTGGAGTGATGCGGTGAACGAGAGCTGGCACATGAGTAAAGGGAAGTGCCATGCCCTGAGGACAGGATCAGTCCACAAAGGGGAGTAAGCCCAAAGCTTTGCGGAAAGCTTCAAGCTTCTCACGAGACAATGCCTTTGTGAAAAGATCTGCAAGGTTGTCCTGTGTTGGCACATAAGCCAAGCTGATCTCTCCTGCTGAGAGCCTCTCCCTGACATAGTGGTAATGCACCTCAATGTGCTTTGTGCGAGCATGAAAAACTGGGTTCCTCGCAACTGCCAATGCGCTCTGACTGTCAGTGTAGATAGTGTTGGCAGTGTCCTGTCCAACACCCAAGTCAGCCATAAGGCGTCTGAGCCATACACACTCAACCGTAGCTGTGAAGACTGCCCTGTACTCAGCCTCACAACTCGAAGTGGCCACAGTAGGTTGCTTCTTGCTCAACCATGATATACATGAACTGCCAAGCATGAAACAAAAACCACTTGTGGACACTCGCGTGTCAAAACAACCAGCCCAATCTGAGTCCGAAAAAGCATGTAAGTCTGGCGGCAATGATCCCCCCTTGGGATAAAACAAGCCAAGATGTAAAGTGCCACTAAGGTAGCGGAAAATCCTCTTGACAGCCTGCCAATGCTTAGACCCTGGGCTATGCATAAATCTACTGACCTGCGAGACTGCAAACTGAATATCTGGCCTTGTGTTGCATACATAAATGAGGCAGCCAACAGCAGTTTGGTAAAGAGTGACATCAGCAGGATCACCAGCATCATGTAGACTCAACTTCAAACCTGTTTCCATGGGAGTGGCAATAGGTTTGCAATCCTCAAGTCCAAACTTACATAGCAATGTCTCTATGTAACTTTTCTGACACAAGGCAATACCACCATCACACTGCTTAAACTGTATACCCAAGTAATGATGCAACAGCCCCAAATCTTTCATCTTGAAAGTAGCATTCAAATCAGCCTTAAATTCAGCAATATGTCTCTCATTTGGTCCAGTGATCAGCAAATCATCAACATAAAGAACCACAATGAGAAATACATCATCCTCACGCTTTACATACAATGTGCTTTCTGTTGGACTGTTACGAAAGCCTCGTTTAACCAAATGAGTGTCAGCTTTCTCATACCAAGCACGAGGAGATTGCTTCAACCCATACAAAGCCTTCTTACATTTGCACACTTTGTCCTCTTGTCCTTTTATGACAAAACCGCGAGGCTGCGTTACATAAACTTCCTCAAATATGTCACCATTCAAGAAAGCAGTAACAATGTCTGATTGATGTACATCCCAACCAAAATGAGCTGCCAATGCACATAGAAAACGCACAGTAGTCATACGACAAGTGGGAGCAAAAGTCTCTTCATAATCTATGCCTTTTTGTTGTGCATAACCCTTTGCAACAAGTCGAGCCTTATGGCGATCGATCTCACCATCCGGCTTGCGTTTCAACTTGTAAACCCACTTCGTACCAATGGCCTTTTTGCCAGGAGGCAAATCACATAAAGTCCATGTGTCATTCTCTATAAGTGCATCATATTCTGATTTCATGGCAGCAATCCAATTTTCTGAATTCTGTGCTTCATCAAAAGACAGAGGCTCCTCAACATCATGTAAACTAGACACAGCCAAAGCATAACAATCTGATGCATAAGATGCATGGCGAGAGCCTGAACGAGTACGACTAGATAAAGGTGCATCCAATTTACTGTCACGCAAAGTGTGCACCAGCCATTTTGGCATACCTCTAGCCTGCTCATTTTCAGCCCTTTCCTCATCAAGTACATCATGTACATCTGCATCAGTAATAGGCTGTTCTAAAACGTTTTCAGAAACCCCCATAGGCTGTACATTTGCCTCATTGGAACTTACATTCGTATTTCCACCACTAAAAAGAGGCAACAAAGTGTCATAAATGTCCTGTGAGCTTACATTACTGTCTCTAGTACATGACAGCAAGGGTTGAACAGAATCTTCCACAAACACTACATCCCATGAAACCAAAATACGTTTTGTTTGCGGATGATACAACCTGTAACCTTTGCTTTCAACACTATAACCAACAAAAATACATTTGACAGCCTTATCATCCAATTTTCTGCGCTGCACTTGTGGCACCAAAGCATATGCCAAACAGCCAAAAACACGCATGTGCTCAATAGAAGGTTTTCTATCATGCCATGCTTCATATGGAGTAATAGACTGCAAAGCTTTCGTAGGACACCTGTTAAGTACATAAGTGGCACACATGATGGCCTCAAGCCAAAAAGAATGCGGCAAAGCTTGACTTTTGACCATACATCGTGCCATTTCTGTTAGTGACCTGTTTTTCCTCTCAGCAACACCATTTTGCTGAGGTGTATAAGGCACTGTACATTGGTGTTTTATCCCACGACTAGCCAGAAATGCATTAAATTCATGAGACATATACTCCCCCCCTCGATCGGAACGGAGGGTGCCCATAGTACATTTTGAGACATTTTCAGCCATAGCCAAAAATTGTTTGAAGCACATAAAAACTTCGGAATTTGCTTTAAGCGGAAATACCCATGCATGCCTGGAGTAATCATCAATGAAAGTCACGAAGTATAGGTAATTGCCCAAGGACAGAGTTTGCATGGGCCCACAAACATCACTATGCACAAGCTGCAACCTGCATGTGGCCCTAACTGAACCATCCTTTGGAAACTTAGAACGCTGCATTTTACCCAGAATACAGCCTTCACAAACATGTTTGATAGGTGCTTCAAGAGGCGGCAAAGAAGCAACCATATCAGATTTCTGCAAATGCAGCAAACTGGCAAAATTCAGATGACCAAAACGTGCATGCCAAAGTTTTGCATCTGAAATAGCCCTTGAATCTGCAACAGCATTTGCAAAATTTTGTCCACACTTGTCATACAAAGTGAGCTTATACAGCCCACGGCACAAAAGCCCAGATGCAACAATTTCATCACCAAAACTGAGATCATGAACTGTACATCTGTCATCCACAAATTTGACTACAAGTCCAAGTCTAGCAAGTGCGGATACAGACAATAGATTCTTCTTGATCCCAGGTACATAAAGTGCATCAACAAGTGTGAAGGAACTGCCATTAGCAGCAGTGAGCACAATCTTTCCAACTCCCTGAACTGGATAAGAGGCGTTGTTGGCACAAGTGACTGAATTCCCATGAGGGACAGACTCGAGAGAGGTAAACAATTCACGATGTGAGGTAATGTGCTTTGTAGCACCACTGTCGAAATACCACACATGTGAATCTGCAGCAACTGACAAGCATGCATCATGGACAGCAGGATTGTAAGTGCACTCTGCGCTAAAAGCCCATTCTGCATCAACATCAGCATCACAATCTCCTTTCACAGAAGACTCAACAATGGCTGCATTTGTAGTGGAACCAGCATTTGCAGTGGAACCACCCTCTTTCTTCTTAGCCTCTTTGGCCTTCAACTTAGGACACGACTTGATCAAGTGATCATTGGCTTTACAATAATGGCAACGCATCTTCTTTTTGCCCTTATCACCAGAATTGCTAGACGAAGTGCTGCCAGCAGAAGCATTAGGAACAGAATTTTTGCCACTCGCAGCAGAACCATAAGAAGTGGCTGCATTACTGTTACCACCCTTTCTTTGAGAAGCAATAAAAGCCTGTTCAACTGCACGCTGCCTAGTCCTGTTTTTTCTAGAAAGTGACTCTTGCAACAGCAATGTGCATAATGCATCAAACTTGACAACTTCAGGATTTCCTTGGGTCATCAGTCTCCAAGTACTAGCAAAAGTCTGGTAGGAATCTGGTAAGGCATCAAGAACAGTCTGCACAAGGGAACTGTCAGAAATGACTTCACCTGCAGAAATGAGTTGCTCATTGATATCCTTGACACTAGCAAGGAAAGTGTCCATATCATCTTCCTCATGCATAATCTTCGACTCTAGCTCTTTACGCAGCAAAGCAATTTTAGCCTCATTGCGGCTTGCATAAAGACCTGCTAGAATATCCCAAGCCTGTTTTGCAGATTTTGCTGAACGGATGTGAGGAATAATGGTGCGCTTCACAGACAACGCAATCAATGCATGAGCCTGCGCATCCTTAACATCCCAACGAGCTTGTTCTGCTGTAGGCAAAACAACTCTAACAGCTGCAATCCTTGCAGCAAGTCCTGCAACATCCTCAATATCGCCTACATCTTCAGAACCAGGACGTACATCAATGCCCTGCACAATGTTCCAGACACCTTTTGACACAAGAACGTGTTGCATCATATAAGCCCACATAGGGTAGTTGTCCCCATCCAACCTGTCCTCAGCAGCAAACATCTTGAACACATCTGTGTTGTTGTTGTCAGCCATGGTAAATGCTGCACCTGATGTGAAAACTGCCCGAAAATAGGAGAAATGGAGCGGGAACAACTTGTGCTATATAGCACAAACCGTAGAAGACTATAAGGCACCTGTTATGTAGAAAACGGCACTGACAGAAAATCTGCACAAAATGACGAAATAACCTGTGCAGTACTGCCCGTAGTGGAAACGGAGGCCGAAATGAGCCCAAATCAAAATTCTGAGCACGCTTGCCAAAGCTCACTGAAATCGGAGAAAGTGAGCATGCGTGTGCTGGAGCAGCTGGCGACTAAGCCCGGGAGAACGTGACCTGCTCTGATACCAATTGTTGGAATTAGGGTTGCAGAGAAACACACACAGCTTGGAGAAGACGAAGGAAGCTCAAGGCACACAATAGAGAGTGTGTTACTTAGTGTGCAATGGAAAGATAGATAGCCCTAGAGTGATGGGCGTATATACAATGCACGGGGGAAAAAACCTCCTAAAGAGGGAAAAAATGCCCCGGCGGTCCTAGTGTGTTCACACACATCACTACCACATGTATATGGTAACAAAAATAAAGATGTGTAAAAGTCAGTAGCATGCATGTCATAAATTGCATCGATTACTGTAACCCTGCTATCATTTGACCTAAGTATAGTCATCTTTAGACTAGTCGTCTCATGAGGAGTGCTCACCATTAAGAAACAAAAGCTTTTCTAAAAAACCTGTGTGGACCATTGGGATATCATAGTCTGATGGCTAGATTATCGCCAGTGTGAATTCAATACTGCCCTCATCGTGAATTCAATACTGCCCTCAGACCCTGGCTGTAATTGCATCTCAAAACGTCAAGGTGATTGTTTCCATCATCATGTACAGTTGTTGTTTCTGTGCCCATGAACGAGCACTAAACATACCCTACGCCTGTAATACATCAGGCTGCAAACGAAAGATATGAAGTTGGAAACGCAAGATGCTTGCTCCATACACTTGATACACTTGCAATCATGATCCTGATGAAGAAGGCCGTGTTGAAGCCGTTGATTTTCTTTACCCTAACGATATGATAGGCGCTTTCACCTTCTCTCTAACAGCTTGCAGCTCTTTCGCTGTCCAACTCAAGCCGTTTCTCTCTACAGAAACGTCAACCCCCTTGACCTGTCCTCGCACTAGAGCAGCAGAACCATCGAGCATCTAGGTGACCCTGCACACGGTGGGAGGTGACCATGAATGATTTCAGTGGCTGACAGTACCCGGTATTTCCTCATGGTATCAAGGGCAACAAGCGAGGCAGCATGAAATTGTGCAGGAATCGCTGTGTAGATCATGAGGTGTTAAAGCAACTCGCCAGAGATCCACGGCAGATGCCGAGCAGAAAGCCCAAAAGAGCATTAGCCACTATTGTAGCTAAAAAAAGGCATTAACTTTAGGGATTTATTAAAATAGCCAACCAACTAAATATGTCGCGTTTATTAAAGCAGCCGCTTGCGTGCAGTTCTGAGATGAACGCCAATTCTCCATCTTTGCAACAGATGAGACGGGACTACGTGCAGGGTGGGCGTTGGAGTGTATTTCTTATTTAGTATGCTCGTTCACGTACGAGAACGCTGTCACCTAACGCAAGTTTTCACGCAGCTATGCTTCAAGTAGCTACAAACAAAGCTACGAGCGCTGCTTACTGCCCATGCTTAAGCGCTCTCTGTGGGAGATGGTGGTGCTTCCTGTCGGTAGCACATCATCTCGCCTGTGCTGGTCATCGTCAGCCGTGGATGGCGTTTATGGTTGCTGATGTGGCAGGCCCTTGTGGCCGAGTTCACACGCCGCTATGCTTCAAGTGCCCATGAACTAGCTACAAACAAAGCTACAAGCGTTGCTTACTGCCCCTGCTTAAGCTTGCACAAATAAACACAGATGCGAACAGTATCCCATCAAGCAGACTTAGAAGAGCATCATTACTACGTGTCGGCTCTTATGATACGTAACAGATCAACGTAAACTTAAATTAAACTTGGAAACGATATGCAATTGTAAACTGAAAAGAACGAGAGACTTAGCTTCTTCTATCGATGCCTGTATACACTGTGGATCTTGCTCTTGCTCCGATACCATGTTTAGAGAGAAAGAGAGAGCACAGAAATAGAACCCCAAAGTGTGTCTATTGATCACACGAGATAAGTTTATATAGAGGGGACCAGGGTGCTATATATAAAGATACTATATATAGCTCAACAACAGTGTAGTCACACATCAGGTGAAGACTTTATAGAATAATAATCCAGGAATGTGGAATCTGTCTAAGGGTAGATAATCCTGAGCACTTTCCACTCAGGGGGGCTCACTACTCATTACCCCCAATATAACATGTGCTCACAAGGTAATTAAAAAACCCCTTTCTAACATGAATAAAATGATCCCGTATTTTAGGATTTTTTTTCAAGATAGAAAATAAAAATGTCTTATTTCAATGTATCTCTAGTAAATTGCCTAAACTTTTTGCATTTTAAAATCCCTCCTACTCAACTCACACGGTACATTAACATGATTACATAGTGCACCCCTCGAGAGTTTCCACAACTTGAATAATCTACAGCTTACCCACAATTCGTGTAAGTCGCTAGAAAAAAATTAAAATGGGTAACACTTGATAAGGGCGATTTTTGGATAACCGACACCAATATGTAACTGAGCCTTAACACTAGGTTGGTAACCTAATAGGACATAAAAGTGTCCTTTGAGAGTTTTGAAAAAAACCTCCAAAACCATAGTAGATCCACTCATTTTGTAAAATCCTTTCATGAGGTTATAGTTCAAGGCCTACTACACATGGAAAAAAGAATAAACTTGTAAAATTTCTCATTTTTTGGTCACACCAAGCCTCCAAAGTTGATGGACCAGTGCATTTTCATCAAAACAATCATTTCTTACGTTTTGTTGCATAAAAATAAGATTAGGGATTTTTGTAGGACTTGATATAAATTCCCTAGTTAACTTCAATGGGTTGGTGATTAGAACATATGATTGCTTCTCACTCACTACTTTTTGTTTTTCCAAAATAAATAGGTACAAAAAAGTTGAATTTTTACCATTCTGCAAACCTATCATGAAAGTTTCTATAACCATGCTCAATACAAATAATATATGCATGTTTTCTTAGTTCCCTATTGTCCTTTATGTTCATAAGGAGCCATGGAGCATGTCCAAAGAATAATACATCTCTTACCAAGGGGAATTTTGGGGACAAAGATGAAGTGCTAAATATAGCAAACATGAAAAAACTGGGTAGAACATTATGAGTTGTAGAATCCCATAGAAACTATTCAATATCTAGCCAAATTCGATCCTTATAACTAGATATGGTTACTACCTACAAAATGCATGTAGTTGTCACAAGAAACTAACAATATTGAAAAAGCTATACTTGATATACTCGAATGTTCCGTTTTCTTCTATAATTGAAAAAATCAACCATCGTTGTGTACGTACTATGCAAAATAGGGTATTAGGTGCCCCAAAACTCAAGGAATATTAGCTTTATCTTATAATATGCGACATAGAAAATCAAAAATGCATTTGGATATCATGAAATCCACCAAAAAAATCATAGAAGAGCTTAAATTGGCTAAAAAACAGGATTTGACAACTTTTGTAATTTGGTCATAGCTTACAACTTTAATATTTATTTCTCCCTGGAAGCATCAGGACATGTTGAGGACTACTAAAGATAGTTCTCTAGCATTATAGACCTCACAAACATGAATTCTAGAGTGGTATAGTTGCAAAAAGTTGAAAAAAGGCAAAAACAGGACCCATTTTTTCACACAGGTTAGGTTGTGAAATGTTGTGCAAGGACAACGTTAAAGATGAAATTGATATTCCAAAAAAAGGTCGAGTTTTTTTCAGCTCATGAGACAACTTTCTAGATAGATAGCACCTCAAAATCCATTTTGAAACTCTTGACATAATTCAAGGAAAATGGTCACTTAACAGGACATAAAAGTGTCCCATTACCAACCTAGTGTTAAAGTTTAAGTAATGCATCAAATCTAGTGGCTAGGAATAGACGCAGTTATAGTAGTTGAATTCGTTAGTTCTTTAATTTTATGTAACCTTTGGCTTAATATAGTGAATTTTCTCTCTACTCACTCGTACAAAGCTTCCTCTGCTCCTCATGCTCTGCACTTCAACTCCTTCCCGATCTCCTTGATTACCAAAGAGTGAGGTGTAATCTTCTTGGAGAACCTAGAGAAGTTTTTGTGTTGCGCACACATATGACTCATGATTGTTCATTAATAAACCTAGGTTTAAAATAATGCTCAACCAATCCTTTTGAGCTTTCTCACAGCTCCCTAAAGGAGAATCTTTATCTAAGGAGAATCCATTATTGAACCAATGTGAGTCTTTTTGATGTTTGGAGGGATGATCGATCCCTCGTCCCATATTTAGATTAATTAATAAGTGAATCCATTTAGATTAATTAAGAAGTGAATCCATTCATGAATCAACTACCTTGAAATGTTTTGCATCTTCCTGGTGAGAAAAGAGAACTTTGTGCGTATGGGTCATTATCATGCATCGGATGAATTTTGTGCAAATAAAAAAATTCAAATGTTTACTCATTTGACATGATGCGCCGCATTATTCTTGGATCAAGCACTGCTTGAGAAGAAACAACCAATCTTGGTCTCTGATCATATCAAAGTGTTGAGAGCTCTCTCTCTCTCTCTCTCTCTCTCTCTCTCTCTCTCACACACACACACACACACACACACACACACACACACACACACACATGCACACACACACACGCACGCACGCACACACACACACACACATACACACACAAATAGGAGAAGAAGCAGCGGGCAGCTTGAATATTGCATGGAACTAGGCTCCGTGAGGTCTATAGGAGTATTTCCACTTCTGCTTCCCATGTATGTTGTATAGCTTCCCATGCTTTGAAATTTTTTCCCATGCATGCCTATGAGACACCACCGACAAGCTTGCTTTAAAATGCAATCTTCTCTGATCCCAAAGAAGGAGCACCACAATATATTGCACCTTCTCCTCAGTTCGTAGAGGGATTCCATGCACGTACTAGCTACACGCTATTCTAATGGCACTATTGGGATGCCCGCAAGAAGGATATTCTTAATATGGCACTAGTTTTTTGGAGTGCTCTTACTGGGTCATTACTTCTTTTCCTTTCGATTCATCCACACAAAGCAGATTCTTTCCATGTGCTTGACGTTTCCCATGGCGTTGGTTGTCCTTCATCTAATTAGAGCATGCTATTGCACCACGAGCACCCTCACAACGTCATCAATTTCGTAGGGTCCCCCACCCCATGTAGCCGAGCCCCGTAGTCTAGTGGTAGAATACTTGGGCCGCTTACCCGAGAGACGTAGGTTCAAATCCTAGCGGGGCGGTCTAAATTTTGCCAACCCTTGACAAAAAGAAACTTCTTTTGACAGTGGACCCCTTAGCTTAGTAGAAAAAAAAACTATCCATTAGCCCAAAAACAAAATGACTTAGGACCCTTGGCTTTTAACTTAAAAAAACTAGAGTGCTTTGTTAGCTAGCTGTAAATTCGCATGACTTCAATCAAGGCCATCGTCTCTGCCATTCATCCTCCAACACCGTGTTTGGCCTCGACTCGAATCTCATCGTGAATGCTCTCTTTTGTCCATGTAGGGCCCATTTTCTACAAGAGCCTTCACAACATGCTTAGCGCAATTGACTCGTGTTGTCTTACAAACTCTCTTGTGTTACATGTGCATCCATCCACCTCCAAGGTAGAGAGAATCCCTAGAGCCAGTGTTTCCCCTTGGCGTCCCTCTTCTTCTCCTTCCTTTTAATTGTATATTGATATCCCCTCTAGTCACTGCACGTTGATCCTCCTTTTTAGTAGCTTTTTGCCGTTGCTTTTTCTTTAAGGCGCCTATGTTGGCTTCGACTACAATGTGGAAACCCTTGCAAGTGACAATGCATGTCCACATTAGACCCACAAGTTCATGTGCCAAAATTGATCGCGCAGAGGTATGCTGCACCATTTCTCGACTCCATGGCCCTGTTAAGGGTCCTCCTCTACCAAATGCTCCCTCCCCAACTTCTCATGTGCTCCCTCCTGTTTACTGCGGATGTTCCAGTTTTTCCTCCTTTTTCTTTTCCTTAAAACTTGGGTAACAAGTCAATTTTCTTACCAAGCTTGGTGAACGTCCCTTTTATGGCCAAGAATCCCATGGCCCAACCCTTTTAAAGTACACCACATTTGGCTCACGTATCGTCCAAAGCATTGCTAAGTACAACATCTTTCTCCAACATCCCTTATTGTAATGGTACAAGAGAGTAAAGACAAAACCTTAATCAGGATATCATTGGTCACACTCATCATGTAATAGTCAATTCTCATCAATCTCAAGTTGAACACTATCGTGATAGAAAATCATAATATATCGATTCCAAATTCAAATCCAAACATATGCCAACCTGTACCCATTTCAAATCCAAATCCAAGTATCCTTCATTTTGTATACCCGAGTAACAAAATCATAGCAGCTCTAGTGGTGGCTAGCCACTACAGCATGATTTTGTGATTGGTGTTGTCTAAATCAGAGAATCGACACCAATAAGACGTGCTTCCTAAATCGACGAATGTGCACTAATGCTGCCTACATCGGGAAATCTGCATTTGATATTATTTTAAAAAGAAATCATAAATATGCAAGCTATCAATGTGTTGCCTAAATTGGAGAATCTGCACCAAAATGAGTATCCACACACTGCCTAAATCGGCGAATCTTTGTCTCCGTGACCAATGGACTAGGCTCAGCATAAAAATATAACATTTATCACATGTGTGCGCCTAATTTGGAAAATGTTTGAGTAGGAGGGTACTTAAAAACTATTGTTGAGTGTCCCAAAGCATAAGGCCTTAGCTCACATGAGTAGCTATGTAGCTTAATGACAAATGATCGTAATGAAAGAATCCGTATATGGCATCTACAGGTTCTCTGATGTGTTCATGTTGCGCTTAGCTGTATTTGCAAATGTGGTACTCAAAGAAAAAGCACTAAATGTGATTTCTTATTCAATTCAACAACAATTTAGCTAAATAATAAGTACAGTGACGTTTGAAAAGACGTAAAATTGATGTAAAAATTAGGATTGTTTGCCAAGAAAAGAGAATGAGAACAATCAACTTTAAGTACATTTGAGTGGATACTGAAAATGCTATATGAATTAAAGATTGATTTGTAATGATGGGGTAAGTAGTAGATATTAGTTGTGCTTCACAGTTGATGGGCACACTTTCCATTGAAAATTTACAAATTTGAATTAGGATTGTGTGTGTGAAACAAATTGTGGTTTGATTTGTGAATGACAATGGGAAAACGACATAAACGTGACCTATTACCAATGCACAAGGATGATTTGTCACATTTTAATGTAAAGTCAACAAAAAAAATTAGATTTATCAATTTAAGACTAACTTATGCAAGAATCAAGACCAATAGCAATTTTATTATCCAAAAAACCAATAATGAAGAGATTCATCATTATCAAGCCAATTGATGGCAAGCAATATAGAGACACAAAGTGCGAATAGTAATGACCACCATGACACTTGCTCTTTTGCAGTTGGACACACAATACGGGGAGAAAGAAGCAAGCAAAAGAGACGATTATTTGCCAGGAGCGGGCAATGACGAAATGAAAATTGATGTCGAGTATATTATAGGCATAGATGAAAATCTAGAAAAATGATAGTTGAGAAAAAATAATTTGATGGGCTTTTTGTCACCATAGATACGGTGAACCTGTGCCTCCCAGTTGTAACCTACAACAATTGGAGTCATTTCTTTCCAGTCAAACCGGTTATGTTGTGGTTCTTGAGACTGCCACGGGCCATATTCGAGGCGAGAAAAGTAAGGTTTATGGTCGTCATACCAATCATCAGGTAGGGTAAGATTGGTAGCGGCGATGTGTTAACGCGCATGGATTTCGGCCCTTTCTTCCAAGAGATGGTCAGATAGATAGGGTGAATGATTATCCCATCGATTTCCAATGCAGAGGTCTCGAAAGTCCGCATACATACGTGGTTTGTGATTAGTATCATACATGATGAGGGTATTGTGGGGGTTATTGCATAAAATTTAACCAAAGACATTGTAGAAGTTTTCAGGTGGTACAGAATGAAAAGACAGATAGACATTATGCTTGAGAGACCTGTCCCAAACCTTAAACATAACAATAGGAAAGAAGCCCCACTGTTGATTGAGGATGAGTGCTTTACGAGCCCGAGTGGTGTCCCCCGTCGGTGAGTGCAGTAAGTCGAAGGCATTAATCTAAAGAATTTTATTGGTCATTTGGATTTCTCCCATGCGAAGCTTTGCTTTAGCCCACACAATATTGTTAGGGCGGGGTATGCCGAGGTCCGGAAGGCCAGAAAATTGGGTATGGCCTTGGACATATTCATGCCAAGCACCGAGGGTGTTGGGTACCAAATAATCTGTAATGAGCGACCAGTGGGAAAATAGCAATAGACTTCGATACCCCAACAGTTGTCATTGCCGATGGCGTAATCCTGCAGAATAGAAATTTGAATGTCCTAGAGGGCCATGAGAAAGGTGGTTCGACACACGCAACTGAAACACTTGCAAAGAGGCCGGCGTGTCGAGTACCAACAACAGCACTATGTGATGATTGAGGAGGCGGACACGTAAAAGATCTTTGTCAAGGTACATAAATCATCGAGTAGTGAGTCGAGACCCGCCGCAAAAGCTTCAGAGGGTGTACTTCTCCTTGAAGAGCTTGCTCAATATTTGTTGCTACAAATATGCAGGGCTGACGATGCATGTGTTGTGGTTGTCAAATTTAGCAGAGAAGGGGGGTCGGGAGAGGGGGCGTTAGCTACAGCTTCAAGCATTGGAAAGGATCTTTCTTGTAGTGCTTCAGAATGCAGGCCTTGTTGGCTATCAACATCACCAATGACTTTGCTATAGAGCGGCCCACCTTCAAGACAAGAGCCCGGTGTTCGCTCGCGCTAGTTGTGTCCTAGTAGGCAAGCGAGGAAAAAGAGTTGGAGAAGCTAGTGTTGCATCGCAGTTACTACATGAGAGGGAGAAAGTCGAGTAGCAACTAGGAGGGAATAAATCCAAGGCTGAGAAGACGAGAAGGGAGCAGAAAACTGTGAGTGGGGGTAGGCAAGGAACTAGCACTACGTGGTGGAGGAGAGAGAGAGAGAGAGAGAGAGAGTGTGTAAGGGTGGGTGGTTGTGTAGCTAGGTTTTGGTGGAGTGGTGGCCACAAAAGGAAAATGTAGGTGGTTGATAGCTGCAAGGTGGGCGCCGGTAGGTGAGAGAGAGAGAGAGAGAGAGAGAGAGAGAGAGAGAACAATAACATGTTGTTGGCGCCGCCATGCAATAGAGAGAAGGAGAGCGGGATGATGCCACCCGTGGGCATGTGTGGGTTGGCAAACCACAGCCGCAAGAGATTTATTCATATATATATATAATTATATATATATAAATATATAAATATAAATAAATATATATATATATATATATATATATAGATGGTGGTGGACTACATGCTGCACAATGATAAGGAATGGCTCAAATCCATTACGTAATAGCAGTACTTCAAAAAGAAAAAAAAGAAAAAAATTGGTGGTTAGTTCTGTAGGCGGGGGCTGGTTTAGTAAACACAGAGAGAGAGAGAGAGAGTGGACGTATGGTTGAGTAAACAGAGAGAGAGAGAGAGAGAGAGAGAGAGAGAGAGAGAGAGAGAGTGTGGATGTATGGCTTGCATGGCGATTGGAAGGTGCACAGTCAATTGTTGGAAGGCTCCAAAAGATACAAGGGTCTAGCGGGTGGTCTCCATGAAAAGCCATATGGCAGGGTTGGCTCTGCTTTGAAAACGATGTGCAGTAAGACTACAGATGACGGGATGTGCTGCCAGAACTTTCGTGGGTGGTATGGCTTGCTGAAAATCGGGGTTGTTCGTAGGGATAACTCAAATCGACACTCATCAAAACTGAGTGACGGTGCCCTACTACTGCTTGATGGTTAGCTCAACGGTGAGCATGCTACTTGGCTTCCAAGCTTAGGCCTCCGCTTCACTATAGTGTAGCTGCATCCTGCCGCTCTCAATACCTATCGTTTTGCTCTCTGCGCTGCCATGATCTGTGCACTTCCATAAGCTCGACCACCATACGGTATATTCGGCACTCCATGACGAATATCATGTTGACCATCACCAATACTGCATGGCTGCTCTTCACCCTTTCCAATTAAAACCGTAATCATTGATTCAATGGTGTTTGAGTTTTTTGAAGATCAAGAACCACCTTGATACTCTGCATGCTCTATTCTATGGGGTGAGTCATGGCCTACCCTTTAGATCATGAGATTAAGTTTAATCTATTCAATAACTATGTTTAAGGATCATAATTTTTTCTTTTGCTAGTAATTATTCTATCATGATGACAAAGAAGAAATTCTCTTTAATTTAAAGGTCACTAATTGTATCATGCAATCAACACCAATTAATGCAAGTTGAAGCAACTAACAACACCTACAAGAATGAAAAAAATAAAGTACTTACCTCGTGCTCCTCAATTTATTTAATCTTGGAGCATAGCCTTGCTCTGATACCACTACTACATACGGAAACATGGCTGCCCTGCAAAATACCAAAAACTAAATACTATAGTTGATGAAATACATTAATCTGCATACCTGGCAACCATCCTTGAACATAATCAAGCTACACACGAGTAGAGAGAGAAAGAGAGCATGATAGAATGAGAGAGCATGTGCAGGCGCACCTCCTAGAGCGGAGTGGTACGCCGGCATGGTGAGAGAGAAGAGGGGAGAGGAGAGAAGAAGTACATAGACACTGGGTGCAGTCTCCCCCTGTGCAAGAGAGTGAGCATTTCCCTCTTGCACGTATTTATTTGTAGATTTCTTGAATGCCCAAAAATGAGTACAAACTAGTCGTCCGGACATAAATGGCCAAAGCTCATAAAGAGCACTTGAATAATCAAGTATATATAAAATGTAATATCATTTTGCATAATCCATTATAATATGTTGATGCTTTTGCCACCTCTCAGCTGCAATAAATGGGTAGATATCAATTCCATAACAACCCAAAGCATCCTTGCCATTGCCATGTAGGGGAAAATCCTGCAATTAATGTACTCCAAGATACATCATTTCCCAAAGAGTAAGATTCGTAAGCACTTTCTGTGCTCTTTGCAGTTCACCACATTTGACATAAAATGTTGGCCTTGAATTCTAGCCAACATTTAGCATACATATCAATTGAAGCATTTCCATTCGCATTATCGAGCATGCGTTTCTACCAAAGCATCAAAAAACACAATATTTGACTTAAAGAAGAGAAAAAATCAAAGCTTCCTTGCCACTTCTATGTTGATAGTTCATTGAAATCAATGGTCTCCATATGACTGCATTCCGCATGAAATGCTCCTCAACCACTCTTTATGATTTTTGAATTGCACAATGTGTAGCATAATTATCAACCAAAGAAGTGTTGAGGATGACACTTTTTGCATAGTAATTTTTCTAAAGGATGATAATGCCTGAAACCCTCTATCTTGACTAAGTTTCCCTTTGTGGATCCATCAGAGTGTCACAAAATGCACCCCTTTTGGACCCACACATCTTTCGGCATGTGCCAACAAGCCATTGGACAATTGACTCATGTGGTCTTGCAAACTCTGTTGTACTACGTGTGCATCCACTCGGGCACATGAGAGAGGAAGTCCTACTTCCAAGGTAGAGAGAATACCGAGAGCCGGTGTTTCCCCTCGTGTTGCCTCTTCTTCTCATTCCCTTTTATTGTATATTGTTATCCCCTCTACTCGTTTCACGTTGATCCTACTTTTTAGTAGATTTTTATTGTTGCCTTTTCTTTATAGTGAGGATGACCGACTTTGACAGTGATGTGGAAACCCTTGCAAGTGATGTTGTACGTTCACTTCTAGATGCATTAGACCCACAAGTTCATGTGTGACAACTGATCGCACAAGCTTGCTACACCTTTTTTTGTCTCCATGGCCCTGCCAAGGCTCCTCTGCTACCAAATGCTCCCTCCCCAACTTCTCATGTGCTTCCTTTTGTTCACTGTGGATGTTCCAATTAGCTCCTCTTTTTCTCTTCCTTGAACCTTGGGTGGCCATTCAATTTTCTTACCAAACATGGTGGACGTCCCTTTTATGAAAAAGAATCCCAAGACTCAACCCTTTAAAGTACACCACATCTAGCTCACGTATCATCCAAATAATTGCTAAGTACAAAATCTTTCTCCAACATCCTTTATTGTAATGGTACAAGAGAGTAAAGACACAACCCAAAGCATTCTTGCCATTGCCATGTAGGGAAAAAACCTGCAATCAATGTACTCCAACATACACCATATCCCAAACAGTAAGATCCTTAAGCACTTGTTGTGCTCTCTGCAGTTCACCACATTTGGCATGAAATGTTGGCCTTGAACCTAGCCAACATTTAGCATACATATCAAGTGAGGCATTTCCATTCTCGATATCCAGCATGCATTTCAACCAAAGCATCAACAAGCATAATATTTGACTTAAAGAAGAGAAACTCAAAGCTTCCTTTCCACTTCTATTTTGATATATCATCTCAATCAATGGTCTCAATATGACTGCATTCTGAACGAGGCGTTCCTCAACCACTCTTTATGCTTTTAGAAGTGCAATATATTAAACATACCTTTCATCCAAAGTACCAAGCACGATAATTTGCATAGTAATTTGTCTAAGGGATGATAATTCCCGAAACCCTCTATCTTGTCTAAGCTTCCCATTGATGATTCATCCAGAATATCGAGAAATCCATCCCTTTTAGACTCGCATATCTTTTGGCATGTGCCAACAAGCCATTGGACGATTGACTCGTGTGGCCTTGCAAAATCTCTTGTATTACATGTGCATCTACTCGGTCACATGAGATCAGGAGGTCCTACTTCCAAGGTGGAGATAATCTTGAGAGCCCAAAGAATCCGCTTGTCTTTCCTCTTCTTCTCATTCCCTTTTATTGTATATTGATATCCCCTCTATTTGTTGCACGTTGATCCTACTTTTTAGTAGCTTTGTATCGTTGCCTCTCCTTTATAGTGAGGATGTCCGGCTTCGACAGCGATGTGGAAACCCTTGCAAGTGACGTTGCACATCCACTTCAAGATTCATTAGACCGTGTTGGATAAGGCCCTGTTGAAGCAATTTACTAACTTGGGGAATTAACTGGGGTTTGGTGGGCTTTAAGTAATTCATGTATCAAATAGAAGCAATATAATGATTTACATAGCTCACAAAAGCAGGGAAAGTCCTCAATGACAAAGAGCAGGCATCAGGGTAATCAGAGGATCTCAAAATCTTGTCCCTGATGAAGCTGATCCAATGCTCAACATGGGTTTGGAATCTCAAATCAAAAAAATTATCTCCTAGATTTGACCTGGCAGACAAATTTGCATTGGCCTAAAGAAGTTCAAGGTTTAGCCATACAATTTCTACAGAATCCTCATTGGTTCACAAGATCCAAAATCCAATCATCAATTCAACACATTGTAGAAGTTGTTTCTGAAAATGAGAAATATTCAAAATTGGCAGATTTACTGGACCGTTTCATGAAAGTGAAGGATATAAAGCTCGTCATCAATTATGATTTCTAGATCATGTGAAGACTATGTACGTCGGATTGGACGAACATGACAAGCTCGTGCAAAGGCTAGAATCCACTATTAAACCAACAGTTGCCAAAGTGTGAGGCTTGTTGATGTTTGGTGGATAATCGATCCAATGACTAATATTTTTTTGTTGTTGTATTTAAGTACAATCATATTCTACTCAGGTCACCTTTGGGCAGTTGGCTTTCAAGCTGTGTGACCAAACTTAAGCAGTGTTTGAGAAGAAACAACCAATGAGTTTTATGAGTTTGGATGAGAATATTTTAACAATAATCCAATGATTTAAGAAAATCCCTCATGTAGTGTTAATAATTACAGATACCTCATGCCACAAATGTGAAATATAAGGATGCTAATATATGTAGAATACACGTAATGCAAACCAAATTTCTTGTCAATGAGCAATCCACATCTTAGAAAGTATTTTACATAAAAAATAGCCAACATGGTGGAACATGTCATTCATGCCTCTTCCTATTCCACAACGATCGATCTCCGAAGATTCTATTGGAAAGTGTCTTCTCCAAATGGTATCACTTTAAAAGACTTCAACATTTCAAAGTTAGAGGTAAATGGTAGTAGGTGTTTTCTGGAGATCTCTCTCTCTCTCTCTCTCTCTCTCTCTCTCTCTCTCTTAACTAGGAGTAAAATGACTTTCATAAATCAGCCAAGTACAACTAGATAAAGTCTCACAACTCTAGAATGCTATTTACATTTGTCTAAACCAAATTCTATATTTCCATAAACCATTCCAAGATTGCTAGAAACTATAAGATAATTCAAAACCCAATCAGACATTGCTAGAAAAAACCAATGCGATGTTACAAACTAGAAAAGGTTTCCTACAAACCAATTTTCTAGTGCCATAAACCATCCCATTACTACTACAACCCATTGAAACATCTTTGGACTAGTCAAGAATTTCCTAAAACTAGACGTATATTGATTCAAATAAATCAAATCGGAAGAAAAGTGTTGTACAACTACAACACTAAGAACTAATCCTGCAATGACAGTACTAAGAACTAACCATACTATCAAGCCCTGCCATATACTATCAAGCCGTGTATAAAAGCACCACAATAGTAGAGTACCACCAAAGTGGTGTGTAAGCCAAGAAGAAATACTGAGAGGAGCTCACCTACATAATTTGGAAGAAAAATATAATTGCTAAAAAGTGGTATACTTCCAACAAGTACTAAAACAATAATAGTAATGTTATAAATTTTTTAAAAGAGACAAGGTAGTCTTCTAAACATGTGGTATGTCCAAGAGATAAGTACAATGTTTGGTGTAAGTGTTTCTTCCCACACGCTTGTGGGAAAAATCTTTTTTTTTATGGACAGACCCTTGTTTCAACAGTCTAGAACTCATAAGCAATGTCTTTCATTTCATGGGTAAGGGTGCTCCTACGATGCTATCTTTGGGATGTTGCTAATAGCAATGAGCCATCCTCTTCTTCTCAAGAGATATTCGAAGGAGTAGAAATTCCCCCTATGGAGTCCCAAAACTCTATTAGCTCTTGCAATGTTTAGTTCCTTCAATCCAAAAGACCCATTAATGTTCACTAGCAGTAGCATAGATGATCGTGTAAAAAAAGCTCATATAAGAACCTTGATTCACATCTCTCAACTTGTTTTGAATATTTGAGATAAGGGTTGCTTGAAGAAATTGCACCTCCCTTAAATTCTCTAACGTCCTTCAAAGCAAGATGTAGGAGGATTGGATCAATGACTTCTTTTTTGATTGTTGAGTTTACGCCCCTTGTGCATGTATCAAAACAACGTGCCAGTTAATTGCAAACCTTGTGTCTTTTGAGCTCAATCCTACAGATGTCATCTATCTGATCTTTGTGTGAATTGCGTGGTGCTTCTTTTGATGCCTTTACATGATATTCTTTAATTGGATTGCATTGTATTAGCTATGCACACAGACCCAAATGGTTGAAAGTTAAGAAAACACTTGTAGATGGTTGGCATTAGCTTCCTTAGTACATACCTTAAACATTGCACACACTTGCAAATCGGTAGTAGGAACTTCTTCAACACCTGCCCCTAGCTATGAAGACACTTGTAGGTGGTTAGCAGCATCTTCTTCAGCATCTGCCTCTAGTGAAATGAAGCTAAATTACCAAAGTTGAAGGAGAAGAGGCAACATTCATGCTTGACTAAGAATCCATGTCGTGTCTCTGGAGAAATGAGGAAAAACAAGCATCACACAAAGATGAGAGAGGCGCTTTCATAGAGAAGAGGACAGAGAGAGGGAGAATGAGAGTAAAGTGGTTGCTCTTCAGACTCATTCATGACAGGTTAGCTACCACGTTCTTGGGTCATTACACACCCATATTTTTTTTTCAAGCCAATTTTTATGATGAAAATGTTTCGACATAAGGTGTACCTTTTTAAATGCTAGAAACCTATGTCCGGGACATTGCTTTTCAATGCACCCTATCATGCTTCTACCCCTACAATGTAGTCACACATCGGGTGAAGCCTTTATAGAATAATAATCCAAGAATTTGGAATCAGTCTAAGGGTAGATAATCCTGAGCAGTTTCATTAGGGCCAATTTGGATGAAATAAGGGCTGTTTAGGGTTTCTCTATTCTTGATCTAAGGGTCAAGGAGGAGCCACATTTCCAAAAGTATGGCACTTTTGTACACGTGTCAAGATCTCCTTCACTTGTTTTTGGAATATTTTTCACTCTTTTAGACATAACTTTTGCATATGAACTCCAAATTTAGTACTCAAATGGTCCATGGGTGGCGCTTGATGAGCTCTATCCAATGAGTACCCATGTTGAATAGTTTTGGTAAGATCTTCATGGTATTTTTTAGGTTGCCCCTTTTTAGATCCTTACAGAGCCCTTTTTTCATCCAAATTGGCCCTAATGTCCACTCTGGGGGGCTCACTACTCAGTACCCCCAATATAACATGTGTTCACAGGGTAATTCAAAAACCCCCTTTTTAACATGTTTGAATGAATAAAATGACCCCGTATTTTAGGAGTTTTTTTTCAAAATAGAAAATAAGGGCGATTTTTGGATAACTGACACCAATATGTAACTCAGCCGTCAAGTTTAAATAATGCATCAAATCTAGTGGCTAGGAATAGATGCAGTTATAGTAGTTGAATTCGTTAGTTCTTTAATTTTATGTAACCTTTGGCTTAATATAGTGAATCTTCTGTCTACTCACTCATACAAAGCTTCCTCTACTACTCATGCTCTACACTTGAACTCGTTCCCGATCTTCTTGATTACCAAAGATTGAGGTGTAATCTTCTTGGAGAACCTAGAGAAGTTTTTGTGTTGCCTTGCCCACACATACGACTCGTGATTGCTCATTAATGAACCTAAAGAGGAGGTTTAAAATAATGCTCAACCAATCCTTTTGAGCTTCCTCACAGCTCCGTAAAGCAGAATCTTCTTAGACGAAGGAGAATCCATTATTGAACCAATGTGAGTCTTTTTGATGTTTGGACGGATGATCGATCCCTCGTCCCATATTTCGATTAATTAATAAGTGAATCCATTCATGAATCAACTACCTTGAAATGTTTTGCATCTCCCTGGTGAGAAAAGAGAACCTTGTGCGTATGGGTCATTATCATGCATCGGATGAATTTTGTGTAAATAAAAAACTTCAAATGTTTATTCATTTGACGGGATGCGCCGCATTATTCTTAGGTCAAGCAGTGTTTGAGAAGAAACAACCAATCCTGGTCTCTCATCATATGAAAGTGTCTTGAGCGCTCTCTCTCTCTCTCTCTCTCTCTCTCTCTCTCTCTCTCTCTCTCTCTCTCATATACACACACACACACACACACATAAGAGCGGAAGCAGCGAGCAGCTTGAATATTGCAGGGAAGTAGCTGGCTGCGTGAGATCTATAGGAGTATTTCCGTTTCTGCTTGCATATTAAGCTAGATCTAGTATATCTTCTATCTACAGCGCAAATATGCATGTATGACGTTGTATAGTTTCCCATGCATGCTTTGAAACTTTTTTGTGCAAATTCATGTATGTGCATGCATGCCTGTGAGACACCACCGACAAGAAAAAGAGAGCGGTTCTCCATTACTAGCTGGATCATAGTTAGTACTGTCATGATCTGTATTACTTTAAAAGGCAAGCTGCTTCAATGTTCTTCAATATATAGGTCTAGGGCCACTATATCGCTTGGCACTATATTCCCAGAGGGATGCCATGCACGTACTAGCTGCACGCTATTCTTATAATGGCACTATTGGGATGCCCGCAACAAGTAGGATATATATTCTGAATATATCACTCGTTTTTTGGATTGCTGGGTCATTAATTACATCTTTTGTGCAGCTAGCTTCTAAGCACAAAGCAGATGCCCATGGCATTGGTTGCTAGACTAATGAAATTGAATTTGATCACTTTCTAATTCTAGCTGCTAGACTAATGAAATTGAATTTGACTTTCATTAATGTTTCTTATTTCCGCTTGAATGTTTGTTCAAGTCTGAAATTGCCATTGGAAATCATTCTTAATACCTTCTTATTAAGTAGTCTGATTGCCTTTTCAGGGATTTGAGCAATAACCATCTCTCTGGAGGTTTACCTTACCAATTTCCTCCAAATGTGCAACAGTTGTAAGTTTAACCTTGAATGGTTTCCTCTATCCTGTATAAATTCTTTAGTGGCTCCCATTGAAGCTACTTCACTTTCTATACACAGGAACCTTGGCAACAACAACTTTTCTGGCTCTGGAGGCTTCGATCCCATTCTCATTCATGAGCATGACTAATCTCACCTCCCTGTAATGCATTGATAGAAAATTGACTTGTCATGAATACTGTGTGAACAAAGGATAAAAACCAGCTAATTTTTTGAATTGCGGGAACATGAGCTGCCATTACAGGACTTGTGAGTTATAAGCAATCACTCCTACTCTGCTTTTTTAACCGGTGACCATAACACGACTAATTCAAGAAGATGTTCCAAATTGGAATCAGGAATCTGGAGGACAATCAATTCACTGCTGGCTGGATTCCCTCCACCTTCAACTCCATTCCAGACTCAACACTTGCACCTCAAAATCTTTCAATTTTGTGGGACCTAGAGGCTTTCATTATCAAATTTGTTTACCATATCGTCCACTATAACCTGCCATTAATTACAGGACTTGTGAGTTATAAGCCATAACACGACTCAGTCTTAACAAGATGTTCCAAATTGGAATCAGGAATCTGGAGGACAATCAACTTCAACTCCATTCCAGACTTAAAAATTGCACCTCAAAATCTTTCAACTTTGTAGGACCTAGAGGCTTTTACCATGTCATCCACTATAACTCACTTCAGGTTGACCGGCAACAAATTCAACATAGGTCCAGTTCCTGCTCCCCCATTTGTGGTGACTCCACCAGATCACACACGGCCATTAATAACAATGAATCTTCTGCTGGAGTTTTATACCAACAATCCAACCTAGATGGCAGTGCCATAAGCCCGAGTGGATCTGCAAGCTCAAGTTTGAGTACTGGAGCAGTTGCTGGAATTTCTATTGTAGGTGTCCTTGCAATTAGCACGTCTGTGGCGTTCATTATCATAATTTTCTGTCTCATACCTCAGGAACAAGAAAAACCAACAAACTGTGTCATCAATTGCCCATGGCGTTGCAAGTTGTCCCTGATCTGATCTAATTAGGGCATGCTATTGCACCACGAGCCCTCTCACAACGTCATCAATTTGGTAGGGCCCCCCACCCCATGCAGCCGAGCCCCGTAGTCTAGTGGTAGAATACTTGGGCCGCTCACCCGAGAGACCTAGGTTCGAATCCTAGCGGGGCGGTCTATATTTTGCCAACCCTTGACAAAAGGAAATTTCTTTTGACAGTGGACCCCTTAGCTTAACACTAGGTTGGTAATGGGACACTTTTATGTCTTGGAACACTTTTATGTCCTGTTAAGTGACCATTTTCCTTGAATTATGTCAAGAGTTTCAAAATGGATTGTGAGGTGCTATCTGTCTAGAAAGTTGTCTCATGAGCTGAAAAAAACTCGACATTTTTTTGGAATATCAATTCCATCTTCAACCTTGTCCTTGCACAACATTTCACAACCTAAACTGTGTGAAAAAACGTGTCCTGTTTTTGGCTTTTTTCAACTTTTTGCAACTATACCACTCTAGAATTCATGTTTGTGAGGTCTATAATGCTAGAGAACTATCTTTAGTAGTCCTCAACATGTCCTGATGCTTCTAGGGAGAAATAAATGTTAAAGTTGTAAGTTATGACCAAATTACAAAAATTGTCAAATCCTGTTTTTTAGCCAATTTTAGCTCTTCTATGATTTTTTTGGTGGCTTTCATGATATTCAAATGCAGTTTTGATTTTCTATGTCGCATATTGTAACATAAAGCTAATATTCCTTGAGTTTTTGGGCACCTAATACCCTATTTTGCATAGTAGACAAGGATGGATGATTTTTTCAATTATAGAAGAAAACGAAACATTCTAGTATATCAAGTATAGCTTTTTCAATATTATTAGTTTGTTGTGACAACTACATGCATTTTGTAGGTAGTAACCATATCTAGTCATAAGGATCAAATTTGTCTAGATATTGAATAGTTTCTATGGGATTCTACAACTCATAATGTTGAACCCAGTTTTTTCATGTTTGTTGTATTTAGCACTTCATCTTTGTCCCCAAGATTCCCCTTGGTAAGATATGTATTATTCTTTTGACATGCTCCATGGCTCCTTATGAACCTAAAAGACAATAGGAAACTAAGAAAACATGCATATATTATTTGTATTGAGCGTGGCTATAGAAACTTTGATGGTAGGTTTGCAGAATGGTAAAAATTCAACTTTTTTGTACCTATTTCTTTTGGAAAAACAAAAAGTAGTGAGTGAGAAGCAATCATATGTTCTGATCACCAACCCATTGAAGTTAACTAGGGAATTTATCTCAAGTCCTAGAAAAATCCATAATCTTATTTTTATGCAACAAAACGTAAGAAATGACTGTTTTGATGAAAATGTATTGGTCCATCAACTTTGGAGGCTTGGTGTGACCAAAAGATGAGAAATTTTACAAGTTTATTATTTTTTCCATGTGTAGTAGGCCTTGAACTATAACCTCATGAAAGGACTTTACAAAATGAGTGGATCTACTATGGTTTTGGAGGTTTTTTTCAAAACCCTGAAAGGACACTTTTATGTCCTGTTAGGTTACCAACCTGTTGTTAACAAAAAAAAAAAAACTAGAGTGCTTCGTTAGCTAGCTGTGAATTCCGTTACCCTAGGAGCTTACAAAAAGAAAGAAAAATTAGAGTGCTTCCTTAGCTAGCTGTAAATTTGGATGACTTCAATCAAGGCCATCGTCTCTGCCATTCATCCTCCCACACCATGTTTGGCCTCATCGTGAATGCTCTCTTTGTCGATGTACGGCCCATTTTCTACAAGAGCCTTCACAGCATTCTTAGCGCAATTGACTCGTGTCAACTTACAAACTCTCTTGTGTTATGTGTGCATCCATCCACCTCCAAGGTAGAGAGAATCCCGAGAGCCAGTGTTTCCCCTCGTCCTGCCTCTTCTTCTCCTTCCCTTTAATTGTATATTGATATCCCCTCTACTCCTGCACGTTGATCCTCTTTTAATTTTTAGTAGATTTTTGCCATTGCTTTTTCTTTAAGGTGCATATGTCCGTCTTCGACAGCAATGTGGAAACCCTTGCAAGTGACGTTGCATGTCCACATCAGACCCACAAGTTCATGTGCCAAAATTGATCTCGCAAAGGCATGCTACACCATTTCTCGTCTCCATGGCCCTGCCAAGGGTCCTCCTCCACCAATTGCTCCCTCCCCAACTTCTCACATGCTGCCTCCTGTTTACTGCGGATCCAATGCACAAGGATGATTTGTCGCATTTTAATGTAAAGTCAACAAAAAAAATTAGATGTATCAATTTGAGACTAACTTGTGCAAGAATCAAGACGAGTAGCAATTACATTGTCCAGAAAACCAATAATGAAGAGCTTCATCATTATCAAGCCAATTGAGGGCAAGCAATATAGAGACACAAAGTGCGAATAGTAATGACCCCCATGACACTTGCTCTTTTGCAGTTGGACACACACTGCGGGGAGAAAGAAGAAAGCAAAAGAGAAGATTATTTGCCAGGGGCGGGCGATGACGAAATGAAAATTGAAATTTGATGTCGAGTATATTACAGGCATAGACAAAAATCTAGAAAAATGACAGTTGAGAAAAAAAACATTGATGGGCTTTTTCTCACCATAGATACAATGAACCTCTACCTCCCAGTTGTAACCTGCAACAATTGGAGTCTTTTCTTTCCAGTCAGAGTGGTTGTATTGTGGTCTTGAGACTGCCACCACAGGGCCATATTCGAGGCGAGAAAAGTAAGGTTTATGGTCGTTGTACCAAGCATTAGGTAGGGTAAGATTGGTAGCGGGGATGTGTTCACATGCGTGGCTTTCGGCCCTTTCTTCCGAGAGATGGTCAGATAGATAGGGTGAATGATTATCCCATCGATTTCCAATGCAAAGGTCTCGAAAGTACGCATACATACGTGGTTTGTGATAAGTATCATACATGATGAGGGTATTGTGGGGATTATTGCATAAAATTTTACCAAAGACATTGTGGAAGTGGTCAGGCGGTACACAATGAAAAGACAGAATCTAGACATTATGCTTGACAGACCTCTCCCAAATTTTAAACATAACAATAGGAAAGTAGCCCCACTATTGATTGAGAATGAGTGCTTTACGAGCCCGAGTGGTCTCCACCATCGGTCAGTGCAGTAAGTCGAAGGCATTAAATGTAAAGAACTTTATTGGTGATGCGGATTTCTTCCGTGCGAAGCTTTGCTTTAGCCCACTCAATATTGCCGGGGCGTGGTTAACTGAGGTTCGGAAGGCCACAAAATTCTATTTTCCTTTTAACATATTCATGCCAACCATGGTGGGTGCTGGGTATCAAATAATATGTAGTTGAGCGACCAGTGGGAAAATAGCGATAGACTTCGATACCCCAGCAGATGCCATTGTCAATGGCGTAATCCTGTAGAATGGAAATTCGAATGTCGTGGAGGGCCGTGGGAAAGGTGTTTTGACACACGTAACTGAAGCACTTCCAAAGAGGCCGACGTGTCGAGTACCAACAACAGCACTACGTGATGATTTCGGAGGCGGACACATAAAAGATCTTTGTCAAGGTACGTAAATCGTCGGGTAGTGAGTCGTGACCTGCCGCAAAAGCTTCACAGGGTGTACCGTTCGTTGAAGAGATTTCTCAATATTTGTTGCTGCAAATATCCGGGGCCGACGATGCATGTGTTGTGGTTGTCAAATTTAAAGTGCGCATGCGAGAGCGTGTGTGTGTGCAGCAATGGAGAAGAGAGGAGAAGAGATGAGACACAGATCTGGGTGGACTCCAAACACAATAGTGTTAGGGTTATGAGTCCTTATTCTTTTATGTAGAATGAATGGTCAGTATTAGTTCCCAATGTGCGCGTCTTTTGCACGTGTCAATGCAAGGAACTTGCCGATACACTATATGCGAGCCACAAATGTCTCCAAGCACGCAACTAGACTAATCTAGAAAGCTCAAGAGAGCAAGGGTGTGTCACTCACCACTCTACGCTTGCCTTCGTGGAGGATTCCTCGCCGCGAAGAAGAAGGAGCGCCGCCGTGCTGCGCTCAACCACTTCGCCGCCGCCGTGCCATCGTCACAGTGCTCGATCACACTCTCTCTCTCTCTCTCTCTCACACACACACACACACACACACACACACACACACACACAAGGAGGTGAAGAAGAAGAAGATGGAGATGGAGATGGAGCAAGAGCACTCTTCTATTGCAGAAATGAAAGAATGAATTGATTTTAGGTTTAGTTGAGTTTTATATGAGCTCGCCCCATTCACTCGGGCACCCATGCTTAGCCAACTAACCCTTGAATGTCCAGTTAGAGTGCGCCTCTCATCGACGATCACTCTACCCTTTTCCTATTGGACCGACAAGCCCGGTACCTGACTCTACCAAATAAATAATACGGCATCCGTCTTAGGCGATAGGGTGTTTGTGAGTCGCGAGGGTTAACATGCCCCCCTTCCTGATGTAGATTCCGTCCTCGGAAGCTATTGAGTTGAAGCTCGTTCGTCGAGGTGGAAGAGCATTTGAGATGAATGTCCTTAGCCTTTTTCAATCACTGCAAAATCAAACAAAATTGGCACAGTAATTGCATTCTCATATACAATTAAAAAGCATATGCAGTTTAGGGCAGACAAATTGACTGGTAGCAAAATTTTAAACCATTCGTCAGCAATAAACATTAAATTGTAATATAATCAAATACATAAACAGTTGTAAAGGTCAAAAACTAAACATGTATGGGGTCGCTAATTTATTGGTCAAAAGAAACTAGAGGTCAACTATTAATACCATGGGCAAGATTCTTTATTTTCTTTGGTCAATTAAGTTGCTTAATTACGAGAGCCAAGTATTGCATGTTCGAGAGCTGACTAGAGGCTATACCTAGAAGACCTTGTAGTTAAGCTACGATAAAAGCAATTTCTCATGAAATCATCGCCTGACTGATTACCTTTTCTTTGACCCCCCAAAGTCTTTTTTCACTTTCGATGTGTGTGCTTATTTTGTATGCCTTGGGTTTTCTACTTTTCAAGGAAAAGCGCCCACAATGGGAACCTCTAGGGCTCTAGTACCATAGGCGATACATGTGAGTGGAGTACCAAATCAAGCAGGGATTTCTCTTCCAGCTTAAAATTTTACATTGTGACACTTTGATTTTTGTTTTGTTTTGTTTTTTTCATCATTTTAATTTTGTAGCTTTGGGGGTTCATATAACACTGTTACTCTCCCCAAGCTCATCGCACTAGTAAACTCCCTTTATAATACTTAAACTAAAGGTCAATAGGGACTAAGCCCACTAGAAATCCCTAGTACATTGCACACAATGCTGCCTAAATCGGATTAAGAACCTAAGTAGCCATTGATTATTAGGAAGGCATTCCCCATGGTATTAAGAGAAGATCTCTAACGCCTAGCTTGGTCAAACTAGCTTAGTTAGACTGCTTGATTTTTAAACCTAGACAAGTGATTATGACAAAAAATTACATTGAATTTAATGTTTGATACTAAGCAAATGCGGTGAATATTATGCTACCAATCACAATTAAAGCAGACAAACATGGATGCAAAAAAGATAATGGGCCATGCTAATGGACAAGAAACACCTGTTTGTGTTGATGATCGCGCTTGATTTGAAAAGTGGATGAGAGAAAGATTCCATGAAGTTCCAAATCCTAATCACAGCAACATGTTCCTGTACACACGAGGAGACACACAGAATACCTCTAGGAGGCACATCAGTGGGAAAAAAGAACTTCGCTAATCACTAAACTCTACAACAGAAAAACTCATATTGTATTAATCCTACCTACCCTCAATCACTTGAGTGATGAGGATCAAAGGTGTTTTATGACATAGGTTTCTGTTTTAGTGCACTGGATATGAATGTGCAGGTCTGGTCAATGTTTTGACTTTTATTATGCATACTCGTTTGTTAGTTTGCTAATTGCTCTTGCTCTTTATTATTTTTGTTTTTTGTGAGTATAAGGCTTTATATATACATTCCGTAAGATTGGGACATTGACAGGTCAGGGAGGAAGGTTGAGAGGGAAGCAAGTGAATGATGGATTTCAGCAAACACTCCCCCCTTCCTTGGGTAGATCATACTGTTTGAAATGAGCTTGTCATCCTTTGAAACCAATTGTTCAAGTTGGTAATAAGTGAGGATTTTTTCCAGTAGTTTTCTATTACCTTAGGTGCCTCATCGAGTTGCAAGGGTGGTAAGGTACTCTCCCAGGATCGAACTTGAAGTGGTTCATTAGGTGGTTCTTGAACACTGGGAGTTGTGGATTGCTTTGTAACTTCATGGAGGTCCACTATTGTAGGTGGAGGCTGTGGAGAATCTTTTACCTCTGTGGATGCATTAATTCGTTTTGGAGCTACAACATCTTTACTACACGATTGTGGTCGAGGATTCCCTTCACAGATAATCCCTTGGTAGTGATTGCTATGGTTGCATTGGATTCATCTCCCTCAAAGTATTGTCCCAACTTGTTAAGAGGTATTTCTACGACAGGGTTCTCATCTAGGTTGGGTTGTGGATCTAGGTGTTCCTCCTCTATTGGCATCTCCCTACCTCCATCCAGCTGTGGAAATTGTGGTAGCTCAACCTTCAGTTCTCCATTGAGGAAATCTTGAAGAGCTAAGAATAGCTCAGGGTCTCCATATAGTTTGGACATGATGGTAGTTCTAACTTCGGAAGCCATGAAATCCATCAATTTGGCAATATTTAATGGCATATTTTGGGCCTCAGTCCCTTGACGTGGGGAAGATGGGATCTCCATTTCTTCGATAGGGTTAGGTAGTCCCATTGTAAAAATTCTTTCCAAAAAGACGTGAGTACGCCCACTTTCCCATGAATTTAAGTCACTTTCTTCTTGGATGACATTAGGTATGGCTAAGGGTCTATGGACTTTCTAAGGTTGTTGTTGCGTAGGGAACATTGTGTCTATAATCTGGATCTTCTTAGGTGCTGGCTCTAGATCCCTTTGGGTATCTTCTACCAAACTCCTTATTTGCTTGACTCGCTCCATCTCCTCTGTAGGGTTTAGATAAGTTCCTAACTTTTTCTTGGATCTTGGCCATTGTGGCTCATGACGATCTTCCTTGTTAGTTTCTTTCCTAGTGGTCGTTTTGGTCTCTATGGTTTCACCTGAATCAGAATCCTCTTCAGCGTCGTTCATATATACGAGGTCATTACCTGTTCCTATGTTGGTCTTTGAACTGGGGTCTGACTTCGCTACTTTTTGCAATCTCTTCCTTTGTGTTTTCTTCTTCTTCTAACATTGGGCAATTGATGCTGTGTCTCTTTCTTCAAGAATATAATTTTGTTTTTGGAGCATCAATCGTGTGAGTACGTTCACTGGTACCACAGGTGTACTTTGTGATGGCTCCTCGGTAACCTCAATCAAGTTTAATGGCGTGATCTTCGGCGCATTTGGATTATTCCGACATTGAGCAATCAAATGATCTATGCCACATCTATTACACATGAGTATTGGCATTGTAGACATGCTCACTTGATTGGTTTGCATTAGTGTGGCGTTCTTTTGTAGCCTAATAGGACACTCGGATACACAATGTGGACCTCCACACTCATAGCATTGAAGTGGTGGTCTCTTGGCAGTGTAATTGATATTTTGGCCTCTTGCAGCAAGAGCAGCTACTTGATAGACAGGTTTCACTTGTCCCCAATAGTCCTCCATGTAGTATTGTGGACTTTATCCAACCGCATCCATCCCATAGGCAATGTTAGGGTCTATATCTTCCTCACAGCCTTCCAAATAAGCAATAGATGACTCACAACCCACTTGATTCATAGAAGTGATTCTCGGATGTGGTGGTTGCGGTCCTAGCACTGGAGGTGGTAAGGGTGTTGTTTGAACAACATTTTGGGCCCTAGGGACCATGTGTTGTGATGTTTGTTCAACAGGTGGAGACGACATCAATGCAGGCACTCGGGGTGTGTCTGTCCATGCTAAGGTTGGTCTATTGGACATCGCCCGCTTAAATACTATGCAATCCTTAGCTTGATGACCATACCTCCCACAGGCATTGCAATTCCCATTGAATTTCACTCTAAAAGTAAGGCATTCACTGGTACTACGTAGACCATAGCATACTAAGCACCATTGTTGCTCCCTTCTTGGATACATGTGATTGTTTTGTGGAGCATGATTGTCTCTAAGACTCTCTTGAATAGCCTTCGTGAGATCTGCTAAAGTCATCCCATATATCTTTGGCTCCTTAGCAATAGGCTTTAGAGTCAATGGTTGATGTCCTGATGCTTGCGAGCTAAAAGATTTAGGCTCAACAGACACTCTTTCTCCTTGAATTATTAAATTATCCTCCAATTGGATCGCATTGGTGGTGACTGCTTCCCAAGTGGTGATACCTCGAATGACTAGGCCATTGTAGATATCCTTGTGTCGTAATCCCCTAATAAATCTATCAAGCAATTTATTATTCTCCTTTGGATTACAAAACGAAAATTCAAATGCTTTAAGCGACTAATAAAGTCTCTCACCGACTTTCCTTCCTCTCGTTGGGCTTTCTGGAGCTGAGAGGCTACACCCCAAAGCACTCCCTCTCGTATGTATTCTTTCAAAAATAGTCTCCTAAGAGTAGGGTAAATCATTTTTTCTTCCATCCTTAGGGTTCTATACCAATCCCCTGCCTTCCCACTTAAGGTTAGGGTTAAAGAATTACTCTTATGTAGGTCATTGTGTTCTCCTAGAGAATCACATATTTGTTCAAACACTTCAATATGATTTTGCACATCCCCGTCTCCACTAAATTTTTGTGCAAGCTTGGCTATTTGTACTGCCTTACTTCTAAGATCTCTATCAGGCGTGTTACGCATATTCTCCACAATAGATTGACCGATACCTTGAGCAAATGTTGCCAAGTCACCTAAGTGAGCAGGCACCGTGGGTGAAGGTGCTCCAGAGACTACATGTGGAGTAGGTATTGGCATTGGGCTTGGCGCAAAGGAAGCCCTTGGGTTCCACGGTTGGTATGGTGTTGTGCCATGTTGCGGCCCAAAGTTCGTATGTGTAGCTCTAGGCATAGCAGAAGTCAGATGTGACATGCTAATGCTAGCCGGTATAGTCACCTGGAAATAAGAACTTGGGTGTTGTGGTTGTAGAGCATAGGTAGTTGAAACAATGGGAGGGGTAGGGACTACATGAGTACGTGGACCCATAGGTGCATATGATTGCTATACACTTGTAGGTACTGTTGCAAGCATTGTGCTACCATGTAGCAGTGCTTTACTAACAAATGAGGTCCATGGCGTGTTTCTCGGCATGCCCATCATTGGGGTAGGCATGGTAGCCGTGGTGTCATCAAGGGAAAGATGAGCTAGACTTGGAAAGGTAAAGCTATCACTTGTGGGATCATATTGGACCGAGACCCCTGGAGAAACAACATATGGGGGATCCATAGGACTTACCAAGGGAGTCTCCATTTGTGATAAGGTTGGTTGTTTAGCCTTCCCTGTATCCAAGAATCTCATGAGACCGGTTGAAGGCATGTGGAACCCCTGGTTCTATCTCTCTAACTCAATAACCCTATGGATGATCTCACAAACTCTTTGTTGTTGATCCTCCATGCTAGTAGCACCTGTTGTGGATTGTAGGACATCTAGCCAACCCACGTGATAGGTGTGACCTGTGTATAGGTCAGTTAGAGTTTCTGTTTGTAGTTCGCACTTCCAGTTCTAATTTAAGAACGCTCCATCTAGGATAGAGGTGCTAGGGGTGTCCTTTGAACTAGATGCAATGTGGCTCTCTATGGGTTGACCCTTAGTGGTCCCTAATTCAGGTGCACTTGATTGATCTCTTAGCAATGATATTGGCATAGGAGCTTTTGCTTTTAGCTCGCTTCGTTTCTCCGCCTTGCGTAAGCTCTCAATTTCCTTTTCCCTAGCCGCGATGATATATCGCTCAACCTCTTGTACTTCGGCAAGGCTTCTACCATTAGGTAGTATAAACTCAGAGGGGAATAGCTCTAAAGAGTCTAGAGGTGTACTGAATGAAGTATTCACGTGCACACTCTCTAAAGGCATAGGGTCTACATTGGTCATGAATGGAGAATTTACTTCCCCACCCCCCTCATTTACATTGTTAACTCCATGTTCGGAGCGAGTGGCTCTACTAAAGGTTTCCTTCAAGCGGCTAAGCACGCTCGGCCCAGATCATGGGCCCATGGCATGCATGTCTTGGCTTGAGCTATCAGGATTAGGCATTGGGTAACCCTCCATGACATCGTAGTTAGAGGAAGAGTCACTATTTGCTATGTTCGGGTCTTGGTTTGTAGTACCTTGGGTTCGGAACCTAAGGTAGGTGGATATTGAGAACTCGCGTAAGTCAAAATTATCTTTAGTTGCTCTGTCTCTAGCACACGACCATAGCGCAGATGCATGTGCCTTTGGCACCCTACAAGCGTTGAAAAATAACCTCGAAGGTTAACCGCTTACTTTTTCAGGTTTCCGTTTTCACTCATTTTTTTATATGTTTTTTAATGATCGGTTTTTTTTATTAAAGTGTGTGATAGCTCAAAATGAGCATATCACTTAGAGGGTCGCGGTGTGCTTTACGTTCAGTCACCTAAAGCTCCGTTGGTCCTCAAAAAATCGATTTTTAGCTACGTGTGAAGCTAAAATACGTAATTTTAAAGGGCAATAGATGCCTAAGCCTGAGCATGAGCTTGGGCTTGGGTTTGAGCTTGGGTCTGGGAGATATTTCAGATCCCGGTTCTACCTTTAATTTTTATTTTATTTTTTATTTTATTTTTGGGATAAGGTTGTTGCGGCCTGCGCGCGAGTGCACATACACTCTACCTACCTACTTACAACTAATACACCTACTGTTACACACTAACACACTTCATTAGCTCTCATAGATCTACTTCCTACTTACTGTACTTTATATTACACAGAACTAACAACCTTAATACTAACACCTTACACAGAGAAAAAAACACAGTACCTTTCCATTAACAAAGAAATACACAGTAGCAACACAAAATCCTTCTTCTCAACACACACACCCTCCTTCCTTGCCTTTCCTACAATTGAAATTACACCACAAAAGAAGCACAAAGTGCTACTCGAGCTTAATGCACAGCATTTCCCCGACAGTGACGCCAAAAATGTGCACGTCTGTCGCACGTGTCAATGCAAGGAACTTTCCGATAAACTGTGTGTGAGCCACAAATGGCTCCAAGTATGAAACTAGACTAATCTAGCAAGCTCAATAGAGCAAGAAAGTGTCACTCACCGCTCTATGCTCGCCTTCGTGGAGGATTCCTCGCCGCGAAGAAGAAGGGGCCGCTGCCGTGCCGCGCCTAACGGCTTCACCGCCGCCGTGCCATCGTCGCAATGCTCGATCACACACACCCACTCTCTCTCTCTCTCTCTCTCTCACACACACACACATACACACACACACACACAAGGAGGTGAACAAGAAGAAGATGGAGAAAGAGCACTCTTCTATTGTAGAAATGAAAGAATGAATGAATTTTAGGTTTAGTTGACTTTTATATGAGCTTGCCCCATTCACACGGGCGCCCATGCTTAGCCAACTAACCCTTGAATGTCCAGTTAGAGTGCGCCTCTCATCGACGATCACTCTACCCTTTTCATATTGGACCGACAAGCCCGGTACCTGACTCTACCAAATAAATAATACGACATCCGTCTCAGATGATAGGATGTCTGTGAGTTGCAAGGGTTAACACCCGGTTTGTCTTCGGTCGCCCAACACTCAAGCGCGGAACATTGGGCTTTACCACCTCAACAACCTCCCACGTAAAGGACAATGTTCCTTTAAGCGGGGGTGATAATGTATATATACATACAATAGAGGTAGACAATGACCATGATTATCTACCCAATGCCCATGAGTGTCTGACAAAGTGCAAATGGCTCTGAAGGTAAGCCCTTTGTTAGAAGATCAACAAGATTCTCAGTGGTGTGAATTTTGGCAAGCTGCAATTGCTTCTCCTCAAGCACCTCACGAATGAAGTGATACTTCACATCCACATGCTTTGTCTTTGCATGGAACACTGGATTCTTTTCCAATTGTATATCACAATGTAACACATGCATCTCAACATTGATTCTCAAGTCTCCCACCAACCGACCAAGCCGTATAGCTTCCTTGCAATCTTCTGAAGCTGCAACATATTGAGCCTCTGTAGTAGACAAGGTAACACGATCTTGCAAACGAGATCGCCATGAAACTGCACCTCCAATGAATTAAAAAACATAACCAGAAGTGGACCTTCTCTTGTCCAAGTCTCCTGCATAATCTGCATCCGTGTAACCCATTACACATGCTTCCTTTCTACCGAAGAAAATGCACATGTCTTTTGTACCATTCAAATATCACATTAACCCCTTTCAGTGCCTCCCAATGTTTCTTGCCTGGATTTGACATATTTCTGCTAACAACTCCTATTGCAAAAGCAATGGAGTACTCAATGCCTTCCCCTTCTCCATATCGAAACGCTTGAGAACTTTAGCAATGTACTCAGATTGAGACAAATCGACCAATTTCTTGAATCTACCTTGCTTAATGTGCATGCCAAGGATATGGATTGCTTCACCCATGTCTTTCATTTCAAAGTTTGCATGTAACTCTAACTTCAAGGTTGAAATCTCATCCCTGCATTTCCCGACAATTAACATATCATTCACATAAAGGACCAAAATCAACAAACTACCATCTTTAGCTCGCTTAGTGTAGAGGCAATGGTCCATATCGCTACGTTTGTAGCCTTGAGAGAGCATGAACGAGTAGAATTTACTATACCACTACCTTGATGACTGTTTTAGACCATAAAGAGTCTTTTTTAACTGACACACCAAGTCTTCATTGCCCTTGTCAAAAAAACCTTCTGGTTGCTACATATAAACTTCTTCTTGAAGATCACCATGCAAGAACGCCGTCTTGACATCCATATGGTCAAGTTCCATGTCGTCTTTAGCAACCAACGCAAGTACATACAATAGAGTAGTCATCTTAACAACCAAAGAAAAGATCTCATCCAAGTCAATACCCTGTTGCTGCTGCTTAAATCCTTTAGCAACAAGCCATGCCTTGTACTTGGGTTTATTATTATGAGGTGTAATTTTTTGCTTGTACACCCATTTGCATGGTAATGCCTTTTTACCTTTAGGCAACCAAACCAACATCCAAGTTTGATTCTTATGCAATGAATCCATTTCTGATTGCGTAGCTTTCTCCAACTTTGCCATGTCATCCATTGACATGACTTCCTTATAGCAAGAAGGCTCTCCGCAATCTGTCAACATAATGTAGGTGAATGAGGGAGTAAATCTATCAGGAGACCTTGAAACTCTTGTAGACCTTCTAATAACTGCTTGAGCCGGTTGTCCTTCAGCAACATTTTGTACTACAGGAGGATTGTGCACTTGTTGTCTAACATTAGGCACTTCAATCCTATTGTGGACAATTCCATCTTCTTGGAAGATAACTCTCCTGACCTGCACTATATGCGCAGGCTTCTTATGCATCTTTTCTTCATTGAAGTATATGTCATTGTTGCTAACTATCTTTTTAGCTTCAGGATCCCATAACCGAAATCCCATCTTGCCAGGATTTCCATAACCAAGAAATATGCATTTCTTTGACTTTGGAGCCAACTTGCTTCGAAACTCCTTTGGAACATGGAAATACGCTTCACAACCAAAGACTCTAAGATCCTTGTAAAAAGGTGGCTTCCCAGAACAAATCTCTTCAGGTAACTTCTCATCTAAAGCCTTGTTAGAGATCTATTAATAAGATGGACGCTTCCTCCCAAAATCCACTAGGTAACTCTGCATTAGAAAACATGCTACGTAACTTCTCTTGTATGGTACGATTCATCCTCTCAGCAACACCATTTTGTGGACGGTTATACGGAGCAGTCACCTCTCTTTTTATGCCTTTGGAATCACAAAAATTCTTTAAAGCTTTAGTGACATACTCACCACCATTGTCTGACCTTAACCGCTTTACTTTCTTGCCAGACCGATTCTCCACTAATGCCACAACATTCTAAAATTTTGAAAGAACTTCATCCTTCTTCCTGAGAGGAAATACCCTTACTTTCCTTCAAAAGTCATCAATGAATGTAACAAAGTACAATGAACCTCCCATGGATAAGTTAGGCATAGTTCCACACACATCCCTATGCACTAACTCTAATGGATCAATTTTTTGAGTGCTTCCCCTTTTGTGTGGTGACTCTGTTTGTTTCCCATAAAGACAATGCTCACAAACTGAAAAGTCTGAGAAATTGAAGCTAGGCACATAATCAAAACAAGACAAGATTTTCATTCCCTTTTGAGACATATGTCCTAACCGGTGATGCCACAAAGAAACACTTGGCTGCTCGGTTACCCAAATTACATGATTTTTAACATTGGATACATGTAACATGTACAAAGTCCCAAACTTTGAACCATGTGCTACCACTAAAGAACCTTTGGTGATCTTCCACGAACTATCACCAAATCTGTAGTAATATCCCGCATCATCCAATTGTCCTATACTAATCAAGATTTTGGTAAGCTTTGGCACATGTCTCACATTCTTGAGCATGAATGAAGAACCATTCTGAAATTTCAGCTCCACATCCCCAACACCAACTATGTCGCAAGCAAAATCATTGCCAAGACGAACACGACCTTTACGGGCTGCATCATATGTACTGAATCACTTTGTGTGAGGAGTCACATGAAATAATGCACCTGAGTCAATAACCCAATCCTGTAAAGCATAGTCATCAATGGCAACCAAAAATGTTGAATCCATGGCAGATGTGATATAAATGTCACCATCAGAATCTTCAACAAAAACATTGTCGATCTCTTCAATCTTTCTACTGCTTTCCTTAGTCTTGCCTTGTTCTGACTTCTTGTCTTTACGTTTCTCTTGTTTCCACTTGCGATAGTCTTTCTTCATATGACCCTTTTTGTGACAATGATAGCACTCAATGTCTTTTCGGCCACGTGATTTGCTACGAGATTTTCCTCTTTGATTCTGCTTGCCCTTTTCTTATGATCGACCACGAACAACGAGAGCATTGATAGTACTACGTGAAGTATCAAGATTCTTCCTGCTAACCTCTTCAGTAAGAAAACTTCCCTCAACATCAGCACATGTTAAACCATCAGGAGGTGTTGAGTTACTTATGGCTGTGCGAAAAGTATCCCAACTTTCTGGCAACATAACTAGCAAGAACATTGCTTTGACCAAATTGTTGAAATTGACTCCCTACGCAAAAAGCTAACTAAAAATTGTGTTGAAATCATTGAGATGGTTGCACATGGGTGTGCCCTCATCCATCTTCAAATCAACTAAATTTTTCAACCAATAAACCTGTGATGATGTACTTTTCTTCTCATACAGGTCACATAACTTCTTCCACAACTCATAACTAGTCTTTCCATGTTCACATTGAAGTACACATTCTTTGACAAAGTCAGCATGATGGTGGACTTGGCAAGCTCATCCAACTTCTCCCAGTCATATTCATCCATATCCTCAGGCTTTATCCCCTTCATCTTTATCGGCCGGATCTGCTTCGTCTGTACTAAGACATTGTAAATTTGTTCCTTCCAAAATGGGAAGTAAGTGCCATCCAACTTCTCAATGTTGAACAAAGAGTTCTTCAATGATGAAGCCATCACTCGACAAGGAACAAAAGTGATAGATCCGCTCCACTAAAGAAGATGATAGGAAACCTGGAAAATTTTGGCAGAGTCTCCCCTGCAAAACTGACTTCTGAACCCAAAACAAAGGTTTCCAATGACTGAAACGCTGATCAAAGTGGCTATACTGACAAGGTAGAATCTCAAAGAACTATCACTATCAATGTCTTCAACTCTAGAAGAGTGTCTCTGACCAACTGAACACTGTCAAGCGCACACGCATAAAGATGAAAGCAATGCCAACAATGGCATTTCAACAGATGCACACCAATACTGCACCAACCACATAAACATACATCCTATGTTGATGCCGAAACTATGGGAATGTTAGGGGCTCGCTCCAAAACAACGAAAGGATGTCCACATTTGAGAATCCCCTAGCTCAATAAAGCCATACCACGACCCTCAACAATAAGCTTTGCATATTTCCATCACAATACATAAACCGCATAAGATCTAACATCAACCACACAAACCCTTTTCTATAACCGTTGCGACAGTTTGTCTTATTTAACAGAACCTTAAGACATTACATCAAATATGCATGTGACAGAGATTGCAAGAGGAGTTTGCAACAAAAACCTGTACGCAGAAGAATCGATGAAGGTAGACCACCATGCTGTGTGAACTGAATATCTCTCAAATTGTGCAACATTTGCCGAAACTTCCTTCTGCAAAGTTGTAGACCACGCAAAAAGGTTGCGTGTTGCAAGAATGGACATGAAATATGTTGTTTCTACACGTCAAAACAGATATGTGAAAATTTGCAGCTTCTACTTCATGACCTACAGGCAGTCTGAGTGACGTATTTGAGAAAACTTTCTTCTGCAAAGTTGAAGAGGATAAATAAACTAGTCAGGAATTACCGGAATCCACTTGAATGAAGACGTTTTGTTAGGACAAAACAAATTTTCCGAAACGTGCTGCAGTTTTTGCTACTTCTCTGCATGCTTTCCTGTTGAGCTCTAATGGTGATCCCAATACCTGAGCTCTTATACCAGTCGAAGTGCGCGTGCGAGAGCGTGTGTGTGTGTTGCAATGGAGAAGAGACGAGAAGATATGAGACACAGATTTGGCTGGACTCCAAACACAATAGTGTTAGGGTTATGAGTCCTTATTCTTTTACGTAGAATGAATGGTCAGTGTTAGTTCCCGATTAGTATTCTCCGGCCGCCCAGCACTCACGAGCGGCACATTGGGCTTTACCACCCCAAAAAAATTTAGTAGAGAAGGGCAATCCGGAGAGGGGGCATTAGCTACATCTTCAAGCATTGTGAAGGCTCTTTATCTTACTGGTTCAGAATGCAGGCCTTGTAGGCTATCAACATCACCAATGCCTTTGCTATAGAGCAGCCCACCTTCAGGACAGAAGCCCGGGGGTCGCCCACGCTGGCTGTTTGCTGGTCGGCAAGCAAGGAAAAAGAGTTGGAGAAGCTAGTGTTGCATGGCAGTTACTACATGAGAGGGAGAGAGTCGAGTAGTGGCTAGGAGGGAATAACCCAAAGGCTCAGAAGACGAGAAACGGGAAGAAAACTTCAAGTGGGGGTAGGCAAGGAATTAGCACTGCATGGTGGAGGTGGAGAGAGAGAGAGAGAGAGAGAGAGAGAGAGAGAGAGAGCAAGGGTGGGTGATTGTGTAGCTAGGAGTTGAAGCCGGAGGGTTTTGGTGGAGAGGTGGTCACAGAAGGAAACTCTAGATGGTTGATAGCTGCAAGGTGGGCGCCACTAGGTGATGGGGAGGGAGAGAGAGAGAGAGAGAGAGAGAGAGAGAGAGAGAGAGAGAGAGAGAGAGAGGTTCTCCTGAGCAAGGAGCTCCTTGCTTCCCCACTTATGTGCTCCATAGACCATAACTCCGGACATGCCAAAGTGGGTTTTGAAGAAATCTTCAATAACAATGGCAAGAGAAGGAGGTGTCTCTAACTTATCTTTGAGAATTCCACGAATAACAATGTTCTTGGAACGTCGCTCCCGTTCCTTCAACTCCTCCACATCCACATTCTTAACATTCTTTGTTTGAACCATAGCTTGCATGGGTGAGGAATTAGAAACCACATTGCTACCACATACATCAACCCAGGACTTGTTTGTGCATACATTTTTCATGTCGCATACACCCGGCTCATAGTGTCAAATTTCTCTTCTTTCAATACATGGTCATGCTCTACTTTGCTCATCCTCTCCTTCAAAGCATTCAAGTCCACAAGAGAGCATTTACATTCCTTGACTTCCTCTTCAAGTTGCATCAAACGTGTTGTTTGCATCTCAAGTGTCCTCTTGAGATTCTCATTCTCAACCACAAGTACCCTTAGTGTGCCATTCTCCGTTGCAAGTGCTCGTAAGTCTTCGCCTTGTTTGTTTACGGTCTCTTGCAATGATACCAAGTACGCCATGATCATGGTTTTTGATGTTGTTTTTTGGGTGGTTGTGTTTCCATCTCCACACTTAGGAGATTTTGGATCATTTTCCACAAGGGTTGTGGACCTTGTTGAAGAAGAAGAACCCTTGCGAGTGCTAGAAGACATTGTATGTAAAATAAGAGATGAGAGTCAATTTTCTTGAACCTATTCACTTCGGAAATGCTGCTACAGAAACACCTTGCATAACTCTGAAAATTTTTGTCTTTACATCAATGCGTAGAGGGCTTCGTGCTCTTTGATTGAGGCTATAGATCACACAAATCGGAGTTCAGAGAGAGAGAGAGAGAGAGAGAGAGAGAGAGAGAGAGAGAGAGAGAGAGAGAGAGAGAGAGAGAGAGAGAGAGAGCCTATAGTGCCGTCTCTAGGGAAATTTCATGTGTACAGAGATGCTACTCTTGTGCATAATGACCCTTGGAGTGAGTGTATGTGCATGACTTCTCCTTCAGCTGCTGCTGACTCTCCCCGATAGTGACCTCTCAGTGCTCTTTTATAAGTGCATGCTCATTAGTCTAGTACAAACTAATTAGGTTTACGACCCTAATCTAGAGAGACTAAGCAGATAGCCTGGTCTTGGATGGTTGATTGGTGCTTTGTTTTGGGAGAAATAACAAAATGATATTCTCCTAGGTGGGCCTTGGTGACCATCACCTAGAAAGAGGTGGAATATACAAATGTTTTTTACAAAGTTTGGCTTTGGAAAATGGAAAATAAATTACCCTATGGATGTTTACTGAGAGAAAATGCATCGTGGATGAGATGTCAAGAAATTGGAGGCTTTACTCGTGCCTTAGTGTAGTGCACTCGTCAATATCCGGTCGGTTGTGGCATGCCTTTGGCGTCTTTATTTGAATTCTTGTCGCTACCACGTGGTTTTGGTGTCTCTTGTCGATGTGTCAATGTCCATTTTCATTGCTTCTTTTCCTTCCTGTGTGTGTCGTGTGTGTGCTTATGTGTGTAGGGTATGTATGTGTTGGGGTATAAAGCCCAATGTGGTCGCCTAGGTAAGTGGGCGGGCCGCCAGGTATGTACACATATTCTTTTGTAAAAACCTAAGAAGAACTCACTATGCTCTACACATTACAGTAGAGCGAGTTCACCATATCGTCGTGCTCTTCTTCTCGCACTCTCTCTCGCGTCGCACTTTCGCTCGTACTCCTTCAATTGGTATCAGAGCTCAGATCGAGGCTCGGGGCAGCACTGCAGGAGGCTAGAGTCACCAGCTCAGATTGGAGTGAAATTCGACAGGCAAAGACACGGCCCCATATCTCGTGGGACAGCTCGAAGGGCTGGGTGTTCTCAGAATTTCATTCTGAGGTCATCTCGGCCACCGTTCGGCTTCGACAAAGGTCTTCGGCCATTTTCGACTACGTGGTCTCGACGAGTGCAGATCTGACTCTGCAAATTTGGGGTTTTTGGCCTACGACTGCAGGTGCTGAGGATATCGAAACTCCCAGAGTGCTAATTTGTGGTTGTCTACACATCGAAGGACGGCTCACAGTTCTTGGAGGCGTGTCACATACGACACGGGCGCATCTACACACAGACTGTAGGCGACATCCACTAGTTCATCAGGTATCTTGTGTTTGCTGCTTGAGATTCCAGATTTCATCCTGACATTGCAGGTACTTCCACATGGGAAGTATTGTCAAAGATGATGTGTGTCTGTTGAGGGTTTGCTGGATGTGAGTCAAACAGCAAACAACCGCCGCAGCGGTTACAGCATATAGTGGGAAATTTGTGGATGTATGACTTTGTGGGAATTCTATGTACTGTTAGATTTACTGCAGCCTTTGTTGAGGGTCGAGTGAGGTTTTATTGAGCTGGGGTATTCTCGAATGTTGAGATCCTTTCGGTGATACAGGTCTTGGAGCGATCCCTCGAGCACCCTTAGATAGGCAGCTAGGATGTATTGACTGTGAGTTAGACAGTTGGGATTGCATCTTTGCTTTACTGCCGTTGAGGCATTGTCGCAATCTATGCTTATAGGACAGTGACAGGACAGTGAGAGACAGTACAGGTGCAGGACAGGTTTACCCGCAGCTTACAGTGTCAGAGAGACAATGTTTTTTGAGCTATTTTTTGGTCTATTTTTTTAGTACACCAGAGCCATTTTACAAAGGAGACTCTGCCAAAATTTTTGCAGAATCTGAAGCTTTCTTGGTTCATTTGACAGGTTGATATTGGTTCAGAGGTCAGTTTACAGGGGAAACTCTGCCGAATTTTTCTAGAAAAGTAAACTACTGTGAAGCGTAGCTATGGCTGGATCACAAGACACCGCTCTTTACAATATCAAGAAGCTGGATGGAACCAATTTCCAATTGTGGAAGAAGCAGATTTGGCACGTGTTGGTACAAAAGAAGCAGATAAAACCTATAAAGCTCAAGGGGATAAAACCAGAAGATATGGACGAAGATGAATGGAGCGAAATGGATGAATTGGCACTTTCTACCATTATGCTGACTTTGGCAAAAAGCGTTTAATTCAATGTAGCAGACGAGATGTTGGCTTATCAAGCATGGTTAAAGCTGAGTGATCTTTATGAGAAGCAGAGCGCAGCTTCACAGGTATACTGGCTTAAGAAGCTTGTTGACTTGAAGATGAAAGAAGGGACACCTATGTCCAGTCATCTGAATGAATTCAACACAATCTATAGTCAGTTTTCAGCTCAAGGTGTCAAGTTTGATGAACCTGTTAGAGCTATGTTCCTGTTGATCACATTGCCAGAAAGTTGGGACACTTTTCGCACAACTTTGAGTAATTCTGCACCTCCAATTGGTTTGAACATAGCAGGTGTAGAAGGAAGTCTGCTTACTGAAGAAACCAATAGAAAGACAATGGACAAAGGCAAAGGAACAGCCTTATTTGTCAGGGGAAGGACTAAAGAAAAGTACAAAGGTGGAAAGAGGAATCAGTCTCGTAGCAAGTCCCGCAGTGCTAAAGGAAAGAGTGACATAGAATGCTACCATTGTGGCAAGAAGGGTCACATGAAAAGAGACTGTAGAGAATGGAAAGCAGAAAAAGGCAAAGAGAAAGCTGAAGACCATGGTGAGAAGAACAAGTCCTCAGTGAAGATTCAAGAAATAAATGTGACAAACACTGTTGCAGAGGATGATAGTCTAGTGTCAGGAGACATCTACTTCTTGAAGAATACAATGGACTCAGCTCTTCTTACAACATCTGATGGAAACGCACTGAGTGACTAGATTATAGACTCAGGGGCATCACTTCATGTGTCTCCAAACAAGGAGTGGTTTACTTCTTATGTGACCACTAAAGATCATGTTCGGCTAGGCAATGGGCAGACATGTGAGATCTTAGGTGCTGGAGATGTTCAATTGAAGTTTCAGAATGGCTCTTCTTTCACGCTGAAGAATGTGAGACATGTTCCCGCAATTACAAAGAGCTTGATCAGCACAGGTTTACTTGATGATGCTGGCTACGTCACCACTTTTGGGCAGAACATGTGGAAGATATCCAAGGGTTCTATGACAGTAGCACATGGAGTAAAGTCTGGAGGACTTTACATGATTTATGTATCAAATGTCTCTAAAAATGTAATCAATGTAACCGAGCAGCCGAACGTTTCTTTGTGGCATTGCTAGTTAGGACATATGTCCAAGAAGGGAATGGAAATCTTGCCTCGTTCTGGTTATTTGCCTAGATTTTCATTTAATGATTTTAAATTCTATGAACATTGTTTGTATGGTAAGCAAACATAGCAGCCACATAAGAATAGAAGCAGTAGAAGAGATACACAGTTGGCACTTGTTCATAGTGATTTGTGTGGACCTATGCCTAACCTATCTCTAGGGGGAGCTTCTTACTTTATGACATTTATAGATGATTACTCGAGGAAAGTATGGGTTTACTTTCTCAAGCACAAGGATGAAGCGTTTAGTGTTTTCAAAACGTTTGTGACACTTGTGGAAAATCAGAGTGGCAAGAAGCTTAAATGCTTACGCACTGACAATGGTGGAGAGTATGTTTCAAAGGCCTTTCAGGACTTTTGTGAGTCAAAAGGTATAAAACGTGAACTTACTGCTCCTTACAATCCTCCTCAAAATGGTGTTGCTGAGAGGATGAATAGGACCATACAAGAGAAGGTCAGAAGTATGTTGTCTAATGCACAACTGCCAAATGGGTTTTGGGCTGAAGCTGTATCAACAGCTGTTCATCTTGTAAATAGATCTCCTAGCAAGGTTTTGCAAAAGGATTCAGCGCCAGAGATGGTATGGTCAGGCAAAATGCCCTCATACAAGCATCTCAGAGTCTTTGGCTGTGAGGCATATACTCACGTTCCAAAGGAATTTAGGAACAAACTTGAGCCAAAGACTAGAAAGTGCATCTTTCTAGGCTATGGTAATTCTGGTGCGATGGGGTACAGACTTTGGGATCCCGAATCCAGAAAGGTTGTCTGCAGCAATGATGTTCACTTTAATGAATCCAAATATCATTCTAAACCAGAGAGCGTTGAGGAGATTAGAAGAGTTGTCTTCCAAGAAGATGGACCTGCACGTGCAAGACAAAATGTCAGGGCTCACGAGGAGCAAGGACAGGATAGAGTGGAACCACAGGTTGTGGCTGAGCCTGAGCCACCTATTGTGCATAGATCTGGACGTGTCACGCGACCTCCTGATAGGTTTGTTCCATCTATGAACTATGTCATGTTGACTGATTGCAATGAGACTTCATGTTACAAGGAAGCAGTGCAAATGAAGGACTTCGGGAATTAGCAATTGGCCATGCAGTCAGAGATGAAAGCTCTGCATAAAAACAAGACATGGAAGCTATTTAAATTACCACGGGGCAAAAAGGCTCTACCCTGTAAATGGGTTTACAGGTATAAGATCACCGCTCATGATAGTCAACCAAAGTACAAAGCAAGGCTTGTTGCCAAGGGCTTTAAGCAAGAACAAGGCATTGACTTTGATGAAGTCTTCTCTCCAGTGGTCAAGATGACTACATTGAGATGCTTTCTTGCATTGGTTTCCATATTAGATTTGGTGTTGCACCAAATGGATGTCAAGACAGCGTTCTTGCATGGTGATTTAGATGTGGAAATTTACATGCAGCAGCTAGAAGGTTTTGTTGAGAAAGGCAAGGAAGATTGGGTATGCCAGTTGTTAAAGAGTCTTTATGGCTTAAAACAATCACCGAGGGCATGGTACCATAAATTCCACAAGTTTATGCTTTCTCAAGGCTACAAACGTAGTGAGTTCGATCACTGTCTATATACAAAGAAGGCTAAGGATGGCAGTTGGCTGATCCTTATTTTGTATGTGGATGACATGTTGATTGCTGGCAAGCACTTGGAAGAAATTTCAGCTTTGAAGTCAAAGATGGAAAAATCGTTTGACATGAAAGACATGGGTGAGGCAAGTCATATACTTGGTATGCGCATTGAGAGAGACAGATCAAAGAAGTTGATTTGGTTATCTCAAACAGAGTATATTGACAAGGTTTTGCAACGTTTCAATTTGGAGAAGGGAAAGGCATTGAGTGTTCCATTGCCACCATATCTGAAACTTAGCAAACAAGATTGTCCTGTGTCTGAGGAAGAACAGGCTGAAATGGATAAGATTCCATATGCGTTTGCAGTGGGTAGTTTGATGTATGCAATGATTGCTACTCACCCAGACATTGCAATTGCAGTGGGAGTAGTAAGTCAATACATGTCAAACCCAGGCAAGAAACATTGGGAGGCAATGAAAGGAATATTGAGATACCTGAAAGCTACAAAGAGTATGCGTATATGCTATGGGAGTCAGGAGCTAAGTGTAAAGGGTTTTACAGACTCAGATTATGCAGGTGACTTAGACAACCGAAGGTCTACGTTAGGGTATGTATTTACATTGGCTGGTGGAGCAGTATCATGGCGTTCTAGATTACAAGATTGTGTTACTCATTCTACTACACAGGCTGAATATGTTGCAGCATCAGAAGCATGCAAAGAATCAATTTGGCTTAATTGACTAGTAACAGATTTGGAAATCAAAGAAGAGATGCCTGTGTTATATTGTGATAGTCAAAGTGCTATACAATTGGATCGCAATCCAGTTTATCACTCAAAGACAAAGCATGTGGATGTGAAGTATCATTTCATCAGGGAAATGATCGAGGATAAGCAACTTCAGCTTGTCAAAGTTCACACCACAGAAAATCCTGCCGATCTACTTACAAAAGGACTTCCCTCAGAGAGCTTTGCGCATTTTCGCAAGCAGTTAGGTGTAGGGTAGTACATCACTTCTCTACATCTCTTGTATATTAGCTTGTATAGGAGCTTCTCTCACACTTAAAGTACCACATTGGACTTTAAGTGGAAGGTTGTTTGGGTATAAAGCCCAATGTGGTCGCCCAGGTAAGTGGGCGGGCCGCTAGGTATGTACACATATTCTTTTGTAAAAACCTAATAAGAACTCACTATGCTCTACACATTACAGTAGAGCGAGTTCACCATATCTTCGTGCTCTTCTTCTCGCACTCTCTCTCGCGTCGCACTTCCGCTCGTACTCCTTCAGTATGTGTGTGTATGTGAGTGTGTGTGTGTGTGTGTATGGAAAGAGAGAGAGAGAGAGAGAGAGAGAGAGAGAGAGAGAGAGAGAGATGTAGAGAGAAGTATATGTGTGTGTGTGTGTGTGTGCGTGTAAGTGTTTGAGAATGTGTGTGTGTGTGGAAAGAGAGATAGCTCCAATGACCAACAAAAATGTCAATCTGGAGGGATGAGCTACCCGGCTAGGGCATGGAAACACTCACACGGTTAGTGAGCTAATTGTGGCAACACAAATGGTTAACTCTATGAGGTGAGCTTCTTGGCCTATGGAGGAGCTAAGCCACAATGAAGGGAAATCTCCATATCCACTTCTCTTCACCTCTAATCAACCCAATCACACACACTACGATTGCAAGACGTACACAACACTAATCCTATCACACAACACACACATAGATCAAACCTACATGCACACACAAGCAAAAGAGAGAAATCGCACAAGATTAGAGAGGGATTAACCACTAATTAGTTAAGATCTAGTTAGTCTAAGCATCATAGGCAATCATAAGAATGAAGAGAGAGGCATAGTGAGAGAAAATGAATCATTGATTAGTGTTAGTCAAGTCTCATGAGCAAGGAGAAGCTCAAGCACCCCATAGCTACACACCTCAAGAGCTTTCACCAAAGAGTGCTTTCAACAAATGACTTGAGAACCCTAATTTCTTTTACACACTGCCTTCTATACCTAGGTTAAAAATATGCAATGTCTAGCCACCCAAGTGCCCAAGGGCTTTAGGGATCACCACTTATTGAATCTGCAACCTAGGCACAGTAAGTGACCTATTCTTTACAACTTGGAACTCCCATTGAGCCCGTAACACATTAAAATATTACAATGGCTTGAAATAATTTGGAATTTACAATACGTGACCATTTTGGGAAAACGTGAAAAATATGTAACTCCAATCCTTACTGCTTCTTCACTTTTATCTTCGATGTGCATTCGTACGTTGTGAGCGGGATGAAAACACACACAACGCCTCTATAACGACCCGACACACACTCTTGGGAAGATACACACACACACTATGGGGCACCACTCGGCTTAGACAACACACCTGGCCGAGACAGGGAACACACCTCTGGAGTGAGAGGAGAGAGACTATCCACTTGCCCACTCCACATAGACACACACACACACACACCCCCAAAAAACTCAGCTCAAAAGAGAAGAATTTATGATGTTTAGATACAATTGAGCTTGGGCCAACACCAATGGGGCAAATAGCTCACACAATATGGGTAAAATAAGCCAGATACAATCACAAACTAGAGCAGAAACTTCGCTCATAGGAGAAACTTACACAGAAAAACAGCAGAAAAAGAGAGAGGAATTTGGCAAAATGGACAGCACCATCGCGTCCGAAAAGGCCCAAAACCCCTGTCTACAATGTCAAAGTGCTCAAATCCGACCTCGGATGAGCAGTTTACGGCCAAAACAGGCTCCAAAATGAGCAAAAACACAGTTGCGGCTGTTCCTCCTCTCTTCTCCAAGTTTTTTCTGGTCTTCTCTCTTGTTTTTCAGTTCCCACACTTAGCTTTATTACTTGGGCACCCTTGGCCTTTTAGATGACCTCAAACGGACCCCGAACAGGCCAAAAACTGACCTCGCAGTGCATAGTTGTCACCTTTTTGCATCATTCGCATACTTGGCACTCAGATTTTTTCCAATAATGCATCTCGCCACCACGTGAAGTGGCCCCAAAAAGTGGTCCTAATGATGACCTTTCTGCATAATTATCACAAGGAAACACCCACGTTGTGTTCGTACTTCTCCACATGCAAGTATTGACCCCGTTCGGCCTCCTGACGCCACTAGATGCCATCTGACGCACCTGCTTACCTCATGTCGTCGGCCCGCGGATAGCTTCCTCGAGAAGTTTTACACGCTATAAACTCCTCATTATTGTAGAAAAACACAGTGGTACTGGTAATAGTGAAAATCGATGCACTATGTACACCCTGTCCTACCTGTACACATGTGGGCCCCACATAACCACCTGGCTAAGGAAAATGGGCAATCCTTTATTTGATGCACCATGCATGTATATGTACATATGCGCAATCCCTTGCTCCAAAAAACTCCTGACATAATTTGCCCACCCCCTAGCCTGCTAGAGCATTCATGCTCAGCAGCAGCACTAGTAGATGCTCATTCCACCTAGATCAAAAGGCCAAAGGCATATCGCCTGATTCTCAAGAAGCATAATAAACAACACCTACATTTGTCAACAATCAACCAAAATGCACCATAGGAATATCCTACTAACACATCCGCCCTGTCTGGAGTTCCAAAAGCATAAATATTGCATGCCACATTCAACCCAACCGATAGAAACAACTCAAGTGAGTCATCACCTGGCATCTTGGCTTCACCAGCCATAGCAACAACCTGCAAATCATGCACCCAAGTAGCTAAAAGCATTGTGTGAAGGTAAAGTTGTTGATATCCAAAGCACAAAAGTATCCCCGTAGCACACATATCCCTAGCATAGGCATCCACATAGCTGAGATTGGACTCATATATGCCAAACCCCTTCTCATCATCATAAGCATACTCATCATCACACATAACTTTATCCTCATCATAATCATGGCTAGCACCACTATCGATAGGTTCTAGCATGGGTTCATCAGTCTCCAAGAATACAGATCCCTGCTCTAAACCACAACCATGCTCACAAATCGGTTCAATCACTGCACAAACATCAAAATATGGCTTCAAAACAGGCTCCACATCCAACAAATCCACAAAATGGCTCTCAACCTTGCCCTCTTCCCTAATTTCCAAGGAACTAGTATCCAAAGATACGTGCTCATCATCAATAACCTTGACCTCACACTCACACCCAGAATCACAAGGTACACAAGTAGCCAATGCATCCTCTTCACGACTTTTCAATCCTGTATCCAAAGCATTACTCACCTCTTTAGGCTCTTCCATAAACCTGTCAACCTGCAAGACCTCTTTACGCTTCACAATAGACCTTGGGAAGAAACGAGAAACATCATAGGATAGGCTACTTTTCACCTGCTTAGGCTTAACTTCATCTTCCATGTCAAATCCATCTTGCACATGCATACCTGTACTGATACCATGTTCCTCAAGACGCTTAAACTTCCATTCCTTGTGCTTTGCAATGCATACCGCATCTTCAAAAGACTCGGGCGTCTTCAACTCAACCTCGAACCGCAACCAAGGTGACAAACCATCAACAAAAGAACTTTTCTTCAATGAACAAGGGAGGGTCTCATCCTTAAGAGCAACACACCAACGAGTCCATAAATCTGTAAAACCTTGTACATAGGCATCAACACCTTCACAAGAACCTTGCTTAAGAGCATTGAGCTCATTCCATACTGCATTTGCATCTTCAAAAACTTGGAAACGCTCTAAAAAAGCTTCTATAAACTTGTCAAGACTCAAACCATAAGAAGAAGCCACTGCTTCTTTAGCTTCCAAATCCATGAACCAAACACGGGCCTCATCTTTCAAAAGCAATCCAAATAGCCTCAAAATCTTGTCCTCATCACACATTTTGTTGCTTATGCATGCCACCTTGACTTGCTCCAGAAAGTCTTCCGCATCTTCACCACTTCTTCCATGAAATTCCGGATAAGAGAAAGCCATGGTTACCCAAGTTTCAATGCTTTGAGAACCTCTTTGAACACACGTGCAAGAACCCAAAACTTTTCACTACTCAATCCCCAGAAAATTCAATGGAGCTCAACTTTAGATAAGGACAAACACATGCACATCAAATGAGTTTTCATAGTTAATCATCGGAATGACAACAGGCAAAGGACATTCCACGATCTCTCTCAATCTTCTTGGCCCAAACATAAAGACTATGCGCTGCTGGAAAAAGATCTTCCTGGACACATGAACATTAATCTGAATTCTTTGAGTTAAATGAAAAGGAGTGAACTGAGGGCCATTTTGATCATCCATTAAAGCCAACCATGAAGCTCCCAAGAAGGCACACCTGACTCAACCTCTGATTTTGCCAAAATTTCAGCAGCATAACAGCATAAATGGCTCAAAATACCAAAAAACCAACCATCATAACTTGGGAAAATTTCAACAGAGTTTCCCCAGAAGTAGAGCAGTAGGAACCCAAAATATAGACTGTCTATGTATGCATAAACTGTCAACAATAGAACCCGAGCATCAAGTAGGAATCACTAGTACATAGCCTATGGCGAGGTCACAAAAAGGGTGCTCCAGCTACCTGTATCACCGAAAGGATCTCCACATTTGAGAATCCCCCAGCTCAATAAAAACCTCACGCTATCGACCCTCACACGAAGGCTAATGCAAATCGCATATAGTCAAGTCTCAGAAATGACTATCTTCCAGACCAAGTCTCAGAAATGGCTCGGACTGCCAAATACAACCAAGTATGGCTCCACAAATGCGTACAATGGCAGTTTCCACAAGTAACGTACAATTCAGCAGACAATGCGCTCAAATAGGCGCCAAGTGATGCATTCCCACAACAACTTCAAGTGACATCACTGCTAGTATATCACTGTACTCCAGCTACCTGTACCTGTGTGAATCACCTGTACCTGTACCTGTACCTGTAACCGTAACCTGTAACCTGTAATCTGCAACCTGCAACCTGTAACCCCGAATCTCGAATCTTGAAGCTCGACGCAGAAGGTACTCGAAGAAGATCCTCAATGGGGGCACCAAAAGAATGTGAGCGGGATGAAAACACACACAACGCCTCTATAACGACCCGAGAGTGGGGGCGCCAAAAGAATGTGAGCGGGATGAAAACACACACAACGCCTCTATAACGACCCGACACACACTCTTGGGAAGATACACACACACACTATGGGGCACCACTCGGCTTAGACAACACACCTGGCCGAGACAGGGAACACACCTCTGGAGTGAGAGGAGAGAGACTATCCACTTGCCCACTCCACACAGACACACACACACACACACCCCCAAAAAACTCAGCTCAAAAGAGAAGAATTTCTGATGTTTAGATACAATTGAGCTTGGGCCAACACCAATGGGGCAAATAGCTCACACAATATGGGTAAAATAAGCCAGATACAATCACAAACTAGAGCAGAAACTTCGCTCATAGGAGAAACTTACACAGAAAAACAGCAGGAAAAGAGTGAGGAATTTGGAAAAATGGACAGTGCCATCGCGTCCGGAACGGCCCAAAACCCCTGTCTACAATGTCAAAGTGCTCAAATCCGACCTCGGATGACCTCGGATGAGCAGTTTACGGCCAAAACAGGCTCCAAAATGAGCAAAAACACAGCTGCGGCTGTTCCTCCTCTCTTCTCCACGTTTTTTCTAGTCTTCTCTCTTGTTTTTCAGTTCCCACACTTAACTTTATTACTTGGGCACCCTTGGCCTTTTAGATGACCTCAAACGGACCCCGAACAGGCCAAAAAATGACCTCGCAGTGCATAGTTGTCACCTTTTTGCATCATTCGCATACTTGGCACTCAGATTTTTTCCAATAATGCATCTCTCCACCACGTGAAGTGGCCCCAAAAAGTGGTCCTAGTGATGACCTTTCTGCATAATTATCACAAGGAAACACCCACGTTGTGTTCGTACTTCTCCACATGCAAGTATTGACCCCGTTCGGCCTCCTGACGCCACTAGATGCCATCTGACGCACCTGCTTACCTCATGTCGTCGGCCCGCGGATAGCTTCCTCGAGAAGTTTTACACGCTATAAACTCCTCATTATTGTAGAAAAACACAGTGGTACTGGTAATAGTGAAAATCGATGCACTATGTACACCCTGTCCTACCTGTACACATGTGGGCCCCACATAACCACCTGGCTAAGGAAAATGGGCAATCCTTTATTTGATGCACCATGCATGTATATGTACATATGCGCAATCCCTTGCTCCAAAAAACTTCTGACAACGTCTTCGGTATTTAGCAGCTTCTGGTAACTGACGTTTACTCAATTACATTCCCCCCTTCCTATTTTAGTGCACGTCCTAAGGCACTGTTGAAAAGTGTCCGTGGAGGTTGTGGAAGGTTTTTGATTGGTTGTTGATGGGTTGATCGTCTTTGTTTGTCATTGAATATGTTTATGAGGTTCAATTTGCTACAGCATCTTCATTGGTCCAAATATGTCTGATGTGAGGAAAAATGTTGCATTTGTCCATTGTAATAGCATAATGATGAGGCTACTGTTTTTTTTTGAAAAATATGTACAAGGGAAGTAGAATGATGAGGTCCTAAATTAGGGTCTAATACCTGGATGACCAAAGGGAAAAAACCTAGTGGAAAAAAAGTGCACCCTGGCGACTTGAGTCTTTACATTCTTGTGCTTACTACAAACATTTCTTCAGGTAAAAGTAAGTTTGAATCCTCAAAAAGAGGATTAGTGAAGGACAAAGTTGGAATTGAAGGTTTCTTTTGCCATACCTGTTTTAGCTTCTTCAAATCTGCATTCTCGTTGTTTGGGTTGTCCTTCCTTGAATGTGAAGACTCCATTATCTGTTTGATTCTCCAATTGGGACTATTGATAGGAGTCTTTGATGTTGTTGTACACCTCTCTTGACTGTCGGCATCTGGCTTTTGACTAGGAGCATTGGAAGAGTTAGGAATCCAAATCTCTTGATGACCTTTGTATCTCCATTGTTGACTTTGCCTAGCTCTAGGGCTTGTTGAGCTCTTGAGATCTTCATGCAGTTCTAATGTAGTTGCAGTTGGCTCGTGGTTGACTGGTATCCAAATCTTTGTATGACCTGTGTAGAATCCTTGTCTAAGAGGAACATTCTTTGAGATCCGTATTTTCTCTGTATCCTCTTGAGAGTTGTGGTTGACTTTAGCATCTTTAGATGTTGTTTTGTTGTATATCTGCTTCTTAGGTATCCTAGGATATTGTCGAGGTTGAGACCTTATGGGCCTTCTTTCTTGGGAGGGTCTTGATGTTACTTCATATGCTCTAACTTGCAATTTTGGAACCCATATCTGTCTAATACCTCCATAGTACTCTTGTTCTTTTAGACTCCATTGTGATGCTATCCATCCCATGTGTTTGTCTTTCTGTGTTGATTTCATGTTCTTAATCCAAACTGGATCATTGACTTTGACAAAATTGCTCTGAAGAAACACTTGCTTGACTTTCCTTTGCTTTGTTGAGTACTTTGGCTGAAATATCTTTGCTTTTCTGGTTTCAATTGGGTCAGCCTTTGACTTGAAGTTTTGAAAGCCTGACTTGCTTGAAGAAGCTGATCCATTAGGGTTCTTTGATATAGAGGCATATGTTGTTACACCTTCTTTGATAATTGATGGAGAGTCCGCTTTGGCCTTACTTTTGTCTGCAAGATTTGTCTTCTTTACCTCGGGTCTCGGTGGCATTCTCTCCTCAATAACTTTTGTGGTTGTTCTTTGTTCTGTTTTATATTCACTTGTTATTGCCTGATTTGCTTTAAGCTCTTCTGAAGTTCTATTCGATGGAGATGAATCATCTTCAATAATATTTGCTTTGGCATCAATCTCCATTTGAACTCTGCTTGAGGGCCTTATGCTATCGTCTACGGGTGACTAGTCTTGGTCTTCATTCTTTGTTGCCTGTGATGACTCCGTGATGTTTGAACTTTGTATCTCTAGCATCTCCTGGGCCATTGGCATTCCCATATGATGTCGTCTGGCATATCCTTTACTGTGATCACATGGAATTGAGTTGTGATGATTTTTGAACTTACTTCAATGGTGATGGAGATCATTATATGCTCACAAATTCAGGAGCATCTCCTAGCTGTGGTTCGCCACATCTTTTCCAAGTGCAAAAAGACATAAGACCATATTAGGTATTTTGGTAAAAATCTCACATTATGGGAATCTCCAAATCGACCGAATTCATGTAATTTGGGAATTTTCCACTTAAAGTGGGAAAAATTGAGGTGTGTGGCTAGTAAATAAAGTGAAAATCTCATAGGATTGTGGTGTTGATAAACACCAAAAGTCAAGAGGATGTACAACACATGGATTTGAATAATAACTATAAATTACATAAAACAAAGGAAGATACAAAAAAGATTTTGTTTACAAATTGACTAGTATAGTCACAATAGAAGCTCCACATAATTCTACTCCACATTTGATACCATATCCGAACTTTGATCCAAGTGTGGCTGATGTGCACGAGTGAGGCCTTCTTTGGCTTTTAGAGCATGTCTTTCTGGAATCTTTATTCTAGAAAATGGTCCTTCTTTGTTGGGTCTCCAGGACCAAACAATTGCATCTATAGTTTCCCACACTTGTGGGTCCTTATAGTTGACAGCCCAATAACCCTTCCAACAATTACTGTAAGCTTGAGTATCTGTCATCCCACTTTTTCTCGCGCAAGGTGCCCAATATTGAATCAAGAGTTTTCTGTAGTTTGGTGATGTAGGCTCATTATCAATGTCAGATAAAGCCATTGCAAGCCACACTGGATAGATTTCTGTGTCACTCGGAACAAGCATAAGAAAGTCACCTTGGTGCACATCAGACATAGGGTCAAACTCTTCCCTTGGCCTATCTCGTTGAGGCCCACAAAAATGATCGTTCAACTCTTCAAGGCCTAGGAATCTTTCTGCTCCTTGTTGCAAATTCATTGTAGTGCTTTGTAGGTGAGAATATTCTTGAGTTTTTGGCCAAAACATTTCATACAAGACTCCCTCTGATATGATTGCTTTTCCAATCTCTTCAATTACCTTACTCCAATAATCTATCACGGGTCTATAATATCGCGGAATACTTGAACCATTCCCTAAATTTTTCCAAAATTTTATATAGTTCTTTAGCCCCAAAATGACTTCTTCGTGGGCCTTGACATACTCCGCCATTTGTACTAGAGGTGGATCTCCATGTGGTAACATTGGCTTGCCTTCTGTGTCTGTTTTCCAAAGGCGAATACTTCCACTCCAACTTGATACACCTACATGTGCCTTATATTGCATCATTGGTGTCTCATCCTGCATAAAGAACCTGAACTGAAGCGGTTTGGAATGTCCAACAAGTATGTCTTGTCCATCACAAAGATAGCCATCACAATATTGCTTGAAATCGGGGATCTTTGTGAGAAAAAATGGAGCTGGAGATGAAGATGAGCTGTTTCGTAATGTATCCATCAAATGTGGCAAAGTATAGGTTTGTGTAACTCTCAACTTCTCTGAAAACCTACTAAACATGGCGTCTATGTACTCATGTGTATGCCCAACCATTAAAAATCCCAGCTGGATGGTTTTGAAAACATCCCTTGCAACAAGCATTGACAAATAGGCAAATAAGTATCGATTTTTGTTTTCCCCTGCACAATTATCCAATTGTAGCAACAAGTTCTCTGGCAATCTGCGAAATGTTGACCCCAATTCCTCTTCTGCAATTTCTGACGACTGCACAATGGGCTCTTTTCCATCACTCAAGTTATGGTAGTCCAAAGCATCCCTTGAGTTCAAAGCATGTAGTAGTGAAATATTGCTCCTTGGAAGTCCATTTGTTACTAGATCACCAAGAGGATGCTTATCTATCCTCTCGAGGTTATGTAAACAATTAGCAATTGAGCCAATTGTAAGATTTGGATCAGCTGGCCACAAACCATTCAAGACAAAGTGTCCGTAATGACCTTCTCCATGTCCATGAGTGATCATGCCAATCAATGCCACCTGCAGATTATATCCTGAATCCACACCCTTGGGAACAATGCGTAATCTAGGAATGGCAGTCTTCTTTTGATCCATCTTATCATGGATTATGCATACATATTTGTGTGGTTGAGTTTCTGAATACGTGCGCCATGCATAATATAGGCTTCTGCAACTCTTTTGTTGTGCCATGTGAACTTCTCTCTCCCTCAAGAGAAGAGCTCTCTATTCAAGAGAAGGTTTAGCTTCTAACCTTGCCTTGATTGAGCTACAAATATTGCACTTAGAGAACTCACTCGTCTTTGTTAAAGTGACATGTGGGTACTCTTTGTTCCAAATTCTACCAAAAGAAGATTGGGATAGCTTCTTCTCATAGCCCATTTGGTCAAGTGTCGTGCTGATTTCACATAAAATATCCACTTGTTTGTATGTTGATGGAATCACCAATTGAGTCTCTCTTGAGCCATCTAGCAGTGTTCTACTTCTATGTGGCATCTTCTCAGAGTTGTTTTCCACAAACTCATTTAGTAGTGCTCTTGCTAAACTAGTATGTTGAAGTCCCCTTCTCAATGTACATGTGTTCCCATGTACATATTGGCGCACACCATTTTCAAAGTTCTCCTTATATCGATAAAATGATGTCTTTGGTATTCCATGTAGCTCATACCATGCTCTACAACAAACAATAGAGCCATTTAGCCTGAATTGGTATCGTGACTTCTCATCTTTCTGATAACATATAGAAAGAACATCATAAACATAATTAGTGCGTGATTTTTGAGACTCTCCCCAAAATTGTTGTCGTAACCTTGTCACCATATCACGATCTGCAAATTGGCAGCATTTTTGTGCACAACAATCAATGCATGATACCCTTTGAATTGATTTGTTTGAAAGGTAAAAAGTCGAAGCTGGTGCTGCTTTTGATTTTTGAGTCCTGTTCATGAAAGTGTATCGTCTCTTCCTTGACAACTGGACAACATTACTCCCATCAAGTTTTTTTCCAACATTGCCATCGTTGGATACATCCTCATATGTAGCATGCATGCCATCAACAGGAACAAAGCGTTGTAATGGGCTCCCATTCAACATTGTTGTCTGCTTGATGGGCCACTTTAGCAAAGTGATGCTACCCACTTCAACCACATCATCAATGCTTGCATTTTCTCTTTCAATACCCACACCCACACAATCAGGACCAAGTTCCTGAAAGTTGACATAATCATGTGGAAATACATATAAGATGGTCCCTTCATTCATGGTTTGCATCATTGTGTCATCTTTTAAAAGGACCCTCTGATTTCTCCAAGACTCTCGAATCATTGCTTCAAATTCTGGGCTTGTCATAGGTATTGCATCTGTAACTAGAGGATCAGAATGATCATGTTCTTCATCACCATTGTAGCTTTCGTGTGGATCAATTAAGTTCCCATTTAATACAAAAGATTGCAAAAGAAGCTTTGACCATCGAACAACACTCCATAATGAGCCTTGGAGAGATGAAGTATCCATTGTAGGAAAAGGTAGGACCACATCCTTCAAGCATTCCTCCACTAGTATGGAGACATTTCCCAGCCCTATCTTTGTACCACCACAAGTGGAATCTGGATCTGTTCTACACACACAACCAATACCAACGATTTCATTGTTAAGTATCATATGTACTTTCTCCCCAGATTTGAAGTCCATCCTGTAAGTAAAAAGATTACATTGTTAAATCCATAGTTATAGAAAAATACTCATCAAACAAAAAATCATGCTACAACATGAAAAAGGTTTGCATAGGTTGGACAAGTGGTGAACCTTGAGACCAAATCCTCCTTGCTATATTAATGGAAGCAAGGTTGGACAAGTGGTGGACCTTGAAACCAAAGCCTCTTTGCTATATGAGAGCATAGGTTGGACAAGTGGTGGACCTAGTTGTAATACCCACTGCCACCTATCAACTACTATAGGACTATGCTTTCCAATGTCCAAGTATCCCTTGAGTCTTTCAAGGTTGAACACGTGGTGGACCTTGAAACAAAAATCCCCTTTCTATATCAGAGCATAGCTTGGACAAGTGGTGGACCTAGTTATAATGCCCAATATCCAAGGTGAAATACCTTAGGACTTTGCTACCTTGCTTGCCAATGTTTACGTAGCCCCTCATTTCTTTAATGGAAGTAAGGTTGGACAAGTGGTGGACCTTGAAACCAAAGCCTCTTTGCTATATAAGAGTATAGGTTGGACCTAGTTTTAATACCCACTGCCACCTATCAACTACTATAGGACTATGCTTTCCAATGTCCAAGTATCCCTTGAGTCTTTCAAGGTTGAACACGTGGTGGACCTTGAAACGAAAATCCCCTTTCTATATTAGAAAGGTTGAACACATGGTGGACCTTGAAACAAAAATCCCCTTTCTTTATCAGAGCATAGCTTGGACAAGTGGTGGACCTAGTTAGAATGCCCAATATCCAAGGTGAAACACCTTAGGACCTTGCTACCTTGCTTTCCAATGTTTATGTAGCCCCTCATTTCTTTAATGGAAGCAAGGTTGGACAAGTGGTGGACCTTGAAAGCAAAGCCTCTTTGCTATATGAGAGCATAGGTTGGACCTAGTTGTAATACCCACTGCCACCTATCAACTACTATAGGACTATGCTTTCCAATGTCCAAGTATCCCTTGAGTCTTGCAAGGTTGAACACGTGGTGGACCTTGAAACCAAAATCCCCTTTCTATATCAGAGCATAGCTTGGACAAGTGGTGGACCTAGTTATAAAGCCCCTCCTTTCTTTAATGGAAGAAAGGTTGGAAAAGTGGTGAATCTTGAAACCCAAACCCATTGGCTATATATAGAGGATATCTTGGACAAGTGGTGGGCTTAGTTGTAGTATCCAATGTCCAAGGTCCAAGGTGAACTATGTAAAGACCTTACTTCCAAAAACAGAGTCGTACAAGTGGTTCTCCTTGAAACCAAAACCTCCTTAGTGTATTAGAACATAGCTTGGAGAAGTGGTGGACTTAGTTGTAATGGTGAATGTCCAAAGCAAACTATTATAGGACCTTGCTTCCCAAATCAAGTTTGGACAAGTGGTGGATCTTGAAACCAAAACCCCCTTACTCTATTAGAGCATAGCTTAGATAAGTGGTGGACCTAGCTGCCATGGAAAATGTTCAATCTGAACTGCTGTAAGACCTTGCTATTAAATGTCTAAGTAGAGCTAGCTTCTTTAATGGAATCAAGGTTGGGAAAGTGGTGCATCTTGAAACCAAAAGCCCTTTATTGTATTAGAGCATAGCTTGGACAAGTGAGGGACCTAGTTTTAATGTGTGATGTCCAAAGAAAAGTATTACAAGACCTTGCTTTCCAATATTTGAATTGGTCAAGTGGTTAAAACTAAGTATAAAACTTTGACCATTTTCTTCTCGAATTGCCAAAAAGCTAGTTTTAGCCACCCCTAAATGAAAATGGTTTAGGGTGGCCTTAAACAATGTTTTTTCAAAGACTTGAACAAAAGGGTTGCCGAAGAGTAATGACAATTTATTGTGGCTTGAAGTGCCTGAGTATGTGAAAACAAGCCTAGGTTTTCCACGAGGCAAAAGGTGACATAATAAGAACATTGGAAAGTTAGGATTGACCATGTGGCCTAAACTTTGGCAAGTGAAGTGGTGGCCAAGTTTTGTGGCACAGTGTGTACTTGGTCCTATATGTGTTGACCACTTGGCTAAATCTAGGACCATAAGGCCAAACCTTTGGCACCTTAAATATAGTATGGGACATAATCTAGAACTGCTATAGTAAATTAGTAGTATAGCTAATATGTTAATATTTGTATTATATTTAAGTATATGCTAATATAATTTATGTTCAAAATTTCACTAATGAAGAATGTTCCCATTTAGCACTCCAGATGCGGGGTCTTAGGGCAATGCCACAATGGGGTGACAAGGCAGTGCTTCCACGTGAGGTTTGGGGGTAGCGCTCTTGATGGGGATGTGGAATATAGCGCTCTCGATGGCGGGGCTTGGGAGGTTGATTTTGGGATATTGTTCTGGGCGGGGTCCTGGGGCAGCGCCTGTTTTAAAGTGAATTCCTAGTATAGAGTTACGCATGTTTTTCATATTTTCAACCATGATTTCTTTAATTTTGGCCGTGTGAATTGGTTAATTTTTTATATTGCTTTTGTTTTTTTTAATCCTATGATAAAACATGGACTTGTAGCATACGTGGCATTCTAATAAACCCTATCAAGATTAGGCACACAGAGAGCGCACGAGAAACGCACACAGAGAAAGCAGGCGAGCAGCAAACACACAGAAAGCGCACACAGATCGTACACAGTTGGAGTATACGCGCGCATAGAGGAGCAAGCTTGGCATCGTACACAACACACAGGTGGAGTGCACAGGATTGAAAGTTTGCGCACAAGATAAAGAAACAGCAGCGTACACAATGCTTTCCAGAAGGGCAGGATCGGGCAGTCTTCTCAGGAGACATTGCACACCTCACGAATAGAGAAAAAACAGGTATTTCTCTCTCTCTCACTCTCTATCTTTCTCCATATAGAGAAGATGGTTCTCTGTAACTCTTCTTGCACACACACTCTCTCGTCAAAAGACAGAGATACATAGTTTAAAAGTATCCCCGCACACATACACATATTCCCACACATCGTCTTCCTCTCTTCCACATACATAACCACAATGAAATCTGTTATCTTGCTGTCTCTCTCTTGAAAATACATGCACATATTCCCACACATCGTCTTCCTCACTTCCACATACATAACCACAATGAAATCTGTTATCTTGTTGTCTCTCTCTTGAAAATACGTGCACATATTCCCATACATCGTCTTCCTCTCTTCCACATACATAAACACAGTGAAATCTGTTATCTTTCTCTCTCCTCTCTCTAAAAAATAGGTATTTATCTCTCTCTCTCTCTATCTATCTATCTCTGTATCTTGCTATCTCTCTCTTGAAAATACATGCTCATGTATGTGTGCGTCTGTGTTATCTATGTGTATGTATGTATATTTGTGTTATTTCATTGTAATACTCATACATAATGCAGATACACAATTACACTTAATTACGATATGCACACATAGTATATATACATACATAAATATCACAAATAACTAACACATTGTAATACTAGTAAAATTGAATGGAAGACTTACTTGCATGATCTGTTAAAGTCGATTCTTGTAGCGAGTTCTGGATGTATGCTGAGCTGATTTTCCTCTAATCCATTTGTAGATATGATTGTAACTTCTGTTTCTCAAAAATAGTAGTGTTGTTTAGTGATACACCTAATGGACATAAATGGTTTAAACTAGGACATGTAGACCAAAAATACGTGTATTTCTTTGGATGAATATATACACTTTTTGGTGACCCTTACCACAAGTGGTGGACCTTGAGACCAGTGGACTATAAGGACCTCCAAACAATACCTTGTACACTCAATCCTTCTTGGTATCTAGGTTGGACAAGTGGTGGACCTTGTTCAAATTCTCTAACCACTCTCTCTAACATGGTGACATAATTTAGGTGTGATAAATTCATATCTATGCAAACTAATATCAGTTTAGGCTTGTTAATTTGAATTTGTTTGAATTTATGTACAATATAATGATTTGAGGTTTGCATATTTGAATTTAGGTGGTATAATGATATCTTTTTGTGGTAAACTTGAATTTAAAATCAATTTCGCGTGGAATATTTTAAATTTAAGTAGTAAAATTTAAATTTTTATAAAAAAGTTTGAACTTTTAAAATTTGGGCGGGATAGTTTAAAATTTAGGCGGGATATTTAAGATTTGGGAGGGATATTTTAAATTTAGGCGGGAAGGTTTTGAATTTATAGCGAGATCTCCCTTACATAAGAGAGTATAGGTTGGACAAGTGGTGGACCTTCAAGCTAGAGCATCCATGCTACTGGACATGATAGGTAGGGAATCTAGTTGAATATTGTATGTATAATATATATGTAATAGATCTAGCTTGGACAAGTGGTGGACCTTGGAACAAAACCCCATGTAAAACATATCATGCACATTCCAAGTGGTAAAAAAAAATATCATTTAGAATATAGCCTTATAGGTTGGACAAGTGGTGGACCTTAACATCCAGATATTCTTCATATAATGACATAGAGTGGAAAACTGGTGAATCTTGAGACCAAACCATGCTACTAGCGATAATAGCTTGGACAAGTGGTGGACCTTGAAAGAAAACCCCCCATCTACGAAATATCGTGGGTTTAAGGTATTTCGATGGAGCCTAGCATCTTGGAGACATCGTGCATCTTGCTTCTCTTCATGTTTCAATGGAGCCTATCTTGGACAAATGGTGGAGCATCCTTCTCTCCATGTTTCAATGGACCCTAGCTTGGACAAGTGGTGGACCTTTGCTTCTCTCTATTATTCAATAGAGTTAGCTTGGACAAGTGGTGGACCTTGGAACCAAACCCCCATTTAAAACCTATCATGGTCACTCCAAGTGGTGAGAAAGAATAACCTTTAAGATATAGCCTTATAGGTTGGACAAGTGGTGGACATTAACACCCTAATATTCTTAATATAATGACATAGAGTGAAAAAGTGGTGAATCTTGAGACCAAACCACTCATGCTACTAGCACTAATAGCTTGGACAAGTGGTGGACCTTGAACGTAAACCCCCCATGTTTCAATAGAGATAGCTTCGACAAATGGTGGAGCATCCTTCTCTCCATGTTTCAATGGAGCCTAGCTTATACAAGTAGTGGACCTTTGCTTCTCTCTATGATTCAATAGAGTTAGCTTGGACAAGTGGTGGACCTTGGAACCAAAGCCCCATGTAAAACCTATCATGGTCACTCCAAGTGGTAATAAAGAATAACCTTTAAGATGTAGCCTTATAGGCTGGACAAGTGGTAGACCTTAACACGCGCATATTCTTAATATAATGATATAGAGTGGAAAAATGGGGAATCTTGAGACCAAACCACTCAGGCTACTAGCAATAATCGCTTGGACAAGTAGTGGACCTTGAATGTACACCCCTCATCTACGACATATCGTGGGTTTAATGTTTTTCAATGGAGCCTAGCATCTTGGAGACATGGTGCACCTTGCTTCTCCTCATGTTTCAATGGAGCCTACCTTGGACAAATGGTGGAGCATCCTTCTCTCCATGTTTCAATGGACCCTAGCTTAGACAAGGGGTGGACCTTTGCTTCTCTCTATGTTTCATTAGAGTTAGCTTGGACAAGTGGTGGACCTTGGAACCAAACCCCCATGTAAAACCTATCATGGTCACTCCAAGTAGTAAGAAAGAATAACCTTTAAGATGTAGCCTTATAGGTTGGACAAGTGGTGGACCTTAACACCCACATATTCTTAATAAAAGTGGTGAATCTTGAGACCAAACCACTCAGGCTACTAGCAATAATAGCCTGGACAAGTGGTGGACCTTGAATGTAAACCCCTCATCTACGAAATATCGTGGGTTTAATGTATTTCGATGGAGCCTAGCATCTTGGAGACATGGTGCAGCTTGCTTCTCGTCATGTTTCAATGGAGCCTATCTTGGACAAATGGTGGAGCATCCTTCTCTCCATGTTTCAATGGACCCTAGCTTGGACAAGTGGTGGACCTCTTTTTCTCTCTATGTTTCAATAGAGTTAGCTTGGACAAGTGGTGGACCTTGGAAACAAACCCCCATGTAAAACCTATCATGGTCACTCCAAGTGGTAATAAAGAATAACCTTTAAGATGTAGCCTTATAGGTTGGACAAGTGGTGGACCATAACAGGCGCATGTTCTTAATATAATGACATAGAGTGGAAAAGTGGTGAATCTTGAGACCAAACCACTCAGGCTACTAGCAATAATAGCTTGGACAAGTGGTGGACCTTGAATGTACACCCCTCATCTAGGACATATCGTGGGTATAATGTTTTTCAATGGAGCCTAGCATCTTGGAAACATGGTGCACCTTGCTTCTCCTCATGTTTCAATGGAGCCTACCTTGGACAAATGGTGGAGCATCCTTCTCTCCATGTTTCAATGGACCCTAGCTTAGACAAGGGGTGGACCTTTGCTTCTCTCTATGTTTCAATAGAGTTAGCTTGGACAAGTGGTGGACCTTGGAACCAAACCCCCATGTAAAACCTATCATGGTCACTCCAAGTAGTAAGAAAGAATAACCTTTAAGATGTAGCCTTATAGGTTGGACAAGTGGTGGACCTTAACACCTACATATTCTTAATAAAAGTGGTGAATCTTGAGACCAAACCACTCAGGCTACTAGCAATAATAGCTTGGACAAGTGGTGGACCTTGAATGTAAACCCCTCATCTACGAAATATCGTGGGTTTAATGTATTTTGATGGAGCCTAGCATCTTGGAGACATGGTGCAGCTTGCTTCTCGTCATGTTTCAATGGAGCCTATCTTGGACAAATGGTGGAGCATCCTTCTCTCCATGTTCAATGGACCCTAGCTTGGACAAGTGGTGGACCTTTGTTTCTCTCTATGTTTCAATAGAGTTAGCTTGGACAAGTGGTGGACCTTGGAACCAAACCCCCATGTAAAACCTATCATGGTCACTCCAAGTGGTAATAAAGAATAACCTTTAAGATGTAGCCTTATAGGTTGGACAAGTGGCGGACCTTAACACGCGCATATTCTTAATATAATGACATAGAGTGGAAAAGTGGTGAATCTTGAGACCAAACCACTCAGGCTACTAGCAATAATAGCTTGGACAAGTGTTGGACCTTGAATGTAAACCCCTCATCTACGACATATCGTGGGTTTAATGTTTTTCGATGGAGCCTAGCATCTTGGAGACATGGTGCACCTTGATTCTCCTCATGTTTTAATGGAGCCTACCTTGGACAAATGGTGGAGCATCCTTCTCTCCATGTTTCAATGGACCCTAGCTAAGACAAGGGGTGGACCTTTGCTTCTCTCTATGTTTCAATAGAGTTAGCTTGGACAAGTGGTGGACCTTGGAACCAAACCCCCATGTAAAACCTATCATGGTCACTCCAAGTAGTAAGAAAGAATAACCTTTAAGATGTAGCCTTATAGGTGGGACAAGTGGTAGACCTTAACACCCACATATTCTTACTAAAAGTGGTGAATCTTGAGACCAAACCACTCAGGCTACTAGCAATAATAGCTAGGGATAACCATTAAGATATAGTCTTTCAAGGGGTGAGAAAGAATAACCATTAACATATAGTCTTATAGGTTGGACAAGTGGTGGACCTTAACACCCAAATATTCTTAATATAATGACAGAGAGTGGAAAAGTGGTGAATCTTGAGAGCAAACCACTCATGCTACTAGCGATAATAGGTTGGACAAATTGTTGATCTTGAATGTAAACTCCCCATGTACAAAATAACGTGGGTTTAAGGTATTTCGATGGAGGCTAGCATCTTGGAGATATGGTGCAGCTTGCTTCTCTTCATGTTTCAATGCTTCTCTTCATGTTTCAATAGAGTCTATCTTGGACAAATGGTGGAGCATCCTTCTCTCCATGTTTCAATAGACCCTAGCTTAGACAAGTGGTGGAACTTTGCTTCTCTCTATGTTTCAATAGAGTTAGCTTGGACAAGTGGTGGACCTTGGAACCAAACCCCCATGTAAAACCTTTCATAGTCACTCCAAGTGGTCAGAAAGAATAACCATTAAGATATAGTCTTATAGGTTGGACAAGTGGTGGACCTTAATACCCAAATATTCTTAATATAATGACACAGAGTGAAAAAGTGGTGAATCTTGAGACCAAACCCCTCATGCTACTAGCGTTAATAGGTTGGACAACTGGTGGACCTTGAATGTAAACCTTCCATGTTTCAATAGAGTTAGCTTCGACAAATGGTGGAGCATCCTTCTCTCCATGTTTCAATGGAGCCTAGCTTGGACAAGTGGTGGACCTTTTGCTTCTCTCTATGAGAAGAATAAAGTTAGCTTGGATAAGGGGTGGACCTTGGAACCAAACCCCTATGTAAAACATATCATGGACATTTCAAGTGGTGAGAAAGAATACCCTTTAAGATATACCCTTATAGGTTGGACAAGTGGTCGACCTTAACACCCAGATCTTCTTAACGTAATGACATAGAGTGGAAAAGTGGTGAATCCTGAGACCAAACCACTCATGCTACTAGGGATAATAGCTTGGAAAAGTGACTAGCCTTGACGTTAAACCCCACATGTAAACAATATCGTGGGTTTAAGGTATTTCAATGGATCCTAGAATCTTGGAGACATGGTGCAACTTGCTTCTTTTCATGTTTCAATAAAGCCTATCTTCCACCAATGGGGGATCATCCTTCTCTAAATGTCTCAGTAGAGCCTAGCTTGGACAAGTGGTGGACCTTTGCTTCTCTCTATGTTTCCATAAGGTTAGCTTGGACAAGTGGTGGACCTTGAAACCAAACCCCCATGTAAAACATATCATGGTCATTCCAAGTGGTGAGAAATAATACCCTTTAAGATCTAGCCTTATAGGTTGGACAAGTGGTCGACCTTAAAACCTAGATCTTCATAATATAACGACATAGAGTGGAAAAGTGGTAAATCTTGAGACCAAACCACTCATGCTACTAAGAATAATAGGTTGGACAAGTGGTGGACCTTGAATGTAAACCCCCCATGTACGAAATATCATCGGTTTAAGGTATTTCAATGGAGCCTAGCATCTTGGAGACATGGTGCAGATTGCTTCCCTTCATGTTTCAATGGAGCCTATCTTGGACAAATGGTGGAACATCCTTCTCTCCATGTTTCAATGGACCCTAGCTTGGACAAGTGGTGGACCTTTGCTTCTCTCTATGTTTCAATAGAGTTAGCTTGGACAAGTGGTGGGCCTTGGAACCAAACTCCCATGTAAAACCTATCTTGGTAACTCCAAGTGGTGAGAAAGAATAAAGTTTAAGATATAGCCTTATAGGTTGGACAAGTGGTGGACCTTAGCACCCAGATATTCTTAATAGAATGACATAGAGTGGAAAAATGGTGAATCTTGAGACCAAACCACTCATGCTACTAGAGATAATAGGTTGGACAAGTGGTGGACCTTCAATGTAAACCCCCCATGTTCAAAATATCATGGATTTGAGGTATTTCAATGGAGCCTAGCATCTTGGAGACATGGTGTAGCTTGCTTCTCTTCATGTTTCAATGGAGCGTATCTTGGACAAATGGTGGAGCATCCTTCTCTCCATGTTTCAATGGACCCTAGCTTGGACAAGTGGTGGACCTTTGATTCTCTAATAGAGTTAGCTTGGAGAAGTGGTGGACCTTCAAACAAAACCCCCATGTAAAACCTATGCTGGTCACTCCAAGTGGTGAGAAAGAACAACCCTTATGATATAGCCTTATACGTTGGACAAGTGGTGGACCTTAACACCCAAATATTCTTAATATAATGACATAGAGTGAAAAAGTGGTGAATCTTGAGACCAAACCACTCATGCTACTAGCGTTAATAGGTTGGACAAGTGGTGGACCTTGAATGTAAACCCCCCATGTTTCAATAGAGTTAGCTTCGACAAATGGTAGAGGATCCTTCTCTCCATGTTTCAATGGAGCCTAGCTTGGACAAGTGGTGGACCTTTGTTTCTCTCTATGTTTCAATAGAGTCAGCTTGGACAAGTGGTAGACTTTGGAGCCAAACCCCCATGTAAAACATATCATGGACATTTCAAGTGGTGAGAAAGAATACCCTTTAAGATATACCCTTATAGGTTGAACAAGTGGTCGACCTTAACACCCAGATCTTCTTAACGTAATGACATAGAGTGGAAAAGTGGTGAATCTTGAGACCAAACCACTCATGCTACTAGAGATAATAGGTTGGACAAGTGGTGGACCTTGAATGTAAACTCCCCATGTACAAAATATCGTGGGTTTAAGGTATTTCAATGGATCTTAGCATCTTGGAGACATGGTGCAGCTTGCTTCTCTTCATGTTTCAATGGAGCCTATCTTGGAAAAATGGTGGAGCATCCTTCTCTCCATGTTTCAATGGACCCTAGCTTAGACAAGTGGTGGACCTTTGCTTCTCTCTATGTTTCAATAGAGTTAGCTTGGACAAGTGGTGGAACTTGGAACCAAACCCCCATGTAAAACCTATCATGGTCATTCCAAGTGGTGAGAAAGAATACCCTTTAAGATATAGCCTTATAGGTTGGACAAGTGGTGGACCTTAACACCCAGATCTTCTTAATATAATGACATAGAGTGGAAAAGTGGTGAATCTTGACATCAAACCACTCATGCTACTAGTGATAATAGGTTGGACAAGTGGTGGACCTTGAATGTAAACCCCCCATGTACGAAATATCATGGGTTTAAGATATTTCAATGGAGCCTAGCATTTTGGAGACATGGTGCAGCTTGCTTCTCTTCATGTTTCAATCAAACCTGGCTTGGACAAATGGTGGAGCATCCTTCTCTTCATGTTTCAATGGAGCCTAGCTTGGACAAGTGGTGGACCTTTGATTCTCTCTATGTTTCAATAGAGTTAGCTTGGACAAGTGGTGGACCTTGGAACCATACCCCTATGTAAAACCCATCATGTGCATTCCAAGTGGTGGTAAATAATACCATTTAAGATATTTCCTTATAGGTTGGACAAGTGGTGGACCTTAACACCCAGATCTTCTTAATATAATGACATAGAGTGGAAAAGTGGTGAATCTTGAGACCAAACCACTCATGCTACTATGGATAATAGGTTGGACAAGTGGTGGACCTTGAATTTAAACCCCACATATACAAAATATCATGGGTTTAATGTATTTCAATGGAGCCTAGCATCTCAAAGACATGGTGCATCTTGCTTCTCTTCATGTTGCAATGGAGCCTATTTTGGACAAATGGTGGAGCATCCTTCTCTCCATGTTTCAATGGACCCTATATTGGACAAGTGGTGGACCTTTGCTTCTCTCTATGTTTCAATATAGCTAGCCTATATTAGACAATTAGTAGACCTCGAATCTCTCCATGTTGTCTAGAGCTGAGCTTGGACAAGTGGTGGACCTTACTTCTCCCTTCCCTTAGTTTAATAGCTTAAATGATCACTATGTATACTTTTTTAGATCTAGCTTGAACAAGTGGTGGAACTTGTATTCACACAAACTTAATCCATTACAAAAAAGTATATGTTAAAATAACATTTGGTTTTTTTTGTTTCAGGAAAGATGGCTCCAAAAAAACAGGTTGCAAGGGTTGCTGTCTCAGTTGACTATACTTGCAATGATCTTAGGAAATGGTATTTGGACATACATGGTATAGAGGGTGCACAATTTCATAAGGTGCATCTATTTATTGCCAAAAAGGAGAATGACAGCTTGTTTGAAGATGTTGGACAAGTTGTGGAAGCATCTGTCTCTGTAGTTGATAGTCATCCAGAGGTGGAATGCATTGACATTCTAGTTCCAATGAATCTAGAATTTCAACTATCTCCAGGAGCATATGCATTGGAGCGCATGTCTAGAAACAAAGAAGAGACAATGTTTTCTCGAGGATGGAAGTTTGCAGAATCAAATCCAAATATCACAGCAGATCAACTTCAAAGCTCCATCATTGCCACACTACAATGAAAAAAGGTGAAAGCTTCACGACCACCATCCACAAAGAAGCAAGCAAAAGTGCAGAAAGTAGAAGCTAAGCGAACTAGTTCCATTTTGGATGTAGACAAGGCATCTTTGGCATCCTCATCAACAGAGGGTTCAATGTCAAAGATGAGAATTGTGGATCCAGATGTTTTAGAAGCTGAGGCCATGAAAGGACAAGAAAAAGATACAGGTGGAATGAATAAGTACATAAATTATTTTCCTTTCCAATATAGGGAATTTGATATCCCTATTCAAAATTGTTGGCTTGCTCCTGATCACTATAATGCACGTATTATGGATAAAAAACACGCTGAAAGTGTGTTATTTGGATTTTCACGGAGTACGACCAAGCCTGCAGCATGTGCATATTTGATGCCTGTTCGAAATGCAAAATCAAAGAAGGGGACTCCTTTGGCAGTAGAAGAGGTAGAGGAGCAAAAAATTAAACATTATCATTATTGGATTCTTGATGGGCAGCATTCAATCTATGCTGCAAAAGTTTTGCTTCACAATGAACAAAACAACAAAGAGATCTTTGAAAGACTGATTAGCGTGTATAAATTTAGAAAGGCTCGCATTGTTGTGAATGCTCCTCCATTTGTTGCAACTGCTATATCTGCCATTGCAAATGAGGAGGCTCAGGCATTGTATGTCAAGCAACCTTACAGCCAAATATTGAGACATTTACGGAGTCAATGGATCTTCTCAGGACGACCACCAAAGGCAGCAAGTGGAATTGCAGAGGGACATGCATCTCGTGCCGGATGGGATGTAAGTTATTTTCTTTGTCTTTTTTATAGTGTTTAATTAACAAATCTTTCTCAATAGTTTAATTATTTCTCTATTTCTTTTTAGGGTTTTCTTCGATTGGCAAGAATGAGTGCAGCAGCAAGTTGGATTGCTAAACAGGCACACATGGTCACGTACTCTGATTTAGTTTATGATTGCTGGATAGAAATCATTGAAAATCTAGAAGAGGAGAATAAGAAACCCCCAACAACTGTATTTAGATACCTTTGTGGCCTTGAGGAATCAGAGGTAAAGACTATTCAAGAAGAGATTAGAGATGAGAAGATTTTACTGTCAAAGAGTGCAAAGGATGGTGATGCAACTGACATGTATGATTGAATCAAGCAGTTGAAGCAAGACAAATTGATTCAAGATGCACTTCTTGAAGGCTTCAACAATTTGAATGAGTCTTCACCATGTAAAGACTGGGAGGAGGTGGTCAAAATGTATAACATCAATGATGTTGTTTATAAAACAATTTTAATGCTATGCAAGGAATGGATCAGATCTAGTTTGACACGTGGAACAAAGAAAATGGCTTTTCCAGATGGAGCAATAAAATACATGCAATGGGCAATTCACCTTCAAAAGGAGAAAACTGAGCCTAGAGATTTGCCATGGTCAATCTATGTGGTGAGCCTACAAATGGAAGGCAATCTCTACTTGATGCGCCACTTCATTAATAAAGTGCCTATTGGCTTATGTGTTTTAGATATGACAAAAAACGTTGGAGGCAATTTGAAGTGGAGTGAGGAGACATTTAACAATGCTTTGGATGGGATCTTGGCTATTGCTGGAGGGTCAACAGATCCTGGATTTGTCTTTCTTGCATTTGTGGATTTCACTAACTTCACAAAATTGCAATGTGCCTTTCACGCCATGGGAGATAATCTGAGCTACCATTGTTGTGGTGCATTGCATCACTTTCCATCAGCTCCTTGCAAAGGAGCAATTCAATTCCTAACAGCTATTGCCTTCTTGGGACAAGGCAATGCATTTGAAGACCTGAGAAGAAGATGAGAGGAACATCCCATGCCAATTCATTGTTCTCTTCTTCAAGTAGTAGATAACGATATGTCAGATTTGCAATATTTGGAGGCCAAAAAAAGAGCTTTGGTCAAGCACTACATTCATACATATTGTTTTGAAGACCGCAAGCTTGTTGATGTTTTTGGTGATGGCTCCTTGGTTGCACAAGAAGGAATACAACAGAAAAAAGAAGTTATCTGCTTAATTGATAGTGTGGAGGAGGCAAAACGCGTGGATACCATGCTGCTAGACTTTGTTAAGTCTCATGAAGATATAGAAAAATGGGCTGGACTTCAACAATCCACTTCGCAATCAGGCGACATTGTGCCTGTTACAGAGGAGTGCTCTCCACAAAGAGAAGAAGAACAACAACAACACCATCCTCTGTCAATGGAGGACTTTTTGGAAATGGAGACACGTATGTTTTGAGTTTCTTGTGCATGTTAGTGTTTCTTGTTACTGATTTGATACTCTTAATGTTAGATTTTGCTTTATATAGTATTGATTGAGTTTGTATTTTTTATCTCAAGCATTCAAGGTTTGAATGTAAATAGTAAATTACTTGAGTTTTTGAATGGTGGATCTGTAGACTAAAACTATAACATCTAATACTCACAAAGACTTAATTACTTAAGAGCTTGAACTCAATAAGTTTTGGACCTTTTATCAATACCCCCTTGATATGATACATTAGATCGTAGCATGGTTAAATGGTGATGCTTCATAAATTGAACCTAGCTTAGACAGGTGCTCGAGCCTAAATTTAAACTAACCTTGCTAGAAGGGAGCTTATGTTTGGACTTTGAGAACTAGCATAAGTAATCAATTAGAGCATAGATTAGACATGTGGTGGTGGCCGGCCTTAGAGACCAAAATCTTAATGAGCTTGGAAAGGTATTTAAGTACTGCAATTTACTTAGTTTTAGTACTCATTAAATGCATAGCTTGACAAAAGGTGGACCTTACATGGATCCTAATTTCAAGAGGTGTGGTAGACCTTCAAAACAAGCTCATATAGCTTGGACATGTGATAGACCTTGCATGAAGACTAGTTTAGTCAAGTGTGGTACACCTTGTAACCAACACCCATTTGTTATATTAGCTTGGACAAGTGGTGGACCTTGCTTTTATGTTTCAATGGAGCATATTTTGGACAGGTGGTAGACCTTGTTTCTCTCCATGCTTCAATGGAGAGAAACTTTAGCTTGGACAAGTGGTGGACCTTGTTTTTATGTTTTAAAGGAGCATATTTCGGACAAGTGGTAGACATAGTTTCTCTCCATGGTTCAATGGAGCCCACCTTAGACAAGTGAAGTACCTTGAAACCAAACCCCCATAATACAACCTACTAAATAGGTTAGAAAATTGGTGGGATATGAAACCATCCATGATAGAGCATAGTATAGGTGAAAACGTAGTGGTCCTTATATCAATTACCCATGCATAGCTTGGACAAGTGGTGGACCTTGATTCTCTCTATGTTTCAATGGATCCTATCTTGGACTAGAGATATATCTTACTTAGTTCCATGCTTCAATGGATTGTAGCTTGGATAAGGAGTGGAACTTCAAACAAAACTCCATAGCATAGCATATATTAACAATTCATGGGTTTTATAGAGATTGTCTTGCCTATTTTGGAGAGTTGGTACACCTTTATTCTCCATTCTTCAATGGATCTGAGGTTGGACAAGCGGAGCTGGAGAAGTGGTCAACCTTAAAATGAAACCTCCCATGCTACAATCCATCATAGATCGTATATGTAGTGGACCTTGAAACTCTTTTATGTCCCTATCTTAGAGAAGCATTGCACTCTTGATTATCTCCATACATGAAGGCAAGGTTGGACAAGTGGTGGACCTTCAAACCAGAATCTCTATGCAATAATAGGCAAGTGGTGGAGCTTGTTTTCTCTATGTTCCAATGGAGCCTAGCTTAGACAAACAATGGAGCTTGCTTCTCTCCATGTTTCAATGGATCCTAGCTTAGAAAAGTGGTGGAGATTTGCTTCTCTCCATGTTCCAATGGACCATAGCTTAGACAAGTGGTAGACCTTGAAAAACACCCCCCGTATACAACATATTATGGGGTTTTCATGTTTCAATGGCTCCTAGCTTGGACAAATGGTAGAGCTTGCTTCTCTTTATGTTTCAATGGATCCAATCTTAGCCAAGTGGTGGACCTTGAAACAAGAATCCCCCCCCCCCATGTACAACGTATTATGGGTTTTGAAAGCACTGGGAGAAAATAATAGCTTTGATAAGTGGTGGACCTTGCTTCTCTCCATGCTTCAATGGAGCCGAGGTTGGACACATGTTGGAGAGAAGATGGTTGCCCATGAAATAAGACCATGCATGCTATAATTAATCATATGTTGTACACATGGTGGACCTTGCAATTGTTTTATATGCCTAACTTGGACAAGTGGAGGATCCTTGATTACCTCCAGATATCAACAACAAGCCAAGTTTGGACAAGTGTAGTACCACCAAACCAGAATCTATATGCTACAATAGAGTATAGGTAGGACACGCGATGAACCTTGATATCAAACCATCCATGCTACTAGAGAAGATAGGTTTCACATGTGGTGGAACCTTGTATCAATGTTCTATGTGTAGTTTTTGACTAGTGATAGACCTTGAAACTAATCCCTCTAGGCTACAAGAAAAAAGAGATGGTTGAGGAGGCTAGACTACTTTTGTTGCATCAATGCATCCCATGTTACCACATATACTATAGGGTTCTTGGATAAGTGTTGGATCTTGTGTCAATGCTCCATGTCTAGCTTGGACAAGTGGTGGACCTTGGTTCTCTCTATGCTTCAAATGGGCAATAGATTGGAGACACAGTGGCCTTTTTTTTCCAATGATTTTATTTTTTGGAAACCTTGGAGGCACCATGTAAGAGGCACTCTAAGTCTTCCATGCAATGGACCTATTGGACTATAAAATAATGATATCTTTCTTTGATATTGTCATTATTTTATGCATAATATTTTCTTCTTTTTGCAGACACAAAGGAGTTAAGTGATATAACAACTAGATGTATTTCACACTATGATTGGCATGAAGATCCTTTTGGGACACCAACTTTTCCTATTCCCAAAGATGTAATTTTCCATATTAACGGTGTGGATTTTGAAGTGCGACTTTCATGTATTGAAGGAGCTGGTTATGGGCTATTTGTGCATACTACCCTGGAAAGTGGTTTGACTATTCTAAACTATGGAGGGCATAAGTATAGATTTCAAGACTGGAAAAAGATATGCAAAATATTTCCAAGAGCTTATAAATATTCTCTTCTAGAGGCAAAATCCTCGTGCTTCCCCACCATTCCGTACCATGGCCTCCGAAAACACGTCCAAGGATAAGGAAAACCACCCGATCCCTTTTTCGCCACGCTTGCCTACCAACTTGAATTGGGCCTATCTTGATGTCCATGACTCCGATAAGCAAGTCGCCAATTTCGGTTGACTCCCCACATCGCATGCAATTTTTCCGAACCTTGGCGAGCTCAAGAAAGTATCATCGGTGCACCTATAAACGTGGCCCGGTGAGCACATACTCAACCCCCGACAAATATTCCACATGCCCATAACTTGCACATCTAAGCTCCGAATGGCGAACCGAAAAGGCTGGCATGCTTCCCAGCTCAAGCACTTTATGCATGTCCAGTCATATCACATTGGTCCACCTATATGTACCTGCCCTGCTCATCGAAGATCTGCAAAGCATTCCATCTTCGAACAAACATAACTTTCACACCAGGACTCTGTTTGACGAGCCGTCTAGACTTGCTCGGAAAGCCCATTGAGCACCACACCCTTGCACACAAAACCACCACTTTGGACATATAAGGCCATCACCTAGTTTGGCGTCTGGCAGCACACCCTTGGTAAAAAAAACCATCATATGCATACATTTCCCGATCCACCTAACCATAGTGGCACTTCACAGCTGTAGTATCACCTGGGCTTGCATCTCCTCAAACACATAGGCCCGCTTGTGCGCATTTGTACTGTCGACAGCATTTGGCTGTACCATCATTGCCCACCCCCTCATTGAACATTTATGTTCAACCACAAAGAGGCTTAGTGCTCTAAAAAAACAGCCACACCAAAACAAACTCTCTGCACATCACAAAACCACCTAACATATGTACAAAACCTGGCATTTGCTACCCGTTGCCTTTGTTTATGCAGGTTGCCCAACCCCCTGCTTTACCTGTCATCAACCGCCTCGGTCAAACACCATGTAGTGGTCTCTTCCGTCCACTTGTAACACCCTTGCATAGTGCCATACCAGGGCATATAGCCATCTGCATACCCAAACTGCCATCAACCATCTTCTATCACTCCAAGCACTCCCTAGAAAACTGTCCACTCTCATCCAAGCACCTCCAAGAACATCAAATAGAGCACTATCGTGCTCAACCAACACTCCCGGCATACCTACATCATCACTCGTACCAAACAGACCTAACATATCTGATGCGCCCTCCCATCCATGTAAAGCTAGATCCTCGTCTAGCAGATCTTGTACGTGCTCAACGACACACTGCACAACTACCTGTACTAGCATCCCCTTTAACCACCACTCATAGACCTGAAGCTTGGACACCGCCTTGGAATCCACATCACGTGTCATAGAGGGCACTGACTGCATAGGAAGCACCTCTAAATTTGATTCCACAATGCCCTTCTCACCTGCCATGCACTCAATTCCAACATCATCGAGCTCCTCCTCTTCAACTAGCCCTTCAAGGTAGATAAGCACCACTTGCTTGTCAACTGCAACTACCTGCTCTTCTACCGCTGCATCATCAATCTTTGTCAAGGAAGAGAGAAACTCGTTCTCTATCGCATCACCCTCGTTCTCTTCCATAGGCACTGTTGCTCTATTCCTTTTGGTAAATCTTTGCACCTGTTGCACCACCATGGCATACTCTACTGCTATATTCATCAACATGGCCATTAGCATGGCATTGCACACCAGCTTTATCTGATCTTCACCAGTAGGTCTAGGCTGCTCCACTTGGTCTTCACTAAGCACTTCGGCTTGCACTCTATGCTGCTCCTCACACACATTTACTGCCTCTCCACTCACGTGTAAGAGGTTGAACTCATCATACCTGGATTGGGACGAGTCGATCTCCCAACTAGTGTCTGCGTCCATAGAACTATCATCACTCGACCTAGTCTCCTCCTCTGTTTCAAGCTCAAGAACCTTTTCTAGCTTCACCGCTTCGATCTCATCTGCAAACCGCACTCTTTGGTCCTTACCACACTTCAATGGATCTTCTACAGTCGCACCTTAACTTGACAGTACCTCCTTTGTCCATTTTGGAACCACCTACACATCCTCCATAGTTAGAGCCACTCTAGCCGACATCTTTAGCATAGGAGCCACCCTGTCTCTCTGAAGCCAAAGAACCCTTGGTTCTTCTCGCACATGCACTTCTCTTTGCACCATCCTTGGCTCGGCTACCACCACATCAACCTGCTTTGGCATCACATCACCTTGAAAACCCTGCCTAGTTTCGCGTTTCTTCAGAATCTTCTTGGTCTGCCCTTTCTCTATAGCCACCGCTTCCTCGTATGACACTGGGCCATCTATCTCCACCTTATTACGCACTTCCTCATGTAGGCAATCCATGAATTTGCTCAACTTTAAAAAAACTCGCATTTTCTGCAGTAGTTACCTTGATCAACTTCCCCCAAAGGGCTTCGAACTCCCACTCGAACGCTTGAAAATCACCTTCCAAGCTTTGCTTCAAACCGTCTAGCTTTCTCTTTACTTCATCCAGTTGCGCATCCGCAACATATCTACTTCGAAAAGCCACCTCTAGGGATTTACAACATGCCTTTTCTTCACTGCGTAGGCCATCAAACCATAGCCTCATTTTACCACGAACCAGGAGCGGAAACACCTCTACGGCACCTTCTTCCCTAGACAAACCGCTTTCCAGCACGAACAACCCATAGTCTTGGAACCAGTTTCCTGCATCTTCAACCCCAGGGAAAATACGAAATCCCGTCCAAGCCATTACTTCTCTAGCAGCACCTGCTCTTCAAAGGCCGCACCTTTGGCATCACCAAAATCATTGCTTTGTCTTCAAACAGGAGCATCAGTGTGCTCCTCCGTGAGGGCACGAGAAGATGGAGAGGGGGAATGTGGAACACACCCGACACACAAACATCTGCCTCTATATAGCTCAGGTTATTCACAACACCCGTGTCCTCTCGAAAACACCTTCAAAAAAGACGACTCATACTAGCACGGCGTCGCTTGGACTTCGTCCAACACACACACGCTTTGCACAATCCTCTGACAGCGATCACACCAATCTTGCCCGCTTCTCGCTCTTCCACAACTCAACACCTCTCTCTCTTTCTCTCTCTCACCCACCGGAGGGCCCGGAAGGCGAACACACTCAAACACACCGACACCACACACCCTAGAGACGAGCAAAGAAGAAAGGGGGGAAGGGGGAGAGACGATGTCAAATTCAGTAGTGAAAGCTTCTCCTTCAAAAGAAAACACCATGTACAAACTACGTGAACCATGCTCAAGGCTACGCCATCGCCATCGCCACTTCATACAGAGGGGAACACACCCCCCTCGCCACTCGATCCGTCGGCACACGCCTTGATGAAAATCCATCGTTCGCTTTGCTCACGTAGCAGCTACACGTCTTGGTAGCCTTCACTGGCTCCTTGTTCTGCAAGATGCTCGCCTTTCTGAGCCACTTCACGGATCACACTTCACCATTGTGTGTCGGCTCCAATTGTTGAGTGCACCCAGCTTCTCTCTTTTCCCCTTCCCAATTCTAGCCAAAGAAAAAACCTCCCCTCTCTCGAAGGAGCTGCCCCTTTTTTCCTTCTTTTCTTCCTCTTGTATTTACTTTCTAAAAAACCCCTTTAGCAGTAGCGACGGATGCTATTGCTCTTCTTGGCCTCACCCCAAGCTTTTGCCGTTTTGTTTAACTATTGAGGTTAGCCTCCTTTTTTATTTTCCAACTCCAGCCACCTTTCCTTTTGCATTTACAACTAGGAAAACATTTGGCACATGTTCCTCCACATCGTCGGTGCTCACAACACAACCAGGGCTTGCCATAAGAATTTTCCGGCTATGTTGCATGGGAGATCCACTTGACGGTCCCAAAATCCTCGTGCTTCCCCACTATTCTGTACCATGGACTCCGAAAGCACATCCAAGGATAAGAAAAACCACCCGATCCCTTTTTCGCCACGCTTGCCTACCAACTTGAATTGGGCCTATCTTGATGTCCATGACTCCCATAAGCAAGCCGCCAATTTCGGCTGACTCCCCACATCGCATGCAATTTTCCTGAACCTTGGCAAGCTCAAAGAAAGTAATGACGGCGCACCTATCAAAGTGGCCCGGTGAGCACATACCCGACCCCCGGCAAATATTCCACATACAAGACCATATTAGGTATTTTGGTAAAAATCTCACATTATGGGAATCTCCAAATCGACCGAATTCATGTAATTTGGGAATTTTCCACTTAAAGTGGGAAAAATTGAGGTGTGTGGCTAGTAAATAAAGTGAAAATCTCATAGGATTGTGGTGTTGATAAACACCAAAAGTCAAGAGGATGTACAACACATGGATTTGAATAATAACTATAAATTACATAAAACAAAGGAAGATACAAAAAAGATTTTGTTTACAAATTGACTAGTATAGTCACAATAGAAGCTCCACATAATTCTACTCCACATTTGATACCATATCTGAACTTTGATCCAAGTGTGGCTGATGTGCACGAGTGAGGCCTTCTTTGGCTTTTAGAGCATGTCTTTCCGGAATCTTTATTCTAGAAAATGGTCCTTCTTTGTTGGGTCTCCAGGACCAAACAATTGCATCTATAGTTTCCCACACTTGTGGGTCCTTATAGTTGACAGCCCAATAACCCTTCCAACAATTACTGTAAGCTTGAGTATCTGTCATCCCACTTTTTCTCGCGCAAGGTGCCCAATATTGAATCAAGAGTTTTCTGTAGTTTGGTGATGTAGGCTCATTATCAATGTCAGATAAAGCCATTGCAAGCCACACTGGATAGATTTCTGTGTCACTCGGAACAAGCATAAGAAAGTCACCTTGGTGCACATCAGACATAGGGTCAAACTCTTCCCTTGGCCTATCTCGTTGAGGCCCACAAAAATGATCCTTCAACTCTTCAAGGCCTATGAATCTTTCTGCTCCTTGTTGCAAATTCATTGTAGTGCTTTGTAGATGAGAATATTCTTGAGTTTTTGGCCAAAACATTTCATACAAGACTCCCTCTGATATGATTGCTTTTCCAATCTCTTCAATTACCTTACTCCAATAATCTATCACGGGTCTATAATATCGCGGAATACTTGAACCATTCCCTAAATTTTTCCAAAATTTTATATAGTTCTTTAGCCCCAAAATGACTTCTTCGTGGGCCTTGACATACTCCGCCATTTGTACTAGAGGTGGATCTCCATGTGGTAACATTGGCTTGCCTTCTGTGTCTGTTTTCCAAAGGCGAATACTTCCACTCCAACTTGATACACCTACATGTGCCTTATATTGCATCATTGGTGTCTCATCTTGCATAAAGAACCTGAACTGAAGCGGTTTGGAATGTCCAACAAGTATGTCTTGTCCATCACAAAGATAGCCATCACAATATTGCTTGAAATCAGGGATCTTTGTGAGAAAAAATGGAGCTGGAGATGAAGATGAGCTGTTTCATAATGTATCCATCAAATGTGGCAAAGTATAGGTTTGTGTAACTCTCAACTTCTCTGAAAACCTACTAAACATGGCGTCTATGTCCTCATGTGTATGCCCAACCATTAAAAATCCCAGCTGGATGGTTTTGAAAACACCCCTTGCAACAAGCATTGACAAATAGGCAAATAAGTATCGATTTTTGTTTTCCCCTGCACAATTATCCAATTGTAGCAACAAGTTCTCTGGCAATCTGCGAAATGTTGACCCCAATTCCTCTTCTGCAATTTCTGACGACTGCACAATGGGCTCTTTTCCATCACTCAAGTTATGGTAGTCCAAAGCATCCCTTGAGTTCAAAGCATGTAGTAGTGAAATATTGCTCCTTGGAAGTCCATTTGTTACTAGATCACCAAGAGGATGCTTATCTATCCTCTCGAGGTTATGTAAACAATTAGCAATTGAGCCAATTGTAAGATTTGGATCAGCTGGCCACAAACCATTCAAGACAAAGTGTCCGTAATGACCTTCTCCATGTCCATGAGTGATCATGCCAATCAATGCCACCTGCAGATTATATCCTGAATCCACACCCTTGGGAACAATGCGTAATCTAGGAATGGCAGTCTTCTTTTGATCCATCTTATCATGGATTATGCATACATATTTTTGTGGTTGAGTTTCTGAATACGTGCGCCATGCATAATATAGGCTTCTGCAACTCTTTTGTTGTGCCATGTGAACTTCTCTCTCCCTCAAGAGAAGAGCTCTCTATTCAAGAGAAGGTTTAGCTTCTAACCTTGCCTTGATTGAGCTACAAATATTGCACTTAGAGAACTCACTCGTCTTTGTTAAAGTGACATGTGGGTACTCTTTGTTCCAAATTCTACCAAAAGAAGATTGGGATAGCTTCTTCTCATAGCCCATTTGGTCAAGTGTCGTGCTGATTTCACATAAAATATCCACTTGTTTGTATGTTGATGGAATCACCAATTGAGTCTCTCTTGAGCCATCTAGCAGTGTTCTACTTCTATGTGGCATTTTCTCAGAGTTATTTTCCACAAACTCGTTTAGTAGTGCTCTTGCTAAACTAGTATGTTGAAGTCCCCTTCTCAATGTACATGTGTTCCCATGTACATATTGGCGCACACCATTTTCAAAGTTCTCCTTGTATCGATAAAATGATGTCTTTGGTATTCCATGTAGCTCATACCATGCTCTACAACAAACAATAGAGCCATTTAGCCTGAATTGGTATCGTGACTTCTCATCTTTCTGATAACATATAGAAAGAACATCATAAACATAATTAGTGCGTGATTTTTGAGACTCTCCCCAAAATTGTTGTCGTAACCTTGTCACCATATCACGATCTGCAAATTGGCAGCATTTTTGTGCACAACAATCAATGCATGATACCCTTTGAATTGATTTGTTTGAAAGGTAAAAAGTCGAAGCTGGTGCTGCTTTTGATTTTTGAGTCCTGTTCATGAAAGTGTATCGTCTCTTCCTTGACAACTGGACAACATTACTCCCATCAAGTTTTTTTCCAACATTGCCATCGTTGGATACATCCTCATATGTAGCATGCATGCCATCAACAGGAACAAAGCGTTGTAATGGGCTCCCATTCAACATTGTTGTCTGCTTGATGGGCCACTTTAGCAAAGTGATGCTACCCACTTCAACCACATCATGAATGCTTGCATTTTCTCTTTCAATACCCACACCCACACAATCAGGACCAAGTTCCTGAAAGTTGACATAATCATGTGGAAATACATATAAGATGGTCCCTTCATTCATGGTTTGCATCATTGTGTCATCTTTTAAAAGGACCCTCTGATTTCTCCAAGACTCTCGAATCATTGCTTCAAATTCTGGGCTTGTCATAGGTATTGCATCTGTAACTAGAGGATCAGAATGATCATGTTCTTCATCACCATTGTAGCTTTCGTGTGGATCAATTAAGTTCCCATTTAATACAAAAGATTGCAAAAGAAGCTTTGACCATCGAACAGCACTCCATAATGAGCCTTGGAGAGATGAAGTATCCATTGTAGGAAAAGGTAGGACCACATCCTTCAAGCATTCCTCCACTAGTATGGAGACATTTCCCAGCCCTATCTTTGTACCACCACAAGTGGAATCTGGATCTGTTCTACACACACAACCAATACCAACGATTTCATTGTCAAGTATCATATGTACTTTCTCCCCAGATTCAAAGTCCATCCTGTAAGTAAAAAGATTACATTGTTAAATCCATAGTTATAGAAAAATACTCTTCAAACCAAAAATCATGCTACAACATGAAAAAGGTTTGCATAGGTTGGACAAGTGGTGAACCTTGAGACCAAATCCTCCTTGCTATATTAATGGAAGCAAGGTTGGACAAGTGGTGGACCTTGAAACCAAAGCCTCTTTGCTATATGAGAGCATAGGTTGGACAAGTGGTGGACCTAGTTGTAATACCCACTGCCACCTATCAGCTACTATAGGACTATGCTTTCCAATGTCCAAGTATCCCTTGAGTCTTTCAAGGTTGAACACGTGGTGGACCTTGAAACAAAAATCCCCTTTCTATATCAGAGCATAGCTTGGACAAGTGGTGGACCTAGTTATAATGCCCAATATCCAAGGTGAAATACCTTAGGACTTTGCTACCTTGCTTACCAATGTTTACGTAGCCCCTCATTTCTTTAATGGAAGTAAGGTTGGACAAGTGGTGGACCTTGAAACCAAAGCCTCTTTGCTATATAAGAGCATAGGTTGGACCTAGTTTTAATACCCACTGCCACCTATCAACTACTATAAGACTATGCTTTCCAATGTCCAAGTATCCCTTGAGTCTTTCAAGGTTGAACACGTGGTGGACCTTGAAACCAAAATCCCCTTTCTATATTAGAAAGGTTGAACACATGGTGGACCTTTAAACGAAAATCCCCTTTCTTTATCAGAGCATAGCTTGGACAAGTGGTGGACCTAGTTATAATGCCCAATATCCAAGGTGAAACACCTTAGAACCTTGCTACCTTGCTTGCCAATGTTTACGTAGCCCCTCATTTCTTTAATGGAAGCAAGGTTGGACAAGTGGTGGACCTTGAAAGCAAAGCCTCTTTGCGATATGAGAGCATAGGTTGGACCTAGTTGTAATACCCACTGCCACCTATCAACTACTATAGGACTATGCTTTCCAATGTCCAAGTATCCCTTGAGTCTTGCAAGGTTGAACACGTGGTGGACCTTGAAACCAAAATCCCCTTTCTATATTAGAAAGGTTGAACACATGGTGGACCTTTAAACGAAAATCCCCTTTCTTTATCAGAGCATAGCTTGGACAAGTGGTGGACCTAGTTATAATTCCCAATATCCAAGGTGAAACACCTTAGAACCTTGCTACCTTGCTTGCCAATGTTTACGTAGCCCCTCATTTCTTTAATGGAAGCAAGGTTGGACAAGTGGTGGACCTTGAAAGAAAAGCCTCTTTGCGATATGAGAGCATAGGTTGGACCTAGTTGTAATACCCACTGCCACCTATCAACTACTATAGGACTATGCTTTCCAATGTCCAAGTATCCCTTGAGTCTTGCAAGGTTGAACACGTGGTGGACCTTGAAACCAAAATCCCCTTTCCATATCAGAGCGTAGCTTGGACAAGTGGTGGACCTAGTTATAAAGCCCCTCCTTTCTTTAATGGAAGAAAGGTTGGAAAAGTGGTGAATCTTGAAACCCAAACCCTTTGGCTATATATAGAGGATATCTTGGACAAGTGGTGGGCTTAGTTGTAGTATCCAATGTCCAAGGTCCAAGGTGAACTATGTAAAGACCTTACTTCCAAAAACAGAGTCGTACAAGTGGTTCTCCTTGAAACCAAAACCTCCTTAGTGTATTAGAACATAGCTTGGAGAAGTGGTGGACTTAGTTGTAATGGTGAATGTCCAAAGCAAACTATTATAGGACCTTGCTTCCCAAATCAAGTTTGGACAAGTGGTGGATCTTGAAACCAAAACCCCCTTACTCTATTAGAGCATAGCTTAGATAAGTGGTGGACCTAGCTGCCATGGAAAATGTTCAATCTGAACTGCTGCAAGACCTTGCTATTAATGGAATCAATAGAGCTAGCTTCTTTAATGGAATCAAGGTTGGGAAAGTGGTGCATCTTGAAACCAAAAGCCCTTTATTGTATTAGAGCATAGCTTGGACAAGTGAGGGACCTAGTTTTAATGTGTGATGTCCAAAGAAAAGTATTACAAGACCTTGCTTTCCAATATTTGAATTGGTCAAGTGGTTAAAACTAAGTATAAAACTTTGACCATTTTCTTCTCGAATTGCCAAAAAGCTAGTTTTAGACACCCCTAAATGAAAATGGTTTAGGGTGGCCTTAAACAATGTTTTTTCAAAGACTTGAACAAAAGGGTTGTCGAAGAGTAATGACAATTTATTGTGGCTTGAAGTGCCTGAGTATGTGAAAACAAGCCTAGGTTTTCCACGAGGCAAAAGGTGACATAATAAGAACATTGGAAAGTTAGGATTGACCATGTGGCCTAAACTTTGGCAAGTGAAGTGGTGGCCAAGTTTTGTGGCACAGTGTGCACTTGGTCCTATATGTGTTGACCACTTGGCTAAATCTAGGACCATAAGGCCAAACCTTTGGCACCTTAAATATAGTATGGGACATAATCTAGAACTGCTATAGTAAATTAGTAGTATAGCTAATATGTTAATATTTGTATTATATTTAAGTATATGCTAATATAATTTATGTTCAAAATTTCACTAATGAAGAATGTTCCCATTTAGCACTCCAGATGCGGGGTCTTAGGGCAATGCCACAATGGGGTGACAAGGCAGCGCTTCCACGTGAGGTTTGGGGGTAGCGCTCTTGATGGGGATGTGGAATATAGCGCTCTCGATGGCGGGGCTTGGGAGGTTGATTTTGGGATATTGTTCTGGGCGGGGTCCGGGGCAGCGCCCCGGGCGGGGTCAAGGGGCGGGGTCGAGGGGCAGCGCCCCCGCGGGGCTAGGGGCAGCGCCCAAAGATTTTTTTTTTTTTTAAGTGAATTCCTAGTATAGAGTTATGCATGTTTTTCATATTTTCAACCATGATTTCTTTAATTTTGGCCGTGTGAATTGGTTAATTTTTTATATTGCTTTTGTTTTTTTTAATCCTATGATAAAACATGGACTTGTAGCATACGTGGCATTCTAATAAACCCTATCAAGATTAGGCACACAGAGAGCGCACGAGAAACGCACACAGAGAAAGCAGGCGAGCAGCAAAAACACAGAAAGCGCACACGGATCGCACACAGTTGGAGTATACGCGCGCGTAGAGGAGCAAGCTCGGCATCGTACACAACACACAGGTGGAGTGCACAGGATTGAAAGTTCGTGCACAAGACAAAGAAACAGCAGCGTACACAACGCTTTCCAGAAGGGCAGGATCGGGCAGTCTTCTCAGGAGACATTGCACACCTCACGAATAGAGAAAAAACAGGTATTTCTCTCTCTCTCACTCTCTGTCTTTCTCCATATAGAGAAGATGGTTCTCTGTAACTCTTCTTGCACACACACTCTCTCGTCAAAAGACAGAGATACATAGTTTAAACGTATCCCCGCACACATACACATATTCCCACACATCGTCTTACTCTCTTCCACATACATAACCACAGTGAAATCTGTTATCTTGCTGTCTCTCTCTTGAAATGGAGCCTATTTTGGACAAATGGTGGAGCATCCTTCTCTCCATGTTTCAATGGACCCTAGATTGGACAAGTGGTGGACCTTTGCTTCTCTCTATGTTTCAATATAGTTAGCCTATATTAGACAATTAGTAGACCTCCAATCTCTCCATGTTGTCTAGAGCTAAGCTTGGACAAGTGGTGGACCTTACTTCTCCCTTCCCTTAGTTTACTAGCTTAAATGATAACTATGTATACTTGCTTAGATCTAGCTTGAACAAGTGGTGGAACTTGTATTCACACAAACTTAATCCATTACAAAAAAGTATATGTTAAAATAACATTTGGTTTTTTTTGTTTCAGGAAAGATGGCTCCAAAAAAACAGGTTGCAAGGGTTGCTGTCTCAGTTGACTATACTTGCAATGATCTTAGGAAATGGTATTTGGACATACATGGTATAGAGGGTGCACAATTTCATAAGGTGCATCTATTTATTGCCAAAAAGGATAATGACAGCTTGTTTGAAGATGTTGGACAAGTTGTGGAAGCATCTGTCTCTGTAGTTGATAGTCATCCAGAGGTGGAATGCATTGACATTCTAGTTCCAATGAATCTAGAATTTCAACTATCTCCAGGAGCATATGCATTGGAGCGCATGTCTAGAAACAAAGAAGAGACAATGTTTTCTCGAGGATGGAAGTTTGCAGAATCAAATCCAAATATCACAACAGATCAACTTCAAAGCTCCATCATTGCCACACTACAACGAAAAAAGGTGAAAGCTTCATGACCACCATCCACAAAGAAGCAAGCAAAAGTGCAGAAAGTAGAAGCTAAGCGAACTAGCTCCATTTTGGATGTAGACAAGGCATATTTGGCATCCTCATCAACAGAGGGTTCAATGTCAAAGATGAGAATTGTGGATCTAGATGTTTTAGAAGCTGAGGCCATGAAAGGACAAGAAAAAGATACAGGTGGAATGAATAAGTACATAAATTATTTTCCTTTCCAATATAGGGAATTTGATATCCCTATTCAAAATTGTTGGCTTGCTCCTGATCACTATAATGCACGTATTATGGATAAAAAACACGCTGAAAGTGTGTTATTTGGATTTTCACGGAGTACGACCAAGCCTGCAGCATGTGCATATTTGATGCCTGTTCGAAATGCAAAATCAAAGAAGGGGACTCCTTTGGCAGTAGAAGAGGTAGAGGAGCAAAAAATTAAAGATTATCATTATTGGATTCTTGATGGGCAGCATTCAATCTATGCTGCAAAAGTTTTGCTTCACAATGAACAAAACAACAAAGAGATCTTTGAAAGACTGATTAGCGTGTATAAATTTAGAAAGGCTCGCATTGTTGTGAATGCTCCTCCATTTGTTGCAACTGCTATATCTGCCATTGCAAATGAGGAGGCTCAGGCATTGTATGTCAAGCAACCTTACAGCCAAATATTGAGACATTTACGGAGTCAATGGATCTTCGCAGGACGACCACCAAAGGCAGCAAGTGGAATTGCAGAGGGACATGCATCTCGTGCCGGATGGGATGTAAGTTATTTTCTTTGTCTTTTTGATAGTGTTTAATTAACAAATCTTGCTCAATAGTTTAATTATTTCTCTATTTCTTTTCAGGGTTTTCTTCGATTGGCAAGAATGAGTGCAGCAGCAAGTTGGATTGCTAAACAGGCACACAAGGTCACCTACTCTGATTTAGTTTATGATTGCTGGATAGAAATCATTGAAAATCTAGAAGAGGAGAATAAGAAACCCCCAACAACTGTATTTAGATATCTTTGTGGCCTTGAGGAATCAGAGGTAAAGACTATTCAAGAAGAGATTAGAGATGAGAAGATTTTACTGTCAAAGAGTGCAAAGGATGGTGATGCAACTGACATGTATGATCGAATCAAGCAGTTGAAGCAAGACAAATTGATTCAAGATGCACTTCTTGAAGGCTTCAACAATTTGAATGAGTCTTCACCATGTAAAGACTGGGAGGAGGTGGTCAAAATGTATAACATCAATGATGTTGTTTATAAAACAATTTTAATGCTATGCGAGGAATGGATCAGATCTAGTTTGACGCGTGGAACAAAGAAAATGGCTTTTCCAGATGGAGCAATAAAATACATGCAATGGGCAATTCACCTTCAAAAGGAGAAAACTGAGCCTAGAGATTTGCCATGGTCAATCTATGTGGTGAGCCTACAAATGGAAGGCAATCTCTACTTGATGCGCCACTTCAATAATAAAGTGCCTATTGGCTTATGTGTTTTAGATATGACAAAAAACGTTGGAGGCAATTTGAAGTGGAGTGAGGAGACATTTAACAATGCTTTGGATGGGATCTTGGCTATTGCTGGAGGGTCAACAGATCCTGGATTTGTCTTTCTTGCATTTGTGGATTTCACTAACTTCACAAAATTGCAATGTGCCTTTCACGCCATGGGAGATAATTTGAGCTACCATTGTTGTGGTGCATTGCATCACTTTCCATCAGCTCCTTGCAAAGGAGCAATTCAATTCCTAACAGTTATTGCCTTCTTGGGACAAGGCAATGCATTTGAAGACCTGAGAAGAAGATCAGAGGAACATCCCATGCCAATTGATTGTTCTCTTCTTCAAGTAGCAGATAACGATATGTCAGATTTGCAATATTTGGAGGCCAAAAAAAGAGCTTTGGTCAAGCACTACATTCGTACATATTGTTTTGAAGACCGCAAGCTTGTTGATGTTTTTGGTGATGGCTCCTTGGTTGCACAAGAAGGAATACAACAGAAAAAAGAAGTCATCTGCTTAATTGATAGTGTGGAGGAGGCAAAAAGCATGGAGACCATGCTGCTAGACTTTGTTAAGTCTCATGAAGATATAGAAAAATGGGCTGGACTTCAACAATCCACTTCGCAATCAGGCGACATTGTGCCTGTTACAGAGGAGTGCTCTCCACAAAGAGAAGAAGAACAACAACAACACCATCCTGTGTCAATGGAGGACTTTTTGGAAATGGAGACACGTATGTTTTGAGTTTCTTGTGCATGTTAGTGTTTCTTGTTACTGATTTGATACTCTTAATGTTAGATTTTGCTTTATATAGTATTGATTGAGCTTGTATTTTTTATCTCAAGCATTCAAGGTTTGAATGTAAATAGTAAATTACTTGAGTTTTTGAATGGTGGATCTGTAGACTAAAACTAAAACATTTAATACTCACAAAGACTTAATTACTTAAGAGCTTGAACTCAATAAGTTTTGGACCTTTTATCAATACCCCCTTGATATGATACATTAGATCGTAGCATGGTTAAATGGTGATGCTTCATAAATTGAACCTAGCTTAGACAGGTGCTGGAGCCTAAATTTAAACTAACCTTGCTAGAAGGGAGCTTATGTTTGGACTTTGAGAGAAATAGCATAAGTAATCAATTAGAGCATAGATTAGACATGTGGTGGTGGCCGGCCTTAGAGACCAAAATCTTAATGAGCTTGGAAAGGTATTTAAGTACTGCAATTTACTTAGTTTTAGTACTCATTAAATGCATAGCTTGACAAAAGGTGGACCTTACATGGATCCTAATTTCAAGAGGTGTGGTAGACCTTCAAAACAAGCTCATATAGCTTGGACATGTGGTAGACCTTGCATGAAGACTAGTTTAGACAAGTGTGGTACACCTTGTAACCAACACCCATTTGTTATATTAGCTTGGACAAGTGGTGGACCTTGGTTTTATGTTTCAATGGAGCATATTTTGGACAGGTGGTAGACCTTGTTTCTCTCCATGCTTCAATGGAGAGAAACTTTAGCTTGGACAAGTGGTGGACCTTGTTTTTATGTTTTAAAGGAGCATATTTCGGACAAGTGGTAGACATAGTTTCTCTCCATGGTTCAATGGAACCCACCTCAGACAAGTGAAGTACCTTGAAACCAAACCCCCATAATACAACCTACTAAATAGGTTGGAAAATTGGTAGGATATGAAACCATCCATGATAGAGCATAGTATAGGTGAAAACGTAGTGGTCCTTATATCAATTACCCATGCATAGCTTGGACAAGTGGTGGACCTTGATTCTCTCTATGTTTCAATGGATCCTATCTTGGACTAGAGATATATCTTACTTAGTTCCATGCTTCAATGGATTGTAGCTTGGATAAGGAGTGGAACTTCAAACAAAACTCCACAGCATAGCATATATTAACAATTCATGGGTTTTATAGAGATTGTCCTGCCTATTTTGGAGAGTTGGTACACCTTTATTCTCCATTCTTCAATGGATCTGAGGTTGGACAAGCGGAGCTGGAGAAGTGGTCAACCTTAAAATGAAACCTCCCATGCTACAATCCATCATAGATCGTATATGTAGTGGACCTTGAAACTCTTTTATGTCCCTAGCTTAGAGAAGCATTGCACTCTTGATTATCTCCATACATGAAGGCAAGGTTGGACAAGTGGTGGACCTTCAAACCAGAATCTCTATGCAATAATAGGCAAGTGGTGGAGCTTGTTTTCTCCTTGTTCCAATGGAGCCTAGCTTAGACAAACAATGGAGCTTGCTTCTCTCCATGTTTCAATGGATCCTAGCTTAGAAAAGTGGTGGAGCTTTGCTTCTCTCCATGTTCCAATGGACCATAGCTTAGACAAGTGGTAGACCTTGAAAAACACCCCTCGTATACAACATATTATGGGGTTTTCATGTTTCAATGGCTCCTAGCTTGGACAAATGGTAGAGCTTGCTTCTCTTTATGTTTCAATGGATCCAATCTTAGCCAAGGGGTGGACCTTGAAACAAGAATCCCCCCCCCCATGTACAACGTATTATGGGTTTTGAAAGCACTGGGAGAAAATAATAGCTTTGATAAGTGGTGGACCTTGCTTCTCTCCATGCTTCAATGGAGCCGAGGTTGGACACATGTTGGAGAGAAGATGGTTGCCCATGAAATAAGACCATGCATGCTATAATCAATCATATGTTGTACACATGGTGGACCTTGCAATTGTTTTATATGCCTAACTTGGACAAGTGGAGGACCCTTGATTACCTCCAGATATCAACAACAAGCCAAGTTTGGACAAGTGTAGTACCACCAAACTAGAATCTATATGCTACAATAGAGTATAGGTAGGACACGCGATGAACCTTGATATCAAACCATCCATGCTACTAGAGATGATAGGTTTCACATGTGGTGGAACCTTGTATCAATGTTCTATGTGTAGTTTTTGACTAGTGATAGACCTTGAAACTAATCCCTCTAGGCTACAAGAAAAAAGAGATGGATGAGGAGGCTAGACTACTTTTGTTGCATCAATGCATCCCATGTTACCACATATACTATAGGGTTCTTGGATAAGTGCTGGATCTTGTGTCAATGCTCCATGTCTAGCTTGGACAAGTGGTGGACCTTGGTTCTCTCTATGCTTCAAATGGGCAATAGATTGGAGACACAGTGGCCTTTTTTTTCCAATGATTTTATTTTTTGGAAACCTTGGAGGCACCATGTAAGAGGGACTCTAAGTCTTCCATACAATGGACCTATTGGACTATAAAATAATGATATCTTTCTTTGATATTGTCATTATTTTATGCATAATATTTTCTTCTTTTTGCAGACACAAAGGAGTTAAGTGATATAAAATCTAGATGTATTTCACACTATGATTGGCATGAAGATCCTTTTGGGACACCAACTTTTCCTATTCCCAAAGATGTAATTTTCCATATTAGCGGTGTGGATTTTGAAGTGCGACTTTCATGTATTGAAGGAGCTGGTTATGGGCTATTTGTGCATACTACCCTGGAAAGTGGTTTGACTATTCTAAACTATGGAGGGCATAAGTATAGATTTCAAGACTGGAAAAAGATATGCAAAATATTTCCAAGAGCTTATAAATATTCTCTTCTAGAGGATCCAAACATAGAAGAAGAGGAAGATCAATCATACATTATTGGTTGTGTAGAAGAAGGAAACGTGTCGGGCTATATAAATAGTTCTCACAGTACAAATGTCTGTCCCAACGTACGCTATACATTTGATCCAACTTTGCCACCTTGGAATAAATGCACCTCTTCACACATCAAGTCAGAAGAATATGGCCATGTATGCATTGAGACTATTTGTCAAGTTGAAGCAGGAGAAGAGTTGTTTGCTGACTATAACTTTACTTGACATTGTAAAGTATTGTACATGGATGGAAATCTCAAGTACATGCATCATTTTCATTTTTCATGGATGAAATCTCAAGTGAATATAACATTTGATTATTGTTTAGTTTATGCTCAACGAGAATCTAGAGTGCTCTTATGCTTTGTGTGTTGTCTAACATATTTGACTACCTTGGCCATAGAATCTTGATTCTACTCTAGATTTGTGATAAATCTTACCAAAATTTAATCAATGTCTAGGTTGGACAAGTGGTGGGGCTTCAAACATTACTGTCTTAAACAAGTGGAGTTATCTTACTTGAATAAGTGGTGGCCTTTGAATCCAAATCTAAGCCAAATCTCTAATTATTTTCTTGTAGTCTAGGTTGGACATTTGGTGGACCTTGTATCCATGTTTCCTCAACAAGGGTGGCTTTTAGTTTTCACTTTAAGTACTCATCTTTAATAAAGTGTAGGATGGAAAATGTTAAGTTAGTAGATTGTATTTTAGACAAGTGGTGTTTGGTGTACGAATGCTGAAAATGGTTGCAAGGATTCTAACAACGACTTTACCTTAAATAAATTTCTTACTAGGAGTTCTACATATAAATATGGTGAATAAAATTCTAGTGGTTTTGAGATACCATTTGTGTGTGTGTTTTCTTAGATTCACAAACTGGGATGGATAACGCTCCTATGGTTCAGTCAACAACTATAGAATCCATAGATTCTATGGTTTCTAAAGTGCCCAAGATGGATGATATTTCTATACTAGAGTCTAGTGTTGTGCAACTTGAGCAAGCTTCCAATAATGAGAACCAAGAAATCGATGCTTCAAAAATGCAACATACATCAAAAGAGACTGAAAAGTCCACTCACGAGCTATTGCCAATTGGTACTACGTCATGTAGCGTAGATGTTGAGAAATCCATGCTTACAATTATATTGGATTTAAATGGTCTATTGTTGAAACGTTCCCCTCAACCATCCTCACACCACAACTCAGTGCAAATGGATTCAAAAAGATATATTATACTCAGGCCAGGTTGCATCCAATTCTTGAAGACTATTTTACAAAGGTTTAATGTTGCAATTTGGTCGACAGCTACTAGGAATAATGTGTATCAAATCCTTGCAGCACTAAACAACTTAGCTGAGGATACATTGCCTTTCTTTGCAATTTGGTCGCAAGATGTTTGCTACACCGCTCAAACTCAAAAATTGTTTAGACCCGACAATCCAAACGTTGAGGCAATGTTCAAGCCTCTAGCCAAAATTGCCATGGGGTTTGAATGTGATCCACAAAGAACAGTGCTTATTGATGACTCTCCTTACAAGGGATGTATTTCACCAGCAAACAATTGCATTTTTCCACCACAATTTGATGCTGAGAAGATGGTTGACAATATGCTCTTGGAGGAGCTACTGCCATACTTGATTCAGCTTGATGAGAGAAGGGATGTGCGTGATTTAATTGCTTCTAATCGTTATGGACAACCTATAGTGACAAATGATAGTGAATACAAACAAATCATGGAGTATTGGAAGCAGAAAAATGATGTTTGGTCAGCTAAGGTGTTCTTTACAAGAAGAATACCACCTGCAAAAGGTGACAGAGATGAAACTATCATTGAAGATGCAAGTGACACAAGCCACCGCAATGAAATGAGAAGAGCCCAAATACAAGAGATCTTGGCAAAGGAGCGTACACCCATTGAAAGCATGAAGGCGTCACAATTGACCACTTTAGCTAGGCAATTGGGTTGTAACACAAAAGGAGTTTTGAAGGCAACCACAGCAAAGGCTTATATAAATAAGGTGAAAGCTGAGAACAATCTTCTAAGGCTGGATAGAAAGCAACCCTAAGGTACTAGTGACATGTCATATATTCTTGATACACATGCTCGAACACTCATGTGCATGGTATCTAACAAATCTTTCTTTTTATTCCTTCTTGCAGGATCTTACAAAGGATACTACTAGATGGAGCTCAATCAATAGAGATTTTGATATTTTTGCTCAAAATAATGAAGCAGTCACCTACATTTTTTGTTTATCAATTTCTTGAGAGACTTTATTTTAGTTTGTAATCATCAAATGAAATGAAAAGTATCCGTCTTATTAAGATTGTTGATCTTTTTCTTGTTCAAACCTTTCAATTGTGATTTATAGTTTTGTTAGCATGAGATTGTGCTTTTTTAGTTTGAAAAAAACTGTCAAAGATCCAAGTCTTTTTGGCTTTACTTAAGTTATTAATTGTGAAAGATCCAAGTTTTTTTTCTTTACTTAAGTTATTGATTGCCTATGTAATAGTCCTTAAAACAATATCGGATGGCTTTCTTGCTCCCATGTCTCACATTGGTCTTTAGGTAAGACAAGTGGTGACCTTGAAAGTATGGTCTCATATCTCGATCAAGTGAAGAGACATGAAGCTTAAATATCACTACTATGTATCTAGTGTTAAACTCCATCGAGACAAAGACTAGATAGCCAAATTGCAGTCGAGTTTAAGTGAAAAATCCATTTGAGCTAAGGTAAAACTTATAGTGCCTCATTTTTCTAGGATTCTACCCCATCAAGGAAGTTATAATCTAGCACAAACCAATTAAGACTCTTTTGGAGCCTAGATAGGACAATTCGTGGAACTTATGAAACTTATTATTGAGTTAGAGTCTAGTTTAGATAAGCAAAAGATCTTCAAACCAGCACTTGGTCTTACTATTCAATATTCAAAGTCCCTTGAAGCTAACAAATTACATACCCACTTGTAACCTAACTAATGAGTAATTATATAGATCTAAGCAAGTATATATAATGAGTCTTCAAACTAATAATCCAAGGGAAGAGAGTAGCAAGGTCCACTACTTGTCCAAGCTCAGCTCTAGACAACATAGAAAGATGCTAGTTCTACTAATTGTCTAATTATAGGCATGGAGAAATGATAGAAGGTTGACCACTTGTCCAACCTATCATCTCTAGTAAGATGGGAGGTTTGGCCTTAAGATTCACCATGTAACCAACCTATACATCATTGTATTATGAAGAGTAAAAAAGCAAAGCTCCACCACTTGTCCAAGCTAGTTCTAAAATCCACATGGAGATAAGCAAGCTCCACCATTTGTCGAATCTCTCTTCCATTAAAACATGAAAAAACTCATCTATGTTGTACAGGGGGACTTTTTTCCAAGGTCCACCACTTGTCCAAGCTAGGATCCCTAGTAGCACGAGTGGTTTGGTCTCAAGATACACCACTTGTACACTCTATGTCATTATATTAAGAAGAACTATGTATTAAGGTCCACCACTTGTCCAACCTATAAGGTTATATCTTAAATGGTATCCTTTCTCACCACTTGAAATGCCCATGAGATGTTTTACACGGGGGTTTCATTACAAGGTCCACGACTTGTCCAAGCTAACTCTATTCAAACATAGAGAGAAGCAAAGGTCCACCACTTGTCCAAGCTAACTCTATTCAAACATAGAGAGAAGCAAAGGTTCACCACTTGTCAAAGCTAGGCTCCGTTGAAGTATGGAGAGAAGTAACCTCCATCATTTTTCCAAGATAGGTGCCATTCAAACATGGAAAGAATCAAGATCTACCATGTCTCCGAGATTCTAGGCTCCATTGAAACACCCTAAAACCATGATATTTTGTACATGGGGTGTTTGCATTCAAGGTCTACCACTTCTCTAACGTATTATACCTAGTAGCATGAGTGATTTGGTCTTAAGATTCACCACTTATCCACTCTATGTCATTATATTAAGAATAACTGGGTGTTAAGGTCCACCACTAGTCCAACCTATAAGGGTATATCTTAAATGGTATCCTTCACCACTTATCAAGGTCCATCACCACTTTTCCAACCTATAAGGTTATATCTTGAATGATATTTTTCCTCATCACTTGTAATGTCCATGCTATGTTTTACAAAGGGGTTTTGTTCCAAGACCCACCACTTGTCCAAGCTAACTCCATCCACCACTTGTCCAAGATAGGCTCCATTGAAACATGGAGAGAAGGATGATCCACCATTTCTCCAAGATAGGTTCCATTGAAACATTGAGAGAAGCAATCTCCACCATGTATCCAAGCTAGGCTCCATTGAAATACCCTAAACCCATAATTTTGTACATGAGGGGTTTACATTCAAGGTCCACCACTTGTCCAACCTATTATCCCTAGTAGCAAGAGTGGTTTGGTCTCAAGATTCACCACTTGTACACTCTATGTCATTATATTAAGAAGAAATATGTGTTAAAGTCCACCACTTGTCCTGCCTATAAGGTTATATTTTAAATAGTATCCTTTCTCACCACTTGAAATGCCCATGATATGTTTTACATGGGGGTTTCATTCCAAGGTCCACCACTTGTCCAAGCTAACTCTATTAAAACATATAGAGAAAGAAAGGTCCACCACTTGTCCAAGCTAGGCTCATTGAAACATAGAGAGAAGGAACCTCCACTGTTTCTCCTAGATAGGCTCCATTGAAACATGGAGAGAAATAAGCTCCACCATGTCTCCAAGTTGCTAGGCTCCATTGAAATACCCAATACCCATAATTTTTTGTACATGGGGGGTTTACATTCAAGGTTCACCACTTGTCCAACCTATTATCCCTAGTAGGTTTGGTCTCATGATTCACCACTTGTCCACTCTATGTCATTATATTAAGAGGAATTAGGTGTTAAGGTCCACCACTTGTCTAACCTATAATGTTATAGCTTGAATGGTATTTTTTCTCACCACTTGTAATGCCCATGACATGATTTACATGGGGGTTTTGTTCCAAGGTACACCACTTATCCAAGATAAATCTATTGAAACATAGAGAGAAACAAAGGTCCACCACTTTTCCAAGCTAGGCTGCATTGAAACATGGACCTTAATACCAAATTATTTCTAGTAGCATGAGTGATATTTTGTACATGGGGCGTTTACATTCAAGGTCCACCACTTGTCCAACCTATTTCCCTAGTAGGTTTGGTCCCAATTTCACCACTTATCCACTCTATGTCATTATATTAAGAATAATTGGGTGTTAAGGTCCACCACTTGTCCAACCTATAAGGTTATATATTGAATGGTATTTTTTCTCACCACTTGTAATGTCCATGATATGTTTTACATGGGGATTTTGTTCCAAGGTCCACCACTTGTCCAAGCTAGATATGTTCAAACATAGAGAGAAACAAACATGCACCACTTGTCCAAGGTAGGCTCCATTGAAACATGGAGAGAATGATGCTCCACCATTTATCCAAGATAGACTCCATTGAAACATGGAGAGAAGTAAGCTCCACCATGTTTCCAAGATGCTAGAGTCCATTGAAATACCCAAAACCCCTGATACTTTGTACATGGGGGGTTTACATTCAAGGTCCACCACTTGTCCAACCTATTATCCCTAGTAGCATGAGTGGCTTGGTCTCAGGATTCACCACTTGTCCACTCTATATCATTATATTAAGAAAAATTGGGTTTCCATATCTAAATGGATCTTTGCTTGGATAAGTGGTAGACCTTGAGACCTAAATACCCATTCTACACTAGAGCATTGGTTAAGCCTTATACACTTCAAGCATACCTTTAACAACAAGTAGTAGTTATTAGTTGACTTAAATCTAGTTGAACTCCATGGTATTGAGACTAAGAGAGAGTGTAGCATAAAAAAGAGTCAGGATTTTAATTTGACTTTCTTTCTATTAATGAGTAGATCATAGATGGATTTTGGTATCTAATAAAACCTTAGGGTAGACAATGTAAAAATCATGTCTATTGTTGTGTTTGCATTAAGTGTTCTTGTTCTTTAATTTCAGAACCATTACAGAAAAATGGATTGGCTATATGCTGGCATAAATTGAAGAAAACTATTGAATTACCCATCCAACCTCCTCCAAGACCTTGTCCAAGGAATGAATCACCTCCTTATCACCTACCACTTGCTTTCAAGGACATCAAAAGAGTACTTATCTTGGATCTAGAGGGGTTACTTCTCAAGACAGTTGAAATGAAACATGGAGATTCTATGCCATCTTGGGCTCAACACATGCGACTTGTGGAGGACAAAGATGAAGTTTATCATGTGGTGCGACCAGACGCACAAAGTTTTTTGGATTTTTGTGCTGAATACTTTGAGCTATGGATATGGAGTTGCTATAACTTAACAAGGGTGCAACGCATCACACAAAAGTGTTTTCCTGAGCAGTATACCAAGTTCAAGGTGTTTATGAGTAACAAAAATTGCCAAAATCCAAATATCATGTTAGGATTTACAAGGGTTTATCACAAAAATCTGAGTGATATTTGGAAGATATTTGAGGATTTGGATGCAAACAATACCTTAATTTTTGATGACACTCCATATAGGGTGATGTGGAACATGCCAGGGACATATCTTATATTTCCAAAGATGTGGAGGCAAACTTCCGAGCAACTTCAAAACTTCTTGCAGAGAACCATAATTCCATGGTTGGTAGGATGGTTGTATGCAAGAGATAAGAGAGTCTATACATATAACACAATTGTAAATCAGTATAGTGATTCTGAGACAAATTATGTCCTTGGTGTGTACTTGTCAACACGAAAGCATTGAATAAATATGGCTATAAGATGCTTTTTTTATTCTAGTGTGTATCTTTCAACATTTGTATAATTTGATATAGTCTTTTTTTTTTATATAAAAGGTGTGTCAATTTTATGAACACTTGAATGGAGTGCACCCTACTCTAAGGGGACTTCAATGTACTATTGGAGTGCATCCTATTGTAAGGGGACTCTGATGTATTGCTAGAGTGCACCCAAATTTTTGGGGACTCATTTTTTATTTGATTGGGGCCTATGTTGGGTCATATAGTAAAAGAAATTCATTTTTTGTCAATTCATATCGAGGTTGCATTTATTTGGAACTATGAAAGAATTGATGTTTGATGTCAAAATAAAACTTGTAAGTGTGGATCAGAGAATTCATGGACTTTAAATATGTGAGAGGGATCTTTTTCTTGGGCACAAATGTTTGCTTCAAGAATTTTGTCATTACATACTTTATGTGAAAGAGTTTTAGAATCTAAAAGACTTTGAAAACAAAACTATGGAATCTAAGTGCATGTATTCTTGAATGGCTTGAAAGTTGATGTATACATGCATGTCGCCTTGATGAAGATTTAGATCTGACAAGATGGAAAGATATAATTCTTGGACGTTACCTTTGTCAATTTGGTAATAACATATTTAACTTTCTTTTAATATGGGTGGAAAATATATTATTATGTGCATTTGGAAAATATATTATTATTTGCATATTTAACTTTCTTTTAATATGGGTGGAAAATATATTATTATGTGCATTTGGAACCTAATTGCTTGACCTTCAAACCAAGATTCCTATGTTATTTTTTCATATACTTTTTTATACTGAATTAAGATTGTGGATGCAAGGTCCACCACTTGTTCAAGCTAGATCTAAGAAAGTATATATACTGAGTCTTCAAACTAGTAAACCAAGGGGAGAGAGAAGCAGGGTCCATCACTTGTCCAAGCTCATCTCTAGACAACATAGAGAGATGTTATGTCTACTAATTGTCCAATATAGTCATGGAGAAATGATAGAAGGTTGATCCACTTGTCCAACCTATCATCTCTAGTAAAATGGGAGGTTTGGCCTTAAGATTCACCATGTAACCAACATATACTTCATTGTATTATGAAGAGTAGAAAAGAAAAGCTCCACCACTTGTCTAAGGTAGTTCCAAAATCAACATGGAGAGAAGAAAGCTTCACCATTTGTCCAAGATAGGCTCCATTAAAACATGGAAAACCTCATATATGTTGTACATGGAAGCTTTTTTCCAAGGTCCACCACTTGTCCAAGCTAGGATCCATTAAAACATGGATAGAAACAAGGCTCCACAACTCGTCCAACCTTTATAGCTGCAAAGTGTACCGGTTGTCTAAACTAGGCATGGGAAAATAATAGAAGGTCCACCACTTATCCAATATATTATCTCTAATAGCATGGGAGGTTTGGTCTCAAGATTTAGGAATTGGCTGACCTGTATTTCATTGTATTATGATGAATTTGGTTTTAAAGTCAACTACTTATCCAAGCTATAAGTTTATATCTTGAATGGTATTCCTTCCCATCACTTAGAAAACCAATGATATGTTGTACATGGGAGGGTTTGTTACAAGGTCCACCACTTGTCCAAGCTAGTTTCATTGAAACATGGATGAAGACAAGCTCCACCATTTGTTAAAGCTAGACTCCATTGAAATCTAGAAAATCCATTCTATGTTGTACATGGGGTTTTTGTTTTAAGGTCCAACACTTGTCCAAGCTAAGATCCATTGAAACATGGAGTAGAGAAACACTCCACCACTTGTCCAAGCTAGGCAACATTGATAGTAGTTGGTTTATTTTGAAGATCCACCACGTGTCTAAGCTAACTCTATTGAAACATAGAGAGAAGCAAAGGTCCACCAACTGTTCAAGCTAGGCTCCATTGAAACATGGACAGAAGCAAGCTCCACCATTTCTCCAAGATAGACTCCATTGAAACATGGAGAGAATCAAAGGTCCACCATTTCTCCAAGCCAAGATCTAGTTGTCCAACCTATAAGGTTATATCTTAAATGGTAATCTTTCTAATCACTTGGAATACCCATGATATGTTTTACATGGGGGTTTTGTTCCAAGATCACCACTTGTCCAAGCTAACTCTATTGAAACATAGAGAGAATCAAAGGTCCACCACTTGTCCAAGCTAGTCTCCATTGAAACAAGGAGAGAAGAAAGCTCCATCATTTCTCCAAGATAGGCTAGCATGGATAAGTGCACCTTGAAACCAACCTTCCTATGAGGCAATAGAGCATATGCTACATATTTTATGTATGCCCCATGCCTCAAATTAAGAAGTTATAGATTAGAAGTGGACCTTGCTTAAATGTCACATGCAATAAATTAAGGAAAAATAGCCAAGTGGATTGTATTCCTCAATGGATCCTTGCTTTCACAAGTTGTGAACCTTGAGTCACTTTTACATTAACTTGGACAAGTGGTGGACCTAGAAACCAAGCTCTCCATGTTGAGATAAGTTGTAGGTAGGACATTAGAACATAGACAACGATAATGGATGCAATATACTCCTCTCCTAATAATCCAATTGATTGAAACCATGATATTTTAGTTGTTTTCATTGTGTATTGTATGTGCATAAAGTGGAATGAGACCTTAAGAAAACTCAAATTTTTGACAAAATCTCTATATTTTATACATGATATATTGAAAGTTGTCCAACCTGGGAATTGGGATTTTCCCACTTTACCTAATATGGTCTTATACCCATAACTTGCACATCTGAGCTCCAAATGGAGAACCGAAAAGACTGGCATGCTTCCCTGCTCAAGCACTTCATGCATGTCGATTCTGTTAAGTATGGAGCCTGATTTACCCTTGTAATTTTATGTGGTAAAAGCGCACATTTGTAAGGCCCCCATTATAAGGAGAAGCCATCGTGCGTGAAGGAAAATCACTCACCGAACACCAAAATTTTCACGGACAAGAATAAGGGGAAACTTTAAAGGCCTCGGGGGCGGAGGCCCCCGAGACTTTTTTTTTTGCCGGAATATTCTTTTTCGCCGGAATATTATGGCCGGACGGCGGCCCGAAAGTGGTCGGAAAACAATCGGTCGGTTGGTCGGTGGCCGGTAGTCAATGGCCGGTGGCCGGTGGCCGAATTCAAAAGCGGACTTGTCTTCTCAAGGGCGGCCACACATGGGCGGATTGGAGGGTCCGATTTGGACTTATTCGCACAAGGGCGGCTACACATGGCTGTCTCTCATAAGAGAGGGCAGCCCTTTTGGCCTATAAAAGGAGGCCATTTCTACACACATTTCATAGTGTGAAGTTGATGCAACAAGGTGAGTGTGAGGTGGTGAGAGTTAAGCAAGGCGGGAGCTCCATTAAGGGTATAATCCCTTTGTAAACTACTTCTTGTTTTGAAGTACTAAAGCCATTGAGTGGCTGCTTCCCGTGGACGTAGCCCACATTGGGTGAACCACGTATATCGTGTGTACTCTCTCTCTCTCTACTCTATAATCTCGTGTATATAAATCTGTCTCTCTCCATTAAGTAATCTACTCAATTATCTATTTAGCTACGTCTTATTTCCTAACAACTGGTATCAGAGCAAGGTTTGCTCGTAGCTAAATTAACTCAAGGAAAGGATTCCTTGAATTGAGTGGGAGTTATGGCGGAGGAAAGGAAGCTCAAGATTGAGAAGTTCAACATAAAAAACTACCAACATTGGAAGATGCAGATTGAAGACTATCTCTACCAGAAGGACCTCTATTTTCCACTAGGCGGTCTTGCGAAGAAGCCCGCAACAATGGCAGATGAAGCATGGATTGTCCTTGATCGAAAGGCACTGGGAACAATCCGGTTAAGCTTGGCGTCAACGGTGGCCTTCAATGTTTCGGAGATGAAGACCACGGAGGACTTGATGAAGTCACTTGACGACTTCTATGAGAAACCATTGGCATCCAATAAGGTATTTCTTATGAAGCGCTTGTTCAATCTAAAGATGGCAGAGAATGGTTCAGTTGCAGAACACCTAAATGACTTTAACACAAACATAAGTCAACTTCGATCAGTGAAAATCAATTTCGATGATGAAGTGCGAGCTCTCCTTATACTGTCATCTCTACCGGATAGTTGGGACAGCCTTGTGATGGCTGTAAGTAATTCTATCTCTGGCACAAATACTCTTAAGTTTGATGATGTTGTGGGTGTTCTCGTAAGCGAGGAAATGCGAAGGAGAAGCACAGGAGAATTATCAAGTGCTGCACTATCAGTGGAAACAAGAGGAAGGCTTAAGGAGAGGTTCAAAAACCAAAAGGGTCGTGATCGCTCAAGGCGGAGCAAGTCACGCACAAAGTCAGTTCTTGAATGTTGGAACTGCGGCAAGAAGGGCCACGTGAAGAAGGATTGGTGGTCCAAGAAGAAGAAGGAGATAGAGTCTCAAGACAACAAGCCAACATCGAAGGCCAATGTGGCAGGTAAAGTAGAGCAAGATGCTCTAATTATCTCATTAGACAATGTGTCTAATTCCTGGATAGTAGATTCCGGGGCTTCATTCCATGCGACACCACACAAGAAACATTTCCAAGAATACACCAAAGGTAATTTTGGGTATGTATACTTGGGAGATGATGAAGCTTGTGAGATTGTCGGCAAAGGTACAATTTCTGTCAAAACTGCTAACGGAAATGAATGGAAGCTTAAAGATGTTAGGCATGTTCCTTCTCTTCGCAAAAATTTGATCTCTACAAGACAATTGGACGATGAAGGTCACAACATTGCATTCGGAAACAAACGGTGGAAGATCTCAAAGGGATCTTTGGTGGTTGCCAAGGGTGAAAAAGTCGGTACACTTTACTGGTGTACTGTTAGCACGCAACCTTCAGCTTGTGCAGCAACTACAGAAGTTGACAGTGCGGTGTGGCACTACCGACTTGGGCATATGAGTGCCAAAGGAATGCAAATCCTTCAAACAAAGAAGCTTCTACTAGGTTTGAAAGAAGTGGACTTAGAGTTCTGTGAAGATTGTGTTTATGGTAAACAAAAGAGGGTAAATTTTCAAAAATCAGGAAATGAAAGAAAAAATAAAAAACTTGAGTTGGTTCATTCTGATGTTTGGGGTCCTGCAAGTACACCATCACTTGGTGGCTCATTGTACTATGTAACATTCATAGACGATGCGACTAGAAAAACATGGGTTTATGTCATGAAGAATAAATCCGATGTATTTTCCATATTTCAAAGGTGGAAAGCCTTTGTGGAGAATGAAACAGGTACCAAGGTTAAATGCCTCAGATCCGACAATGGAGGCGAATATTGCAGCCAAGCTTTTGAAAGCTTTTGTGCTAGCAATGGCATTCGGAGGCAAAGGACAACCCCAAGGACACCTCAAATAAATGGGATTTCGGAAAGGATGAACAGGACAATCATGGAACGAGCACGAAGCATGCGGCTACATGCAGGCCTACCGCTTGAGCTTTGGGCGGAAGCTGTAAGTACGTCTGTGTACTTAATCAATCGGTCACCCTCAACGGAATTGGATGGGGGAGTTCCAGAAGAGGCATGGACAGGTAAACCGGTGAATTATGCATTTCTCAAAGTGTTTGGGTGTGAGGCTTTCATGCACATAGATAGAAGCCTAAGATCAAAGTTAAATGCAAAGTCCAAAAAGTGTTTCTTCATTGGCTATGGAGAAGGAGACTTTGGGTATCGCCTATGGAATCCTGAAGATGGTAAAATCTTAAGGAGTAGGGATGTAATTTTTAACGAACAAAATATGTACAAAGATTACTTGGAAAGAAAACAAACAAAAGAAACAAGTGATGAGTACATGGAGCTTGAGGACGGTGAAGACTCAAGGACTGCAAACGGTGACAATGTGCAACAACGTCAACCAAATGAGGAGCCTCAACCTATTCCCCGAAGATCTACAAGAGCAAGTAGACCTCCAGAAAGGTTTGTTCCTTCCTTCAACCATCTCTTGATCTCAGATTCTAGATAGCCGGAATCATATGAAGAAGCTATGCAACATGAATCCAAAGAAGAATGGACGAAGAGCATGCAAGTGGAGATGGACTCACTACATCACAACTAAACATGGGAGTTGGTTGAGTGGCCTAAAGGTAAGCGGGCACTTCAAAACAAATGGGTGTACAAGCTAAAGGAAGAAGAAGGTGGGAAGAAAAGGTACAAGTCTAGGCTTGTGGTAAAAGGTTTTTCTCAAAAGAAAGGTATTGACTTCAATGAAATATTTTCTCCTGTTGTAAAAATGAACTCAATTAGGCTTGTCTTAAGCCTTGTGGCTGCTCATGATCTAAATCTCGAGCAAATGGATGTAAATACGGCATTCCCTCACGGTGACTTAGAGGAGGAAATCTACATGCTTCAACCAAAGGGGTATGAAGTAAAAGGTAACGAGAAAATGGTTTGCAGATTAAAGAAGAGCTTGTATGGTTTAAAGCAAGCATCAAGACAATGGTACTTGAAGTTTGATCGATGGATGTTGGATCATGGATTCACAAGATGCAACTCGGATCACTGCGTCTACACGGAGAATTTGGGAGATGGGAAATTCATCATCCTAATGTTGTATGTTGATGACATGTTGATTGCAAGTGCTAACATGCAGGACATCAAAGACCTAAAAGAGGAGCTGTCCAAATCTTTTTCAATGAAAGATTTAGGTGCTACAAAGAGGATACTTGGTATGAAAATATCAAGGGACAGGACGAAGAAGACAATAAAGCTATCTCAAGAAGATTACATCAAGAAGGTACTAGAAAGGTTTGCAATGCAAAATGCAAAACCAGTTTCTACACCTTTGGCTGGTCATTTTAAACTAACGAAGGATATGTGTCCAAAGACACAAGAGGAGATAGCCTATATGTCTAAAGTTCCATATGCTGCAGTGGTAGGTTCTCTAATGTATGCTATGGTCTGGACAAGGCCAGACATTGCACATGCAATGGGAGTTGTGAGTAGGTTCATGGACAACCCAGGTAAAGAGCATTGGCAAACTGTGAAGTGGATACTTAGGTATCTAAAAGGGACAACAACAAATGCTTTGTATTTTGGAGGAACTGATATTTTTCTAGAAGGGTATGCTGATGCAGATATGGCAGGTGACAAAGATACTCGAAGGAGCACTACTGGCTATGTGTTCACGGTTGGAGGCACAGCAGTAAGCTGGGCTTCAAAGCTGCAGAAAGTGGTTTCACTTTCTACCACGGAAGCCGAGTATGTAGCAATGACGGAGGCAAGCAAAGAAATTCTGTGGCTTCACAGATTCTTAGAAGAGCTTGGATTCAAACAAGACAATTGTGTCTTGTACAGTGATAGCCAAAGCGCTATCCATCTTGCGAAGAACTCAGCCTTTCATTCAAGGACAAAGCACATTGAGGTGAGATATCACTTCATACGCACTCTTTTGGAAGAGGGACAACTAAAGCTAGGAAAGGTGCATACAAGTGAAAATCCTACAGACATGTTTACAAAGGTGGTCAACAAGGAGAAGTTGAGCTTTTGCTCATCTTCAATCGGCATTCAAGGATAAGAAGCCAGAATGGAAAGCAGTCATAGGTTTGGTTTGGAGATCAGTCTCCAAGTGGGAGATTGTTAAGTATGGAGCCTAATTTACCCTTGTAATTTTCTGTGGTAAAAGCGCACATTTGTAAGGCCCCCATTATAAGGAGAAGCCATCGTGCGTGAAGGAAAATCACTCACCGAAAACCAAAATTTTCACGGACAAGAATCACCGACAATATTCTTTTTCGCCGGAATATTATGGCCGGACGGCGGCCGAGAAGTGGTCGGAAAACAACCGGTCGGTTGGCCGGTGGCCGGTAGTCAATGGCTGGTGGCCGGTGGTCGGAAGTCAATGGCCGGTGGCCGGTGGCCGAATTCAATGGCTGGTGGCCGAATTCAAAAGCGGACTTGTCTTCTCAAGGGCGGCCACACATGGGCGGATTGGAGGGTCCGATTTGGACTTATTCGCACAAGGGCGGCTACACATGGCTGTCTCTCATAAGAGAGGGCAGCCCTTTTGGCCTATAAAAGGAGTCCATTTCTACACACATTTCATAGTGTGAAGTTGATGCAACAAGGTGAGTGTGAGGTGGTGAGAGTGAAGCAAGGCGGGAGCTCCATTAAGGGTATAATCCCTTTGTAAACTACTTCTTGTTTTGAAGTACTAAAGCCATTGAGTGGCTGCTTCCCGTGGACATAGCCCACATTGGGTGAACCACGTATATCGTGTGTACTCTCTCTCTCTCTACTCTATAATCTCGTGTATATAAATCTGTCTCTCTCCATTAAGTAATCTACTCAATTATCTATTTAGCTACGTCTTATTTCCTAACAGATTCATATCACATCGGGCCACCTCCCTGTACCTGCCCTGCTCGTCGAAGATCTGCAAAGCATTCCATCTTCGAACATTCATAACTTTCACACGAGGATTCCGTTTGACGAGCCGTTTGCACTTGCTCAAAAAGCCCATCGAGCACCACACCCTGGCACACAAAAGCACCACTTTGGGCATATAAGGCCATCACCCAGTTTGGCATCTCGCAGCACACCCTTGGCCAAAAAAACCATCATATGCATACATTTCCCAATCCACCTAACCACAGTGGCACTTCATAGCTATAGTATCACCTGGGCTTGCATCTCATCGACCACATAGCCCTGCTTGTGCCCATTTCTACTATCGCTAGCATTTGGTTGTACCAACGTCCCTCGAACACCAAGTGGATCTTGTCACTCTACTATGGAAGATTGATAGGACTAATGTGCATCCATGCTTGCGGTAGCCTCAGGATCTCAAGCACCAAATGGACTAGTCACCCATTGTGGAACGATTTCATAGGGTAACATAGGGATCCTCTACCCACTAAGAAAAAGGACTCTTGAATATGCTTTATCTTCTCTACACCATAGTCAAGGACGACTATGATTTTAGAGAGAGGTAATTTCATAATAATCAATATCTAATTCTCCTAAATCATTTTCTCATGTTAAATTGATCATTTAATATGGGGAAGTGCCAGGGGAGAAAAAGCTAGAATAATGGTTAAGTCAGCAGACCGCCGGCCACAGTAGGGATCCAAAGGGGGGGCCATCTGCAAAAGAACAATGTGCAACAATGGGCTTAAAAGACCCTAAGGTTGAGCCCATTAAGACTTCCAAAATGCTAAGGTTTCAAAATTCAAAGGTTGTGTCCAAAGGTCAAACATTAGGGAAATTGGATGCTTTGTGTGTGTCCCAAAAGTCTTCATACATCCCTACATAGGAGGAGGCGAGCCTTGCAAGTAGGGGATGAGAGAGAAACACACACACACACACACACACACACACACACACACACACACAAGCTCCCTTTACACAAAAGGGAATGAGGGACACATGTCAGATCCCTAGCCCTGATGCCCACAAGGTGTACTCAAATCCTACTGGATGGCCTTGGAGGTGGACCAATGAAAATTAGGCTAGAGTAAATCTAGTTTAATTAATTTAAATACACTTCATAAAAGAACTAATGGGAATTAAGATCTCTAGAAGACTATTGGATAGTCTCCCAAGGGGTCCAATGAGCATTCAGCAGCCCAATGGCTTGCCTGGTTCCTATTGTCCAGGAGGCAAAGGGGTCCTATGAGAGTTTAGTTGCATTAATTAGTTACCTAAATCTCTCACAAAAGGGGAAAGAGGGACGTCAGAAGGCTATCACTTGTGCTGCTTAATTGCCATTGGCTAAGCCTCGGGAGGTCCAATAGGATGCTAGCAAGAGAAAATAGCAAGAGGGGTTGACCTAAGGGAGAGAGGGGGCTGATTTTTCAAAGGCATTACCACCTATACACTCACACTAGCTCATGTTTGGAGTAAGAAGACTCTCTCTCTCTTCTCCAAGCTTGTGAGAAGGGAGGCCTACACCAACAACTCTTGGGTTTGTGATGAAAATCCAACCAAGAGCCAAGCTTCAATGCATGCTCATCTCCTCTACCATGATAATTACTAAGCTAAGATATGCTAATGTGAGTGATTATGTGAGGGAGATGTACATCATCTTTCTCGTAACAATACTCCTTCTTCCTCTCAATCTACTCTCATACCCCGCTAGCTTTCACCATCTTCGAAGGTGTGTGAGGTCTTGGATCTGAGACCATGAGGGAATTGATGTTGTGTTTGATAAGTGTTGTGATTAGTGCATGAAGTGTCCATCTTCATTGCACTAACTAGTATCGAAGGAACACGAAGAATTGTATTGTAAAATGTCTCTCTTGATAGGTGAAACCATAATACAAAGCCTTTTGGAGGGGGGACCGGCTCCATGTAAATCCGGACCTCAACTCTTGTCAATATCTTAATTTCTTTCTCTTTTGAAGTATTGTTTATGCTATCTAACTATGTGTTATGCTTTTTGTTTCTCTCTCCACCCAAGCCCTCTTGTTATTCTCAATAGGAATCTTTTCTAATGAAATTTTCACTATGTTCATGCTAATTTCCGCTACACACAAGTTACTAGGCCATTAAATGTTACATCAAATGTATTCAAATGTACGTCATCATGATGGATTGCACCCTACTTACCCATTGGCCATGCATTACAAGTGGGTAGTAGATAGAGTTACAATGCCATTAGGCTTATGGAAAATGAGATACATAGTGCTTGCACGAGAAGACTTAACCAACCAAGTTGAAGGTCGTTCTCTAAGAAATAAAAGCACAAAAGGGGTGTGTAAGTTCATCTTGGATGATGTTATTAGCGGTTATGGCTGTGTTCCGAAAATAAAAGTGGATAGGGGTGAGTTGGATGCTAGACAAAGCAAGGGAGTTGTCTGCATAGTAGGGATTTTTTTGGTCTCACTACTGCATATAATCATGAGGGAAATGGTAAATGAGAGCATGGGCATCCTCTTATCATTAAAGCTTTGGCTAAGGCCTGCAAAGGTAAAATGGGAGAGTGGCCTAGGTTGCTGCCTTATGTTTTATGGGCTGATCATACAACTCATAGTTCAGTTACTGGTTATATGCCTTTTGAGTTGATGTATGGTCAGAAACCTATAATGCCAATTGAGGATTTAATTCCCACATGGAATGTATTACCTTGGGAAGATGAAATGAGTAGGGAAGTCCTTCTTTCTTTGCGCATACAACAGCTAGAAAGAAGGCCTCAAGATATTGAGAATGCAGTAGCACGCAAGGTTAAAGAATAAAGACAGATTTGATAAGAGGCATAGGCTCAGACCTAAAGCTATTGAGGAATGTGATTGGGTGTTGGTGTATGAAAGTAGTCTTGACAACCAACATTCAACAATAAGAAATCTTTCAAAAAGATGTTTTGGTCCTTATGTGGTTCAACATGTACATGGGAATGCGACTTACACCTTGCATGCATTAGATGTAAAGAATGAGGATGCAAGAGAGCTACACAAGACAAGCACAAAGCACACAGAGATGGAAAGATTCTTCTTCTTCTTCACAGAAAAGAGAGTACAAAATGACTTAGTGCTAAAACTGAAAAGTAGCACATATGTACATGCGGTCACTAAGTGTGAACTCGCTAGAAGCGTACTAGGATGGCACTATAAGTGTAGTCCAACTGTAGAATCACTGGCAGAGATCCTCCGTGTTGGTCACCTAACGCGCCAATGAGTAAATGCCGTAAGCGGCCAAGACCCGTAGTGGATGCCAGCTCAAGATGTAGAGCTCGACATCTCAACACTCCCCCTCGAGCTCTGCATGTCGCAGAGTCCAAGCATAGTCCGGAAACGTTGAAGCTTCTCAGCTCCGAGGGCCTTGGTAAAGATATCCGCTATCTGCTCCTCTGTGCTGATGTATACCAAGTCGATGTCGCCTGCCAATACTCGATCTCGAACGTAGTGGTAATGGACCTCTATGTGCTTGGTCCTGGCATGGAACACTGGGTTCCTAGCCAGCTGCATGCTGCTGAGGTTGTCACAATGGATGACAATCTACTGGTGCACCTGCACTCCCAAGTCCTCAAGTAATGTGCGTAGCCAAGCTACCTCGCATGCCGCAACTCCTGCACCTCTGTACTCGGCCTCTATGCTCGACAAAGCAACCGTAGGCTGCTTTTTGCTGCTCCAAGTTACAGCAGCACTCCCAAAAGAGAACATGAAGCCACTCGTAGATCTCCTATAAACAATTCTACCTGCCCAATCTGCATCTGTATACCCATACAATGCTAATGGAGCATCTGCTGCATAGAACAATGTGTAGTCGAGAGTCCCTTGCACATACAGAAGTGTGCGTCGTACTCCATCCAAATGTGGCTTCCTCGGAAGCTGCATGAACTGACTCTCCAAGCCTACTGTGTAGCTCAAGTCTAGCCTCGTGATAGTCAAGTAGATTTGACTACCCACAATCTTCTTGTACATGTTGACATCCTCAACAACATTACCCTTCTCTGCAATCAACTTTGCATTCACATCCAAGGGAATAGAAATTGGCTTACAATCATCCATACCATACTTTGACAACATGTCCAAAGCATATTGTCTTTGTGACAGCCATACACCCTTTGGAGTCCTGATCACCTCAATGCCAAGAAAGTAGCGCAACTCGCCCAAATCTTTCATTTCAAACTCCTGTTTGAGAAGACCCTTCACATGGTCAATCTCCATAGCATTGTCACCCACAATAATAAGGTCATCTACATATATGGTAATGACGACAATTCCCATATCACTCTCACGTACATAGAGTGAATGATTAGCATGAGCTCTCCTAAACCCAATACTGAAAAGATACTTGGCAATCCTATCATACCATGCTCTAGAGCCCTGCTTCAAACCATATAAAGCTTTGAGAAGTCTGCATACATAATCTGGGTAACTTGGATCGACATAACCAGGTGGCTGATCCATATACACTTCCTCTTGCAACTCACCATTCAAGAAGGCATTCTTTACATCCATTTGATGCATAATCCATCCTCTAGATGCAGCCACTGCTATGACAACTCTCACAGTCGTCATCTTTGCCACTGGAGCAAAGGTCTCCTCATAGTCTATGCCATACGTCTGTGCATAACCCTTTGCGACAAGCCTTGCCTTGTGACACTCAATGTTACCATCAACCTTATTCTTGGTTTTATACACCCATTTATAGCCAATAGCTTTCTTGCCACTTGGAAATGGCACCAACTCCCATGTGTCATTTGCTTCTAATGCAGCCATCTCTTCATTCATTGCATCATCCCAATGCACATTTCCAACTGCATCTTCAAAACATGTGGGCTCCACATCATGTATCACCTTAGCCATGTAGGCTTGGTGATGCGCTAGATACCCATCATAAGTCAATTTCTGAACTAGATTTCTGACTCGGTTAGATCTGTGCGGTCCTGGGTCACTCCTTTGCCCTCTAGCATCTTCTTGTACTTTCCTTACACTAGGTGTCCTGACAGCCGGAATTCCAAATTCCTCATCAAGACTTTGTTCAGAACTATCTGAATCCATGTCTACATGTGAAAAACCTGATGATGCATCAGCCATAAAGGGAGGTTCATCAACCTTTTCCTTTCCTTTTCGTGATACGTTCCCTATACCTGCTGGTGGAGTAACCTGTGTACGTTGTCTACCGTTCCATGGCTTCTCAATAGAGCCACGAGAAGAGGACTCTTGTGGTCCACTCAAAACCTATGACTGTGGCCTCACATTTTGTACAACCACATCATCTTTTACATCAGTCCCAATAGTGCCATGTGCATTACTGTACTAGCTGCTCATCTCATCAAAGACTACATCTCTGCTCACTCGTAATTCTCGTGTAGTAGGATTGTAGCACCTATACCCCTTTTGTTCAAGGGAATATCCCACAAGAATACATTTCTCTGCTTTAGGATCCAATTTCCTATGCAACTCATCTGGTACATGCACGTAAGCTATGCAGCCAAACACTTTCAAGTGTGCCAAATCAAGCTTTGTACCTGTAAACTTTTTCTCAGGCGTTACATCATGCACCGCAGCTGTAGGTGTCCTGTTCATAATGTACACAGCCGTATTTACAGCTTCAGCCCAGAAATGATGAGGCATGTTCTTCTCATTCATCAATGCACGTGCAACCTCTGCAATGTGCCTGTTTTTCCTTTTTGCGACCCCATTCTGCTGTGGAGTATATCTGCATGTAAACTGCCTGCGTATAGCATGCATTCATAGAAAATCTGAAAAATCATTGGAGAAGTACTCTCCCCCTCCATCTGACCTCAATGTCTTGATTTGCATATCTGTCTCCTTCTCAATCATGACTTTGAAGTCCTGAAAGTGACCAAACATTTCACTTTTGTTACGCATGAAGTAGACCCATACTTTCCTTGTATGGTCATCAATGAAAGAGACATAATACCTGCAACCATGTATACTTGTAGTATCGGTTGGACCCCAAACATCTGTGTGCACCACCTCAAGTGGCTTTTTACATACATTGCGCTCATGTGGAAATGAGCCCTTTGACTGTTTTCCAAACTGGCATGCTGCACACACTTTATGCATACCATCCACCTTGAATTTGGGCAAACCTTTTACAATCTGTTTTGATTTCATGCTGCGCAATCTCTGCTCATTGACATGGCCAATGAGTTTGTGCCAAATGTCAACATCAGCCATAACACCTGTGCCCTGTGCAAATAATGCAGCTTTTATCTTAGGCATGTCTACATTCAGCGTAAACATTCTACCCACACATTTGCCCTCTGTGATCAGCTTACAGCCATTCTGGAAATCTTCTACATAACAACCATTCGGGTTGAAACGAACCTGCAAACCCTGCTCAATCATTTGTCCAATAGAAACAAGATTCTTTGTAATGTTTGGGACATGAAGTACATCTGCTAAGTACTTTGATTTCCCACTCTTCGTATTTAGAGGTATGTCCCCTACATGAGCAATGGGGTGAGATGTGTCATCTCCTGTCTGCACATAGCCTGACACATCTGGTTTGCGCATATCTCTAAAACACTCTCCACGAGACTTCATGTGATTAGAGGCACCTGAATCCACATACCAAACATCATCTTGGGTGGAATTCTCTGCAGTCATTGTATTCATTACATGCTGCATAACAAACATGCGCTCGTTTTTGTTGTCATCTGCATCTCTGCTAGTAGATGCATAGTTGCCCTATTCTCTCTTTCCACTTGCTTTTCCCTTTGGACAGTCACGTGACATCTGACCTCTTTCACCACAAGTCCAACATTCTCTGCTATCTGCAGTATGTTGCTGCCTGCTTGATCCTGCACCACGACCTCTTTGACTCCCCCTGCCTTGAGACTGGTTTCCCCTGCCACCTGTATTGTTTTGATTTGATTGACCTTCCAGAAATTGGCCCTTGCAACCCCTTGGGCCTCGACCACGACCTCTACCTCTACCTCTACCTCTGTTGGAGTTACAATAGAAGGCCTGTTCAAAATTATTTCTACCATGAGAAGAAGATGTGTCAAGGTTCTTCTCCTCAAGAATAAGCATAGAAATCAAATCTTGGAACACGGGGATGTCGTCTCTTGTATTCATGGAAGACCTGAAATGTACATACTCATCTCCTAGACCATCCAAGCATGCACGGACAATGTCATCGTCTTCCACTGAGACTTTAATAGATCCAAGAGCCTCAATGATACTCTTGATCTTCAAGGCATAATCATTGATTGAGAGGTTGTTCCTCTTAACCTTATTTAGCTCCGACTTTAGTTGAAGCTTCCTGGCCTTGGTGTTCACCTCGAACACTCTGCCTAAGTTTTTCCATGCAATGGCGGGGGTTTCAGCATCGTGTAGTTAGCCCATCATGCCATCTGTGATGCTCATAGAAAGCCAATACATCACTTTGCTCTGGCCTTGTTGCCAGTCCCTCAAAGATTTCCTTTGTTCTGCTGTAACATTTGCCTCGGGAATCTCTGGTTCCTTTTCATTGTCTCCTTCTAAATAGTCCCAATAACCTTTTCCTTTTAGGAAATTTGTTATTCTGAACTTCCATGCAGGGTAGTTATTTTTCTCAAGCTTCTCAGTGACAATCTGACTGAAACCGTCAGACATCTTCAAGCACTAAGGCAAAATAATTGCAATCTGCAAAAACCTGCTATCGTGGTACCTGTAACGCTTTCTACACTCAACGAGTTTCCACAATCAAGCGTACATACAACCACTGTACTTATACAGTAAATGTCTGTGTACTGCACTTGGGAGATCTGTTCAGAAACTTGTACGAAAAACCCTGGTCGTGGATTGCGAACGAAGGGATTGTGATGCTCTTGCTCTCTTAGCCTCTCTTGCCTGCACCAGGCTCTGATACCATGTAAAGAATGAGGATGCAAGAGAGCTACACAAGACAAGCACAAAGCACACAAAGATGCAAAGCTTCTTCTTCTTCTTCACAGAAAAGAGAGTACAAAATGACTTAGTGCTAAAACTGAAAAGTAGCACATATGTACATGCGGTCACTAAGTGTGAACTCGCTAGAAGCGTACTAGGCTGGCACTATAAGTGTAGTCCAGCTGTAGAATCACTGGCAGAGATCCTCCATGTCGGTCACCTAACGCGCCAGTGAGTAAATGCCGTAAGCGGCCAAGACCCGTAGTGGATGCCAGCTCAAGATGTAGAGCTCGACATCTCAACATTAGATGGGACAAAAATGAAGATTCCCATCGTAGGGAAAAGAATCAAGTTATTCAAAAGAAGAGATGATATAGATCCCTTTGATTCACAAGAAAGTCAGAATGAAGGATTCGATGAAAATGTTATGGATGTGGATGAAGAATGAGAGGATGATGCGTTAGATTTTTTTGCAAGTGATGAACGAAATTGATATGTATGTTGACTTAAATGAAGAACGAACCTACAAAATATATGTGCGGCACATGCCCGACGATGTGAAGGTTTAGAGGGAATGGATATTGTGCCATGGTACGTCCATAATGTGAAATCAAAATATCTACCTCACTCTCAATTCTTTTGTTATGTGGGACCAAATGTTATGATGTACATAGTGTGATATATGGGAAAACGGTTGCCATAGTTGCAGGCATATACATACATTTCCGGGTAGGCGTGGCCGGGACGTGGCACCATCGCATGTTTTAACCCATTAGATCATGCCTAATTTGCTTTAGGAATGTCAAGTGTTTTGAAGTGGCACTCTTGTTTTGCCTAGAAAGTTCAATGCGGGCAATATCGACCAAAAATAGCAGGTTTCATACGCGGGCATAAAAGACGTATCCAAATTGCTTACCAAGTGTCAAAATGAGGTTTGACATGAAATTTAAGCCCAATAGGATTTTTCCATAAACTTCGGGGTTTTCCCAGCTTGTTTGGGCTTTTTACGAAAAAAAGGGGACATTTTTGGGCAAAAAATGGCAACAAATGACCTTAAAATGGTAAAAAATAGCTCTAAATGCCACATCAACGATGGTCCCATCGTTGCGCAAGTTGTATGGGAAGTTTTAGAGCCAAGAATGAGCTCATTTGCGCACATGAGCAAGGAGATACAACCATTCCTTTACAGGGTGCTAGTGCAGTCCCGTGCTGCTTCCACAACATGGTCGAGGCTGTGAGGCCTCCAATTAGGGTTTTCCCTCCTCAAATAACTACTTGGGCTTCTCCAACGAAGTATTTAAGATTTCATGAAATGGTCACGACGAAGAATCGAAGCGTAAATTTAGGGTTTTTAACACGTCGAATGAGCATTGCATCTGTGCAATTTGGAGCGAGAATACACCTAATCTTCACACACACAAGAATTTTATGTTGATCTTGGTTCATTTTCAAAGTGGAGCTTTCATGGTTGGATTTTTGTTCTTTTTTAGTGTGTTTTTGGACTCAAATCATCTACGCCTTGCTTGAACTTGCTACAAATTATCACAATCAGAGGCCTGACGCTTTTCTAGTCGCACTGTGCACTTCTTGACAACGTTTCCACCGAGGATTTTGGAATCCACTTTTGTTACACTTTATTCTTGTAGTGGTGACATTGGTTTATGGTTCCTTTGTGGACACTCTTTAGATTGTGCATTAGTTACAGTTCTGGTATATAATCCTTGTCTTCAATTTCTCTTTCTAGGATGGCTTCCTCGTGCTTTAAACTTCCGCATTGCAAAGCTCCGCACGTTGTTGGGAAACAAGCAAACCGAAACACCTCTATAGTGATGTCACCGAAGAACATTGAAAGAGAACTAAAAGACACAAAAAGCTTTGCAAAATCCCTTTGAAATACCACAAGTCTAGCAAGAATAGTCCCCCTGGGAATTTACTGGTCGTCGCCCACCCAAGAGACTATGTCACAAAGGAGCAAAACCCTGCCAAAGCATGGATTTACAGCACACGCAGACCAATGCATCTGAAGACAAGAGCCTCTCCTTTCACAATCAAACATCACAAAACCACAAATTCAACATCAATTTCACAATTCATAGATACATGCCCTCCGAATATGTCTACACACAATTTGCCACTAGGCTGCCATACCCATAACCCTGCAGAGAACTAGTCGTAACCTAAAGAGCACAACTCCAATTGGGGCACTTACAAGCTTGAAAAAAATATTGAAAAATGACTGGCGAGACAGCTGAAGATGACCAAAATGGATTCCATACGCCGCCATGAGTAAAATTGACGCGAACAGAAAGCTGTCCCAGCACGACTACACGTAGAGAAGGCTAGGCGGGGCAAAAAACTGCATCCAAAAGCACCAAGGAGACACAACGAGCTAAAACCTGAAAATTTCTGATGTTTGGATGAACTTTTTGAAGTTTGTACATGAGTTTAAGTTATATACAAGGCTCACTTCAAGAAACTCACTCACGGGCACTTACAGTAGCCCGACAACTGTCACTAGACTAGCGACTTGCAGTGCATGTACATGTACTTGCTAAACCAAGTTAAAAATCTCACAAAAATAGACCCCATACACCTTTTTGATACCGGGAGTCATGTCCGTATGTACAAATTTACAAAAAACGGGGTTCTCATAATGCACGCAACATACTTTGCCAACCCCCCAGTCTGCTAGAGCATTCATGCTCAGCAGTAGCATAAGCATATTGTCCACCCGGATAAAAGGGCCATACAACATAAGCACAAAATTCATGAAGAAACACCAAACATATCAATTCTCACACTCATAATATGAAAGCACAAACCATGTGTAGAATCCAAATCCTCGTTAAGCATAAAGTACTCTCAATAGATACCACATAGAGAGACCCTTTCATTACTAAAGCATGCAAATAAGCCTTTAAAATCTCATCCAAACTGCCTTCAATATTTATCTCAGCCACTTGCATATCCTCATTGGTGTCCATCTCATTCTCCCCACACTCCATTAAGCTTCTATCCGATTCAACCATACCATGCTTGATAGGTAGGACATCTTCTACACATAGCTTCCTATCCTCAACATAAGGATAAAGCAAGGAAGTATCAACCATCTCATCATTAGGCTACTAGGATGAGACTGCATCTTGTAGATGGACACATGGAAAGGCCCATAGGACTGCTAGAAAATGCATTTGTTACTTCTTGTGGCATTGAATATGAGCAAAGCTTTGCTATTGTTGACTTTGGCAAGAAGAACAATTACGATATCATTCTAGGAAGACTATTCATGCGACAATTGAAAATGATCCAAGATTGGGGTTATGATTGACTATATCTACCTAAGACATATGGAAACCATGACAAGGATAAATCTAAAGGACCATAGCTATAGGATGTGACGAGAACACCTATGGAGGAGTTTGATTCCTCTATTGTAGCGAGTTCAAAACTTCCATCCCAATTTTTGAGGATAGGAAGCTATCTCATCCCAATTTTTTATAGACCTCTTTTGTTGCGATGGCAACACCGGCTCCACTATCAAGGATTGTCGGGGTTTTTACACCTTGGAATTCTATAAGAAGAGTAATGTTTCCATCTTCTCCCTCATAATACTCTCTGACCTTGTTTAACGGCATTGGTCTAGTATTTAGCTAAGGATTTACTAGATCTCTGATCCCTTCCTTGATTTGAGTTATTGGTTTTTTAACGCCAAACTCTCTAGGAATTTTTACACATTAGCCCACATGTTTGGTCGTATTATGAGCAGCTCCGCTAACGTTATAGTATAGGTGACTGGTGTTGAGAGAATGTCTATCAATCCTTTTGAATCAATGACCTTGTTGGGAGACAATCTCTGTGATGGGACTACAACAACCTTTGACTTGGCCTCTTACTCTCTTGTATAGGATGGTAGTGTTCTTAGGGAATGGGGTTCATTGTCCATAGACTATACAGATCCTTTGTTTCCCCAATATGATTTCACATCTAAGCTCATTTGAGATCCATTCTCAATTTCATCTATTGGTGGAAGAGACACTCCTCTTCCATCACCCGTTTGGTTTACTCAACTGCTTATCTCACTTGCCTCATTGGCCTCTCTGACTTGTTTCCACAATTTTTCAAGACCATCTATTTCTTTACAACTCTCAGGTATAGCTATGTGACATTCCTCAAAAAAGTTATTCGTGGTATTCAACACTATCCTTGGCTCAAATGCGGGATCCTTGAGCTTTTGTCCGTGCTCGTGACTCGAATCTAGCTCTTTTTGCTCCTTGTTTGGTGGGATTATTGGTGTATGTGGGACAAGGATCACACCCTTAGGTTTTCCATCTTGTAGTCCTAGTAAAGCTTGGGTTGTTTGAATCATTTTCTTGCACATTTCAAGCGTGTTGTTTTCTAGTTCCACATATGGATATGTCATCCACCTATGTTCTTGGGTTTGGTTGTTTTTGAGCCGTGTTTCATAGGCTTTTAGGAGGGCATCTATTGCCCTCCTAAAAGCCTGTCATTTTCTAGTTCCACATATGGATATGTTATCCACCTATGTTCTTGGGTTTGGTTGTTTTTGAGCCGTGTTTCATAGGCTTTTAGGAGGGCATCTAATGCCTCATTAACCTTCTCGACCAACATGATCCTCCTGAACTAGCACTTCTTGGTTTCTCTTTCGTGGATGGTTCTTTTAGAGGTTGAGTTGCCTGCGTAGGATAAGGTGCAATGATTTTCTCATGTTGTCTTATCTTTTCTTTATCTTGGGTAAGCTTCACATCTAGGGATTTCTACTCTCGTTTCCTACGTGCTTTCATCCTACCCTATCTAGCTTTCAAACTATTTTGTTTGCTCTTGGTTTTTTGACTAGGTGCATTGGTCTTTGGTTCACCTGTCTCTGGACTCACATTGCTAGAGTGAAAACAAGAAGGAAAATGAGAACCTCTATATCCATGCACACACCACACCGTCGGAAAGAAACACCATAAAGCTATAGAAAACACCTATGCTAAACAACTCTAAAGTCTGGCGGGAAACATCTCTAGCCTAAACCATGATTAAAATTGCTAAAATCCAAGACCATAAAGACCAATATTGTGTTGTGTAGATCTCCGTAGAGTATCCATATGCTTGATTCCGATAACAAATGAGAGAGTTACAAGCTTCCGAAGATGGGAGTCTCTCAAAATCTCCAAAAAACAAGTCTCTGTAAGGCAAAAGGGTGTGCAGAGAACTTTAGCTCTTAAAAAGGGGGATTTTTTGGGTCTTATCCCCAGGTATTTTCTCTCTCCTCTTAGAGGACATGGTTCTCTCCTTCGGCATCTTTTAATTGGTCCAATTTTAGCCTTTTTGGGTGAAAAATGACTTGTTGGTGACCCTTTGACCAAGGAATGGGGTGGGGGCAAGTGTTCGGGGACCAAAAAAAGTTGACCAGCTGTTGTGGACTTAAAACTTTTTCCATCCCCTTTCCCATGAGCCACGAGCCCTTGAGAGATCTTCTCTCACCTTTGGTACACCATAATGGGCTCCCAAAGTGCCCTATGTACCCTCCACTTTCCCCTTTCCTCTTCCCATGTGGGATTACTTCCATGCCACATGGAAACTCTCCCCAAGCTTCCCAACTTCCCCAAAAATTCCCAGCTTCTCCTAAAGCGTGAGAGGACTTCTGGACAATTTTCCCTAATGCATACCTTGCTGCTCTGGTCACCGAATGACGGACCGTAACACACGGTGTCAAGAAGTATGCAGTGGGACTAGGAAAGCGTCGCGCTTCTGAACGTGAGGATTCGTAGCAAATTCCAGCAAGACGTAGATGATTTGAAGCCAAAAACACACTAAAAAGGAATAAAACTCCATCCATGAAATATCCACTTTGAAAAAGAACAAATACTAACTCAAAACTATTGTGTGTGTGATGATTAGGTGTAGCCTCGTTCCCAATTGCACATATGCAATGCTCATTCAACCTGTTAAAAACCCTAAAATGACGCTTCCATTCCTCGTCAGCATGACCATTTCATGGAGGCTTCAATAATTCATTGGAGAATCCCAAGTAGTTATTTGAGGATGGGAAACCATAATTGGAGGCCTCACAACCTCGACCATGTAGTGGAAGCAGCACGGGACTGCACTAGCGCCCTGAAAAGGAATCACTATACCTCCTTGATCATGTGCCCAAATGAGCTCATTTTTTTCTCTGAAATTCCCCACACAACTTGAGAAATGATGAAAACATAGTTGATGTGGAATTTGGAGATATTTTGAGCTATTTTTAGGCTATTTTTTACCATTTTAAGGCCATTTTTAGCAATTTTTTGTCCAAAAATGCCCCTTTTTGTATGTAAAAAGCCCAAACCAGCGGGGAAAAATCCCTAAATTTGTGGAAAAATCCCATTGGGATCAAATTTCATGTTGAACCTCATTTTTCCACTTGGTAAGCACTTTGGACACGTCTTTTATGCTTACACATGAAACCTGCTATTTTTGGTCGAGATGGCCGCATTGAACTTTCTAGGAAAAACGAGCGTGCCACTTCAAAACACTTGACATTTGTACATTTCTAAAGCAAAATAGGCATATATTTATGTGAAAAAACATGCAACGGTTCCACATCTCTAGCCTCGCTTGCCCGACAATGTATTTATACACTGATGGAGCAAAAGATGTCGTGCGCACACTCACACACCCAGAAAACTCAACACAACACAAGGAATTTACTTAAATTCCTTAACTCACTCACCAACACTCAAAATATCCCTAAAAAATCTACCCACAAGCTCAATTCAAACTCCAAACGCTTCGACTTCCAAACCCTAAACCGGCTCCCCGCAGACACTACAAGGTGAGTCGAGGTGATCAACCTTGGAAATCACGCTTGATGGTGACCAAAATATACAAGAAAAACCATCAAAAACCCAAAAACTCCAGCCACAAAATTCCACTCTCGAACCATTGCAAAGCCTTCACCAAACTCCACTCTGTTGGACTCTTTGGAGTAGCGCCAACCCTAATGGCACTGATACAGGGTCACATAGTCTTGCAGAAAGCCGCACTTTCTTCCCTCAATTCCTTGCACACACACATCCATGGAAACCTCAGAACTTCCATAGACTCTCCCAAGTGCAAAATTGAAGAGAGAAATCACTCATTCACTCCTCCACACACTCGAAAACAGGACGCGACTGCACTAGACCACCTGTAGGAACCCTGCTTCCCTCATCACACAGACAGGTGAAAGACCCCAAACTTAGCTTCCAAAATGCTCTATCAGTCCAAGAACTCACGGCAACGCCACTGATGTGGCAATTTGATTCCTTTTCACACCATTTTTTGACCTTTTTTGGCCCAGTTTTGGCCAGTTTTGACCTCCGGCGGGCATTTTTCGCAGGAAAAACCCCAAACGGACTCCAAAATTCACCAAATTTTGTACGCTTGATCCTCAGTACCCAAAGCACTTTGACACATCCCCATATTCTATTTTTGACCACTTCTAGGGCGATGCACGCATCACCGCAGATGAGGCGCCGCAGATAGACAGTTACCGCATGTGTGAAACTTCTCGAGCGGGATGAGAGTACCCACACTTGTCACTTGCATTATTTACATTCTAGAAAGATCAAAAACCTTATTTAGAACCAAAATAAGCCACCTAAAACCATATCCAAGGCCCCGATACCCTATACGGGCATGTACATGTGTTCGACTGCTAGCGCGCGAACCTGACTATTCACAATGTGTACACGTTTTTTGAACTTGAAACCATGTTTCCAAGATCCCAAATGCATGTATTTACATCTTTTTGTACATATGACCATGCATATAAATGCTATTTTGTACACGCCAAAAGCGGTCTATCATCATTGCCCACCCTCTAGGTAGAGCATTTATGCTCAACCAAGAGACTATTTGCATCTGGAACCACATCCCTAGCAAAATATTTTTTTAGTCTATAACCATTTATTCTATAGCGCAAACGTTCACTAGACAATTTTTCCAACTCATAGGTGACATTAGAAAATACATGCTTCACTCTGTATGGACCCAACTATTTGTCCCTCAACTTCTTCTGAAAAGTAAAATCCAAGCGAGAATCATACTTCATCACCAGATCTCCTTCTTTGATCTCTTTCTCTGGCAGCCTCTTATTCATTTTCTTCATCCTTGTTTCTGCTTGTTGAAGATAATAATCACTGGCTTTCTCTCTATTCATTCGTAGCAACTCTAGAGAAAGAATTCTTTCTTGCAACTTGACATTATGCTCACCTTGCATTTTGCACAACAACTTCAAGGCATCCAACTGCACTTGTATGGGCATAAGAGCTTCTTTTCCATAAACAAGTTCATATGGTGTAAACTGTGTTGACACTCTATACGCAGTTCTATAAGCCCACAAACACTTTTCCAAGTCCAAATCCCACTCTTTAGGATGCTCTCTAGCATACTTTGATAGCATCTTCACAATTTGACCATTGCAGTTCTCAACCAACCCATTGCATTGTGGGTAGTAAGGAGAAGAATGCCTATGCTGAATTTTCAATTTCTCCATGAGAGCAACAACAAGTTTTCCCTTAAACCCTGGTCCACGATCAGAAATGATAACCATAGGAGCTCCAAACCTGCAACACACTTGTTCATATAAAAAAGAGGCCACTCTTCTTGCTGTTACATCTTTTACTGCTTTTGTCTCAACCCATTTTGTCAAATAGTCCACAGCCACAAGGATATACCATAGTTTTCTGAGGCTCAACCAAAAGCTTCCGATTTGCAAACACTTGGCATTCATGGCATGACTTGCACCAAAAATAAGCATCCCTCATCATAGAGGGACAACAGTAACCTGCTATTAAAACACGAAAGACAACCTGATCCTTGCCTTGATGGCCTGTTTCTTCATGGCAGTGCTCCAAAATCAAGCCTATCTCTTCTTTGTACGACACTCTTCTCAAAATGCTATCCTTGCCATGAAGCATGAGATCCTCACCTACTAATATGTAGTTTATTTCTTTTGCAACTATTCTTTGATGCCGAACTTTTGACATGCCCTCTAGACATTGCCATTTACCAAGAAATACTTCTACATCTTACAATGATTCCCTTCCTGCATACAAGGCTTCCTTAACCTTTAAAGGAGCTACCAAGGCATCCAACTTGTCCCTATCCAACTCATCAGCTTATTTATTCTGCTCACGAGGAACATGCTTAAACTGTATATTCTCAAACTCATGCAAAAGCTTTTTGATGCCATAGAACCACTTCTTCAAATTGTCTTTCTTAACATTCCACAAATCAAGCAATTGATTCATGACTAGCAATGCATCCCCTTTTGCAATGAGCCTCTTCAGTCCAAACTCAACGCACTGCTTCAACCCAAGGAAAAGCGTGAGATAGTCGGCCTCATTGTTGCTTTCAGCTTCATCAACATCGTAAGCTCCAGAAAAGATTACATCGCCTTTTGGGTTCTTAATGACTACCCCACCACTTGCCTTTTGAAGAACTTTCCTGTATGCACCATCAAACATCATTGTATATGCATCTGTAATATCTACTTCCTCTTCATGATCATCTCTGTCAACCCTCCCCCCCCTTATGTACCACTATGTCTGCCAAGTGAGCTTTAACATAATGATCCACTTTAAACTCAAACTCATACTCTTGAAGCTCCAAAGTCCACTTTAAGATGCGCTTGCTAGGCTTCAAATGTTGTACTACATCCGGCAAAAGATTCGATGTGGTGAGCACATAGAATTTTTGGGGCAACAAATAGGTTTTAAACCTTCGACAAGCCAGATCCAGGGCAAATATCCACTGTTCCATTTCCGTGTAGGAGAACTCTCTTACATTCTTCATCTTGCTCTCAAAATAGAGTGGCTTGAAGTTCCTTCCTTGCTTTTGTAAGAGAACCGACCCAAAAGCTACTGACCCCACACTAATAGATACATAGAAAATCGATTGCAAGTCGGGAGGACTCACTGCTGGTAAAGCACACAATACCTCCTTGATGCCATCAAAAGCCTGTTGCATGTCTTCATTCCATTCAAACCCTTGAACTCTTTGACTCAATTTCTAGAGAGGATACACATACTGACATAGCATCCAGAAAAAATGTGACAAGTACCTGAGATTATGCACAAATGATGCTAAATCCTTTGTGTTGTTGGGCGGATCCATAAGCAACAAAGCCTTAACTTTCTCTAGGTCAGCTTCTATTCCATTTTGGGAAACCACATGTCCTAGAAAATGGACTCTGGCATGAGCAAATTTACACTTCTTTGGGTTGAGTTGCCCACCCTCTTGTTGAAGCCTTTCAAAACTTAACCTCAGCTTCTCCAAATGTGTGACCCTTGAGCTATAACACCCAATGTCATCCATGAAAACACGAATGAACTTACCCAAGTAGGGACCAAACACTCTATTCATCTATCCTTGGAAGGTAGCATATGATTTAACCAGCCCAAAAGACATTCTTTTGTAGGAAAAACAACCCCAAGGAGTAATGAAGGTCGTCTTCAATCGATCTTCAATCGCTATCAAGATCTGAAAGTAGCCAGAAAATCCATCCATGATTGAGTGACATTCATGACTTGCAACCTAATTGAGGATTTCATTTAGAAAGGGTAGTGGATAATGATTCCTGTTTGTGGAAGCATTCAAAGGTTTGAAATCAACACATATCCTAAATCTTCCGTTCTTCTTGGGCACAATAACAACTGGAGAGACCCATTCAGACTCCTCCACTCGAAAGATGAAATCTGCTTCCAAAAGCTTCGTCACCTCTTCATGAAGTGCCTTCTCATGAATGACCCCCAACCTCCTAAGCTTTTGAACCTTTGGCTTGGCACCTTCTTTTAGATTGATTCTATGCTCTACTCCTTTAGCTCCTTGCAACTCTGTATATTCACTGGCGAATAGCTTTGGAAATTCCTTAAACATGTCTTCATACTCTTTTTTTTCTTTTTCTGTCAAGTCCTCTCCTAGCATGCTCCTTACATTCACTTTGGCAGGCTCTACAATTGCTTTTGGACTATCCTTCTCCTTCTTGACCTTCACATCATGCATTGATGCTTCCTTTTCAACACTTGTCCCAAAAAGATCAGGACATAATTGCATCAATCCTTCCTCTACACTTTCTTCAGATGTCGTAGACGATGCATCACTATCGTATGACGTAGTTCCCGTCGAATCTGTATCTTGCATCTCCAATAGGGGCTGTGTACGTCTCTCGTGTGTCTTCATGTTGTAGACAATGGTCCTTCCTTTCTCTTTGTCGGGGATGGTGATCAAGCCCGTGCCCCAATCCTGCTTAGCACCAAGGGTTATAAGCCATGGCCTCTCTAAAATGATCGGATAAGCATTCTCACCCGCTTGCATCACGTAGCAATCAACCAAGCACTCAATCCCCAAGACTTTTATCTTCACATCTTCAGCTATTCCAAGACACCTTGCCTTTTTGTGGTTGGCCATCCTCATACGGATTGAAGCATTCACTGACATCTTAACACCTGCTTCCTTCATGATAGCCTCGGTCATGACACACACTTGGGCACCACCATCCATGTATGCTTGCACTTCCGTCTTCTTTCCCAGCATAGCTTCAACTATTGGCACCATATCCACTAGGTGACCAACCCTCAAAGATGACACCATGCTTTGACGCTTTTCTTTCTTGGAAGGAAGCCGGGTACTCACACACTTGGTCCATTGCCTCCTCAATTTAGCATTCAAAGCCACCAGTTGACCAAAAGATATATTTGCCTTTTGATTTCGTATGTCGTCGACAATATCATAGTCTTCAACACCTTGGCCAAGGAGGTAGTCCTTTGGACCAATTTTCCTTCTTCGCCGCCTCTTGCTACTTTCTGGTTTGTCTTCTACCTTAGCCTTTCCTTTTCTTGCTCTTGTTTCCCTCTCTTCTTCTATCTCTTTCTCCCTATCATGCCTAGCTCTCTTATTGGCCAAGACATCCACATCTTGATGCTCAAGGGTAATGATGTTAATAGCTCTACCTTCTCCACTTCCAGGCAAAGGTTGTGGTGGTTGCTGCGGCGGTGGGGCTTCTAGTGCTCGCTCTTGATGATTTTCTTCTATTCTTCCTCGACCACGTCCATATAAGGGGTATATCCCTCCTCTCTCTCTTGGTGGTTCAGGACAATCAGGGGCGTAGTGACCCTCTTCATCACAATTGTAGCATCTTCCTTGTAGCCTTTGTCCCCTACCTCTCCCAGTTGGCCGCTCTTCTCTTTGGTTTATATTCATTATGTTAATTCTTAATTCTTGCAACTGACCCGCAAGATCATGTAGAACCCGGGCCGTAACAGGATCTGGACCTTGAACCACTCTCTCCACTCTATCATCCGTTGTCATCGGGACCACTGGTTGCACCACAACTGGCTCAGCGTGTGTCATGCCTTGCTCCCACCTTCTCTTGATCTTCTTGCTCTTGGCCTCGGCAATTTCCACAGCTCTTTCAAATGTAGCAGGATCCTCTTGATCGACCTTCTCCCTTACACTTGGATGGAGACAATCCATAAACTGACGCACTTTAAAGAGATCCCCTGGAAGTACTTGGGATGCCGCCTCTAGTTGAACCCAAAGTCCTTTGAAGTGTTGCAAAAACTCTTTAAAGTTAGCATGAACATCTTGCTGCAAACCTCTCAATTTCGTTGTCGCTTCTGTTGCGGATAGCTTCTTTCCAAACCTGTCAAAAATTGCCAACTTCACTTGCTTCCATCTTTGCTTTTTGTCTTCCTCTAAACCTTCAAACCACTCGCGAGCTTCTCCTTTGAGCTCAAGAGGAAATACATGAAGCTTTGCTTCATCATTCACAATATGCATACCAAGCGTATGCCATTCGAAGTCCACAATCCAGTCCTTCACATCCTCCTTCCCTGTGAACACTGGCCGACTATAAGCCATCTCTTCAGAGTCGCTTCTCCCTTGCGTGAGTAACTCTACAAAAGTTGAAGTCTTGCACCTCAACCAAACCACAAATTTTCTTCAAAGAAGCTCAAACTTCACAGCAAAATTGCTTCACCTGGGTGCACAACCAGCAAATTTCCGCTCCCCAGTATGATCGCCAAAGGATGATGGAGAAAAATATGTCGTGCGCACATTCACACACCCAGAAAACTCAACACAACACAAGGAATTTACTTAAATTCCTTACCTCACTCACCACCACTCAAAAGCTCCCTAAAAATTCTACCCACAAGCTCAATTCAAACTCCAAACGCCTCGACCTACAAGCCCTTGCTTGCCTGTAGACACTACAAGGTGAGTCGAGGTGATGAACCTTGGAAATCACTCTTGATGGTGACCAAAATATACAAGAAAAACCATCAAAAACCCAAAAACTCCAGCCACAAAAGGCCACGCTCGAACCATTGCAAAGCCTTCACCAAACTCCACTCTGTTGGACTCTTTGGAGTAGCGCCAACCCTAATGGTACCAATACAGGGTCACATAGTCTTGCAGAAAGCCGCACCTTCTTCCCTCAATTCCTTGCACACACACATACATGTAAACCTCATAACTTCCATAGACTCTCCCAAGTGAAAAATTGAAGAGAGAAAGCTCTCATTCACTCCTCCACACACTCAAAAACAGGACGAGAACGCGACTGGACTGCACTAGACCACCTGTAGGAACCCTGCTTCCTTCCCCACACAGAGAGGTGAAAGACCCCAAACTTGGCTTCCAAAATTCTCTATCAGTCCAAGCATTCACTGCAGCACCACTGATGTGGCAATTTGATGCCTTTTCACACCATTTTTGACCATTTTTTGACCTTTTTTGGCCCAGTTTTGGTCAGTTTTGACCCCCGGCGGGCATTTTTCGCGGGAAAAGCCCCAAACGGACTCCAAAATTCACCAAATTTCGTACGATTGATCCTCAATACCCAAAGCACTTTGACACATCCCCATATTCTATTTCTGACCACTTCTAGGGCGGTGCACGCATCACCGCAGATGAGGCGGCGCAGATAGACAGTTACCGTATGTGTCAAACTTCTCGAGCGGGATGAGAGTACCCACACTTGTCACTTGCATTATTTACATTCTAGAAAGATCAAAAAAATTATCTAGAACCAAAATAATACACCTAAAACCATATCCAAGGCCCCGATATCCTATACGGGAATGTACATGTGTTCGACTACTAGCACGCGAACCTGACTATTCACAATGTGTACATGTTTCATCTTTTTTTGAACTTGAAACCACGTTGCCAAGCTCCCAATTCATGTATTTACATCTTTTTGTACATATGACCATGCATATAAACGCTATTTTGTACACGCCAAAAGCGGTCTATCAACGCGTGCAACTATTGAGTGGCATAAAATGGTAACCATCTTTTTGCAACATTTGTCAGCCTACTCAACGTCCTCTTCCTCATATGTGTATATATTTTTCTATGCTATTAAGTTATCTAGAGTAAATTCCCCCTCTTCGTTTAACCTTTGTGGCGACACATACATTATACTCTTCCCAAAAATGTCACCTTAGTCATATATTTATATTACCACCCTTTTCTTTTTTGCTTTGTAAATAGAATAAGCATACAATAACCAACTATACACCCCCAAACTTTCTTACCTCTTGTGAATTAGTAGTAGAAAAATAATATATCCATCTTCCACCCCTTATAGATAAATTCCCATGGAAATCAACTCTCCACTTGTCTTTACCAAAGATTATGGTCCCTCTCTACAAGTCTTCTATGCCCCTTACATAGGTGGCCCAATATCTCTTAAGAATATACATATAGTTTCTCTCCTTTCAAAAAGACTCCAATTGTATATTCTTTTCACAAGAAAATAATATTGGGCCCTCCTCTATTTGTTTAAGTATCATAGCCTTTTGAAAAAGCATGATTCCCCTTGGATGCATACAAGCAAAGGGCCTATACAAGAAGACTTTGAAGCAAAAGGTTCCTTAGCCTAGTGTGGACCTTCCAAACCGAATTCCTTGGTGCATGGGCGTGAAGAATAGTCCAAATTCATCTCAAACATGTTGAGAAGGTCAATTTTGCCTTTTGAAGCATGTCATTCCGAGCTACAGGTAAAAAGTTATGGTCAAAATAGTGTAAATCTATCAGATTCGTAGCAAAAGGGAACTGTAAATCAAGTAAATCAAGAGAGTGAGATCTTATTTTTCCCCTACTCATCTTCTAGAAGAGCAATGAGTGTTCAAGGTCACTTGCATGTGATGGGACCAACCTAAAGATGCTTTCTAAATGCCAAGGCAGACAAGTTGAGATACCCCGCAGGAGCCACCCGTAGGGCCTCATGGTGGGGCCCACCTACATTATGCACCCCTATGGAGCCTTCACGGTCTAAAATGATATTTTTGGTAAATAAATAGTCCCTTTTATGTCCAACATTCAATGAGTGGTCAAAGGACACTTAATTAGGTCTAATCACTTACTCTAATTAAGTGTAGCATAATCCCACTCCTACACCACTATAAATAGCCCCCCTTGGAGAGACTCAAGGACACACACACCTATATTTTCAACTTCATGTTGTTTCTTGATCAGTAGTAGAGAAAACCCCAACTCTCCCTCTTTCACATCCTCCCTCCTAACCCTCCTCTTTGGAGGAAGTGCAACTCTATTCTCCACTCTCTCCATTCTACAATCTCTTACTCCATCAACCCAATAAATCATTTGTAGCACCTCAATAACTTGTAAATACATCATGATCTCTCTCATGGTTATGTTAATGATCATGAAATCATCTTCAAAAACTTTCAAGTGTCGCAATTCGTGATGGTTAGCCAGCGTCTGTCCTCCCCTTAAAAGGTGTGCGAGAAATCAAGTAAGTGTTCTATTCTCAATTTACCATTGGTTTGTTTCTCCACACTTATTCAATTGGTCTAAAGAAATTTCTCACTCCAACTCTCTTTTGCTTCATTACATATGCATGTGGCTACCTCTCATGGTGATTTTATTTGTGTCACGGCATTGCATAGATGGAGATGAGCTCTCTATGCAAAGTGTGTTAGTTTGATGTAAGTGATTCTCTTGTGTGTTTGAGAGGCAAGTCTTGCGCGCATGATTTTTTTGATGAGTGCTTGAGAGATGAAGAGTTTGGATGTGTTATGGGTATTCTTATGGGGAGAAGGTGAATGCTATTCCACAAATTGCATATTTCATTTTGATGCACGGCATTGGGTTGCATAATCGTTGATGGTGTTCAAGTGTCCAAAGTGTATATAGAGTAAGGGGGTTTTCAAATTGTGTTGCTTGGGTGGGTGAGAGCAAGTATTATTTTTTTGATTGGTTTCCTTCTCCACTCCCAAAAGAAGGTGGTTCCCCAAGTAGTGTGCGTACCTCTTTACGAACATTTTGTGAGGGTAGGCCCATTGGTTTGGGTTTAGAGGCCCCATTTCAAAAAGCTCGCCCTCATAAAGTGGTGCCCCCACTGAGGAACATATTTCCAAGTTACCTTCAAATTCTTTAGTGATGAACAATGGAGTTCCCATCTATCCATTTCATTTTGCACAACACATTAGAGTAAATGTTCACATAGATAGAAAAGTGTTTTTCCAGCAACGCATTGTTTTTATTTTTGGTGCAGAAAGACTTAGAGAAATACTGGCATCACCCAATCCAATTATACTTCCAATCATCAATTATGAAACTTCTTTTGATGTTCACGTTTTCATTTTGTTTTAAAGGCAGGAACAAGGAGTGGTGAAGGGGTGCTCAAGGGCCATATGAAGGAACGAGGTATTCAAACCAACAACGAGGAGTAGCACATGAATCACGATCAAAATAATGAACCTTTTAGGCCTATTGCTCGGCAATCCATTCATATAATCATTGCAACTAAGTTTAGGTTTCAGTCTATCATAAGGAGGATATTTGGATCCACTCGCTTCAATGAAATCAATGCTTCAATTAATCCATTTATTCTACCTATGATAAAGTACGAATTAACAATGGATGTGTACATCTTCATTTTAATGTAATTAGATTTATAGTGTCAATAATCTTGTGCGGCCTGTAAGAGAAAATTTTCTTTAAAAAACGAGATTTAAAAAAGTCTAAACAAAATGTCAAGTTCTTTTCCCACGTTCTATGCAAGAAGTGGGGAAGATGCGCAAGAGTTTCTTGACAACTTGGAGATGGCACATCTCATATCCGGGAGAGATGAAGAGGAAGTAAAGCTACGAGCCTTCCCGTTGGTTCTAAAAGCAGAAGCTAAAGCATGGTATGAGACCTTGCAACCCCAAATCAAGTCCAATTGGGAGAGACTGCGAGCAAGCTTCCTCTCCAAGTTCGGGCAAGGTGATACTTCTGAAGGACTATGGAAATGTCTTATTGGGCATAATCAGGTATCACTTGAAGACTATCCCTCTTATGAAGCAACCTTTGTCAATCTATGGGGTAGGTGGGAGGCTACATTAGAAAATCATGGTGGTGCACCTAAATTTCTAAAAAAAGAGAGATTCATGGTTGGCTTGTATCCACTTTTAAAGGCTAAAGTAGAGCTAAAATTCCCATCCACCTTCGAAGAAGCACGTGAGGTAGCCATCATCAAGTTTAGAAAACTACACTTCCAAGCACATAGAGCGAGGGGTTTGAATGAAGTGAGTGAGAGGGAGTCTTCACAAACCATGGAAGCACCAATTAGGGCCCCTCTTGCACAATCTTCACAAATAGGAGATAACTCTCAACAAGAGGTTTTACAAAGGCTAACTCAACAGCTTGAGAACCTCACTCTGAATCTAGTACAAGGCCTACCTCAACAACGACAACCAAGAGAAGGGAATCGCAATCAACGAAGACAAGCTCAAGAGTTGCGATGTTGGAATTGCAATGAAATGGGCCATGGCATGTACAATTGTCCACATCCAAGGCGACTTCCGGGAGACATATATCCCCCTAGACCGCCTCCTCTCACTGTGCAACAAGAACAAGCTCAAGGCCCACAAATCCTTCGACGACCACCACCACCAGCAAATATACCTCCCATCCCACATGAGGAGGAAGAAAGAGGAGTCAACATCATCAAGCTAGAAGAGGTAATAGATGAGCATACTCTAAACTTTGATGTTATGCCGGCAGAAAAACGCACAAGAGCACATGATAAGGATGAAGACATGAGAAGTGAAGGAACAAATTCAGCCAGAAGGGACAAGAAGAAGAAGTCAAAGATGGAAGAAGCTGAAAGTAGCAGGAAGAAAAGACCAAGGCGAAGGGAAATTGGTATCAACGACTTCCCATTGGGAAAGGAGCTAGAGCCCTACAACATCTTGGAGGATTTACAAACCCAAAAGCCAAACATTTCATGGCCTCAACTTCTACACCTATCAGCCAAAGTAAGAAGGCAATGGCCAAAGTTGGTAAGTACAAGAATTCCAAAAAAGAAAGCAAATCTTTCCATTAAGGTTGTGGCCTCAAAGCTACAAAAAGATGTGGAACCCATTGTGGATGCTTACATAAGGGGTAAAAAGGTGTCTAATGTATATGTTGATGGTGGAGCTCAAATGTGTGTGATCACGGAAAAATCAATGAACAAGTTAGGGCTTGAAATTACAAAGTCCTCTAATTGTCAAGCTAGGCTAGCCAACAACTCAAGTGTGAAGTGTTTCGGGATCATTGAAAATGTAAAAGTCTCTGTATGTAGCATAGATGAACGAGTGGATATGTATGTCATGCCAGCTAAGGGGGTGGGCTATCCCATCATCCTAGGGAGGCCTTGGCTCATTGCTGTGAATGCAGATCAAAAATGGGGAAGTGGTCGTTTGATTCTTAAGAAGGGTCAACCGGTGGTGTATGATTGGCGAGAAGGAAAGCAACTAGATATCAACTATGAAACCACGGCAGATGAAGAGAGCGAGGAGGAGAGTCCCTACTCAAGTGATGAGGAAGCATCAACCAGTGCATCAACCAGTGAAGAGGAGTCTTCTTTGGAGGTAATGGGAATTGTATTCAACGCCAACACTCAAGATGTTCCAGTAGAAGAAAAGCCAACAGACAATCACACACGAGGGGATGAAAGATGCCACCACCTTGAAGAAGGATTTGAGAAGATGCTTGCAAAAGATCTTACTTGTGAGGAGAAGAGGTCCTACATCAATATGTTAAGGAGGTATCCCAATTTGTTTATCACTGACTACTCACAAATAAGAGGTGTAGATGTAATAGAGCATCGAATTGAATTGAAACCAGGGACCAAACCTGTGGCTCAAAAGTTAAGGCGACTAGGATCTGTGCAACAAAAGGCTCTCCTACAGGAAGTGAATCGACTCTTGAAGGCTGGCTTCATCTATCCAGTATCCAACTCCGAATGGGTATCACCTATTGTAGTCACTCCCAAGAAGAATGGTAAGTGGAGGGTCTGCGTGGATTACAAACCCCTCAATGCTGTGACAAAGAGGGACCACTTCCCTCTCCCTTTCCAAGATGAAATTTTGAATGAAGTAGCAGGTCATGAATGCTACACTGTGTGTGATGGGTATTCAGGATATTTTCAAATTAGAATAGCAGAAGAGGACCAACCAAAAACCACCTTCATCACACCTTGGGGATGTTTTGCATTCAGAGTAATGCCTTTTGGGCTCACCAATGCTCCTAGCACCTTCATGAGATTCACAATATTTGTATTTCAGCCATTCTTTGGAAAATCTATAAGAGTCTTTATGGATGATTTCTGTATTTATAGTTGTAGATCACTTCATTGCCAAAAGGTTGAAGAGGGGCTTAAGAGGCTCCATCAATTTGGGGGACAACTCAACCCAGAGAAGTGTCATATCGGTGAATCTCAGGTGGTTTTGCTAGGCCATGTGGTTTTTTTCACAAGAAATTCAAGTGGATCCCTCTAAAGTAGAGGCCCTTTTGTCATTATCTCCACCAACAACAACAAAGGAGCTAATGACCTTCAACCACAAAGTGAGGTACATGTCTCGCTTCATCCATCTCCTAGCAGAAGCCATCGCCCCTTTGTATAGGTTGGCAAGCCAATCTACATTTGAATGGGGGAGGGAACATGCAAAATTTTTTGAGGAAGTGAAGGGCATTCTTAGCTCTCTCCCAATCCTAATGACACCAGATCCAAAGGAGACTTACTATGTCACTCCAAGTGTAGGTTTCGAAGCAATTGGTGTTGTTTTGATGCAAAAAGATCCTAAAACATCATACATGAGGCCGATCTATTTTGCAAGCAAGGTGATGACTCCAGCCGAGAAGGGATACACTGAAATGGAGAAAGTGGTCTTTGCAATCTTGTTTGCGGTAAGGAAGTTTCGATCGTATCTTCTCCCTGTGCCATTTGTTTTTCTCACCTTAGAGCACAATCTACCATATGTAGTACAACACATGAGCCTCTCATCTAGAATAGCAAAGTGGGTGCTTGAACTCCAAGAATTTGAATACACTTTCCTTGTAGAAGATAGCACAAGAGCAGGACTTGCAGACATTCTCACCTACAAAGTGAGAGAAAGGGAAGGATCACGACTACAAAGAGAGGAAGGCTCAAAACAGTTCAAAATGAAGGACATTGATAATGCCCATACTTTATGCTTTGACGGAGCCTATCAACGCCAACAAGACAAAGCAGCAGGGGGGATCCTCATTTAAACCCACAAAAGGAGGTAATGGTTAGAAAAGGTATCACTCTACCCAATGTTCACTCTAACAATGAGGCTGAGTATGCTGCTCTAACCCTTGGGTTAGAAGAATGCAAATAATTAGGCATACAAAGACTTATTATAAAAGGTGATTCTTTGCTAGTGGTTAGGCAAATCCAAGGGACTTGGAGGTGCAAGAATCGTACATTGTTTGAGTGGCTTAGTAGTGTAAGAGCTTTGATGAAGGGTTTTAAAGCAACACAGGTACAACACATTGTGAGAACTCATAACAAGGAAGCAGACTTACTCGCAAATGAAAAGCTTCAAATGGCGGTAGGAGGTGTGAAACTATATGAACCCAAATATCAAGGTCAAGAGGAGCTAAAAGACATTATCTTCTTTCTACAAGTAGGTGAGTGTCCCAAACACTTAGACAAGGTGCAAAGACATAGACTAGTTAAGAAGGCCACACCTTACCAGTTGATCGGGGATGATTTATATCACAAAGGGAAAGATTTGGTCTTGAGGAGAGTACCAGGTGTGCAAGAGATAGAGAAAATTCTTCTTTCATGTCATGATGATGTCTGTGGTGGTCACTTTTCTCAAGATATTACAAGTAGGAAGATTTTACAAGCAGGGTTTATTTGGCCGAGCTTACATCGTGATGTCCAATATTGGTGTAAAGCATGTAAGCCATGCCAAATTGCTGGGGATAGACGACTAACATATGAGCCCCGATTCCCAATAATATCTTATGGCCCTTTTGAAAAGTGGGGTGTGGATGCAATAGGTCCCCTACCTCGTACTTCTACAGGGAAGGTTTTCATCATCATGGGTGTTGACTACATGACACGATGGGCGGAAGCAACAAGCACAATCCGAATCACAGCTGAAGAGGTATCAAAGTTTATTTTTGATCATAGTTGTAGTAGGTTTGGAACACCCCTAGAAATCTTATCAGATCGAAGCCCGGGTTTTAGGGCTGACCTTTTGAATGATCTCTTGAGGAGGTTAAAAGTGAAACACTTGCATTCCACACCCTACTATCCTCAATGCAATGGATTGGTGGAAAAAGTGAATGGAATGATATGTCAGATCATTTCTAAACAGGTTGTGGACCGGACTAATGATTGGGATCGCCATTTGACGGCTGCTCTTTGGGCGTATAGGACATTTTTCAAGGTATCTACCCAATTCACCCCTTTTCATCTAGTTTATGGACAGGAAGCACTTCTCCCCATTGAGGTAGAGCTCTCAAGCTTGCGCGTTCTTGCAAGAGTGGCAAAAAAACCAAAGGAGGTTCTACATGAAAGGATCTTAGATCTCCAACGACTTGAGCTAGATAGAGAAGAGTCCATTGATCACTACATCACCAAAGCGACAAGCCAAAGGGATAAAATCAACAAGAAGCTCAAGGGGAAAGGATTGAAGGAAGGTATGTTGGTTCTTGGCTATGATAACCGACTTGATACTCGACTTGACAAAAAGTTTTTGCAAAGATGGGAGGGACCTTTCATGATAAAAACAAAGTTTGGGAATGGTAGTTACAGATTAGCAGATTTATCAGGAAAACTCCACAAGACCAGAGTCAATGGATGGAGATTAAATCCCTACTTTCAACGTATCAATCTGTTGATAGGCAGTCATCTGCCTACATCGTCTAAGCTCCAAATTGGCATGGCTCCCTTCGGCTTGGCAAATGCTCCACCTATTTTTAAAGCTTTGATGTGCAAAGAAGAACCAGACTTGGAATCTGAACATACCCAAGGCAACCCTCCCATCTCCGATTTATGGGATTGAGGTAATAAAAAGCAGGTCTAATGGAGTAAAAGAGTGCATGACACTCCTCCTATTGAAAAAAAAAAAAGTGGAAAAGGAAAAATGACAAAAAAAAAAAGAGAAAAAAAGAAGAAAAGAAGCAACACCGTCCTCCTAAAGATATGAATATCTCTAGGCTTGGGGGAGGGCTAATATGAGTGGCATAAAATGGTAACCATCTTTTTGCAACATTTGTCATCCTACTCAACGTCCTCTTCCTCATATGTGTATATATTTTTCTATGCTATTAAGTTATCTAGAGTAAATTCCCCCTCTTCATTTAACCTTTGTGGCGACACATACATTATACTCTTCCCCAAAATGTTACCTTAGTCATATATTTATATTACCACCCTTTTCTTTTTTGCTTTGTAAATAGAATAAGCATACAATAACCAACTATACACCCCCAAACTTTCTTACCTCTTGTGAATTAGTAGTAGAAAAATAATATATCCATCTTCCACCCCTTATAGATAAATTCCCATGGAAATCAACTCTCCACTTGTCTTTACCAAAGATTATGGTCCCTCTCTACAAGTCTTCTATGCCCCCTACATAGGTGGCCCAATATCTCTTAAGAATATACATATAGTTTCTCTCCTTTCAAAAAGACTCCAATTGTATATTCTTTTCACAAGAAAATAATATTGGGCCCTCCTCTATTTGTTTAAGCATCATAGCCTTTTGAAAAAGCATGATTCCCCTTGGATGCATATAAGCAAAGGACCCATACAAGAAGACTTTGAAGCAAAAGGTTCCCTAGCCTAGTGTGGACCTTCCAAACCGAATTCCTTGGTGCATGGGTATGAAGAATAGTCCAAATTCATCTCAAACATGTTGAGAAGGTCAATTTTGCCTTTTGAAGCATGTCATTCCGAGCTACAGGTAAAAAGTTATGGTCAAAATAGTGTAAATCTGTCAAATTCGTAGCAAAAGGGAACTGTAAATCAAGTAAATCAAGAGAGTGAGATCTTATTTTTCCCCTACTCATCTTCTAGAATAGCAATGAGTGTTCAAGGTCACTTGCATGTGATGGGACCAACCTAAAGATGCTTTCTAAATGCCAAGACAGACAAGTTGAGATACCCCGCAGGAGCCACCCGTAGGGCCTCATGGTGGGGCCCACCTACATTATGCACCCCTATGGAGCCTTCACACATTCAATGAGTGGTCAAAGGACACTTAATTAGGTCTAATCACTTACTCTAATTAAGTGTAGCATAATCCCACTCCTACACAACTATAAATAGCCCCCCTTGGAGAGACTCAAGGACACACACACCTATATTTTCAACTTCATGTTGTTTCTTGATCAATAGTAGAGAAAACCCCAACTCTCCCTCTTTCACATCCTCCCTCCTAACCCTCCTCTTTGGAGGAAGTGCAACTCTATTCTCCACTCTCTCCATTCTACAATCTCTTACTCCATCAACCCAATAAATCATTTGTAGCACCTCAATAACTTGTAAATACATCATGATATCTCTCATGGTTATGTTAATGATCATGAAATCATCTTCAAAAACTTTCAAGTGTCGCAATTCGTGATGGTTAGCCAGCGTCTGTCCTCCCCTTAAAAGGTGTGCGAGAAATCAAGTAAGTGTTCTATTCTCAATTTACCATTGGTTTGTTTCTCCACACTTATTCAATTGGTCTAAAGAAATTTCTCACTCCAACTCTCTTTTGCTTCATTACATATGCATGTGGCTACCTCTCATGGTGATTTTATTTGTGTCACGGCATTGCATAGATGGAGATGAGCTCTCTATGCAAAGTGTGTTAGTTTGATGTAAGTGATTCTCTTGTGTGTTTGAGAGGCAAGTCTTGCGCGCATGATTTTTTTGATGAGTGCTTGAGAGAGGAAGAGTTTGGATGTATTATGGGTATTCTTATGGGGAGAAGGTGAATGCTAATCCACAAATTGCATATTTCATTTTGATGCACGGCATTGGGTTGCATAATCGTTGATGGTGTTCAAGTGTCCAAAGTGTATATAGAGTAAGGGGGTTTTCAAAGTGTGTTGCTTGGGTGGGTGAGTGCAAGTGTTATTTTTTTGATTGGTTTCCTTCTCCACTCCCAAAAGAAGGTGGTGCCCCAAGTAGTGTGCGTAACTCTTTACGAACATTTTGTGAGGGTAGGCCCATTGGTTTGGATTTAGAGGCCCCATTTCAAAAAGCTCGCCCTCACTATGGAAACCGTTTTCCCATATATCACACTATGTACATCATAGCATTCGGTCCCACACAACAAAGGCATTGAGAGTGAGGTAGATATTTTGATTTAATTCATATTATGGACTTGCCATGGCACAACATCCACCCCCTCTAAACCTGCACATCCTCCGGCATGTACCACACATATCTTTTGTAGGTTCAGTCTTCATTTAAGTCAACATCATATCGATTTCGTCATCACTTGCAACAAAATCTAACGCATCATTCTCTCGTTCTTCATCCACATCCATAACATTTTCATCAGAGCGTTCATTCGGACCTTGCATGAAGTTGTTTGCTTTCATCAAAGTTGGAGACATAAGCAACAACGGCTTTAATTTTATCATCCCATTGATACTTTTGGTTCTTTCTCAAAAGTTGATACAAAGGTTCTACCACATGTGCATAATGCGGAATCCAGATAACATAAAACACACATGCACCCAAGAACCTTCGAACCTCAGCGACATTTATAAATTTCTTTTTCATTCTCTGGATTACATCAATCTTTCCAGGACAAGGCCTTCGACCATATGTCCCACAATAAGAACTTCGCTCACACCAAACATTGAATTTTTCCCATACAAGGTAAGGTTCACTTATTGCAACCTCGACAAGATTTTATCACAATCATTGATATAGGTTGCCACCTACTTGCAGCACCCCCTCCAGTCTAGAACCACATCTATATCTCTTACATCACATACTTTGATTGACACATCGTTAAGGAAAGATATTCTAGTTTGCGGTATGAAGTCACGTAGGAGTTTGTTCACACCATTCATCATATGTGCAAGTCAAATTGGTTGCCCCCTGAGGTAAGGTGCACATCCTTACTAAAACCAAGGGTTTCCTCATGGTAGTCTGGTCTCTGCTTTCCATTTCTAGTTGGAACTGATCATACCCTGCGTACAAATCTCCCATAGAATATATTTCCCTTCCTGCAAATGCCTCTGCAAACTCATCGACAATTGGCCCTATACCCACATTTTTTATTGTCACCTTATTTACAGACTGCATATCCTGAATGAAGCGTAAAGAACCATTTTTCTTTGGAATTGTGAACCACCTGTTTGATTACGAAGCACAAGAAGGCTCCAAGATACCCATCTTTATCTTTTCATTAAGCAATTCAATGAGTTTTGGCAAATGGGCATTTGGAACCGGAATAGGCCTCAAGTTCCAAGGTACATGAGGGATAATGAAGATCACCATAGGAGTAACAATGGATGGATCAACACACCCTATCTCATGTGGCTCAAATGAAAAAACAATTGTGTGTATGGCAAGTATGTCTTCAAAGCATATCTTTTAAGCTTTTGTCAAACTATCCTCACAACAAACCTTTAACTCCTTCAAAGAATCCTGTGTGAACTTGCGTCCAGCCTTGCTTGGGTCACGAAGGCTAGGTTGCAAAGCAGCTTGCTCCATCTTATTTGTGCAATATTTTGGTAGAGGTAATGCCACTGGTTACACTTTCTTTGCCACACACTTATACTTAGTCTCCACACGTACATCAACACATTGAGCATTTAATAAATCCTCAATGACCTTGTACATTTCTATTGAGCATACTTTAACGATCTCACTTCCCGTATGCAAATTGAAATCCACTAAAGACTGCAGGTCCTACATAGTATCCATAAACAAACACTCATAAAACACACCTGCAATGCATTCACCAACTTCTAGCAAAGCATTCATTTTCAAACCTCTTTGTACACTATTTACATGTTGTCATTCACCCCGCTTTAAATCCTCACACTTTGTAAAAGCAATAGATCCATAGGTTGTGAATCCTATAAAACCTGTAGAAAATGTTTCCTTTGCATATACATCATGCGACAACTTTCCTCTTCTTGTACCATTGCCATCCCGCTCTACAATGGTACATGGTCAAAACCCCTCATATCCCTGTAGTCCTTGAATTCCTTGTTTGTCTTTGGCAAGGGTTGCTCTCTAAGACTTTCACGATTCCTTTCATGGTCCACACAAACAATAAGGAACTATATTGCACGCTTCCCATCCCTGTTCCTTATCCTTGCATAAGCTGACCCAGTGTCCATTACCTTGGTTTCTATGCGAGTAGTAGTGATGTATGGCTGCCCAAGGATATTAGGGTATGCATGTAGAAATCTCCTATACAAAGAAATTTTGGTCATCTTTCACATCCCCTATAGTCACCCTAACATTTGGACAAGCTCCGTACAGCTCCTTGATGAGTTGTTTGCTGCGCGAATCATCCATCCATGATTTATATCAATTGACCATTTTACTTTTTCATAAAGACTGTTTGAGATGAGGTTAATCTCTGACCATTATCGATCAACGCAATGTATGGCTCTTCTAAGTCTCCCACTTTTTCCAGGGTCTCAATAGTTGCTCTTGCCGAGTGACTCTTCAAGTAGTAACTCTTGTGAGTGGTTTCAACTTCATCTTCATCATCCAAGAAGCGAACATGTTTTACTCCTCCCCTAGACTTGTAGAATCCAACAGTAGTTTCATCACCTTGTTCGCCATACACCTATACTCCCTGTGCATTTAAAGTCTCTCCTTCACCCTGTACATGGATAGATTCAGTAAGAGACTGTCTCTTCCTCTTTATGATATCAATTATATCTACGTGGAATTCCCGCTTGGGTATACCAAGGACCTCACCTAAGGTAAATTCCACCTTACTGCTTAGAATCCTCTCTTCCAAAACCTTTTTGAGATCCGTTGCTACCTATATATCGGATTGGACTTTGTAGGCCGGACCCTTTGCTTTGGATTTTGTTTCATCCTTCTTCTTTACTTTAGAGGTGTCTTGCATAGGCACGTTGGGGACGGGCATCTATTGCGGGGAAGGTGATCTAGGAGGCACTGTGTCATTTCTACTTCCACTCCTCATGGCCCGTTTTGAAGGCCCTTCATCCCCATTCTCACGCCTACGTTTCTCTTCAACAATAGCTTCATTTGCTTGACATTTGGCAATGCATACATGCACTGACAAAGAGTCCACATGGTCATTCCAAAGTGTTTCAAGCCGATTGAATCTCCAGCTTCATGTAAAACCTTTGTAATCATTTTACCCTTCATAGTATCCTTTATAGCGCATGGCCATAGCTCTCCAATACCATTAGATTCCTCTTCTCCAACTTTGACTAATCCTTTTTTTTTAATAGGATCCATCTTCAACCCATAGGCGGTTGCCCCAATCATTGAGATGGCATGGCTAGTAGCCATGCCATCTCAACTAGTAGCCATGACATGGCTAGTAGCCATGTCCTCAACTAGTTTCTTCATCCCACCTTTCCCAAAACATGTCCCCACGAGCTTACCCGTTTCACTTAAGTGAAGTTTTCCTTCTATAAAAAAAACAAGCTCCTTTGTCAAAGCGTCTTTAAAACTTTCACAATCACTCCTTCTATGGTCAGTACTATCACACTATATGCATCTATATACAAAGCCTTCTCTGTTTTGAGGTCTTTGCCCCATAGATTGTCCTAGTGGTTGTCCCCTTTCTTCTAGCCTTGTAAGCTTTAGTTTTAGCTCTTGAATTCCCTTGACAATATCATCTAGAATGGACTTGTCACTCTTTGGAACCACAATAACATGCTTTATGGGGCGCTCAGGAACACTTGGAACTTGAGTAGAGTTGACTATCATCTTGTCTCTTCGTTGTTGTTGCTTAGTTAGCAGCGAAATGGCGTCTTCAACTTCATTCCAATTAGTCTTTAAGCCTTGTTCTACATCCTTATCCTCACGTAGAAGCTCTAACTTCTCTTGAATCTCTTTACCTATGGCCTGCAAAGAGAGCTCTATCTTCTCCAAGTTTAGGGTAGCCTTTTAAGTTGTTGAAAGTTGATCATAACGACATTCGAATTCCCTTAGCAGTTTGATAGGTGAAAGCCCCTCTTTTGGCCAAACTATCCACTCTAAAAAAGTCCTCTTTGTTACCCTTTAGGAGTCCTCCATGAAATACTCTTCTTTTAAGGCAAACTTGAATGCTTCCCAAGTTACCCCATGCTCATTTCTAATTCCCTTACATGCTCTCTAATCTCAGGAACCACAGCTAGTTCAAAACTTTGCACCATCTCTGCTTGGGGAACTTGATGTAGCTCCATCTCCTTTACATACCCACAAAGATACTTTTTTACATCTTTACCTTGAAATTGGTTCATTTTCTTCACCACAGATTGAAGCACTTTTGTTGAGGAAAGCTCCCTCCTTTGCGCAGCTTGTTGTTGATGCATAAATATTGCAAAGGCTTGAAACATTTGCATTGTGAGTGGATCAAACTGAACCCCCTGTTGCTCTTTTGCTCCATAGATTTAAAACTTTGTTTTGAGACTTACTATGAAGCTTTTGAATGCTCACCCTAGCCTACGTCGCGTCGGGTTCACCAAAAATGTGTCAAGAAGTGCGCACTGCGACTAGGAAAGCGTGGGGCCTCTAACTGTGAGTATTCATAGCAAATTCAAGCAAGGCGTAGATGATCTGAATCTAAAAACACACTAAAAAAGAACAAAACTCCAGCATAGAAAGCTCCGTTTTGAAAATCAACGAAGACCAACTTAAAATTCTTGTGTGTGTGAAGATTGGGTGTAGCATCGCTCCCAATTTCACAAATGCAGTGCTCATTCGACCTGTTAAAAACCCTAAATTTACGCTTCGATTCTTTGTCCTGACCATTTTATGAAAGCTTCACTACTTAATTGTAGAAGCCCAAGTAGTTATTTGAGGAGGGGAAACCCTAATTGGAGGCATCACAGCCTCAACCATGTAGTGGAAGCAGCATGGGACTGCACTAGCACTTTGTAAAGGAATGGCTGTATCTCCTTGCTCATGTGCCCAAATGAGCTCATTCCTGGCTCTAAAACTTCCCACACAACTTGCAAAACGACGGAATTGTCGTCATTTCAATCTATTTTGAGATATTTATAGGCTATTTTTGACCATTTTAAGGCCATTGTTTGCCCAAAAATGCCCCTTTTTGTCCGTAAAAAGCCCAAACGACCGGGGGAAAATCCCTAAATTTGTGCAAAAATCCCATTGGGCTCAAATTTTATGTTGAAACTCATTTTTCCACTTGGTAAGCACTTTGGACACATCTTTTACGCCCGCATACGAAACTTGCTACTTTTGGCCGAGATTGCCCGCATTGAACTTTGTAGGCAAAACGAGCGTGCCACTTCAAAACGCTTGACATTTTTACATTTATAAAGAAAAATAGGCATATATTTATGTGAAAAAACATGCAACAATGCCACGTGCCCGGCGTCGCTTGCCCGCTAAAGTATGTATACGCCTGCCACTATGGCAACCCTTTTTCCATATATCACACTATGTACATCATAGCATTTTGTCCCACATAACAAAAGCATTGAGAGTGAGGTAGATATTTTGATCTCATATTATGGATGTGCCATGGCACAACATCCACCCCCTCTAAACCTGCACATCGTCCGACATGTGCCACCCATATGTTTTGCAGGTTCAGTTTTCATTTAGTCAACATACATATCAATTTTGTCATCACTTGCAACGAAATCTAACGCATTTAGTCAACATACATATCAATTTTGTCATCACTTGCGAAGAAATCTAACGCATCATCCTCTCGTTCTTCATCCGCATGCATAACATTTTCATCAGAGCCTTCATTCCGACTTTCCTGTGAATCAAAGGGATCTGTATCACCTCTTCTTTTGAATAACTTGATTCTTTTTCCTGCGATGGGAATCTTCATTTTTCTCCCATCTAGTTCATGCAAGGTGCACATTCCCATGTACATGTTGAACCACATAAGGACCAAACCATCTCTTTGAAAGATTTCTTATTATTGAATGCTGGTTTTCAAGACTACTATCATACAGCATCACCCAATCACCTTCCTCAATAGCTTTAGGTCTACCCTATGCCTCTTATCAAATCTATCTTTATTATTTAAACTTGCATCTTTCAATCGTGTTTCTGCATTCTCATTATCTTGAGGCCTTCTTTCTAACTGTTATATGTGCAAAGCAAGAAGGTCTTCCCTACTCATTCCATCTTCACAAGGTAATACATTCCATGTGAGAATTACATCCTCAATTGGCATTATATGTTTCTGACCATACATCAACTCAAAAGGCATATAACCAGTAAACTGAGTTATGAGCTATATGATCATCCCATAAAGCATAGGGCAATAACCTAAGCCACTATCCCATTTTACATTTGCACGCCTTAGCCAAAGCTTTAATGATAGGAGGATGCCCACACACCGATTTACCATTTCCCTCAGGATTATATACAGTAGTTGTGAGAGCAAGCTTAATGCCCAACCTAGAGAAAAACTCCCTTGTTTTTCCAGCATTCAACTCACCCCTGTCAGCTGTTATTTTCCCAAAACAACCATAACGGCTAATTACATCATCAAAGAGGAATAATAATACCCCTTCTATGCTTTTTGTTCTTAAGAGCACGACCTTCAACTTGATTCGTTATGTCTTCTCGTGCAAGCACTATGTATCTCATTTTCCATAAGCCCAATGGCATTGTAACCAGATCTACTACCCACTTGTAATGCATAGCAAATGGGTAAGTAGGGTGCAACCCATCATGGTGATGTACATTTGAATACATTTGATAGGTTTCACAGGACTCCACAAAGTGAGATACATATTTATACATACCTTTCCACCAATACCTCTCTTTCATTTTAGTAAAGGTGGCCCGTTGATACAAAGGTTTTGCCACATGGGCCTAATGCAAAATCCAGATAACATAAAACACGCATGCACCCAAGAACCTTTGAACCTCAGTGATATTTATACATTTCTCTCTCATTTATTGAATTACATCAATCTTTGCAGGACAAGGCCTTCTACCATATGACCTGCACATATGTCCCACAATAAGAACTTCGCTCACACCAAACATTGAATTTTTCCAAGACAAGGTAAGGTTCACTTCTTCCAACCTCAACAAGAGTTATCAAAATCATTGATATGGTTTGCCACATACTGGTGGAAACCCTCTCCAGTCCAAAATCACATCTATAACACTTACATCACATCCTTTGATTGGCACATCATCCAGGAAAGGCATTGTAGTTTGCAGTATGAAGCCATGTAGGACTTTGTTCATACCATTCGTCATATGTGCAACTGAATTAGTTGCCCCCTGAGGTAAGTTGCATATCCTTACTAGACCCAAGGGTGTCCTCATGGTATTCAAGTCCCTACCTTCCATTGCTAGTTTTAATTGATCATACCTTGAGTACAAATCTCCCATAGAATATATTGCCCTTCCTGCAAATGCCTCTGCAAACTCATCGACAATTGGCCCTATACCCACATTTTTTAATGTCACTTTATTTACAGGTTGTATATCCTGAATAAAGAGTAAAGAACCATTTTTCTTTGGAACTGTGAACCACCTATTTGAATATGGAGCACAAGAAGGCCCCAAAATACCCATCTTGATCTTCTCATTAGGCAACTTAATGAGTTTTGGAAAATGAGCCTTTGGAACAGGAATAGGCCTTAAGTTCCAAGGTACATGAGGGATAGTGAAGATCACCATAGGAGCAACAAGGGATGGATCAACACACCCTATCTCATAGGGCTCAAATGCAAAAGCTTTTCCGTGTTTGGAAAGCATGTCTTCAAAACATATCTAGTTAGCTTTTGTCAAGCTCTCCCTGCAACTAACCTTTAACTCCTTCAACATTGTAGCAGAAGACCATAAAAATACAACCTTCATAACACCATGGGGGTGTTTTTCTTACAGAGTGATGCCTTTTGGCCTCACCAATGCTCCGGCCACATTCCAACGCTATGTAACTTTTGTCTTCTAGCCATACTTTGGTAATGTCAATACGGGTTTTTATAGATGATTTTTGCATCTACAACTCTCGCTCCCTCCATTTGAGCAAGGTCTATGATGGCCTCACTAGGCTGCAAACATTGGGTGGCTAGCTTAACATAGATAAGTGTCACATTGGTGAAAGCAAGGTCACTCTTCTTGGCCATGTAATTTCAGCCAAAGGAATTGAGGTTGACCATAGCAAGGTTCAAGCTTTAGTATCTTTGTCATCACCCAACATAGCTAAGAAATTGGTCTCTTTACTTTTGAGCAAGTTCATTTACTTGCTCTCTCAGGTGTTTATCCCTTTACAACAAGTCACTTATAGAGATGTCTTCCTATGGAGTAAAGAAAATGAGCAACAATTTAGCGAAGTGAAACAGATCCTGGCTTCACTTCCCACCATTGCACCCACTAGATGGGACGATCCATTTTATGTTAAACCCAATGTAGGAAGTGATACACTTGGGGACGTACTAATGCACAAGGACCCCCAAAACTCTTTCATGCGTCTTATCTACTTCTCTAGTCATGTTATGACCCCATCAGAAAAAGGTGAGAACTCCACCAGAGTTAGTCTAACATGTATTCTTACTCATCGTTACTATGAGAAGAAGATAAAGGTTAACACAGAAGGCAAAGGAGTGACACCAATTGTTGAAGTTCCTAAGCTAGAAGGGGCTCACTCTCTTTTCTTTGATGGAGATTACAAAAGGACAGTGGACCAGGCTGCGCGACTGGCATCGTCATTTTCAATGAGAAAAGGGAAAAGGTCTTCTCTATTGGGCAGTTGCTACACTCCCACTCCAACAACAAAGCAGAGTACGCAGTCCTAATTCTTAGATTAGAACAATGTGTTTTGCAAGGGGTTCATCACCTAGATGTGTTTGGCAATGCCATGCTCTTAATAAAGCAGGTAGATGGCACTTGGGTTTGTAAAATTCAGGTTTTTCTCGGCCAATTACGCCAAGTTAAGGATCTTTTAAGAAAGTTTGAAGCGGTGCAGTTATTTCATGTCCCTATGACATAAAATCAAGAAGTAGATGCTCTAGCCAAGGAAAGAATACAAGATGTTCCCATATGAGCAATTAAACTGAAGCTGCCCCTCTTTCAAGGTAGTGATGCTATGCCTGATATAATCAGCTTCTTAGATACAAGAGAATGTCCTCAAGGGTATACCAAGGGCCATAAACAATGGCTTGTCCAAAAGGAAAAAAGATACCACCTTATAAACAACACCTTGTACTGCAAGGCAAAGACCAAATCCTCAGGCGAGTGCCAATATCTAGTGAGATCACGGAGGTGATCTCAAGTTGCCATGATGGTGTTTGTGGCGGCCACTTTGCTCTAGATATTACTAGCAAGAAGATTCTACATGCAGAATTCTCTTGGCCTAGTCTAACAAGGATGTACATCATTGGTGTAAGACATACAGAGCTTGTCAAATATCCAGTGATCAAACACTAATATATGAGCCATAGACTCCTATCTTCTCATATGGCCCGTTTTGAGAATTGGAGAATAGATGAAATTGGTCCTTTACCAAGGGCCTAATGAGGTAAGCTGTACATTCTAGTTGGTGTGGACTACATGACGTGATGGGCGGAAGCAGCATCCACCACACGGATTACAGTCCAAGAAGTGGAAAAGATCATATTTGAGCACATTTGTTGGTGCTTTGGTACACCTATGGAGATAATATCTGATAGAGGGCTAGGTTTCAAATGCGATTTGGTGGGAGAACTGATGAAGAAGCTAGGCATCAGACTCCGACACTCCACACCATACTATCCATAGTGCAATGGTTTAGTGGAAAAGGTAAACAGCATGATCTATAAAATCATCACAAAACAGGTGAATAACCACACAAATGATTGGGATAAGCATGTCATGGATGATCTTTAGGCCTACCTCACGACATTTCGAACATCACTAGGTTTCACCCCTTTCCATCTCGTATATGGAAAAGAGGACATTCTAACCATCGAGGAGCAGATAGCTAGCTTGTGATTCATGGCTAGCCTGTTATAGTGCCCAATTGCCCATCTCGGCAACCACATCTTGGATCTAGAAAGGCTTCAACTAGATAGGGAAGATGCGATCAACTACTATACGACGCAAGTATAACGATACTGACTCACAATCAATCAAGGGATTAAGAAAAAGCGTTTGAAGAAAGGCATGTTAGTATTGAGATACAACAACAAATTCGAGACTAGGAAAGATAAGAAGTTTCAGCCGAGATGGGAAGGTCAATTCATCGTCAAAAGGCGATATGCCAATGGTAGCTACAAATTGATGGAGGTAGATGGTCGAATTCACAAGACCAAAGTCCATGGATGGAGACTCAAAAAGAACTTCTTAAGGTTTGATTCTAAGTTCACGGTAGATATTCTAGTGGATGGAGAACCCTCCAACTCCATTGCTAAAGAATCAGAAGCAGAGCTAGAATCATGAATGCCTCTAGCTAGAAGGGGAGGGCTAATGATTTCCAGCTTTCAAAAGCCTTGGCCGTGGAAACTAGCCCCAATTGTGTGAGATTTAATATGAAAAAAATCTTTTTTTTTTGTTGCAGGTTGCCCCCCCCCCCCCCCCCCCCTGTCCTTGCGCTCACACAGGGGGCCGCCACCCTTGGCACAACCCTCCTCTCTCTCTCTCTCTCTCTCTCCCTCTTGCTTGGCACGATCTCCCTCTCTCTCTCTCCTCCATTATCGAAAGCAACCAATTCTTTTCCTCTCTCTCTCTCTCTCTCTCTCTCTCTCTCTCTCTCTCTCTCTCTTTCTCTCTCCCTCTCCCTCTCTATCTCTTTCTCTATACATACACACACACACACATTCACCCACCTCTCTCCCTCTCTCTCTCTCTCTCTCTCTCTCTCTCTCTCTCTCCCTTAACTGAGTCAACGTCAGTTAACGGAAGCTGCTAAAGACCGAAGAGATACGAATGCACATCGAAGATCAAAGTGAATAAGCAGTAAAGGTTGGAGTTACACATTTTCCACGTTTTTCCAAAATGGTCACGTATTGTAAATTCCCGAATTATTTCAAGCCATTGTAATATTTAATGTGTTACGGGCTCAATGGGAGTTTCAAGTTCTAAACAATAGGTCACTTACTGAACCTAGGTTGCAGATTCAGTAAGTGGTGATCCCTAAAGGCCTTGGGTGGCTAGACATTGCATATTTTTAACCTAGGTATATAAGGTAGTGTGTAAAAGAAATTAGGGTTCTCAAGTCATTAATTTGTTGAAAGCACTCTTTGGTGAGATCTCTTGAGGTGTGTGGCCATGGAGTCCTTGAGCTTCTCCTTGCCCATGAGACTTGATTAACACTAATCAATGATTCATTCTCTCTCCCTATGCCTCTCTCTTACTTCTTATGATTGCCTATGATGCTTAGATTAACTAGATCTTAACTAGTTAGTGGTTAATCCCTGTCTAATCTTATGTGATTGCCCTCTTTTACTTGTGTGTGCATGTAGGTTTGATTGGAATGTGGTGCTCGATAGATCTATGTGTGTGCATTTGCAATTAGTGTGTTGCATGATAGGATTAGTGTTGTGTGCATCTTGCAATCTTAGTGTGTGTGATTGGGTTGATTAGAGGTGAAGAGAAGTGGATATGGAGATTGCCCTTCATTGCGGCTTAGCTCCTGCATAGGCCGAGAAGCTCACCTCATAGAGTTAACCATTTGTGTGTTGCCACAATTAGCTCACTAACCGTGTGAGTGTTCCATGCCCTAGCCGGGTAGCTCATCCCTCCGGATTGATAATTTTGTTGGTCATTGCAGCTATTACAACGATGGGACCCCCAACATTTGGCGCCGTTTTTGGGGACAATGGCCTTCACTAGTGTAATTGTGGCATAAGCGAATGCGTTCCCTCACTAATTTCATTATTGATTTCACTTGTGTGTTTATGTTTTTGTGGATTTTTAATTGTGTGCATGAAGCATTGTGTTCATAATTTCCTAATGTGTGACCGTATCTTGCCCATTGTGTGTTTACACACTCTAATTTGACACTAACCCCTTAATAATTTGACTAATTTGTGCTAATTTACTAATTTTCTATGAAGGATTGGAGCATTCGACCATTCAATTGATCTTCATCAAGGTTGTATTCTCAACCTCCCTAGGATCTAAGGATGTGTAGAATTGTGTAGAAACCCCACCATGATGCAATGTAGTGCTATGCTATGTTGATGCAATGTAATGCTATGTTGGATTGAAAATTTTGCGATTATTCAATTTCACGCTGTTGTAATGCCAAAATTTTTAAGAATTGGTGGCGCATGAGTTTGATAAGTTTCAATTACTAATTGGTGATTTTGGATTGCTAATTGGGTGCCTAATTGAGCTGATTGTATGCTTAGAAGGTCAAATTCAAGTGTGTGTGTACTAAAATCAAGTGTGTGTGCATTCTAATGGAGTGTGTGTATGCTAATTTTAGATGTGTGTGCACTATTTTGCCCATGTTTGAGCACCTACAAATCAATGTGTGTGTTATGATTTTTCAATTGTGATGATTGATAAGTGTTGTGCTCATGTTCAAATAATGATTTGTGAGGTCACATTGCAAATCCGACAAATTTAACCATTTTGTGTGTGCACCGAAAGATTGGTAAAAACTACCAATTTTTTAGTGTGTGTGTGTGTGCCTAAAAAAGTGTTTAATTTGCATGGTTAACTCAATGTTTTGATTGCATAAATGATGTGCGTAAATTGTTTGGCAACTGAACTGATGTGATTTTGGCAATTTTATTTGGATGCACTATTCCTCAATGTGTGGAGAGCTTTTATAATTTTTTAGGATATCTTTTGGATAATTGTTGGAAATTTTTTAGATTTTCTGGAGTTTTGGCTAATTTTCCGACCTATTTTTGGCATTTTTGGAAATTTGAAAATAAAAAACATTAACAAAAAGCTAGTTCGAGCTTTGACACCTGTGCCTTGCGGCGCATAAAATTTTCTCGTCGGCTAGATCTTTACGGTCCTTTACGATAGCTTTTGGTCGAGAATAAAATTCTTTTCTTCTTCTTCTCTCCTTGGGGGAATCCACCCCAAAACCCACTCCCACTCTCTCTCTAACTTTCACTGTCTCACTAACCCCCTCACTCACTCACTAACTTTCTCTCTCTAATCAGTCTCCACTCCTTGACCTTGTGTGACGCAATCCCTACACACACACAAAACAAAAGCAAAACAAACAAAAGAAGAAAAGCCAAGAAAGTCAACACATAAAGAAACAAACACACAAACAAACATACACACACATACACGTTTTCTCTCTCGCGTACACACACCAGAGACAATAAATTTATTTGTATTTCTTAAAAAAAAATTCATTTTGTTTGCTTTTCTTTATTTTGTTTCTCTTCGTTGCATTGCACATGCAACAAACATCCGCACATGCCCCATTCACACGCATTTAAAGTACGAATAGACACATTAGAGCTCGGAGAGTCAAATTTCGTCCGAAATTGTCCAATGTTGTCGATTTGAGCCATTTTTAGCATATTTGAGCCAGATCCCACAAAGAGACCTTGTTTGACACGGATTTTGATTTGAGCATTTTCACACACGAGATCTGATTTGGCCGCTTTTTGCTATTCTTAGCACATTGACGCGAGATTAGAGCTCGATTTGGTTACTAGAGCTACATTTAGCTATGGCTTTGACCGAGTGATCGATTTTAGAGCCAGAAAAAGACAGAACGAGCCAAAAAAAGACCCAAAAAAGCAAAAAGCAAAGCTAAAAAGTGTATCGTGCACAACGTAAGAACACCGCAAAAAGAGCAACAAACTGTGCCCAAGAAAACCAAATCAGTAGAAGAAAAGTGAGAAATTGACCAACTCACAGCCGATTGAGCGGATGTCAAATTTCTAAAATTCTGTATGCTAGAAATTGGATAGTGCGAGTAATTGCGTTGTAAATTAGCTTCCAATTGGACGAACAGACACAAATCCCGGTGGATTGCAGATTAATCTGTTCAAGGCCCAGGTTTTCATCGTTTCAAAGAGTTGCAATCAATTTTGAAACTTTCCAGCTGGAGTTAATCAACTCTTGTGAGATTAAAGAGTAGTCTCAACTACAAAAGCTATTTGACACAAGCAATTTTATCTAGCCGGGCAGGAGAAATTTAGCTAAGCAATGTCAAAATCGGCTAGGGGACAGTTTTTAGAAAACCAGCCGACATGGACACATCTCGAGCTGAGAGGTCAAGTACAGCAGAGCAAGCTAATAGCAGTGGCAGCATAAGTGCAACTGCAATCGACTAGATTTTACACCTATATGGCTATAATGGAGGTAAAATCTTGTACACAGATTCAGAAGGTCATAGGCTTTCTAATGAGCAGCATAAGAGCCAAGATCCTATTGATCAGAGTAAACCCAAACTCAGAGAACTCCCAAATGTTCACAGACTTCAGTGGAGCCAGGTATTGCAAGCTCAAAGATGAAGTGCAAATAAAAGTGAAAAAATTTGACCCAAGTGTTTACCCAGAAATTTGCATGAGCCAGCAAAACATACAGTTGGTGCATATGCAATCAGGGTCATTATACATGGATTACAGTGGTAAGATCTATAACCCAGAACCAGAATTTCAAGATCCAACAGATCAACCAATAGAAGTCAATCTAATTGGAGAACCAAGTCAAAGACGGTACAAAGGTCAAGACGGAGAAATCTACAGCTTAATGCTTACTGTTCTGAAAGAAGATGCCAACAATTTGGCAAGCATAGAAGCTGAAACTTCTCAGCTAGAGCTTGACATGACAGAGCCAGTTGAAATACCACCAGTCATGGCGTATTGCTCAGATTGTGCACAAAAAGGTGGACATCTTTCTGAAGAGTGTCCAAGAAATCCTGACAATAGGGATACATCAACTGCCAAGCAAGGTACAAAGAAAATTGGAAATGCAAATCTTGATGTAAGTGCATCTAACTCGTCACTTTTAATGCAATCATATGATTCTGCATTACCATTAGAAGCACCAGTAAAAGCAGTGCAAGTTCAAAATGAGTATAAAGATGCACAGACACCTGAAAAGCTTAAAATTAATTCTTTGAAAAACAAATTCCTGCATAAATTTAGTCAAGGTGTCGAGATGTCACCAAAGGTTGAAAAGACAGATAGGTTTTTAAATGATTTTTCATCCACTACCACAAGTGTGCAATCATTCACGAGTCTAAAGAACACATCAAACAGAATGCTGCTAGCATTGTATGGTAACCATCATTCATATGCACACTATGTAGACCAAAAAGGGTAATTGTACAAAAGAGATCAGCCAGTTTTTGAACGGCCCACTTACCAGCTCATAGAAGTGCCTCCAATGATAGATAAAAAAGGATGGTTCATTTCAAAGGAAAGAATGTATTATAGCCCATCCTCTCTAGAGCTGAAGGATATTACCCGAGTGAACCCAAAAATCTGTTATGAGCCAAACTCTCCTCCGTTGGAAATCAAGCTTCGATGTTGTGATCAAACGAACATATACTTTGACCAAAACAGTCATAGATATAGACAAGAGCCTAGCATCTATGATGCCTTGGGTCCTAAAACCACAAAAGCTCATGTCATAGGAGCCCCATGGGATAGACAATATCAGGGCAAAGATAATGCTATTTATAACTTGACTTGGGGAATAATTTGTCATGTTTTAAGGAGACACATAGGAAACTATGCAGAAGGTTTAAAGATGCCAAATGTCAACAGTGCTACCCAACGTGTACCTTCACAGTCCCAAAAAGTGAGACTAAATCAGAGCCAAATGATTTTAAACTCTTACAATGAAGCAGGCTATAGTGATCACCCTAGGAAGTGGGGAGTTGTAAATCCATCAAGCTCAGCTCATGTACCAGGAAATGCTACACCAATTAGAAGACCTGGAGCTTCTAACCAATAGACCTCTTCAAAGTAGAAACCATTGAAAGATCCTATGGTTGTTGGAAGTTTCCAATTGACCCAGGTTTTCTCAGAATCTTCAGACAAATGCGTCTATGAAGATCATCAGGGACAAAAGTTTCAGTTGATCTCCACAAGTCAAAGTCAGAAGCCAACAAGTACAATAGTGTTCAAACAGTTACATGTGATCAAGCTCACATATGCATATCAAGATGCACATGGTAACGAATATCGCCAAACCCCTATGGATGGCCGGCCGATTGAAGTCAAGGACTATGTGAAGATGATGCAAAGCCTCAAGCTGCCAGAACAGGTGACAAAAAAGTTAAAGTCAATGGGAGCTAAAGTTCAAAAATCTACACAAAGGTCACCACCAAAATCTCCTCTGAAGAGACAGATTCTGCTAGAAAGTACAATGGATCTTCTAAGATCAAAGGTTACTCAAATGCAAGAGAACAATGCTCAACAATTGCAAAAAGTGCAGTATTACAGCCAATGGAGCCAAAATCAACAGAAGCAGGTGGTTGAAGCAAAGAAAATGTAGATGGAGCTCAACCAAAGGACATTGCTACAACAAAAGAAGTCATTTCAGACACAGATCCCAAGACAATCAAGTGCTACACTGTTGGTGAAAATGAAGCAAAAATCTAAGTGAAGTAGAGCTACATTTTTAGTTAGAAAAGAATCTCATGTAAGACCATATTAGGTAAAGTGGGAAAATCCCAATTCCCAGGTTGGACAACTTTCAATATATCATGTATAAAATATAGAGATTTTGTCAAAAATTTGAGTTTTCTTAAGGTCTCATTCCACTTTATGCACATACAATACACAATGAAAACAACTAAAATATCATGGTTTCAATCAATTGGATTATTAGGAGAGGAGTATATTGCATCCATTATCGTTGTCTATGTTCTACTGTCCTACCTACAACTTATCTCAACATGGAGAGCTTGGTTTCTAGGTCCACCACTTATCCAAGTTAATGTAAAAGTGACTCAAGGTTCACAACTTGTGAAAGCAAGGATCCATTGAGGAATACAATCCACTTGGCTATTTTTCCTTAATTTATTGCATGTGACATTTAAGCAAGGTCCACTTCTAATCTATAACTTCTTAATTTGAGGCAATGGGCATACATAAAATATGTAGCATATGCTCTATTGCCTCATAGGAAGGTTGGTTTCAAGGTGCACTTATCCATGCTAGCCTATCTTGGAGAAATGATGGAGCTTGCTTCTCTCCTTGTTTCAATGGAGACTAGCTTGGACAAGTGGTGGACCTTTGCTTCTCTCTATGTTTCAATAGAGTTAGCTTGGACAAGTGGTGATCTTGGAACAAAACCCCCATGTAAAACATATCATGGGTATTCCAAGTGATTAGAAAGATTACCATTTAAGATATAACCTTATAGGTTGGACAACTAGATCTTGGCTTGGAGAAATGGTGGACCTTTGATTCTCTCCATGTTTCAATGGAGTCTATCTTGGAGAAATGGTGGAGCTTGCTTCTGTCCATGTTTCAATGGAGCCTAGCTTGAACAGTTGGTGGACCTTTGCTTCTCTCTATGTTTCAATAGAGTTAGCTTAGACACGTGGTGGATCTTCAAAATAAACCAACTACTATCAATGTTGCCTAGCTTGGACAAGTGGTGGAGTGTTTCTCTACTCCATGTTTCAATGGATCTTAGCTTGGACAAGTGTTGGACCTTAAAACAAAAACCCCATGTACAACATAGAATGGATTTTCTAGATTTCAATGGAGTCTAGATTTAACAAATGGTGGAGCTTGTCTTCATCCATGTTTCAATGAAACTAGCTTGGACAAGTGGTGGACCTTGTAACAAACCCTCCCATGTACAACATATCATTGGTTTTCTAAGTGATGGGAAGGAATACCATTCAAGATATAAACTTATAACTTGGATAAGTAGTTGACTTTAAAACCAAATTCATCATAATACAATGAAATACAGGTCAGCCAATTCCTAAATCTTGAGACCAAACCTCCCATGCTATTAGAGATAATATATTGGATAAGTGGTGGACCTTCTATTATTTTCCCATGCCTAGTTTAGACAACCGGTACACTTCGCAGCTATAAAGGTTGGACGAGTTGTGGAGCCTTGTTTCTATCCATGTTTTAATGGATCCTAGCTTGGACAAGTGGTGGACCTTGGAAAAAAGCTTCCATGTACAACATATATGAGGTTTTCCATGTTTTAATGGAACCTATCTTGGACAAATGGTGAAGCTTTCTTCTCTCCATGTTGATTTTGGAACTACCTTAGACAAGTGGTGGAGCTTTTCTTTTCTACTCTTCATAATACAATGAAGTATATGTTGGTTACATGGTGAATCTTAAGGCCAAACCTCCCATTTTACTAGAGATGATAGGTTAGACAAGTGGATCAACCTTCTATCATTTCTCCATGACTATATTGGACAATTAGTAGACATAACATCTCTCTATGTTGTCTAAAGATGAGCTTGGACAAGTGATGGATCCTGCTTCTCTCTTCCCTTGGTTTACTAGTTTGAAGACTCAGTATATATACTTTCTTAGATCTAGCTTGAACAAGTGGTGGACCTTGCATCCACAATCTTAATTCAGTACAAAAAAGTATATGAAAAAATAACATAGGAATCTTGGTTTGAAGGTCAAGCAATTAGGTTCCAAATGCACATAATAATATATTTTTCACCCATATTAAAAGAAAGTTAAATATGTTATTACCAAATTGACAAAGGTAACGTCCAAGAATTATATCTTTCCATCTTGTCAGATCTAAATCTTCATCAAGGCGACATGCATGTATACATCAACTTTCAAGCCATTCAAGAATACATGCACTTAGATTCCATAGTTTTGTTTTCAAAGTCTTTTAGGTTCTAAAACTCTTTCACATAAAGTATGTAATGACAAAATTCTTGAAGCAAACATTTGTGCCCAAGAAAAAGATCCCTCACATATTTAAAGTCCATGAATTCTCTGATCCACACTTACAAGTTTTATTTTGACATCAAACATCAATTCTTTCATAGTTCCAAATAAATGCAACCTCGATATGAATTGACAAAAAATGAATTTCTTTTACTATATGACCCAACATAGGCCCCAATCAAATAAAAAATGAGTCCCCAAAAATTTGGGTGCATTCTAGCAATACATCAGAGTCCCCTTACAATAGGATGCACTCCAATAGTACATTGAAGTCCCCTTAGAGTAGGGTGCACTCCATTCAAGTGTTCATAAAATTGACACACCTTTAAAAAAAAAAAAAAGACTATATCAAATTATACAAATGTTGAAAGATACACACTAGAATAAAAAAAGCATCTTATAGCCATATTTATTCAATGCTTTCGTGTTGACAAGTACACACCAAGGACATAATTTGTCTCAGAATCACTATACTGATTTACAATTGTGTTGTATGTATAGACTCTCTTATCTCTTGCATACAACCATCCTACCAACCATGGAATTATGGTTCTCTGCAAGAAGTTTTGAAGTTGCTCGGAAGTTTGCCTCCACATCTTTGGAAATATAAGATATGTCCCTGGCATGTTCCACATCACCCTATATGGAGTGTCATCAAAAATTAAGGTATTGTTTGCATCCAAATCCTCAAATATCTTCCAAATATCACTCAGATTTTTGTGATAAACCCTTGTAAATCCTAACATGATATTTGGATTTTGGCAATTTTTGTTACTCATAAACACCTTGAACTTGGTATACTGCTCAGGAAAACACTTTTGTGTGATGCGTTGCACCCTTGTTAAGTTATAGCAACTCCATATCCATAGCTCAAAGTATTCAACACAAAAATCCAAAAAACTTTGTGCGTCTGGTCGCACCACATGATAAACTTCATCTTTGTCCTCCACAAGTCGCGTGTGTTGAGCCCAAGATGGCATAGAATCTCCATGTTTCATTTCAACTGTCTTGAGAAGTAACCCCTCTAGATCCAAGATAAGTACTCTTTTGATGTCCTTGAAAGCAAGTGGTAGGTGATAAGGAGGTGATTCATTCCTTGGACAAGGTCTTGGAGGAGGTTGGATGGGTAATTCAATAGTTTTCTTCAATTTATGCCAGCATATAGCCAATCTATTTTTCTGTAATGGTTCTGAAATTAAAGAACAAGAACACTTAATGCAAACACAACAATAGACATGAGTTTTACATTGTCTACCCTAAGGTTTTATTAGATACCAAAATCCATCTATGATCTACTCATTAACAGAAAGAAAGTCAAATTAAAATCCTGACTCTTTTTTATGCTACACTCTCTCTTAGTCTCAATACCATGGAGTTCAACTAGACTTAAGTCAACTAATAACTACTACTTGTTGTTAAAGGTATTCTTGAAGTGTATAAGGCTTAACCAATGCTCTAGTGTAGAATGGGTATTTAGGTCTCAAGGTCTACCACTTATCCAAGCAAAGATCCATTTAGATATGGAAACCCAATTTTTCTTAATATAATGATATAGAGTGGACAAGTGGTGAATCCTGAGACCAAGCCACTCATGCTACTAGGGATAATAGGTTGGACAAGTGGTGGACCTTGAATGTAAACCCCCCATGTACAAAGTATCAGGGGTTTTGGGTATTTCAATGGACTCTAGCATCTTGGAAACATGGTGGAGCTTACTTCTCTCCATGTTTCAATGGAGTCTATCTTGGATAAATGGTGGAGCATCATTCCCTCCATGTTTCAATGGAGCCTACCTTGGACAAGTGGTGCGCGTTTGTTTTTCTCTATGTTTGAACAGATTTAGCTTAGACAAGTGGTGGACCTTGGAACAAAATCCCCATGTAAAACATATCATGGACATTACAAGTGGTGAGAAAAAATACCATTCAATATATAACCTTATAGGTTGGAAAAGTGGTGGACCTTAACACCCAATTATTATTAATATAATGACATAGAGTGGACAAGTGGTGAATCTTGCGACCAAACCTACTAGGAAAAGTACGTTGGACAAGTGGTGGACCTTGAATGCAAACCCCCCATGTACAAAATATTACTCATGCTACTAGGAATAATTTGGTATTAAGGTCCATGTTTCAATGGAGCCTAGCTTGGAAAAGTGGTGGACCTTTGTTTCTCTCTATGTTTCAATAGAATTTGCTTGGACAAGTGGTGAACCTTGGAACAAAACCCCCATGTAAAGCATGTCATGGGCATTACAAGTGGTGAGAAAAAATACCATTCAAGGTATAACCTTATAGGCTGGACAAGTGGTGGACCTTAGCACCCAATTCCTCTTATTATAATGACATATAGTGGAAAAGTGGTGAATTGTGAGACCAAACCTACTAGGGATAATAGGTTGGAGAAATGGTTGACCTTGAATGTAAATCACCCATGTACAAAATATCATGGGTTTTGCGTATTTCAATGGAGCCTAGCATCTTGGAGACATGGTGGAACTTACTTCTCTCCATGTTTTAATGGAGCCTATTTAGGAGAAATGGTGGAGGTTCCTTCTCTCCATGTTTCAATGGAGTTTAGCTTGGACAAGTCGTGGACCTTTGTTTCTCTCTATGTTTGAATATGGTTAGCTTGGACAAGTGGTGGATCTTGGAATGAAACTCCCATGTAAAACATATCATGGGCATTTCAAGTGGTGAGAAAGGATACCATTTAAGATATAACCTTATAGGTTGGACAAGTGGTGGACCTTAACACAATATAATGACATAGAGTGTACAAGTGGTGAATCTTGAAACCAAACCACTCATGCAACTAGGGATAATAGGTTAAACAAGTGGTGGGCCTTGAAATAAAACCCCCTAGAGTGTTTCAATGGAGCTTAGCTTGGAAACATGGTAAAGCTTGCTTCTCTCCATGTTTCAATGCAGCCTATCTTGGATAAATGGTGCAGCATCATTCTCTCCATGTTTCAATGGAGCCTAGCTTGGACAAGTGGTGGACCTTTGTTTCTCTCTATGTTTGAATAGAGTTATCTTGGAAAAGTGGTGGACCTTGGAACAAAAACCCCATGTAAAACATATCATGGGCATTACAAGTGGTGAGAAAAAATACCATTCAATATATAACCTTATAGGTTGGACAAGTGGTGGACCTTAACACCCAATTATTCTTAATATAATGACATGGAGTGGATAAGTGGTGAAATTGGGACCAAACCTACTAGGGAAATAGGTTGGACAAGTGGTGGACCTTGAATGTAAACGCCCCATGTACAAAATATCACTCATGCTACTAGAAATAATTTGGTATTAAGGTCCATGTTTCAATGCAGCCTAGCTTGGAAAAGTGGTGGACCTTTGTTTCTCTCTATGTTTCAATAGATTTATCTTGGACAAGTGGTGTACCTTGGAACAAAACCCCCATGTAAATCATGTCATGGGCATTACAAGTGGTGAGAAAAAATACCATTCAAGCTATAACATTATAGGTTGGACAAGTGGTGGACCTTAACACCTAATTCCTCTTAATATAATGACATAGAGTGGACAAGTGGTGAATCATGAGACCAAACCTACTAGGGATAATAGGTTGGACAAGTGGTGAACCTTGAATGTAAACCCCCCATGTACAAAAAATTATGGGTATTGGGTATTTCAATGGAGCCTAGCAACTTGGAGGCATAGTGGAGCTTATTTCTCTCCATGTTTCAATGGAGCCTATCTAGGAGAAACAGTGGAGGTTCCTTCTCTCCATGTTTCAATGAGCCTAGCTTGGACAAGTGGTGGACCTTTCTTTCTCTATATGTTTTAATAGAGTTAGCTTGGACAAGTGGTGGACCTTGGAATGAAACCCCCATGTAAAACATATCATGGGCATTTCAAGTGGTGAGAAAGGATACTATTTAAAATATAACCTTATAGGCTGGACAAGTGGTGGACTTTAACACATATTTCTTCTTAATATAATGACATAGAGTGTACAAGTGGTGAATCTTGAGACCAAACCAATCTTGCTACTAGGGATAATAGGTTGGACAAGTGGTGGACCTTGAATGTAAACCCCTCATGTACAAAATTATGGGTTTAGGGTATTTCAATGGAGCCTAGCTTGGAGACATGGTGGAGATTGCTTCTCTCAATGTTTCAATGGAACCTATCTTGGAGAAATGGTGGATCATACTTCTCTCCATGTTTCAATGGAGCCTATCTTGGACAAGTGGTGTACCTTTGCTTCTCTCTATGTTTTAATGGAGTTATCTTGGACAAGTGGTGGGTCTTGGAACAAAACCCCTTTGTAAAACATAGCATGGACATTACAAGTGATGAGGAAAAATATCATTCAAGATATAACCTTATAGGTTGGAAAAGTGGTGATGGACCTTGACAAGTGGTGAAGGATACCATTTAAGATATACCCTTATAGGTTGGACAAGTGGTGGACCTTAACACCCAGTTATTCTTAATATAATGACATAGAGTGGATAAGTGGTGAATCTTAAGACCAAATCACTCATGCTACTAGGTATAATACGTTAGAGAAGTGGTAGACCTTGAATGTAAACACCCCATGTACAAAATATCATGGTTTTAGGGTGTTTCAATGGAGCCTAGAATCTCGGAGACATGGTAGATCTTGATTCTTTCCATGTTTGAATCGCACCTATCTTGGAAAAATGATGGAGGTTACTTCTCTCCATACTTCAACGGAGCCTAGCTTTGACAAGTGGTGAACCTTTGCTTCTCTCTATGTTTGAATAGAGTTAGCTTGGACAAGTGGTGGACCTTTGCTTCTCTCTATGTTTGAATAGAGTTAGCTTGGACAAGTGGTGGACCTTGGAATGAAACCCCCGTGTAAAACATATCATGGGCATTTCAAGTGGTGAGAAAGGATACCATTTAAGATATAACCTTATAGGTTGGACAAGTGGTGGACCTTAATACATAGTTCTTCTTAATATAATGACATAGAGTGTACAAGTGGTGTATCTTGAGACCAAACCACTCGTGCTACTAGGGATCCTAGCTTGGACAAGTGATGGACCTTGGAAAAAAGTCCCCCTATACAACATAGATGAGTTTTTTCATGTTTTAATGGAAGAGAGATTCGACAAATGGTGGAGGTTGCTTATCTCCATGTGGATTTTAGAACTAGCTTGGACAAGTGGTGGAGCTTTGCTTTTTTACTCTTCATAATACAATGATGTATAGGTTGGTTACATGGTGAATCTTAAGGCCAAACCTCCCATCTTACTAGAGATGATAGGTTGGACAAGTGGTCAACCTTCTATCATTTCTCCATGCCTATAATTAGACAATTAGTAGAACTAGCATCTTTCTATGTTGTCTAGAGCTGAGCTTGGACAAGTAGTGGACCTTGCTACTCTCTTCCCTTGGATTATTAGTTTGAAGACTCATTATATATACTTGCTTAGATCTATATAATTACTCATTAGTTAGGTTACAAGTGGGTATGTAATTTGTTAGCCTCAAGGGATTTTGAATATTGAATAGTAAGAAAGTCAAGTGCTGGTTTGAAGATCTTTTGCTTATCTAAACTAGACTCTAACTCAATAATAAGTTTCATAAGTTCCACGAATTGTCCTATCTAGGCTCCAAAAGAGTCTTAATTGGTTTGTGCTAGATTCTAACTTCCTTGATGGGGTAGAATTCTAGAAAAATGAGGCACTATAAGTTTTACCTTAGCTCAAATGGATTTTTCACTTAAACTCGACTGCAATTTGGCTATCTAGTCTTTGTCTCGATGGAGTTTAACACTAGATACATAGTAGTGATATTTAAGCTTCATGTCTCTTCACTTGATCGAGATATGAGACCATACTTTCAAGGTCACCACTTGTCTTACCTAAAGACCAATGTGAGACATGGGAGCAAGAAAGCCATCCGATATTGTTTTAAGGACTATTACATAGGCAATCAATAACTTAAGTAAAGCAAAAAGACTTGGATCTTTCACAATTAATAACTTAAGTAAAGCCAAAAAGACTTGGATCTTTGACAGTTTTTTTCAAACTAAAAAAGCACAATGTCATGCTAACAAAACTATAAATCACAATTGAAAGGTTTGAACAAGAAAAAGATCAACAATCTTAATAAGAAGGATACTTTTCATTTCATTTGATGATTACAAACTAAAATAAAGTCTCTCAAGAAATTGATAAACAAAAAATGTAGGTGACTGCTTCATTATTTTGAGCAAAAATATCAAAATCTCTATTGATTGAGCTCCATCTAGTAGTATCCTTTGTAAGATCCTGCAAGAAGGAATAAAAAGAAAGATTTGTTAGATACCATGCACATGAGTGTTCAAGCATGTGTATCAAGAATATATGACATGTCACTAGTACCTTAGGGTTGCTTTCTATCTAGCCTTAGAAGATTGTTCTCAGCTTTCACCTTATTTATATAAGCCTTTGTTGTGGTTGCCTTCAAAACTCCTTTTGTGTTACAACCCAATTGCCTAGCTAAAGTGGTCAATTGTGAAGCCTTCATGCTTTCAATGGGTGTACGCTCCTTTGCCAAGATCTGATCTTGTATTTAGGCTCTTCTCATTTCATTGCGGTGGCTTGTGTCACTTGCATCCTCAATGATAGTTTCATCTCTGTCACCTTTTGCAGGTGGTATTGTTCTTGTAAAAAACACCTTAGCTGACCAAACATCATTTTTCTGCTTCCAATACTCCATGATTTGTTTGTATTCACTATCATTTGTCACTATAGGTTGTCCATAACGATTAGAAGCAATTAAATCACGCACATCCCTTCTCTCATCAAGCTGAATCAAGTATGGAAGTAGCTCCTCCAAGAGCATATTGTCAACCATCTTCTCAGCATCAAATTGTGGTGGAAAAATGCAATTGTTTGCTGGTGAAATACATCCCTTGTAAGGAGAGTCATCAATAAGCACTGTTCTTTGTGGATCACATTCAAACCCCATGGCAATTTTGGCTAGAGGCTTGAACATTGCCTCAACGTTTGGATTGTCGGGTCTAAATTTTTTTTGAGTTTGAGCGGTGTAGCAAACATCTTGCGACCAAATTGCAAAGAAAGGCAATGTATCCTCAGCTAAGTTGTTTAGTGCTGCAAGGATTTGATACACATTATTCCTAGTAGCTGTCGACCAAATTGCAACATTAAACCTTTGTAAAATAGTCTTCAAGAATTGGATGCAACCTGGCCTGAGTATAATATATCTTTTTGAATCCATTTGCAGTGAGTTGTGGTGTGAGGATGGTTGAGGGGAACGTTTCAACAATAGACCATTTAAATCCAATATAATTGTAAGCATGGATTTCTCAACATCTACGCTACATGACGTAGTACCAATTGGCAATAGCTCGTGAGTGGACTTTTCAGTCTCTTTTGATGTATGTTGCATTTTTGAAGCATCGATTTCTTGTTTCTCATTATTGGAAGCTTGCTCAAGTTGCACAACACTAGACTCTAGTATAGAAATATCATCCATCTTGGGCACTTTAGAAACCATAGAATCTATGGATTCTATAGTTGTTGACTGAACCATAGGAGCATTATCCATCCCAGTTTGTGAATCTAAGAAAACACACACACAAATGGTATCTCAAAACCACTAGAATTTTATTCACCATATTTATATGTAGAACTCCTAGTAAGAAATTTATTTAAGGTAAAGTCGTTGTTAGAATCCTTGCAACCATTTTCAGCATTCGTACACCAAACACCACTTGTCTAAAATACAATCTACTAACTCAACATTTTCCATCCTACACTTTATTAAAGATGAGTACTTAAAGTGAAAACTAAAAGCCACCCTTGTTGAGGAAACATGGATACAAGGTCCACCAAATGTCCAACCTAGACTACAAGAAAATAATTAGAGATTTGGCTTAGATTTGGATTCAAAGGCCACCACTTATTCAAGTAGGATAACTCCACTTGTTTAAGACAGTAATGTTTGAAGCCCCACCACTTGTCCAACCTAGACATTGATTAAATTTTGGTAAGATTTATCACAAATTTAGAGTAGAATCAAGATTCTATGGCCAAGGTAGTCAAATATGTTAGACAACACACAAAGCATAAGAGCACTCTAGATTCTCGTTGAGCATAAACTAAACAATAATCAAATGTTATATTTACTTGAGATTTCATCCATGAAAAATGAAAATGATGCATGTACTTGAGATTTCCATCCATGTACAATACTTTACAATGTCAAGTAAAGTTATAGTCAGCAAACAACTCTTCTCCTGCTTCAACTTGACAAATAGTTTCAATGCATACATGGCCATATTCTTCTGACTTGATGTGTGAAGAGGTGCATTTATGCCAAGGTGGCAAATTTGGATCAAATGTATAGCGTATGTTGGGACAGACATTTGTACTGTGAGAACTATTTATATAGCCCGACACGTTTCCTTCTTCTACACAACCAATAATGTATGATTGATCTTCCTCTTCTTCTATGTTTGGATTGGCCGGCAAGTGGATTTGCCATGCAACATAGCCCGAAAATTCATATGGCAACCTTGGTTGTGTTGTGAGCACCGATAATGTGGAGGAACATGTGCCAAATGTTTTCCTAGTTGTAAATGCAAAAGGAAAGGTGGCTAGAGTTGGAAAAGAAAAAAGGAGGCTAACCTCAATAGTTAAACAAAAGGGCAAAAGCTTGGGGTGAGGCCAAGAAGAGCAATAGCATCCGTCGCTACTGCTAAAGGGGTTTTTTAGAAAGTAAATAAAAGAGGAAGAAAAGAAGGAAAAAAGGGGCAGCGCCTTCGAGAGAGGGGAGGTTTTTTCTTTGGCTAGAATTGGGAAGGGAAAAAGAGAGAAGCTGGGTGCGCTCAACAATTGGAGCCGACACACGATGGTGAAGTGTTGTCCGTGAAGTGGCTCAGAAGGCAAGCATCTTGCAGAACAAGGAGCCAGCGAAGGCTACCAAGATGTGCAGCTGATACGCGAGCAAAGCGAACAATGGGTTTTTCATCGAGGTGTATGTCGACGGATTGAGTGGCGAGGGAGGTGTGTGCCCCTCTGCATGAAGCGGCGATGGCCATGGCGTAGCCTTGAGCACGGTTCACGGAGTTTGTACATGGTGTTTTCTTTTGAAGGAGAAGCTTTCACTACTGATTTTGGCGTCGTCTCTCCCCCTTTCCCTCTACGTGTAGCTGCTACGCGAGCAAAGCAAACGATAGATTCTTCATTGAGGTATGTGCCCACGGATCGAGTGGCGAGGGAGGTGTGTGCCCCTCTATATGAAGTGGGGATGGCCATGGCGTAGCCTTGAGCACGGTTCACGGAGTTTGTACATGGTGTTTTCTTTTGAAGGAGAAGCTTTCACTACTGATTTTTCCGTCGTCTCTCTCCCTTCCCCCCTTTCTTCTTTGCTCCTCTCCAGGGTGTGTGGTGTCGGTGTGTGTGAGCGTGTGCGCCCTCCGAGCCCCCTATGTGTGTGAGAGAGAATGAGAGAGAGGTGTTGAGTTGTGGAAGAGCGAGAAGTGGGCAAGATCGGTGTGATCACCGTCTGAGGTTTGTACAAAGCGTGTGTGTGTTCGGTAAAGTGCAGGAGAGGCGTTGCTAGTGTGAGTCGTCTTTTTTGAAGGTGTTTACGAGAGAACATGGGTGTTGTGAATACCCTGAGCTATATAGAGGCAGTTGTTTGTGTGTCGGGTGTGTTCCGCATTCCCCCTCTCCAACGTCGTCTCCGCAAACTTGATCTAAGCATGCATACTACTTCATTTTTGTGCACAATAAAGAAAAAGAGAGTCTTATAAGACAAAAAAAACTTTGTTCATTTTTAGCATTTATACATTTGCTTACTCTTGGGAAACATTGTAAGCATTGACAAGGTTTAGGTTATCCTTTAATTGTATGCCTTGCATCCATCTAGCATGTTCAAAAGGATAATTCTTAAACTTAATAAGATATCATCGGATAGTCTTACCGCCTCTTAATACCTTGTCTTCATGTCGGAGAATAGACTCGGACTGCAACACCTCTTCTTGGTCTTCAATCTCTGGTGGGTCTTCAATAGTTGGTTCTTGAGGTGGCTCTCCTTTGTAAGGCTTTAGTAGGCTTACACGGAAAGTATTGTGTATGAGCCAATGGTTGGGAAACTTGAGTTGATAGTCCATCTCATTGATTGGCCTAAGAATCTGGAAGGGACCATAGTACCTTTTTGCTAGCTTAGCATAGCACTTTTGGTGTCCCGTAGGATTCTTGCCGTTGTGTGCCTTGATCGAGCTTTGGGAAATTTTAATAAGACCCAATCACTTTCTTTAAATACTTGGGCTCTTCTGTGCTTGTCAGCAACAACCTTTTGCCTTTGCTGTGAGATAGATATAGCATCCTTAATCTTTTAAAAAGATTCTTGTAGGTCTCAGCTATACTCATCTGCAACGAATATCTTCCCATGTACCTTAAGTAGCAAGGGACTTTTTGATCTTCCCTCAATTACCTCAAAAGGTGCTTTTCCCATGGAAGTATGTAAAGTGTTATTGTAAGCACACTCCACCAAGGGTAAGTACTTCTCCCATTGGGATCTTTGATCTACTTCCGTTACATAGGCTTTTAGTAGATCGAGAATTGTTATGTTAGTTATTTCACTTTGGACATCCGTTTGTGGATGATAGGCCAAAGAGAAGTTTAGCCTTGTCCCTAAATTCTCAAAGAGACCCTTCCAAAAATTACTGGTCCTTCTAGGATCTCTATCCGACACTATGGACATTGGCAATCCATGGTACTTGAAAATTTGTGAAATGAAAAGGGTTGCCATTTGATGGGCTTTGATAGTCTTTTTGGTAGGTATAAACTGAGCTTGTTTACTAAACATGTCTACTATCGTCCATATTCCCATATTCCCATGGATAGACTTAGGCAATCCAAAGATAAAATCTATGGATATGCTCTCCCATGGTGAATTAGGGATTGGCAAGGGTTGAAGCAATCCATGTTGCTTCTCTCTATGGAATTTCCTCTTTTGGCATACCACACATTTAGAAACATACTCTTGTATGTTTGCTTTCATAGCAGGCCAATAAAAATATGTTTCAATTCCCTTTAGGGTAGATTGAATCCCTCTATGCCCCGCATAAGGAGGAGCATGAGATTCATACATTACTTTCTCACGGAGTGAGTTAGTAACGCATAGTCTATTTCCATAGAGAAGATAACCATATTGTAAAGTAAATGATTCCTCTTTCTTCCCTAGTGCAAGGGCTGAAATCACATCTCTAAAATTGGGATCAATAGCATACTCATCTATCATTGAAGATAGATCATTGTCAGTTGCTATGGAAACCACATTCACTCTCCGCCGTCTTGAGAGGGAAAGCATCAGCTACTTGATTATGCTTGCCAGCAATGTGAGAAATATCAAAATGAAATTGCGAAAGAAACACTACAAAAGGCTCTTCATATTAGCGACGCTCACACAGCGACGCTCAAAAAAACATTTCCCGGCATCGCTATGAGCGTCGCAAATTTATTTGTAAATTTGCGACGCTCATAGCGACGCCAGCTGGGGTAAAAAAAATAACCGAGCGCGCCCAAAAACTCAGATCTCAGATCTGAGTTTTTTGGCGCCCTCAAGCAAAGAGCAGGTAACGCTCTCCCTCACTCTCTCTCTCTCTCTCTCTTTTCTTCTCCACACACACACACACACACACACACACACACACACACACACACACGAGGAGAGGAAGGAGAGCCAGGTATGCTCCTTCCCTCTCCTCATTCTCATGTTCCCTTCCCCTCTTTCTCTCTCCCTCTCTCTCTCTCTCACACACACACATACACACACATAGTGTTTTTGAGAGAGAGAGAGAGAGAGAGAGAGAGAGACAGAGAGAGAGAGAGAGAGAGAGAGAGAGAGTACAAACAAAAACAAAAACGCACACACATACATAAACAAAGAATGCACACACACATTGAGAGAGAAAAAGAGAGAGAGAGCATGCATAAACAAAAAACGCACGCATTGAGAGAGGAAAAGAGAGAGAGAACATGCATAAACAAAAAACGCACACATTGAGAGAGGAAAAGAGAAAGAAAACATGCATACGATCCAAAAAAACGCACACACATTGAGAGAGAAAGAAAGAGAAACTAAGGGAGCGTCGTAGGAAACTAATTAAAATTAAAATACCTAAAGATCTAGCCGACGAGGAGTTGAACTGAAGACCTATTATTCAAGAGGGAAATGGCATAATCAATCTATCATACTTGGCATGGGTGATAGAAAGGTTATACCATTTATCTCTTTTTATTGGCACACACATCCAAACACGCGCACACACACAGGAAGAAGAGAGTTATAACGTCGTAGGAAATTATCTTAAAAGACGTTAAAGATTAGGTTATATGTAGAATTACATTAAATTAGATTTAGGTTTATTTTTAACTAGATTTACGTTTATTTAAGCTAGATTTAGATTTACGTTATATTAGATTAGATGCGGGTCTCCATAGACTGCGATGCCTGCATGAAGCGGGTGAAGAAAGCCCTCAATGGAATATAGGGTATTGCTGCCTTCATTCATGGTGGGCTCCGTCGATCCAAAAGTACTGGTGAAATGTCTTCAGAAGATAGGGAAGAAGGTGGATCTTCAGGGCGACAAGAGTCACTACATCCCCGACACAATGACCATCTAAACAACCTCTAGTCATTAGACCTACGTTAAATTAGATTTAGCTTTATTTTTAGTTAGATTTACGTTTATTTAGATTTACGCTTATTTACGTTAGATCGAGTCCACGCAAGAATTACTTACGGTTTAGGGTTTAGAGTTAGACGAACAGTGAAAAGATCTACTGTGAAAAGATGTTAAGATGAAGTGAAGTGCTACAGCTAGAGAAGAGGCAAAGGGATTTTGTCCACTACATGCAGTATCATGTAGACGTGGGTGTGTAGATTTCTTGTACCCACAAATATAGGTATTGACCAATAAAGACGAGATTATAACCCGGTGGTTCTGATCTCCGTGCACCTCTAGACCGAGGTGTGCGGGGATTGGACATGACTAGAGAATGTGAGGTAAAGAGAGAGAGAGAGAGAGAGAGAGAGAGAGAGAGAGAGAGAGAGAGAGAGATAAGACGAAGAATGCCAATAGAATATTAAATTTGTTGTCCAGGTTATAAGTTTTTTATCCTCATTATGAGTAGCGACGAGAATGTGGGACCGTCCAACCGAAACACCTATCTCTCAACGAGGGTCTTTTGTCAAAACTTGATTGTCCATAACTTTCCATCCAGAAGCCCGATTCTCAATCCGAAAAGACCGGCGTGCTCCACAACTTGAACAGGTCCCGTGTATGATATCACACCCACCTTGACCAACCACCTATGCACGCCCAATCCGGCAAGGATCTGCAAACGTATCCCCCTTCAACCTGCCATATCTTGCACATCCGGGCTCCGTTTGACGAGCTGTCTAGACGAGCTTCTAGAGCATCTCGAGTACCACATTTACGGAAACATTCCTTGCATTTTGAATACCTTGACTTGCCATTATCATTATCTCACTTTGGAGGCCGCCCTGGCCTAAAAAACCGTCTTAAGCATGCATTTCTGCTGCCACTTGCCTGCTGAGGTCTCCCACACTAGCTTTAGCCCTCTACCATGCACCTGTTAGCATACATAGCATTGCACTGTACACTTCCCAGCATGGACCAACTTTGGTTGCACCATCATTACCCACCCCCTTGTTGAACATTTATGTTCAACCACAAAGAAGCTTATTGCACTAAAAAAGCTGCCACACCAAAACAAACTCTTTGCACATCACAAAACCACCTAACATATGTACAAAAACTGGCATTTTCTACCCGCTGCCTTTGTTCATGCGGGTTGCCCAACCCCCTGCTTTACGTGTCATCAACCCCCTGGGTCAAACAACTTGCATTGGTTTTCTTCGTCCCCCTGTAACACCCTTGCATAGTGCAATACCAGGGCACATAGCCAACTGCATACCCAAACCGCTAGTAGCATACTTCTATTACTCCAAGCACTCCCTGGCAAACTGTCCACTCGCAACCAAGCACCTCCAAGAAAATTAAATAGATCAATATCGTGCTCACCATTCAAAGACATACCTACACCATCACATGTACCAAAGAGATCTAACATATTTGCTCTGCCCTCCCATCCATGTAAAGCTAGATCCTCATCCAGCAAATCATGTACCTTGTCATTAGCCCACTTCACAGCCGCTTTTATCAGCATCCCTTTCAACCACCATTCACAAATCCCTTTAGAAAACTCGGACACAATCTGGGAATCCGTATTCTCTGCCACCACAAAGTGCACTTGCTGCATAGGAAGCACCTCTATCTTTGACTCCGCACTACCCTTGTCACTTGCCATGCACTCAATTCCAACATCATCAAGATCTCCCTCATCAATCGGCCCACCAAGGTTGATAAGCACCACTTGCTTGTCGGCTTCCATCACCTGCTCTTCAAGCATCTTTTCTACTGCTGCATCATGATCCATCAAGGAAGAGAGAAACTCGTTCTCTATCGCATTATCCTCATCTTCATCTTCATCCATAAGCAAGGTTTCTCCATCCTTCTTGGCAAAACTCTGCACGTATTGCACTACCATGGCATACTCCACTGCCACTTTCATCAACATGGCCATTAACATGGCTACGCACATCACCTTCACCTGCTTATCATCACCTGTAGGCTTGGGCTCCTCCACTTGGTCTCCATCGAACATAACGGTTTTCACCGATCCTTGATCTTCACATGCATTCACCGTATCTCCACCCACTTGCAATAGATCAAACTCATCATACCTTGACTGAGACGACTCGGTCTCCCAACTCGTGTCAGCATCTATAGAGCTACTTTCACTTGGCTCAACCTTGTCCGCTGTCTCAAGCTCGCGAATCTCCTCTAGCTTCACTGCTTCAATATCATCTGCAAACCGCACTCTTTGACCTTTACCACCTTCTAATGGAGCTTCTACAGTCACCCTTGAGCTTGGTAGCACATCCTTTGCGTGATCGGGAACCACTTGCATATCTTCCACAATTGGAGCTGCTCTAGCTTGTATCATCGGCATAGGAACCACCCTATCTCTCTGCAACCACAGAACCCTTGGTTTCTCTCGCACATGCACTTCTGTTTGCACAATCCTTGGCTCAGCTACCATCACATCAACCTGCTTTGGCATCAGAGCGCCTTGCAAACCATGCCTAGCTTCGCGCTTCTTCAACATCTTTTTGGTTCGTCCTCTCGCTAGAGCTACAGCCTCTTCGTATGACACTGGGCCATCAATCTCCACCTTGTCTCTTATTTCTTCATGCAGTCAATCCAAAAACTTGCTCAATTTAAAAAACCCAACATTCTTAGCAACAGTTACCTTTATCACCTTTCCCCAAAGGGCCTCGAATTCCCATAAAAATGCTTTAAAATCCCCTTCCAAGCTCTATTTTAACATGTCCAGCTTTCTCTTTACTTCATCCAACTGTGCATCTGCTACATATTTCCCTCAAAAAGCCGCTTCCAGTGCTTCATGAACCACCTTTTCCTCATTAGGCAGGCCATCGAACCATAGCCTCGCTTTACCACGAACCAGGAGAGGAAACACCTGTACTGCACCTTCTTCCCTCGACAAACCGCTTTTCAGCACGAACAACCTATAGTCTTGGAGACACGTTCCTACATCTTCGACCCCAGTGAAAATGGGAAATCCCGTCCAAGCCATTACTTCTCTAGCAGCACCTGCTCTTCAAAGGCCGTACCTTTGGCATCCAAAAATCGTCGCTTTGTCTTGAAATAGGAGCATCAATGTGCTCCTCAGTGGGGGCACCAGAAGATGAAGAGAGGGAACGGGGAACGGGGAACACACCTGACACACAAACAGCTGCCCCTATATAGCTCAGGGTATTCACAGCACCTCTGTCCTCTCGAAAACACCTTCAAAAAAAGAAACTCACACTAGCAGGGCCTCGCCTGCGCTTCGCCCAACGCACACACGCATTGCAAAATCCTCAAAAAGCTACCACACAGATCTTGCTCACTTCCAGCTCTTCCACAGCTCGACACCTCTCTCTCTTTCTCTCTCACACACACAGGGGGGGCGAGGGGGCGCACACGCTCACACACACCAGCACCACACACCTGGGAGACGAGCAAAGAAGAAAGGGGATACTTTTTTTCTTTTTTTTTTCCACTCCCCTTTACTTTTGGGCTTACACCTCTCCCTTTCCATTTATAAGCAAGAGGATTTAATAATTTGTTCGCATGCCGTCGGTGCTCTGTGTGCTCAAGTTTGCCCAACACTTGTCTCATCAAGTTACTCCCTGCCAGCTTTAAACCTGGAGAGCTTTGTCGCTCTCCAGGTTTACACGCTTCACACCCTTTGACTGGCAAGTCGCCAAAGTGGGAAAAAATTGAGTTCGCTCCCCTGCAACGATTGGCTATCAACGAAGTGGGCGCATTTCGATGTCCCTGACTCCGATTCAGTTTCGGTCGGCTCCAACTAGCATCACATGCTACATACTATCCACCAGACACCTCGCGAGCTCGAGAAAACACCAAATGGCATGTTTCCCAATGCGGCCCAACCGCCTCGAAACTGGCCCCTGTCAAAACTTGACTGTCCATAACTTTCCATCCAGAAGCCCGATTCTCAATTCGAAAAGACCGGCATGCTCCACAACTCGAGCACTTCCCGTGTATGATATCACACCCACCTTGACCAACCACCTATGCCCGCCCAATTTGGCGAGGATCCGCAAACGCATCCCCCTTCAACCTGCCATATCTTGCTCATCTGGGCTCCGTTTGACGAGCTCTCTGGACGAGCTTCTAGAGCATCTCGAGTACCACATTTCGGGAAACATGTCCTACATTTTGAACACCTTGACTTTCCATCATCATTATCTCAGTTTGGAGGCCTCCCTGGCCTAAAAAACCGTCTTAAGCATGCATTTCTGCTGCCACTTGCCCGCTGAGGTCTCCCACACTGGCTTTAGCCCTCTACCATGCACCTGTCAGCATACATAGCACTGCACTATACACTTCCCAGCACGGACCAACTTTGGCTGCACCACCGGTGTTGTTTTGGTGTTGAACGACCCTCTCTTCTATTCCTTGCAATTAATGGTATTTGAGCCACGGGTACAGTAGATTCAATGTTTTTTCTAAAGTGGCAAAGAGGAGTAGCAACTAGGTCTTGAAGTGCCAAAGTACACCTAAAAAGTTCACACCTAAAAGTTGTTAGAATGGCTGACAATAGTAAAGAGAGTGAAATTAATGTTGATGACTTTGATTTTGCTAATGAGAAGGCTACTAATGATGCCCCGATGCTTGCTAACTATCTTGTTTCTAGGTTTCAACAAGCCATGGGCAATCCATCACTCCAAAGTGAAGTGCAACGGTAGCTTCATGCTCATGGGATTCTCCAAGCTCCCCATCATGACGAGAGAGCACCGAGGAAGCCTCCTTGCGAGACTTCCAAAAGAGGCCTCTCTTCGATTCGGGAAGAAGAAGAGGATCCATACGAAGGGCTCAAGAATTTACTTCTTGATGATACATCTCCTTCCCAAAGGAGAACTCAAGAGCCTCCACCGAAGGAACGAGAAAGAAGTGAGTCTCCCGCCACCTCGACAGAGATGGCTCCACGAAGACGGCGGGCTAAACGCTCTCCGTCACCTCCAAAACGGAGAAGACCATCGCACACTTCTCCATTCCATAATTCAAAGAGGGATGACAAAAGGCAAGAGAACAAAAAGGCGAGAAAGAGGACACCCTCTTCTCCATATTCTTCATCCTCTTCCTCTTATGAAAGTGATGGTGCTGACAAAAGAAAATCAAGGCAAGAAAAAGGAGAGAAAGAGGTCACCCTCTTCTCCATCTTCCTCAAATTCTTCATCTTCTAGAGAAAGTGATGGTGCAACCTTTGAACCATAAAAAATAAGAGGCCATAGGAAATCCTATGCCGCGTAGAAGAGGTCTTCCAAGCTCAAGACGTTCAAAGAGAAAGGAAAGAGCATCTCTTTCGTTACCTACGATGGCACCTTTAGTGCTACGGACAAAGTCTTGGCCTTTATCCAACAATTTGATGTGGCTTTCAGAGATGAGAGCTTCACGGAGTCCTCTAACCTGTGCCATGTAGCTATGCACTTTCAAAAGTCTTCCAGACAATGGTGGTATAGCCTACGGGCCAATGGTGAAGCTCCACGAACATGGAAATATTTAAGAGCTTCCATTATAAAGCAGTTTTTGGCCATCGATGCCAAAGACGAAGTACTCATCGAATGGCAAAGCTTGAAGATCTCTCTCTATGAATCCATTCACAAATATATAGACAAGTTTTGGGACCTACAACTCAAAGCCACTGTCTTCAAAAAGTTGGATCTTGGAGAGAAAAAGTAGCAATTTTGTGCGGGCTTAACCGAAGAAATGGCGAATTATGTCAACTCCCAAAGGCCACGAACCGTATTGGTGGTAATACAGCATACTATGGTGGCCTCTCAAATCAATTTCCAAACAGATCTAAGAGGAATTGTAAGCCCCCGGGAAACAAGGGTTCCAATGAGCCTAAGGGGAAGGACAATGTCCAAAAGTCTCCTAAGGGCAATTCCAACAAAGCTAAGGAGAAGGGAGTTTACAAAGGTAAAAATAAACTCTCTCCTGAAGAGTTGGAGCGTTATCGCAAGGATAACCGTTGTTTCAAGTGCGGTCAACAAGGGCATGAGTACCGCGCTTGTCCCCAAAAGAATACCCTCCATGATCGTCCTAGAGCTACCTTGGTCGAAATGCAAGAGGAGGAAACTCACCACAAAGGATCTCCTCTATACCATGCTTGGGGAAAGGTAAGAGAACATGTTGCTTTTATTCTCTTTGACCATAGATCTACAGAGTTGGCCACCAAGCTAGGCAGACGGTGCTTTCAAGGGGCAAGAAGCTTTAGTCACTCCCTGAATTGGGAAATTGAGGCTCCATGTCCAAAGCTATGTGGACTAAGAGGACTTCTTTATCTCTCATCTCAAGCATGAGGATGTAATCCTAGGGGCACCATGGTTTGATCGTCTAGCTGCCAATGTTAAATTCCCTGAAAGAAAAATCTACTTTAGGTTCAAGGAAGAAGAAGATATGTACGTAGATGCTAAGGAGATGGGTGACACCATACCCATTGTACATACGCAAGCTTTCAATAAGTCAATAAAGAGCTCTATTTTCAAAATGAACCTAATGCTTTAGCAAAAGAAAAAAAAAGTAACCACAAGGAACTAGAGCTATCCAATTTTCTCAAGGGGTTTCAAGATATCTTTATTGACGACATCCCTAGTGAACTACCCCCTAAACAAGGCAATGATGACCATGCAATTGAACTTCTTCCACGAATTTCACCGCCTAACAAACCTCCTTATAGAGTTTCTAAAGCTAAACAAGAGGAGATTATGCGGCAAGTGCATGAGTTAGTTGAGAAGGGCATGGTAAGGCCTAGGTCATCGCCATTTTGCTCACTTGTGCTATTAGTGCAAAAGAAAGACGACACATATCGTATGTGTGTCGACTATAGAGCACTAAATAGGATCACTATCAAGAATAGGTTTCCCATTCCACGGGTAGAAGACCTATTTGATAAGATACAAGGATCGACCTACTTTAGTAGGATTGACCTAAAAAGTGGCTATCATCAAATAAGGATAGTTGATCAAGACATTGTAAAGACCACATTTTGCACTATGTTTGGTCTTTACGAATATATTGTCATGCCTTTTGGCTTGACCAATGCACTAGCCACATTCAATCGCTTGATGGAGAAGCTATTCAAGCCTCACCGAACCTTCACTGGAGTGTTCTTTGATGATATTATCATCTACTTTAATTCATTAGATGAACACTAGCAACACCTCCAGGTAATATTTCAAGTTTTAAGAGAGAATAAACTTTATGTTAATCGAAAGAAAAGTGAATTTTTCTTGCAAGAGATTCAGTATTTAGGTCACATTATCTCTCAAGATGGCATTCAAATGGATCCATCAAAGTTAGAGGTAATAAAAGGATGGCCTAAACCAAGGAATCTTCATGAACCAAGAATCTTTATAGGTATGTGTGCATACTTTAGACACTTCATAGAAAAGTTCTCACAAATTACGGGACCATTACATGACCTAGCAAAGAAAAGCGTTAGGTATACATGGTCTACTAAGGAGAACAATGCTTTTGAAAAGCTTAAAGAAAAGCTTATCTCTCAACCAGTGCTTACACTACTAGATCTCTCAAAGCCATTTGAGGTCCAATGTGACGCTTGCGGTGATTGCCTTGGAGCTGTTTTTCTCGAAGAAGGGCACGCCATAGGCTATAAAAGTCGAAGGCTCGACCCTGTTGAGAAAGTTCTAGGCATACATGAAAAGGAACTCCTCGCAGTTCTACATGTCTTAGACTCATGGAAGCAATATTTATTGGGGACTCCTTTCATTCTATGAATGGATCACCAAAGTCTTAAGTACTTCATGACGCAGACCAAGCTCTCTGACAAACAAATGAGGTGGGAAAATTTTCACTACAAGAGGTTGTGTGCTCTTGTGACGCTGTTAGCGACGGAAATACACTGGGTTTTTATAAGCCCCGGCGTCGCTAAAACCGTCGCTAACAGCGTCGCTACGAGAGCGTCGCTATAGGCGTCGCTATATAGCGACGCTCATAGCGACGCCTATAGCGACGCTCATAGCGACGCCTATAGCGACGCTTATAGCGACGCTCTCACAGAAGAGTATAGCGACGCATATAGCGACGCTACAGAGCCATAAATAGCGACGCTTATAGCGACGCCTGAGAGAATATTTTTTTGGTGGCAGGGCATTGAATGCCCTGCTACCCATCAACCATATTGTACTTGATTGAGTTTTTTAAAAAAGTGCAAAAGTAGATAATAGACCCAAAATAGTCACCCACAAGACGCATTGTTTGCAAAATTGACAATTGTACACATCATAGGCAAACTGAATTGATTGGCAAATGTAATAATGACAATTGTACAACATCATAGGCATAAAGAATTCATTGGCAAAAGGAATTGCGGTGACAAATGTAATAATATACATGGTTCAAAAAGACGTATAAAATCCGTCTCATGATACATAAGCTACGAGAAACCTTAAACTAATGCTATCTAGCTACGGCTAAACTGACGTCGTCTAATCAGACGTCTCATCGCGTCCAAGCGGCATATCTGTCGGATTCTGCAAAAAAAGACAATAAGACAGTTTTCAGTAAATATAAACATATAACGACATTTATAAAACAATACAAAAAATAAAAAAGAGTAAACCCTAATATTAACCATGCCGCCGCGAGAACTGAGAATGTCCATCAGGGCGTTTAAGCCCTTCCTGCCTGCGTACTCGCGCTCGTACGGTGTGGGATCACGTCCTGTCATCGACCACTGTCAAAACATACAAAGATTTCATTATGTTAGAACTAAAAAACTCATAAACCCTAAACTATCGAACATGCATAAAGAGCAATGTGAAAAGACTTACAAAATCGGCCTCAAATGATGCCCATCCACCGCTCCCCAAGTGGTGCGAGCTCCCTGCCTCTACTCGCGCTCTGGATGCATCCTTTTGTTGCTTCCACTTGTCGGGATTCTCGCGCGCTGCTTTCTTCGCATTCTTCCAATCTTCTTTGGCCAGCCAATCTGGCCTATTCCACCCATTCTTGATTGCTTTTTGCACTTCAGAACGCTTGTGTTTGCAGTATTCGCGCATTCGAATCTTCATCAAGTCTTCATTGAAGCGCTGATCCCGTGTTGGAACGGGAAACTCATCATGAAGTATGCTGATGACTCTGTTTTTTAAATCACTTGGTACTTCACTCCATTTGTTTAGTATATAGTGTCTAAACAGCTGAGAGCAAAGACCACGCATGCGCGAGATCACCTTTTTGCCGTCATCATCCATGATGATGCCGCCGCTGATGTCGACGGAGTAAGGCAAGCCCTCTGGCCGGTGACGCGTGAACCTGGGTGTCCCGGCAGGGGTCTCTAGCGGCGTGTCGATGGGGGTACGGACGTCAGGTGTCTCCACCGGCGTCTGGGTGCCGAAGCGAGGAGTGTCGAGTGGGGTGGCTCCCGGCGGAGTAGGTAGAGGTGTGTAGCTTCTAGGAACAATCAGCCGTGCAAAACCTGGCGTAGATGGCGATGCTGTGGCTGGTGTGGGGGCGGGCAAAGAAGGGGAGGGTAAAGAGCCTCGTCGAACACGAGGCGGTGTGCGATGACGGATTGCCTCCAGGGATGAAGAGACTATCTCTATGGTACGAGTTACCATACTGGCCCCGACTCGTGATCAATCACTTGCTCGATCCAATGCACATATTCAAGAATGTGGGTAATCTACTATGGGACCATTTGACCGGCAAGAAAGATACTTTGGGAGCCAGAGTTGACCTCAGTGTCTAGACGAGTGTGACGCTCGTCTCGTCGACGCCGAAGCTTCAGAGCGCGCCGAATGCTCCGAAAGAGAGGGAGATGCGGATGGTGTAGGAACGCGCGATGATGCGCCAGAGCGATGACGCTCCACGTACCACTGTCTCTGCTGCGGTGACAAAGAAGAAAGAAACTCCTCATCATCCATACCTGCATCAAACCGGTAAGCTTTCCTTCTTTAGTAAAACACGTTCGGAGCGAGTGCATTACGCCAGTGGGGGTCCGCAAAGATCGAATGGCCTCTTTTACTTTGCGTTCTTGGGCTCCTGTGAAAATCCATGGTGCTTTAGGAAGTTTTATCGATCCATCAGACGCTGTTTGCGGCCAATATTGCTCCATACGATCCACATTTCTAAGGTCAACTCTGGCTCCCAAAGTATCTTTCTTGCCGGTCAAATGGTCCCATAGTAGATTACCCACATTCTTGAATATGTGCATTGGATCGAGCAAGTGATTGATCACGAGTCGGGGCCAGTATGGTAACTCGTACCATAGAGATAGTCTCTTCATCCCTGGAGGCAATCCGTCATCGCACATCTCCTTCTGCTCTAACCATGCTTGTGCAGACATCCTTGGTGGCTCTCTTCCCAAAAATCCATCACGTAACACATGATTCTCCGGAAGATACGCTTGATGACCTTCGTAGATTTGCTTCTTCAGTGAGGGTGCCCTACGTGCATTCAGTCTAGGTCCACATGTGACACATGCTCTGTATCCGCTTGTTTGAAGCCCTGCATGTATACACATGATAATAGATCAACTATGGGGAAAAACAAGATTTACAGTGTCTGAGTGAGGAGTGTCAATAGATCACCTGAGCATTCTGTTAGCCCGGGATAGTCATGCATGGTCCACATTAGAATACCTCTGATCAAAGCATTCCGTCGTCCTGTGTGTCGGCTCATATCCACCACCTCTATGCCAATCCACAATTGTTGTAGCTCTTCCAATAGTGGACGAAGATACACATCCATATTCCCCACTTTATATCGCCCTAGCACAATCAAGCTTAGCCATAGGTGCCCCTTCTTCGTAGTCAACCACGGGGGAATGTTGTAGTTGACGATGACAACGGGCCATACACTGTAAGATGTTGATCTTTGACCAAATGGATTTACGCCATCCATAGCAAGGCCTAAGCGCAAATTTCGAGCTTCCCTGGCAAAATCCGACCATGTTCCATCTATATGTTTCCGAGCTGCACAATCTGCAGGAATTCGTAGCACACCATCCGAAGATTTATTCTCCTCATGCCATGATGCTAGGGCGGCCATGGACTTACATTCGAAGAAATGCTTGATGCGAGGAAGCAAAGGAAAATGTCGCAAAACCTTTTGTGGAATTTTTGTCCCGTGGAGATCTACTCGATATCTTTCGGAATCACATTTCGGACACTTCTCCATGTCTGTGTATTCCCCTCTGAAAAGAATGCAGTCATTAGGACAAGCGTGGATAGAATTGTAATCCATCCCCAAGTTTCGCAAAATCTTTCTTGCTTCATCTCGGGAATCTGGCATCACATTGTCAGCTGGTAGAATGTGCTCTTTCAGCAATCTACACAACATAAAAATATGATACAGTCGTGTAAAAATATATCAGATCATTATACATTTAGAGTTCTATTAAAGTAAACTAATTGTAATAGATCACCTGAAAAGCGCTGTGACGCTAGTGTCACTCCATCCAAACTTTGCCTGCATGTTGAGAAGAACCAAGAGTGCTTTCAATCTAGACATACGTGCTCCATTATACAATGACGTATCGGCTTCACTTTTCATATCATCATAGATAAGCCTTTCTGAATCCATGATCGTCTCGATCATTTCATCAATCTCGGGCTCAAACATTGCCTCGTTGGGAATGTGCTCTGCATGATCATCCCCCGAGATGTCAGAGGGTACATCTTGTGGCCTCACATATGCTGCTTGACCAAAGCGCCTGCGAATACGTCTATTGGGTTGCAAGATTGCTCCTTGTTGGCCAGCGTCAGAGTCCGACCAGTTATAATTGGCAACAACTCGATCTATAATAGATGGATCGAACTCGCCAATTCCGCAAACGTGCTGCTAGTTTCGAGGCGGTTGAGCCGCATTGGGAAACATGCCATTTGGTGTTTTCTCAAGCTCGCCAGGTGTCTGGTGGATAGTATGCAGCATGTGATGCTAGTCAGAGTTGACCGAACCTGAATCGGAGTCAGGAACATCGAGATGCACCCACTTCATTGATAGCCAATCATTGCAGGGGAGCGAACTCAATTTTTTTCCACTTTGGTGACTTGCCAGTCGAAGGGTGTGAAGTGTTCAGAATGCGACAAAGCTCTCCACGTTTAAACCTGGCAGGGAGTAACTTGATGAGACAAGTGTTGGGCAAACCTGAGCATAGAGAGCACCAACGGCGTGCGAACAAATTATTAAATCCTCTTGCTTATAAATGGAAAGGGAGAGGTGTAAGCTCAAAAGTTAAGGGGAGTGGAAAAAAAAAGAAAAAAAGTCTTTAAAGACTAAGCCTAAGAGGCCCCAAAAAGAAAGGTTTTTTTTCTTCGCTTTGAAAAGAGAAGGGCAAGAAAAAGAAAGGGAGACGTTTCGAGATTTGGAGGGTTCCTTGGTTTTTTTCTTGGAGAGAAGGAGGAAGAGAAAGAAGGGAGAGGGTTTTCGTGTGTTCGATAGTGGAAGCCGCACGCAAAGTGTTGTCCGTGAAGCTCCCGAAAGGGCGAGGGCTTGGCAGAGGGAGTAGCCAGTGAAGGCTACCCAGAGGAGGAGTTGCCGCCGATGTGAAGCGAGTGGTGAATTTCTCCATCGAGGCGTGTGTTGACGGGTTTTGGTTTTGTCAAAGGAGGTGTGTGTCCCTCTGTATAAAGCGGCGATGGCCATGGTGTAGCTTGGAGCACGGTTCATGGGTTGTGTACATGGTTTCTGGTTTGAAGGAGAAGTTGTCACTGTCGATTTTGGCATCGTCTTTCCCCCCTTCCCCCCTTTCTTCTTTGCTCGTCTCCCAGGTGTGTGGTGATGGTGTGTGTGAGCGTGTGCGTCCCCCCGGGCCCCCTGTGTGTGTGAGAGAGAAAGAGAAAGAGGTGTCGAGCTGTGGAAGAGCTGGAAGCGAGCAAGATCGGTGTGGTAGCTTTCTGAGGATTGTGCAACGCGTGTGTGCGTTGTGCGAAGTGCAAGCGAGGGCCTGCTAGTGTGAGTTGCTTTTTTTGAAGGTGTTTTCGAGAGGACAGGGGTGTTGTGAATACCCTGAGCTATATAGGCGCAACTGTTTGTGTGTCGGGTGTGTTCCCCATTCCCCCTCTCCACCAGCTCTTCTCAAGCTTCTAATAGCTCAATAGTGGTTAAGCTATAGGCAAGCCCCGTAGAACTCCACTATTAAGACCATAGCTCTCGAGGGTGATGCCCCACTAACTGCAGGAACGCAGGCACACTCCAAAGCTAAAAAATCCCTATTCTACTTACTCACATGCAATTAATAATACCACCCATTTATAGCTAGCTTGAGGACCTCCCTTCTTGAGCAATAAAAGAGGACCTCCCTTCTTGAGCAACTAAAATCATAACACCTAGTTAGATAGCATAAACAATACTTCCAAATAGAGAGAAATTAAGCTATTGACAAAAACTGAGGACCGTATTTACATGGAGCCCGTCCCCCCTCCAAAAGGCTTTGTATTATGGTTTCTCCCATCAAGAGAGACATTTTACAATACAATTCTTTGTGTTCCTTCAATACTAGCTAGTGCAATGAAGATGGAAACTTCATGAACTAAGCACAACACTTATCAAACACACCATCAATTCCCTCACAGTTTCAGACCCAACACCTCACACACCTTCAAAGATGGTGAGAGCTAGCGGGGTATGAGAGTAGGTTGAGACAAAGAAGGAGTATTCTTACGAGAAAGATGATGTAAATCTCCTCACATAATCACTCATATTAGCATAGCTTAACTTAGTAATTAGCATGGTAGAGGAGATGAGCATGCATTGAAGCTTGGCTCTTGGTTGGATTTGCATCACAAAGCCAAGAGTTGTTGGTGTAGGCCTCCCTTCTCACAAGCTTGGAGTAGGTGATAAAGCTTTCCATTAAAAGCTTAAGAAGAGAGAGAGAGTCTTCTCACTCCACATATGAGCTAGTGTGAGTGTGTAGGTGATAATGCCTTTAAAAAATCAGCCCCCTCTCTTGCTCGATCGACTCCTCTTGCTATTTTCTCTTGCTAGCATCCTATTGGACCTCCCCAGGCTTAGCCAATGGCAAATAAGCAACATAAGTGATATCCTTCTTACATATTTCCCCATTTCCCCTTTTGTGAGAGCTTTAGGTAATTAATTCCTGGCCACCAATAGGAATCAGGCAAGTCATTAGGCTGTTGAATGCTCATTGGACCCCTTGGGAGACTATCCAATAGTCTTCTAGAGAGCGTAATTCCCATTGGTTATTTTTTTAAGTGTTTTTACATTAATTAAACTAGATTTACTCTAGCCTAATTCTCATTGGTCCACCTCGAAGGCCATCCAATAGGATTTGAGTACACCTTGTGGACATCTGGTCATGTGTCCCTCATTCCCTTTGGGTAAAGGGAGCTTGTGTGTGTGTGTGTGTGTGTGTGTGTTTCTCTCTCATCCCCTACTTGCAAGGCTTGCCCCCTCCTATGTAGGGATGTATGAAGACTTTTGGGACACACACAAAGCATCCAATTTTCCTAATGTTTGACCTTTGGACACAACCTTTGAATTTTGGAACCTTAGCATTTTGGAAGTCTTAACACTAGTTTGGTACTAAAACACGACAGTCAAGTGTCCTTTTTTCATAAATTTAAATTAAATTCTACTTGCATTAGATGGTGTATTTAAGAAAACCCTCTTTATATCATTAAATATGTCACCTAGAGGGTCTTTTGAAATTATAAGCTTGCATTCTAGAAGCTACCATGATCATTAACTATACTCATCAAGTTGACCCTCGTAAGACTCCTGACTTTTTCACAATTGTGCTATAGATAATTAAAAGTTGCATGTGCAAAAAATTTACTTTCAAGTATATGAAAGTTCTACGTGTTTGATATGGCCATCTTAAGCATATCATCGTATACAAAGAAAAATATGTTTTTGATGTGTTTGTGAGTTTTAGAAAGTGATACATTGCTTACGCTCTCCATTGAGGACTCAAGGTGGCAAGGAGAAGAGCTTTGGTATGCAACAATTATTGGATTATTTCAAATATTCAAAACTGCGTAAGAGAAAACTTTTATATTTTCATTCTTGAGACATAAGCGTTCAAAACCTCAAAAAATATCAAACTGTCCACGTAGATCCACTAAAAGTATCAAAGTACATGGTACATACACAATTGGGACGCCTAAAATCTTGGTTGCAATGTTATTATGGAGAACTCAAGATTTTCTAGAGTTTTTGCACGATAAAAAAATCAAGATGGAGTTCAAGCAATGAGATTTAATTGAGTTAGGGAGCCGAAAAAATACGTACTTTCTTGGTTTTAACATATAAAGTCATTTGTGGTTGTCAAACTACACTAGAATAGTTCCAATTCCATGAGGGGACCTTTGGAAGACCAAAATTATGCTCTTATTCAGCAAATGCTTAAGTATGAAATTATGTCTATAACTTGCATGTGACATGGAAACTAGTCTTTGAAGGGCATTCTATTGTTTTGTAGCACTAAGTACTAAAACTTGACTTTTATAAACATAAAAAAAGCCATATATACAAAACAATATAAGAATTTTATGATTTTTTTTTCACAAAATAGCTTGAAATTTTACTAAAATTTATAACTTAGAACTTACCATAATTCTCTCCATAGGGATTGTATCTTGGCATGGAGAAAAATTCAAGGTTTTCTTTTTCTCATAACCAACCTATGGTAGAAGCTGTTGAGCTATATATAGTGTCTCTATATATAGCACCCTCGTCCCCTCTATATAAACTCATCTCATGTAGTCATTGGACACACTTTGGGGTTTGCAATCGTGGAGTCATCTATCTCTCCCTCTCCCTCATATTGTCTCTCGTCTCCAGTTCAACATGGTATCAGAGAAGTGGTTGCATGGACACACTTGAAGATCTTAAAGATCTTCATCGCAAGAAAGATAAGTTTATTTTTATTATATTGCAAAAACATATGCTTTTCTGTTTTTTTTGTTCGCTGCTATTTTGAATGGAAAAAGGAAAGGTGAAGATGCTAGACAGGTTAATTCAACGATGTTTTGTGTTTAGCTTTGAGAGCACATCCTCACCATGGACACCCCCCTTTTGTCTGTCAGACCGTCTAGTGTTGTTGTCCTGTTATATAGAACCTGCCACGCCCGGGAAGTTGTTTGTGGTGTGCACAAGCTGCCAACAGCCTTGCGTATTAAGAAAAAGATAAATAAATAAATATATAAGGAGGTTCAGAATATCAACAACGAGAAGAGGTGCACGGTGAAGAAGAAAATATTTCAACGGTGCCTGCTTCTAGCTTTTAGCTTGGCCTGGCATTAAATATAGTTTGCTATATTTTTTAATCTTGCTTAAACGTGGTTTATAATTCAAGACATCAATTGCAAGCTTGCGGATTATATGCGCATAGACACAGACCATCTGACTCTTTTGTTTGAGGACAAGCGAGAGAAGAGGTCCGAGAATGACGATGGTTAGCATACGGATAAACTACAAACAGAAATTGGACGTTAGTGACCTGCAAGAATCAAGCACGAACGACAAGTTTATTATTAGCGACCTGCAAGATTATTATTAGTGACAAGTTTATTATTAGCGACCTGCAAGTTTATTATTGGCATGAGCGTGAGCGTTTTTTGCCAGGATCTATATTTCACTCAAGAAAAAGCTGCGAGATTTCTCCTTGCACTTGGATATAAGCTCCACTAACATCTCAGCGGATATCGACAGCCATTGCTGCTTCTTGTTGGCCTGCACCTTCTCATAGCGTCTATGGTCATTGCAACGTGAATCTGCTCGATGGGAAAGATTCTCGCTACTCATAAGCATGTATCCAGCAGCTTCGTCGCAAGCACGTGCTTCTTGCATAGATTTTCAAGGGCTGATTTAGTATGATTGCGCCCTTGTTTCTCGAACTCAACACATGGAGGAGGAGAAACAGTGCTATGGTTGGCAGCACGACCACAAAGAGTGCTATATTAAATGTTATTTTAAGAATAGCGAATGACCTGCCGTTAAAATTGTTGGCAGCTTGTATTTTTTGAGTTGCTTTTGGATGCTCATAAAAGCTAAAAGGTCATGCACATTGATCATGTTTGCGTGTCTCAGCTAGCTCAGTTATTCATAGTCCAATAATAGGGTTTTGTATCGTTTTGATCGTGTTCAATTGTTGTTTTATTTAGTAAAAAATCTACATATCTTTGAACAACCTTTGATCAATAGATTGGGCACCTTTGATCAATAGATTGGGCATGTGGCGTTCGGCCTTCGTCATCACTAGGGATTGCCCTAGATCCACCTTGACCTTGCCATCTTTAGGTTGTATGTTTGAGCATCAATTCTTGTAATTTGTTTCTACCTCAATGATAGCAGGGTCACACCAATTGATGCGATTTATAGCATGAATACTACTACTCTCATTGCAATTTGTCATAAAATACTCATTTTATGTGATCGTACACTAACCTGTGTGATGGTTTTCATGGGAATCATTAATGTAGAGATGACAAGATTTACCAAGCCATTATCTATACTGACTAGTCATTGTCTTGAGGTTTTGCAAATTTTGCACAAAACTAGCGTCTCTGATGCCATGGTACGTAAAGCGAAGATGGTGATTATTATTTGATTTGAAGAAAATGTCTCTGATAACATGGTACGTAAAACCATGATGATTGGTATTTTCAAGCTTTTCTAAGCGTCTCTTATGTGATGATGGTGAATACCGTGATGCCATGGTACGTAAAGCCATGATGATTGATATTTCAAAATTTTTTATTGAAAGCGTCTCTGATGCCATGGTGAATACCGTGATGCCATGGTACGTAAAGCCATGATGATTGGTATTTCAAATTTTTTTTTATATTGAAAGCGTCTCTGATGCCATGGTACCTAAATCCATGATGATTGCTATTTCAATTTTTTTCTAAGCGTCTTAATGCCATGGTGAACACCATAATAGTTGAGATCTTGGGGGTCCCATTGTATTTATTACATGCCGACTTTGTATATATTTGTGCACAAGTGATACCATTGATGTTAGATTTGTTTCTATGTCATCTACACATGTGATTGCATAGAGCGGCGTCGCGAACCATCTCTAAGGATAATGTGATGTATTTATTTCTAACCATCATGACTCGATATGTTTTTCTTGAGTTGATATTTTTTTTACAGAACTTAAATCACATCAAGCAGTATGTACGGAGGCTCAAGGATGTTGAAGTTGCTCTACCAAAGAATTTGCAGTAGCTCCATCGTCTATATCTTGGATTATAAGAAGACCCTTGAAAGGGCTCATTGTAAAACAGGAGTGATGTAGCTCCTTTGAACCTTGTAAATGTATATTTAAAATTTTTAATATAACGGTGGGTATATATAGAGCTGTGGATTTTTCCCTTGAGCCCCCAAGGGTTTTTTCATCCACAGTTGGGGACCTTCATTTGAGTGGGGGTGTTGAGCTATATATAGTGTCTCTATATATAGCACCCTAGTCCCCTCTATATAAACTCATCTCATGTAGTCATTGGACACACTTTGGGGTTTGCAATCGTGGAGTCATCTATCTCTCTCTCTCTCCCTCATATCGTTGATGGGGGCTTTTCACAAGCCAAGCTCCCATACCCCTCTTCTCTCGTCCCCACCCCATGAAAACCCCCTCTTAGGGAGGGAGTGATAAAAGACATTGGAAAAAAGTAAGAAAAAATAAAGTATGATTATGTAAATATATGAGAAAGGTAAAATAGGCCACCTCATGCCTGCGGGGCAGCCCATCCCCACCTTGCCTCCTTTTTCTTCACTGTTGCCCCGCTGTGTGTCCCTTTTCCTCTCCTCCACTCAAAAGGTCAACCCCCTCTCTCTTCCCCTTGTCCTTTCTCCTTTCTCTCTCCCCTCAAGCTACCCCACCTCTCACCAATAATGCATTCTAACTCACCAATAATGCACCCTAACTCACATGCAGCTTACCCTATCTTCCAAAATAGTATAGCCCACCCCCCCTTTCTCTCTCCTATCATATCCCATGACCCAAATACCCCCCCTTCTCTCTACAGGGCGCCATGTCTCTTGTCTTGTAGCTAAATAACCTCCCCCACACTCACACACACTCAATTTCACTAGAAAAGGTGCCCACAGACCCATCCCCACGCGGTGGTTACCTGATTTTTCTTGTGTTCACACACATCTGCACACAGATTCACCTCTGAACACACTCCTCTCTCTCCCCTCTTGTAATTACTTTATTCTCCATGTCACCTCTCACTTTTTTTCATCAACCCATCTCTCTCTCTTAGTCTCTCTCTCATGAGACTGCTGTTCTGGCACATATACACACAGCCAGACAAGTGGGGCCCACAGTCACATGGCCTATGTAGATAATGATTTCTTCATTTCTAAATTCTAGAATTTCTCCCCCCTCCTCCTCCCCTATATAAAGAGGGGTCACCGTCACACAAAAACACACAAAATCACCAAAGAACACACTATGCACTGTGTGTGCCTAGTGTGCACACACACACCCACACCATCACCGCAATCACCATGCATGTTTTGAGCATGACCTCTACACCCTTGGCTATGGAAGATGAAGGGCAACTAAATGAAGGATGATGGCCATAATCCTCGTGCGAGTCTTCGCCATCAACTCCCACCTATCCGCCATGTGCTCTACCACTCTCTCCCTTCTCATTCCCCTACCCTATGCTCCCCATTTCATCGCCTAATTCTCTAAATAAAGCTTGAGGTTTTGTGAGTATGTTTTCTTGCAATGTTTTGCCCATGTAAGGTGTGCGGAATCACCACCTAGTCTTGTGTTTTGGAGTGAGCTTGTGTATGTGTGAAGGGTGTGCGGATTCGCCATCCTTTTGTGGTGCCTAAGTACTAAGCCGCTATACCCCCTTTCCCACTCTCTCTCTCTCTCTCTCTCTCTCTCTCTCTCTCTCTCTCTCTCTCTCTCTCTCTCTCTCTCTCTCTCTCACTTGATCTCATTCCCTTTCCTCTTCATCATTACTCCCAAGCATCCATCTCTCTTGGATGAAAACTTTGTTATGGTGGTGTGTTGTTTGTGTCCTAGCCGCTGAAGCTAGGTGGTGCCCCCTGTTTGCTTTACCATGACAGGCTAGAGGCGCTCCATTCGATCCCCCGGTGTTTTAGAGGCCGTCGGGGGTTCGGGGTTCGCTTTGCTCCCGTCATTTGGTGCCCCCACTGAGGATCTTTTTATGAAACCCTTCAAATTACAAGACTGAAACCCTTAAACTATTGTGAATGGATGAATGGCTAGCAGGATTTGCTAATTGGACGACAGAAGAAGAAGAGCTTCAAGCACAACTAGACGAACTCCGCATCTCCATCGAAGCTCGAGTGCCAGGGGTAACGGTAATCGATTTGCAGTGGGAGAGTCAACCAACACGCCAAACCCAGTGGATATACATAGGCCAAGTGCCAAGAAGAAGAAGGAGAAGGTCGAAACCATGTCCGCAACCTACAACCAACCCACAACAACAAAATGGAAGGAGCTCTACACAATAGAGAATCAATACTATTCTAATTTGTGAATCGGGTAACTCAAGTCACCGAGGTAATTATCACAGTCAGTTTTCAAGTCGCACCTGATGCTGCAGCACAGATAACGGAAGCATTGGCTCACACTCTCACTAGAGAAACTAGGGATCTACTGAGTTTGTTTCAGGAAAGAACACCACCCTCTCCCACAATCTTGGACAGTGACTAAGCACCTCTAAGCTTCACATGAATCAGTACAACCTACCTCAAGACAGATCACACATACCAACACGTGTACGCTCAATCAAGGTAATACTGGATTTGAAGGCTCACTACCAGCACGTCATTGACACCATGCCGGGTGGGGAGCGGTTTTTGGAGGTTCTGGCATCAGATCAACCATTTGTCTTACCTTTGGTACAAGTCAATGTACCGTTTGAAGTTTTAATCTATGTCCTAGTATAAGAGGGTATACACGCCTCCTTGTAAAGAAGAAAAAAACTTTTGCAAGTTAAACAGTGTGTCTTTCTAGCTCTCTCTCAGTAATCATGGCAAGTGTAGCATTTCCAACATTTAAAGGAAAGAAGGGGGAGGATTTGGTAACAGACTTCCTAGATGACTTTGAAGTAGCATGTGTAGTGAGAAACAAAGATACGGATGAATCCCGGGTTAGAATCTTTAAGCATCTCATGAAGCTAGAAGCTAGATCATGGTACAATGCACTTCCACAAGCAACCAAGGATGATTGAGAACCCTTAAAAACCGCTTTTAAGAGGCACTTTGGGGGAGGTACCACTTCAGAAAAGTTGTGGGACAAGTTGAGAGACTTGAAGCAGGAGGGTCTTTTAGAATATGCCACCTATGTGTCCAAATTTGTGGATTTGTGGGAACGGTGGGTTGAGTCACTGGCTAGGGGGGAAGCTACACCCGATTTCCTAAAAAAAGATCGGTTCACGCATGGCTTATGGCCGCTTCTCAAGGAGAAGGTGAAAGGTAGATTCCCGGCTACGTACGAGTTAGCCGTTGAGATTGCTTGCCTTAAAGACAAGAAGCTGCGAATGAAAGCCAAAGAAACCGAGTCAACAAAATCAGGAACATCGCGTCGACCAGCAACTACGACAACCACCATTCCACCACCACCACCGGCTCTTGGGGTAAGAGATGACCAACAAGATATGTTGGCCCATATTACTGACCAACTGCAGAATTTGTCTGTCCACTTAATACAACAAGGGAGGAGTCAAGAAAGAGATCAAGACCCTGGAAGAGCACGACGACAAAACAGGGAGTATCATTGCTACAACTGCGGAGAAGACGGTCACGGTATGTACTACTGTCCCAAACCACGACAAAACTATAATAGAGGAGGTAGGAGGAACCAATTGTCACCCCCTAGAGAAAGAACACCCCCACCCCGAGCACCACCCCCACCAACACAAATTCTACGTCCACCCCAGACACCACTACAAGCATCCATCCCACCTCTTCCACCAGCCCCACCACCTGATCGCCCCGTAAACATCATAAGGCTAGAAGAGAAAGGAAAAGCCATAGTAGTGGATCCACCCAGAGCAAAGGAGAGGGACAAGGGTAAGGAGAAGGTAACCTTTTTAGAACCACTTGAAGCCATGACTGTGAAAAGAGCTAGGAGGGAGAAAGCTACACAATCAGATGATGAGAGAAGCATGAGAGGAGAAACTAGCAAGAGGCCATCCAGGCCACGACGGAAATTGGGCATCACTGACTTCCAGCTAGGGGAAAGTTCTAAGCCCTATGATCTAATATTGGATGTGGCAGAGCAAGGACCGAAGATTACATGGCCATAGCTGCTACATCTTGCACCAAAAGTAAGGCGACAATGGTCTAAAATGGTAAGTACAAGACGCTCCAAAACAAAGGTAGCCGGAGCAATTTCGGGATGCAACATGGATGACATCCTTCCAATTGTCGACGTAAACATAAAAGGAAAGAGGGTTGGAAACACCTACATTGATGGAGGTGCAAAAATCTGTGTAATGAGCGAAGCTATGATGCTTCGATTAGGGCTCGAGGTTGACAGGCCTTCTCCATGCAAGGCAAGATGGAAAACAACGCAAAAGTAAAGTGTGTGGGTGTGGTAAGTGCCGTGAAAATCAAAGCTTTCAACACTGAGGTAGAGGTAGATGTTTTTGTAATGCCTACCAAGGGGGAGGGCTATCCACTAATTTTGGGAAGGCCATGGTTGATGGCCATGAAGGCAAACAGGACTGGGGTACTGGCCTTCTACGCATGACTGGTAAGAAAGGGGAGACAATCTACTATGACATGAGGATTGGCAAGCAGAAGCAAATGAATCTGGAAATATCGACAGATGAAACCACTAGCGAATCTTCCAGTTCTGAGGAGGAGACCACATCCACCGACAAAAGTGACAGTTCCATTGATGTGATGGGTATCATTATGAAGGATCCACAAAGGGTAAGCACAACTGGTGATCCATCACCAAAAGGGCAACCCAATGAAGAGGAGAGCAAATCAACTGGCCTAGGAGGAAGTAGGTTGAAGGGTATGTTGTCTACGGAATTAACACTTGAGGAGAAAGATAGTTTTTTTCAAATGTTGATGGGATTTCCTAACATGTTCATTGACAACTATGAAAGAATCATAGGCATTACAGTGGTGGAACATCATATTAAGCTGAAGGAAGGGGTAAAACCAGTTGTGCAAAAGCTACGACGATTGGGGGTCATACAAGAAAAGGCACTCTTGGCCGAGGTAAGGAAACTGCTGGAGGCGGGATTCATCTATCCTGTAGAAAACTCAGAATGGGTGTCACCCATAGTGGTGACGCCTAAAAAGAATGGTAAGTGGAGGGTCTGTGTTGACTACAAACCACTAAATGCAGCTACAAAGAGAGACCACTTTCCTCTCCCTTTCTTGGATGAAATTCTAAATGAAGTAGCGGGTTTTGAATGCTATACCGTCTTTGATGGTTATTCTGGATACTTTCAAATACGCATAGCCTTGGAAGATCAACTAAAAACCACTTTTATCACGCCATGGGGTTGTTTTGCATACAGGGTTATGCCATTTGGTCTCACAAATGCACCTGCCACATTCCAAAGATATGTCACATATGTTTTTCAACCGTTCTTTGGAACATCCATAAGAGTGTTCATTGATGATTTTTGTATATATAGCTCCCGTAATTCACATTTAGAAAAGGTAACTGAAGGTTTGGCCAGGTTGCAGAGCGTAGGTGGGCAATTAAATGTGGATAAATGCCACATTGGGGAGAGTAAAGTCATTCTACTAGGCCATGAAATTTCAACAAAAGGTATCAACGCCGACCCAAGTAAGGTGTCCGCACTCATAGCCCTACCTTCACCAACGACCGCACGTCAACTGGTCTCTTTTCTACAGAAGGTGAGGTACTTAAGTAGATTCATACATCTATTATCACAACTTGTTCTACCACTGCAACAACTCACTCAAAGATCAACTTTCACTTGGGACGAGGAAAGCGAACATCACTACAACAAGGTAAAGGAGGTCTTAGCCACTCTGCCAACTATCTCACCACCTAAGTGGGATGAAAAATTCTATGTCACCTCAAGTGTTGGTGATGAATCATTGGGGGCTGTGCTACTCCAAAAGGATACGACCACATCTTTCATGAGGCCAATCTACTTCTCTAGTCGAATGATGACAGCAGGAGAGAAAGGTTTCACCCATGTGGAACACTTAGTCCTAGCTCTTAGATTTGCAACTACAAAGTTTAGGTCATATTTGCTGCCTAAGCAATTTGTGATTCTAACCACGGATGAAATATTTCCCTATGTTGTACAACACATGGATGTGTCTGCTAGAATTACTAAATAACTAGTTCTTCTGCAAGAGTTTGACTACATGGTACAGGTAGAAAGCACGACAAGGGCAATTTTGGGGGGACTCATGACCTACCAAGTCTTTGAAAGGAAGGAGAAGCAATCTAAGGAAGGAGAAGTCCGATTACCTCCAGTACCACCGATGGTAGAAGGAGCATACTCTCTCTACTTTGATGGAGCCTACAAGCGAGCGTCCGACAAAGCAACTGCAGGCATAGTGGTCTTTGATGACAAAGGGACAAAGGTATTTTCGTTGGGCCAATTGTTAGATTCACATTCTAACAATGAAGCTAAGTATGCAGCACTAACCAAGGGTCTACAATGGTGCGTCTCACAAGGTGTACAACGCTTTAATGTATTTGGGGATGCTCTACTTCTGGTAAGGCAAGTAAATGGAGCATGGACATGCAAGAATCCTAGTTTAAGGACTCACTTAAGTGGTGTAAAAACCTTGTTGGGTAAGTTTGAAGAATTTCAAATACACCATATCCCAAGGGCTCAAAACCAAGAAGCAGATGCCCTAGCAAGTAAAAGACTACAGGAAGTGGTGGTTGGAGCAATAAAACTAAAGCTCCCTCTATTTCAAGGAAGTGATGCCTTGCCTGACATCATGCATTTTTTGGAAACAGGGGAATGCCCATCAGATTTAACAAAGGGACAGACGCAATGGCTGACGGGGAAGGCCACAAGGTATCGACTCATCAATGACGGTTTGTACTGTAAGGGTAAGGACCAAATACTCAGGAAGGTCCCTCTCTCTCAGGAAATCACGGGAGTAATTGCTAGCTGTCACGACGGGGTTTGTGGTGGTCACTTTGCCCTAGACATAACAAGTAGGAAAATCTTGCAGGCAGGCTTCATATGGCCTAGCCTCAACCGTGATGTACACCACTGGTGCAAAACATGTAAGTTGTGTCAAAAGGCCGGCACTAGGTCACTTATGCCTGAACCACAGACACCTATTTTCTCATATGGCCCATTTGAAAAATGGGGTATCGATGCCATTGGGCCATTACCTAGGGCCAACTCAGGAAAATTCTACATTATCATGGGGGTCGACTACATGACTAGATGGGTAGAGGCTACAGCCACCACTAGAATCACAGCGGTAGAGGTAGCTAAATTTATCTACGAGCACATATGCTGTAGGTTTGGCACACCTTTAGAGATCATCTCTGATAGAGGGCCAGGTTTCAGAGCAGACTTGGTAGGAGAATTAATGCAGAAACTGGGCATTACAAGGAGGCACTCTTCACCATATTACCCTCAATGTAATGGCCTAGTTGAAAAGGTAAATGGAATGGTTTCTAAAATTATTACCAAGCAGGTAAACAATCATCCTGGAGAGTGGGATAAGTATCTACTACCAGCTTTATGGGCCTACAGAACTTCATTTCTTACATCCTTGGGATTCACACCGTATCATCTAGTATTTGGTAAGGAAGCAATCTTGCCCATTGAAGTGCAACTACAAAGTCTCAAAGTAATGGCAAGCCAGCTTCAACAGCCCAACATGCATTTGAGAGATCACATCATCAACTTTGAAAGACTGCAGTTGGACAGAGAAGAAGCAATAAATTATTATGCAGCATAAGCAGAGCATAGACGGCTTAGCTTTAACGCGCATCTCCGGAAAAAATAATTGAAGAAAGGAATGTTGGTGCTCCGCTACGACAATCGCTTCGACACGCGCAAGGATAAGAAACTCCTACTCCGATGGAAAGGTCCTTTCATCGTAAGGAAAAAGTATGCCAATGGAAGCTACCAGCTTATGGAGGCTGATGGAAAACTTCATAAAACCAGGGTAAATGGTTGGCGACTTAAACCTTATTTTCTTCGATTTGACCAGGCTCCACCAATTGACATTCCATATGAGGACACACCATCAGCCGCCACCTCCAACGATAATGATCAAACAGATCTTCTAGAGACATGAATGCCTCTAGCCAAAAGGGGAGGGCTAATGATGGGGGCTTTTCACAAGCCAAGCTCCCATACCCCTCTTCTCTCGTCCCCACCCCATGAAAACCCCCTCTTAGTGAGGGAGTGATAAAAGACATTGGAAAAAAGTAAGAAAAAATAAAGTATGATTATGTAAATATATGAGAAAGGTAAAATAGGCCACCTCATGCCTGCGGGGCAGCCCATCCCCACCTTGCCTCCTTTTTCTTCACTGTTGCCCCGCCGTGTGTCCCTTTTCCTCTCCTCCACTCAAAAGGTCAACCCCCTCTCTCCTCCCCTTGTCCTTTCTCCTTTCTCTCTCCCCTCAAGCTACCCCACCTCTCACCAATAATGCATTCTAACTCACCAATAATGCACCCTAACTCACATGCAACTTACCCTATCTTCCAAAATAGTATACCCCACCCCCCCTTTCTCTCTCCTATCATATCCCATGACCCAAATACCCCCCCCTCTCTCTAAAGGGCGCCATGTCTCTTGTCTTGTAGCTAAATAACCTCACCCACACTCACACACACTCAGTTTCACTAAAAAAGGTGCCCACAGACCCATCCCCACCCGGTGGTTACCTGATTTTTCTTGTGTTCACACACATCTCCACACAGATTCACCTCTGAACACACTCCTCTCTCTCCCCTCTTGTAATTACTTTATTCTCCATGTCACCTCTCATGTTTTTTCATCAACCCATCTCTCTCTCTTAGTCTCTCTCTCATGAGACTGCTGTTCTGGCACATATACACACAGCCAGACAAGTGGGGCCCACAGTCACATGGCCTATGTAGATAATGATTTCTTCATTTATAAATTCTAGAATTTCTCCCCCCCCTCCTCCCCTATATAAAGAGGGGTCACCGTCACACAAAAACACACAACATCACCAAAGAACACACTATGCACTGTGTGTGCCTAGTGCACACACACCCACCCACACCATCACCATCACCATCACTGCAATCACCATGCTTGTTTTGAGCATGACCTCTACACCCTTGGCTATGGAAGATGAAGGGCAACTAAATGAAGGATGATGGCCATAATCCTCGTGCAAGTCTTCGCCATCAACTCCCACCTATCCGCCATGTGCTCTACCACTCTCTCCCTTCTCATTCCCCTACCCTATGCTCCCCATTTCATCGCCTAATTCTCTAATTAAAGCTTGAGGTTTTGTGAGTATGTTTTCTTGCAATGTTTTGCCCATGTAAGGTGTGCGGAATCGCCACCTAGTCTTGTGTTTTGGAGTGAGCTTGTGTATGTGTGAAGGGTGTGCGGATTCGCCATCCTTTTGTGGTGCCTAAGTACTAAGCCGCTATACCCCCTCCCTCACTCTCTCTCTCTCTCTCTCTCTCTCTCTCTCTCTCTCTCTCTCTCTCTTGATCTCATTCCCTTTCCTCTTCATTATTACTCCCAAGCATCCATCTCTCTTGGATGAAAACTTTGTTATGGTGGTGTGTTGTTTGTGTCCTAGCCGCTGAAGCTAGGTAGTGCCCCCTGTTTGCTTTACCATGACAGGCTCGAGGCGCTCCATTCGATCCCCCGGTGTTTTAGAGGCCGTCGGGGGTTCGGGGTTCGCTTTGCTCCCGTCATCGTCTCTCGTCTCCAGTTCAATAGAAGCAAGGTGAAAAAAAATTATTTCTCTAGCTTGACAAATAAATTGTTGAAATTTGGTAGGAAAACAGGACACTTTAGTGATTCAGGATACTTGAATGTCCAATTACAGGACTAGTGTTAATGGACTAAACCTTAGGGTCTTTTAAGCCCATTGTTGCACATTGTTCTTTTGCAAATGCCCCCCCCCCCCCCTTTGGATCCCTATTTTCCCTCCTTTAGATCCCTATTGTGGCCGGCGGTCTGCTGACTTAACCAATATTCTAGCTTTTTCTCCCCAGGCACATCCCCATATTAAATGATCAGTTTAACATGAGAAAATCATTTAGAAGAATTAGATATTGATTATGATGACATTTGGCAGATTTCACAAGACTCCACAAAGTGACATACATCTTTATACCTCTCTTTGATTTTATTGAAGGTGGCCCATATGCCTCTATGTCCAGCATAAAGACTCTCATGAATTTTTTTCATAAGCTCATTTTGAGCGTCCTTATCATTCACGACTCTCAAGGGCATTCCGTTTCTTTGTTTTGGACACTTCCATAAGTACCCATCTTTCAAAAAGTATCCATAGGCCTTTCTCTTGATCAATCCACCCTTTTTGCCTTGTCAATGTGCTCAAATACCGTCCAATGAGCAACCAATCACCTTGATATAGGTCCTCTGTAAATGACTTAAGTACATATGAGAGTAAAACATGATCACCCTTGGCATGAGAGATACTATAGAACTGCGTGCCTACATCAACGCCCTTGACAACCAGGTCTTCTTCATTTTCATACCTTGCTCTTGAAAGAATATCCGCAACTGGATTATCTTTCCCTACAATATGCTTAAATTCTGGATTCAAGGACTTTATGTAGGCAATCCATCTCAACATAGCAATGTTGGGAGGTGAGTAGCTTGTGATCATTCCAAGAAGGGGTAGACAATCAGTCTCCACTATTACATTTGCTCCTATCAAATACTCTTTATCACATTTCAAAGTTGTGACTACTCCCCATAACTCTCTTTTTACTTTGTGGGTAGTTGCGTTGAACAGCAGTTAGGACTTTTTCTCCAAATCTCACCACATATCACTTTCCATCATCATCATCTTGCCCAATCGCCCATCCAATTCCTGTGGGGCTAGTATCCACTGTCACAATTACATATTTTCCACATTCATAGTTTTCTTTCCTCAAAGTTGGAGACATAAGCAACAGCTTCTTTAATTTTCTCATTATAAGACTATGCATTTCTTCCCATTGAAACTTTTGGTTCTTTCTCAAAAATTGATACAAAGGTTCTGTCACATGTTCATAATGTGGAATCCAGATAACATAAAACACGCATGCACCGAAGAACCTTCGAACCTCAGTGAAATTTTTACATTTCTCTTTCATTCTTTGAAATACATCAATCTTTGCAGGACAAGGACTTCTACTATATGGCCCGCACATATGTCCCACAATAAGAACTTCGATCACACCAAACACTGACTTTTGGACAAGGTAAGGTTCACCTCTTCCAACCTTGACAAGATATTATCACAATCATTGATATGGTTTGCCACATACTTGTGGCACCCCCTCAAGTTGAGAGCCACATCTATATCGCTTACATCACATCCTTTGATTGGCACATCATCAAGGAAAGGCATTCTAGTTTGTGGTATGAAGTCACGTAGGACTTTATTCATACCATTTTTTATTTGTGCAGGTGAATTAGCTGCCCCCTGAGTGCACATCCTTACTAAACCTAAGGGTGTCCTCATGGTAGTCAGGTCCCTGCTTTCCATTGCTAGTTGGAACTGATCATACTCTGAGTACAAATCTTCAATAGAATATATTTCCCTTCATGCAAATGCCTCTGCAAACTCATCGACAGCCGGCCCTATACCCACATTTTTTATTGTCACCTTATTTACAGGTTGCATATCCTATAGAATAAAGCATAAAGAACCATTTTTCTTTGGAACTATAAACCACCTGTTTGAATACAGAGCACAAAAAGGCTCCAAGATACCCATCTTGATCTTTTCATTAAGCGATTAAATGAGTTTTGGCAAACGGTCCTTTGGAACCGGAATAGGCCTCAAGTTCCAAGGTACATGAGGGATAGTGAGGATCAGCATCGGAGAAACAATGGATGGATCAACACACCCTATCTCATACGGCTCAAATGAAAAATCTTTTTCGTGTTTGGCAAGCATGTCTTCAAAAAATATCTTTTCAACTTTTGTCAAACTGTCCTCGCAACCAACCTTTAACTCCTTCAAAGAATCCTGTGTGAACTTGTTTCCAATCTTGCTTGAGTCACAAAGACTAGGTTGCAAAGCAGCTTGCTCCATCTTCTTTGTACAATCTTTTGGTAGAGGTAATGCCATTGGTTTCAATTTCTTTTCCACAAACTTATACTTAGTCTCCACTCGTACATCAACACATTGAGCATTTTTTAAATCCTCAATGCCCTTGTACATTTCTATTGAGCATACTTTCAGGAGCTCACTTCCCATACTCAAATGGCAATCCACTAAAGACTCCAAGTCTTGCATAGTATCCACAAATGAACACTCATCAAACACACCTGCAATGCATTCACCATCTTCTAGAAAACCATTCATCTCAAACCTCTTTGTACAATATTTACATGTTGTCTTTCACCCCGCTTTAAGTTCTCACACTTTGTAAAATCAATAGATCCATAGGTTTTTAATCCTACAAAACCTGTAGAAAATGTTTCCTTTGCATATACATCATGCGAGAACTTTTCTCTTCTTGTACCACTGCAATCCCACTCTACAATGGTAAATGGCCAAAACCCCTCATATCCATGTAGTCTTTGAATTCTTTGTTTTTATTTGGCAAGGGTTGCTCTCTAAGACTTTCACGATTCCTTTCATGGTCCACAAAAACAGTAAGAAATTGTATTGTACGCTTCCCATCCCTGCTCCTTATCCTTGCATAAGCTAACCCATTGTCCATTACCTTGGTTTCCATGCGGGTAGCAGTGATGTATGGCTATCCAAGGATAAGAGGGTATGTAGAAATCTCCTGTACAAAGAAATTTTGGTCATCTTTCACATCCCCTATAGTCACCTTAACATTTGGACAAGCTCCGTACAGCTCCCCTGATGAGTTGTTTGCTTCACAAATCATCCATCCATGATTTATAGCAATTGGCCATTTTCCTTTTTGATAAAGACTCTTTGACATGAGGTTAATCTCTGACCCATCATCTATCAACACAATCTATGGCTCTTCTAAGTCTCCCACTTTTACCAGGGTCTCAATAGTTGCTCTTGCCAAGTGAATCTTCAAGTAGTAACTCTTGTGAGTGGTCTCAACTTCATCTTCATCATCCAAGAAGCAAACGTGTTTTACTCCCCCCCCTAGACGTGTAGCATCCAAAAATAGTTTCATCACCTTGTTCGCCATAGACTTGTACTCCCTGTGCATTTAAAGTTTCTCCTTCACCCTGTACATGGATAGATTCAGTAAGAGATTGTCGCTTCCTCTTTATGATATCAATTATTTCTTGGTGGAATTCCCGCTTTGCTATACCACGGACCTCACATAAGGTAAATTCCACCTTACTGTTTAGAACCCTCTCTTCCAAAACCTTTTTGAGATCCGTTGATGCCTCTATATCGGATTGAAGTTTGTAGGTCACACCCTTTGCTTTGGATTTTGTTGCATCCTTCTTCTTTTATTTAGAGGCTTCCTGCATAGGCACTTCAGGGATAGGCATCTCTTGTGGGGAAGGTGATCTAGGAGGCACTGTGTCATTTCTACCTCCACTCCTCGTGGATTGCTTTGAAGGCCCTTCATTCCCATTCTCACGCCTACATTTATCTTCAACAATAGCCTCATTTTCTTGACATTTGGAAATGTATGCATGCACTCACATTTTCTTCACCACAAATTGAAGCACTTTGGTTGAGGAAAGCTCTCTCCTTTCCACAGCTTGCTGCTGCTACATAAACATTGCAAAGACTTGAAACATTTGCATTGTGACTCGATCAAACAGAACCCCATCTTTCTCTTGTTGCTCCATAGCTTTAAACCTTTGTTTTGAGACCTATTATGAAGCTTTTGAACACTCATCGTAGCCTACTTCGCATCGGGTCACCAAAAATGTGTCAAGAAGTGCGCAGTCGGACTAGGAAAGCGTCAGGCCTCTAACTGTGAGGATTCGTAGCAAATTCAAGCAAGGCATAGATGATTTGAATCCAAAAACACACTAAAAAAGAAAAAAAATCTAGCCATGAAAGCTCCATTTTGTAAATGAACCAAGATCAACTCAAAATTCTTGTGTGTGTGAAGATTAGGTGTAGCCTCGCTCCCAATTGCACTGATGCAGTGCTCATTCGACCTGTTAAAAACCAAAAATTTACGCTTCAATTATTTATCGTGATCATTTCATGGAATCTTCAGTACTTCATTGGAGAAGCTCAAGTATTTATTTGAGGAGGGGAACCCTAATTGGAGGCCTCAGAGCCTCAACCATGTAGTGAAAGCAGCATGGGACTGCACTAGCACCCTGTAAAGGAATGACTGTATCTCCTTGCTCATGTGCCCAAATGAGCTCATTCTTGGATCTAACACTTCCCACAAAACTATGTTTAGAGCTATGTTTGGGCCAGTTTTAACCATTTCAAGGTCATTTTTAGTCATTTTTTGCCCAAAAATGTCCCTTTTTGTCCGTAAAAAGCCTAAACGAGCTGGGAAAGATCCCTAAATTTTAAAAAAAATCCCATTGGGCTCAAATTTCATGTTGAATCTCATTTTTCCACTTGGTAAGCACTTTGGAAACATCTTTTACGCCCGCGCACGAAACCTGCTATTTTCGGTCAAGATTGCCCGCATTGAACTTTCTAGGCAAAACGAGCGTGCCACTTTGAAACACTTGACATTTGTACATTACTAAAGAAAATTATGCATGCTTTAATTTGTTAAAACATGCGATGGGGCCACGTCCCCGACTTCGCCTACCCGACGAGTATATATACGCCTGCAACTATGGCAACCGTTTTCCCATATATCACACTATGTATATCATAGCATTTGGTCCCACATAACAAAATCATTAAGAGTGAAGTGGATATTTTGATTTCGCATTATGGATGTGCCATGTCACGACAATGAAACTACAACAAGCATCCTCATACATGTCTCCTATTCATGAAGAAAAACCTCAGTCAAGAAGAACACAGCCATGTCAACGAGCTACCAATGCGCTAATCAAGTGGATAGAAAAGTCATCCCAGAAACAACAACCCAAGAGCAAGCAAATAATAACTTTCCATAACCAGACAAAACACAAAGGGATAGTGCTAGAATGCAACCTTGCTGACGATAGCAACGATAGTGATGATTGTTATGAAATTCCTTACCAGAAACTCAGGTTGTAACTATCACTAGTAGCTTTCGTAACAACCAAAGAAGGACAAAAGCAAAGAAAAATGAGTCAGAACCAAAAAGTTCGACAAATCTGGATACCAAAGAGTTAGATTGGCTAAAAGTAGGCATGGATCAAGAAGACGAAAGATCTCTGAAGAAAAATCACAAGATCCAATGCCAGCAGAAAAACACTCAAAGTGTACAAGAACGGCTATGAAAATCACAAATTCGCAAGCTTTTTCAAATTGGATTTGGGTTCGAAAGAAGTTAACTCAAGCACAAAGATGTCCATAGTTCATATGAATTTTGAAACGGTTAAACTGTAAACTCCCAAAGTTTGAATCTCGTACAAGGACTCGAGCAACGACCACTGAAGACTCACACAAAGACAAGGTGGATCCCAAAGAAGTCTCTTCAGACACAAACGAAGCAGGGACAAGTATGGGTTCCCACACAAGAAGAATCAACAAAACAACCAAATATTTGGAAGAAGTGGGTCGCAAAGGAAATCAATAAAACTACTATTACTGCATCGCCGCTTGAATTCTTTCAATTCCTCCTATGATTATAGTACATTTAGAAGAGAACCCACTCTGAGTAACAATACCAAATACAACAAACAACCACATGGCTAAGATGGATTCCAAAGAAGCATCAAACAAGTAAGTAAGCCTTCAATAAAGCTCTACAACCTTCAATCAAGCAAACGACACAGGCGATTCAAACACCAGCACATTTCTCAGAATAGAAAGCCTTTCCAGAAAATGCCAATAAGAAAATTGCTTATACCCACATCTTGCACATCATAAATTTTTCCATGCATTGACTGTGTATGCATAATAGGGCTACATTACAAGGCTTGCATAGGCACAATTTTTGATTGCCCAAGCACAACACATATCCTTGGTGATACCCTATTGTAAAGGAGGACTCCAAAAAGGAGGGGGGGGGGGGGGGGGGGGGAGGCATTCTAAATGCGGACCTAGTATTATGAATATTAGAGGGAAATGTTTTGTGAGTTGTCTTGAATTTTTGCATTTGATTGTGGTGATTTTGTGACAAAATTCAGAGTATATGTCCTCATAATAGAGCTACAAGAGAAGTACGGGGACAAAAGCCATATATGAGCCCCTAGGGACATGTGTAGAGTGGACATAGCGTTTAGAATTCTATTAGAACAATTTTCCTTTTTTGGATTGACTTGATTTTTGGTTTTATTTTGTTATTTTTATGATTTTTTTAAAAAAAGAGAGGAAAAAATCCATAATCCAGATGAAGAAAAGACTAAAGAGATGTCGAGCCGTACAAAGAAAAAAAGGTCCAAGAAAATGACGAAACTTCATGAGCGAGGAATGTCTCAAAATCCATATGCACAATGGGTAATGCCGGAGGTAAGAAAAGGATGCCGATCAGTCTTCCACAACAACATGAGGCCAAGCATGACTAGGAATGTTCATAAAACATTGGGGTGGACTAAAGGAGAAAAAAAATGGGTGATGCAACCAAACAAAAGCACCCATCAAGTGTAAAGTTGCTTATCGAACATTTCATGCAACTACAAGGCCGTATACAAGAAGTAGATATTTATAACTTCTATCTTGTATGTGACTTAATGAAGCTTAACAAACAAAAGGGACTAACAATACTGACAAGAAATGACAATTCAGTCATCTATCATGATGGAGGTCTGCAGGAGCAATCAAGAGTCAAGCCAAATTTTGATCATCGCCATTGGTTCTACATAATTTGGCAGCCAAAAGGTGCCAAAGATTCCCATCATTCTTTCTCAAGACTGAAATCCCAAAAGTTAGTTTGTACAGCCAAATTAAGCCACACTTTGCCACGAGGCTAGAAATAGAGGATACAAGCTAAGGGTTTTTATTATAAAAAAAAAGAACTAGCTAGGAAAAGATGCAAAATTTTCAAATCTGAAGCCATGATAGCCATCTACATATCCTATACATCATGTATATAAATTTTGGGGACAAATGGACCATGATATCTCCTAGATGGCCATCTATCGTGAACGATGTTGGATAAGGCCCTGTTGAAGCAAGTTACTAACTTGGGAAATTAAGTTGGGTTTGGCGGGCTTTAATTAAGTCATGTATCAAGTAGAAGCAGTATAATGATTTACATAGCACACAAAAGCAGGGCAAGTCCTCAATGAAGAAGAGCAGACATCAGGGTAATCAGAGGATCTCAAAATCTTGTCCCTGATGAAGCTAATCCAATGCTGAACATGGGTTTGGAATCTCAAATTAGAAAAATTATCTCCCAGATTTGACCTGGCAAACAAATTTGCATTGGCCTAAAAAAGTTCAAGGTTTAGCCATACAATTTCTACAGAATCCTTACAAAGTTGTCATTGGTTCACAAGATCCAAAATCCAATCATCAATTCTACACATTGTAGAAGTTGTTTCTGAGAATGAGAAACATTCCAAATTGGTAGATTTACTGGACCATTTCATGAAAGTGAAGGACGTAAAGCTCGTCATCAATTATGATTTTTCTAGATCATGTGAAGACTATGTACGTCGGATTGGACAAACAGGACAAGCTCGTGAAAAGGCTAGAATCCATTATTGAACCAACAACTGCCAAAGTGTGAGGTTTGTTGATGTTTGAAGGATAATCGATCCAATGACTAATATTTTTTTGTTGTTGTATTTAGTACAGTCATCTTCTACTCAGCTCACCTTTTGGCAATTGGCTTTCAAGTTGTCCGACCAAACTTAAGCAGTGTTTGAGAAGAAACAACCAATCCTAGTCTCTGATATATAAGTGTTTTATGAGTTTGGACGAGAATATTCTAACAATAATCCAATGATTTAAGAAAATGCCTCATGTACTGTTAGTAATTACAGATACCTCATGCCACAAATGTGAAATATTAGGATGCTAGAATGTGCAAAATACACGTAATGCGGACCAAATTTCTTGTCAATGAGCAACCACATCTTAGAAAGTATTTTACATCAAAAATAGCCAACATGGTGGTACATGTCAGTCATGCCTCTTCCTATTCACAAGGATCGATCTCCGAAGATTCTATTGGAAATTGCCTTTTCCAAATGGTATCACTTTAAAAGACTAGGTAAATGGTAGTAGGTTTTTTTTTTTGAGATCTCGAGTCTCTCTATCTCTCTCTCTCTCTCTCTCTCTCTCTCTCTCTCTCTCTCTCTCTCTCTCTCTCTCTCTCTCTCTCTCTCTCTCTCTTAACTAGGAGTAAAATGACTTTCATAAATCAGCTAAGTACAGCTAGATCTTTAAAGTATCACAACTCTAGAATGGTGTTTACATTTGTCTTAACCAAATTCTATAGTGCCATAAACCATTCCAAGATTGCCAGAAACTATAAGATAATTCAAAACCCAATCAGAAATTGCTAGAAAAAACCAATGTGATGTTACAAACTAGAAAAGGTTTCGTACAAATCAATTTTCTAGTGCCACAAACCATCCCGTCACTACTACAACCCATTATAACATCTTTGGACTAGTCAAGAATTTCATGAAACTAGACGTATATTGATTCAAATCAATCAAATCAGAAGAAAAGTGTTGTATAATTACAACACTAAGAACTAATCCTACAATTACAGTACTAAGAACTAATCGTGCAACTATACAAATCTTGAAATAGTGCTAGGAAGAAGCCTAGCCTTGCCATATACTATCAAGCCGTGTATAAAAGCACCACAATAGTAGATTACCACCAAAGTGGTGTGTAAGCCAAGAACAAATACTGAGAGGATCTCACCTACATAATTTGGAAGGAAAATATAATTGCTAAAAAGTGGTATACTTCCAACAAGTACGAAAACAATAATAGAATGTTATAAATTTTTTAAAAGAGACAAGGTAGTCTTCTAAACATGTGGTATGTCCAAGAGATGAGTACGTGCTATGTGGTATGTGGTTTCTTCCCACACGCTTGCGGGAAAAATTGTTATTTTCATGGACAGACCCTTGTTTCAACAGTCTAGAACTCATAAGCAATGTCTTTCATTTCATGGGTAAGGGTGCTCCTACGATGCTATCTTTGGGATGTTGCTAATAGCAATGAGCCATCCTCTTCTTCTCAAGAGATATTCAAACGAGTAGAAATTCCCCGTATGGAGTCCCAAAACTCTAGAAGCTCTTGCAATGTTTAGTTCCTTCAATCCAAAAGACCCATTAATGTTCACTAGCAGTAGCATAGCTGATCGTTTAAAAAAAGCTCATATGAGAACCTTGATTCACAACTCTCACCTTGTTTTGAATATTTGAGATAAGCATTGCTTGAAGAGTTTGCAACTCCCTTAAATTCTCCAACATCCTTCAAAGCAAGATGTAGGAGGATTTGATCAACGAATTCTTTTTCGATTGTTGAGTTTACGCCCCTTGTGCATGTATCAAAACAACGTGCCAGTTAATTGCAAACCTTGGGTCTTTTGAGCTCATTCCTACAGATGTCCCTTGTATGATCTTTATGTGAATTGTGTGGTGCTTCTTGTGATGCCTTTACACGATATTCTTTGGATTGCATTGTATTATCTATGCACACAGTTCCAAATGGTTTGAAGCTAAGCAAACACTTGTAGATGGTTGGCATTAGCTTCCTTAGTACATACCTCTAGCTACCTAAACATTGCACACACTTGCAAATGGGTAGTAGGAACTTCTTCAACACCTGTCCCTAGCTATGAAGACACTTGTAGGTGGTTGGCAGCATCTTCTTCAGCATCTACCTCTAGTGAAATGAAACTGAATTACCAAAGTTGAAGGAGAAGAAGCAACATTCATGCCTGACTAAGAATCCATGTCGTGTCTCTAGAGAAATGAGGAAAAAGAAGCATTACCCATAATTTTGTCTTTAGCACAATCATGTACATCTATCTGCATCAGAAACTGTGTTCTGCTAGAAATTGATGGCATAGGTCTAGATTTTAAGTTTTTTGTGTCTCTTTTTCTTCTATATCATTTCCATCTTCTTGTTTTTTGGTTTGGAAAGTCAAAAAACTTTTCCTCTCTCTCTCTCTCTCTCTCTCTCTCTCTCTCTCTCTCTCTCTCTCTCTCTCTCTCTCTCTCTCTCTCTCTCTCTCTCTCTCGTTTTCACTTTGCAGGTGTGTTGTCTCTTTGCATTGCACGACAAAAAGTTACAGTGGGAGGGTGCGATGGGCAAGATGTGAGTGTGATGGTTGCGTAGAGGAATATGTGGGCAACTGATAAGATGAAGGCAGGGAGAGACTAGCGAATACGGAAGAAAGCTGATGACTTGAGGGCTCGGAAGAACTTGGGGGCAATACCATAGCAAGAGTTGCAGGGGAATATGGACAATAAGGATCAAGGTGGGGATGCTACTTTTTATGGGGTGCATGCAAAGGATCTACAAAATGAAATGGAGGACATCTGTTTAAACGGAGAGCTCTATATAGATATAGGAAGTTATGCTGAGCTATTCGAGGATGGGAGAGAGATCTCTTAAAGCCATAAATATTGTATTTGCACAATTTTGCTCCGTTTTGTAAAAACTCAGGCTCTCTAAGTACCTTCCATGTTGTATAACGCTCTTTTGATTTTGCGCTCACATCCTAGGCAATCCATGGCCACATGCAGCTCCACCACCTGGTTTTTCGACTGCAAGATTTGATTGTGTGCGCTCTCTCTCTATCTCTCTCTCTCTCTCTCTCTTTCGATTGAAAATTCTGAGTCATCGACTTGCCTCTTCCATCACTCAAGTTGAATAGAAGAAGAACGCGTTCCTTTGAACATTCCAAAGCTACAAGCACCTTCAAGTTCTACGTCAAAAAACAAAGAGATACTTAGGATTCTTGTACGATTCTCCATTTTGAACAATTTTGCTCCGTTTTATAATATATATTGTGTTCACGTGGCTTTTTGTCCATTTCTATTTATATGCATCATTGCATCATTACGTCATTTTATTTAATGGTCTTTGCATCTACTCCAGGTACGTATGCTCGAGGTATGTTCTCACAAGCAGGGACGATGAGCACTGCGCTCCAAGTGCGATGGAGAGTGAAGATGCAATCACAAAGGGAGTGATCTGTCTCTGCTCATAGATGTAGCTCGTCTCACTGCTAGATCTAATTGATCGGGTGAAAGAGACGCTAAGAAGCACTACTACTGCTTACTTAGCGTCTGTTTCACCCGATCAACTAGATTTAGTGGTGAAAGAGACGCTAAGAAGCTCTACTACTGCTTCTTAGCGTCTCTTTCACCCGATCAACTAGATTTAGTGGTGCGGCAGGCAACATCTATGAGCAGATACGGACTTCCTTCAAGATTGCAACTTCAGTCTCCATTGCACCTAGAGCGCAGTGCTTTTACAAATTCACCCTCATTCAACGAAAACTCTCTACACAGGAATCCCTCCTCCTCTCTCTCTCTCTCTCTCTCTATCTATCTATCTACTTGTCCATGTTTTCTACTCCATTCATTCAATATCTATCTACTTGTCCATGTTTTCTACTCCATTCATTCAATATTAAGTTTAAATGTTCGTGTGTTTAATGCACGTATGGATGATGAGAAGTTTCTTTCTTCTTTGTCACCCTAGCAGAGACAGTGGTACGTGGAGAGTCATCACTCTGGTGCACCAATGCGCGTTTCTACTCCATCCGCATCTCCCTCTGTTTCGGAGAATTCAGTGCGCTCCGAAGCTTCAGTGTCGACGAGACAATCTTCACACTCGTCTAGGCACCGGCGCTCTAGTGGTGGCGGTGGCGGTTGTTGTGGGGATGCTACCGCCGATGCTTCCACACCGCCTCGTGTTTGACGAGGCTCTTTACGCTCCCCTTCTTTGTCCTCCCCGACACCAGTCACGATATCGCTATCTACATGAGGTTTTGCGCGGTTGACTGCCGTTCCTAGCAGCTACACACCACTAGCTACTTCTCTAGGAGTCACTTCAATGGACACTCCTCGCTTCGGGGCTCAGACTCCAATGGAGACACCTGACGTGCGTACCCCCATCGACACGTCGCTAGAGATCCCTACCAGGACACCCAGGTTCACGCGTCAGCGGGTGAGAGGGCTTGCCTTACTCCATCGACTTCAGCGGCGGTATCATCCCTGATGATGAAGGCAAGAAGGTGATTTTGCGCATGCGCGGTCTTTGCTCTCAGGTGTTTAGACACTACATACTAAACACCTGGAGTGAAGTACCAAATGATTTAAAAGACAGAGTCATCAGCATGCTTCATGACAAGTTTCCCGTTCGAACACGGGATAAGTGCTTCAATAAAGACGTGATGAAGGTTCGAATGTGCGAATACTGCAAGCACAAGCGTTCCGAAGTGCAAAAAGCAATCAAGCATGGGTGGAACAGACGAGATTGACTGGCCAAAGAAGATTGGAAGAATGCTAAGAAAGCAGCGTGCGAGAATCCCGAGAAGTGGAAGCAACAAAAGGAGGCAGCCAGAGCGCGAGTAGAGGCAAGGAGCTCGCACCACTTGGGGAGCGGCGGGTGGGCATCATTTGAGGTAAGTGTTTTCGCATTGCTCTTTATGTTTGATAGTTTAGGGTTTATGGGTTTTTAAATTCTAACATAATGGATTTTTTGTATGTTTTGACAGTGGTCAATGACAGGACGTGATCCCACACCGTACGAGCGCGAGTACGCAGGCAGGAAGGGCTTAAACGCCCTGATGGACATTCTAAGTTCTCGCGACGGCATGGTTAGTATTAGGGTTTACTCTTTTCTATTTGTTGTATTGTTTTATAAACGTCGCTATATGTTTATACTTACAAGAATCTGTCTTATTGTTTTTTTTTGCAGAATACGACAAATACGCCGCTTGGACGCAATGAGACATCTGATTAGACGACGTCAGTCTAGTCGTAGCTAGATAGCATTAGTTTCTTTTTGTCACAGATTATGTATCATGAGACGACTTTTATACGTCTTTTGAAAAACCATGTATATTTTTTCAATAATGACAATGGTGTTGTAACTATTACATTCGCAAAGTTTAACAATCAAGTGATTTTGCCTATGATGTGTACAATTGTCATTGATCTACTTTCATCAATTCACGCTTTTCAATTTTGCATCTTTACTTTGAAAACATTACGTACTATGGATGATGGAGTTATTGGTTATATTGTCTTGTGGGTGACTATTTTGGGTCTATATCTACCTTTGCACTTTTTTTCAAAGGTGAATCAATTAATGAAACATTCAATATGGTTGATGAGTGAATGCCCTGCCACCAAAAAAAATTCCTCTCGGGCGTCGCTATGAATGTCGCTATATAAGGCTCTACAGCATTGCTATAGATGGCCTGCAAACGTCGCTATAGTCGTTGTTATATAGCGATGTTTATAGCGACGTTTTCGTATTGACACTTTTAGCAACGCTCTTAGCGATGCTGGATGTTATAAAAACCCAATGTATTTCTGTCGCTAACAGCGTCACAAGAGCACACAACCTCTTGTAGTGAGGTAAGACCTCTACGCATTGACGTAAGCCATTCATAGTATTTTGTAGCTTTTGGCGTCCCCAACCCGCGGCCTAATTTCATCATAACTAGGAAATTACACTTTTAAATCGAAAACTAAGCATAGGCAGGGTATTGGGGCATCATTGCTAAGCATTTAGATGCATTCTAGGTCAAAAACGACTAGATCAAAAATCCTCTCATGTTAATAATCACAATTTTGGAACTTGACCTAAAGTGGGGTTTGAGGCCATAGGCATGTGTGCTTAGGTCTTATAAACTTGTCCTAGAAGTTTCGTTACGTTTGGATGTCCTTTGATGTTGTAACGGATGTGAATTGTTTGGCGATGAGCGATTGGCTTTTGGTGATTTCAGTCACTTGAGTGTAGGTTGAGTTAGATACGAGTTGTTACTTGTTTTTCGAGAGATTAACAACCTCTTGTAGCCTCTATGCACTAGTCGAGTCAGCTTCATCCCATGGTTTGACAAATTAATTGTGGTTCTCGCTAATACTGCAATAAGATAGGATGGTGAGGTTAGACATGCGTCCCACATGTTTTTACTTCAATAAAAAAACTCTAAATGTATAATGATCCAATAGATTACTTACACAAGTGTAATATTTTTTTTGCTGTGTAGATTGCTCAAAAAGCACATACTGCCAACTAATAATGTGATGCCAGATTCCAAAGAGGAAGCAAGAAATATCTTGTAAAACTTGGGGATGGATTACAATTATATTCACGCTTGTCCTAACGACTGCATTATTTTCAGAGGGGAATACATAGACATGGAGAAGTGTCCGAAATGTAATTCCGAGAGATATCAAGTAGATCTCCAAGGACAAAAAATTACATAGGAGGTTTTGCGACACTTTCCCTGCTGCCTTGCATCAAGCATTTTTTTGAATGTAAGTCCATGGCTGTCCTAGCACCATGGCACAAAGAGAATAGATCTCCTGATGGTGTGATGATGATTCATGTAGATTGCACAACCTAAAAGCATATAGAGGACACATGGCGGGATTTTTCCATGGAATCTTGAAATTTGCACCTCGGACTAGCTATGAATGGTGTAAATCCATTTGGTCAGAAGTCAACATCTTACAGTGTATGGAAAGTTTTCATTATCAACTACAACATTCCCCCATGGTTGACTACCAAGAAGGGGCTAATGTTTCTAAGCTTGATTGTGCCAGGACGGTATAAAGTGAAGAATATGGATGTGTATCTTTGTCCACTATTGGAAGAACTACAACAATTGTGGATTGGCATACAAGTGGTGTATATGAGCTGACACGCAGATGGACGCAATGCTTTTATCAGAGGCATTCTAATGTAGACCATGCATAACTATTCTGGATTAACAAAATCCTCAGGTGATATACTCAAACTCAAAAACTATAAACCTTTAGTTTCCTCAAGGGTATCTATTGTCATGTGTATAAATGCAAGGCTTCAAACAAGCAGATACAGAGCATGTGTCACATATGAACCTCGACATTATGCACGTCGAGCGTCCTCACTGAAGAAGCAAATATATGAAGGTCATCAAGCACATCTTCCAAAGAATCACGAGTTATGAGAAGGTTTTTTGGGAAGAGAGCCATCAAGGATGTTTGCTCGAGCATGGTTAGAGAAAAAGGAAATGTGATGACGCTTTGCCCCCAGGGATGAAGAGACTCTCTCTATGGTACTGACAAGTGCAAGCGCAAAACATACCCCAGCGGCCTCTACGCCAGGACTGTGCATGCCAAACTTGTCACCACCTAGATTTGAGCCTCTCTCTATGGTACTGACAAGTGCAAGCGCAAAACATACCCCAGCGGCCTCTACGCCAGGGATGAAGAGACTCTCTCTATGGTACTGACAAGTGCAAGCGCAAAACATACCCCAACGGCCTCTACGCCAGGACTGTGCATGCCAGGGGGCACCACCTAGATTTGAGCGGCTAGGACGTGGAGAGCAGCGATGCAAATAACACTAACATAACACACCATACAGAGAGAGAGAGAGAGAGAGAGAGAGAGAGATGAAGATGTAGACGTAGATGATGAAAACCCCTTGGGATGTGAGGACCAACTTGATGCAAGGTGGTATTTACAGAAACCTTCGTTTCGGTGAGGTGGAGTCACCACGAGAGAGAGAGAGAGAGAGAGAGACTATAGTGCATTTTCTATGGAAAATTTATGTGTGCGGATATCCCACTCCTATGCGTAGCAACCCTTGGATTCAGTGTGTGTACATGGCTTCCCTCTCAAGTGTTGACCCTGATAGTGACCTCTGAGTGCTCTTTTACAAGTGCAGGCTTACTTAGTTTAGGATAAAATGATTAGGCTTGGGCCCTAAGCAGGAGAGAAAAAGCAAGGATCCGGGTCCTAGATGGTTGACTTCTACTTTGTTTTAGGAAAATTTTAAATTGATATCTCCTAGGTGGGCCTTTGTGAGCATCACCTAGAGAGAGGTGGCAATATACAATTGGTTTTTTTACAAAGCTTGGAAGGAAAAAGGAAAATAGATTGTCCTATGGGTTGTTCTACCAGAGAAGTGTGTCATGGAGGAATTGCCAGTGAATCGTAGGCTTCACTGGTGCGTCGTTGTAGCACATTTGTCACTTTCGGGGCCGTCGGCCGGGGCATGCCTTCGACATCATTTCTTGATTTGTTGTCACCTCGCGTGCTTTTGGTCATTCTTCTTCGTTGCTTAGGGCGTTGATGTTGAGATTGTTTGGTTTTTTCTTCTTGTGCATGCGTATGGTGTGTGTGTGTTTGTTTGAATGTGTGCGTGCAAGTGTGATTGTGCGATTGTATTTGTAGATTGTCTATATAGGCAGAGGGAGCATTTGTGAGTGGTGTGTAGAGAGGGCAAGCGAGGGAGTGGATGTGTGTATGTGCGTTGAGGGTGAGTGTATGCATGTGTGTGTTGGAGGGAGTGGATGTGTGTATGGGCGTTGAGGGTGAGTGTATGCATGTGTGTGTTGGCGAGTAAGAATGTGTGTGTGTATGTGTGAGAGAGAGAGAGAGAGAGAGAGAGTGAATGAGAGAGAGTGTGTGTGTGTGCGTAGTGTGAGAGCAAGAGGGAGGCATGTGTTTGGTATGCTAGCTAAGAGAGTGCGAGAGAAAAAAGAGAGTGAATGAGAGATGATGTGAGTGGGGTGTGTGTGTGTGTGTGTGTGTGTGTAGAGAGGCCTTGGGTATTGTGCTGCAATGGGTGAGGACGGTCCAAGTGAACAGTGTCGGTCTAAGGGTGATGGCGGCGAGGGGCCAAGGGTGAGGCCAAGCCATGGGCAATGACTCGGGGCCAAGAGGCATGGGTTACTAGTGCCAGCATGGGGTGATGATGAGGCATGACCAATGGGTGATGACCAATCAGGTATGACGGCGGGGGGGGGGGGGGGGGGGGGGGGGGCAGTTTGGTGACCAACAAGCCCAAGTCCAAGGGAGTGACAATGTGAGTGGGTCTGGACGCATGGGGAACAAAACAAATTTTTTTGTTTCTTTATTAAGTTAGCCTAAGTGGGGTTTGTTCCCACAGTCACGCTCCAAAAGCCGGCCATCATTAGCCTTCCCTTTCTGGGTAGAGATATTCATGCCTCTAGCTCTGCTTATGATTCTCTAGCGATGAAGTTGGAGGGTTCTCCCTCCTTTGGAATATCTACCATGAACTCCGGATCAAACCTTAAGAAGTATCTTTTGAGCTTTACTCTAGTCTTGTGAATTTTACCATCTACCTCCATCAACTTGTAGCTACCATTGGTATATTTCCTTTTGACGATGAATGGCCCTTTCCATCTGGGCTGAAACTTCTTATCTTTCCTAGTGTTGAATCTATTGTCATATCTCAATACTAACATGCCTTTCTTTAGACCCTTTCCTTAAGCCCTTGATTGAATGTGAGATGGCCTTGTTCTGCTTGTACTGCATAGTAGTTGATCGCATATTCCCTGTCTAACTGAAGCCTTTCTAGATCCGAATGTGGTTGCAAGGATGGCCAATTGGGTGTTGTAACTTACTAGCCATGACTCGCAAGCTGGCTATCCATACCTCAATGGGAAGAATGGCCTCTTTTCCATATACCTTATGGAAAGGGGTAAACCTAGTGATGTTTGAAATGTCATGCGGTAGGCCCAAAGAGTGGCCATGAGATGCTTATCCCAATCACTTGTGTGGTTATTCACCTCCTTTGTGATGATCTTATAGATCATGACGTTTATCTTTTCTAGTAGACCATTGCACTATGGATAGTATGGAGTGGAGTGTGGACGTGTGATACCTAGCTTTTTTATTAGTTCTCCCACTAAGTTGCCTCTGAAACCTGGCCTTCCATCAGATATTCTCTCCAAAGGTGTGCCAAAGTGGCAACAGATGTGCTCAAATATGAATTTTTCCACTTCTTGGGTTGTAATGCATGTGGTGGTTGCTGCTTCCGCGCATCGGATCATGTAGTCTACACCAACTAGAATGTACATTTTACCCGACTGGGCCCTTGGTAAAGGACCAATTGCATCTATTCCCCACTTCTCAAACGGGCCATATGAGATGATAGGAGTCTGTGGCTCGTAGGTTAGTGTTCGATCACACTGGATACTTGACAAGCTCTGCACGTTTTACACCAATGATGCACATCCCCGTTCATACTAGGCCAAGAGAATCCTGCCTATAGAATCTTCCTACTAGTAATATCTAGAGCAAAGTGGCCATCGCAAACACCATCATGGTGGCAACTTGAGATCGCCTCCATGATTTCACTGGAGATTGGCACTCGCCTAAGAATCTGGCCTTTGCTCCTAAAGTACAAGGTGCTATTTATAAGGCAGTATCTTGTTGCCTTTTGGACAAGCCATTGTTTCTGGACCTTAGTATACCCTTCAAGAAATTCTCATGTATCTAAGAAGCTGATGATTTCAGACATAGCATCGCTACCCTGAAAGAGGGGCAGCGTCAATTTGATTTCTCCTATGGGGACATCTTATATTCTTTCCTTGGCTAGAGCGTCAATTTCTTGATTTTTTGCCCTAGGGACTGCTTCAAACTTTCTTAATAGATCCTTAACTTGGCATAATTGGCCAAGCAAATCTGATTTTTACAAACCCAAGTGACATTTATCTGCTTTATCAAGAGCATGGCATCGCCAAACACATTTAGGCGAGGAACCCCTTTTAAAACACATTGTTCTGATCCAAGAATTAGGACCACATACTCCACTTTGTTGTTGGGGTGGGAGTGTAGCAGTTGCCCAATAGAGAATACCTTTTCCCTTTGCTCATTGAAAATGACGATGCCAGTTGCATCTTGGTACACTTTCCTTTTGTAATCTCCATCAAATAAGAGAGAGTGAGCTCCTTCTAAAGTTAGGAACTTCTACCATTGGTGTCACTCCTTTGCCTGCTGTGTCGACTTTTAACTTCTTCTCATAGTGACGATGAGTAAGAATATCTGCTAGACTAGATCTGGTGGAGTTCTCCACTTGCATAGTTTAATCAAACTCTTGTAATCTAACGAGACACTTAGAGATTCTAGATGAGACATCCATGTGTTGCATTACATACAGAAAGACCTCTTCCATTGCTAGAATTACAAAGGGTCTAGGCAATAGATAAGAGTAGAACTTTGTAATGGCAAACATGAATGCAAGAACCAAGTGCTCCACCGTGGTGAATCCTTTTTCTGATGGAGTCATGACACGAATAGAGAAGTAGATAGGATGCATGAAAGAGATTTGGGGGTCCTTCTGCATTAGTACGGTCCCAAGTATATCACTTTCTACACTGGGGTTAACATAAAATCGCTCGTCCCATCTAGGGGGTACAGTGGTGGGAAGTGAAGCCAGGATCTGTTTCACTTTGCTAAATTGTTGCTCGTTTTCTTCACTCCATAGGAAGACATCTCCATGGGTGATTTGTTGTAAAGGGAGAACCGCTTGAGAGAGAAAGTGAATGAACCTGCTCAAATACCTTACCTTCTGAAGGAAAGAGACCATGTTCCTAGATGTGGTGGGTGATGACAAAGATACTAAAGCTTGAACCTTGCTTAGGTCAGCCTCAATTTGTTTGGATGAAATTAAGAGAAGAGTGACCTTGCTTTCACCAATGTGACACTTATCTATTATAAGCTGGCTTCCCAAGGTTTGCAGCCTAGCCAGGCCATCATAGACCTTAGTCAAATGGAGGGATCAAGAGTTGTAGATGTAGACGTCATCTATGAAAACCCGTATTGACTTACCAAAGTATGGCTGGAAGACAAAAGTTACATAGTGTTGGAATGTGGCCGGAGAATTGGTGAGGCCAAAAGGCATCACTCTGTAGGAAAAACATCCCCATGGTGTTATAAAGGTTGTATTTTTTTGGTCTTCATCTGCAATGCTAATCTAGAAGTAGCCTGAGCAGCCATCACATACTGTGTAGCGCTCATGACCTACCACTTTGTTTAGAATCTCGTCTTGGAATGGGAGAGGAAAATGATCCCTATTTGTTGCTGCATTGAGAGGTTTGTAGACTACACAAGCCCTCCACTTAGCGTTATTCTTTGGTGTGACCACCACTAGAGAGACGCACTCTAAGTCCTTGACGGGGTAAATAAAACCTGCCTATAGCAAATTCCTTACGTCTTTCAGCAATGCCTCTTGTTGAACTACCCCAAACCTTATGAGCTTTTGCACTATAGGTTTCCTTCCTTCCTTGAGTCTTATGCGGTGCTGCACCATTGTGATACCTGTGATCTTATCATAACCATCAACGAAAAGTGTGGTGAAGCTATTGATAGTCGTTTTTTGGCTCTCCGTAATTGCCATAGTGAGTTAACCCACCCTACCAGAATCATCCAAACACTGTGGCTATCCCTACCATTTCACTGTATATAGGTGTGTGTGAGTTAGGGGACTTTTCCCATATCTTATTAAAAACCCTCAGCTAGCTAGTCACTTGGCTAGTTGAGCCAAAAAAATAAAAAAATAAAAAAAATATAAGTATATTATGGCCCATCTATGTGTAAATATTTCATTGTATATAGGGCCTAAATAAAAGGATTTTTCATAATTATTTTGGTATTTATTTAAATATTTCTACCTATGGTGTGTTATTTATGCTATGTACATTGACTCACCATTACCATATTTTTTCTTATCATTTTGCATACTCTTTATTCCATATAAAAATAATTTCATGCAAGCTTCTCTTATTTTTGGTGTAACTCCATCCCAACAAAAATCCAAAAAAACTAGTTTTATTTATGTGTATATTTTTTCACTATTGTGATTTTTCCTTCCTACATCTATTCTCTTTTACTCTCATAAATTAGAACACCAAAAATATTCATCTTTTTATGGTAGACTTATAATGAGAGAGATTTATTTTGACCCCTTTATATTTTTTCACCTATATTATTTATATTTGACATGTACATATTTTTTTAGACCCCTCAATATTTGATTTTCTTAGTTGTACTATTCACTTATATCATGATCTCAACAATATCTTCAATTATTGACCTACCAAATAAGTTCAAGGGTATGTGGAATGCATGCATGCACCATGGGGAGCTCACTCTTGGAGGTATTCAAAAGAATCATCCAAAGAAGGACCTCACAAGGACCTTGTGCAGTGGAAAAAAAAATCGGTTTTGCTGAATTTTTTAGGATCACATGCTCCCCGAATTTGAAAAGGTGATACAAACAAAAGTTGTAGCTCGTGAGCTGAACTTTCACCTCAAATGTTTTCATATTTTTTTGAGCTACGAGCTGTGAGCTAGGATTTTATTGGTGGACCCCAGTTTGCCCATGCTATGCAGCCACACTCCCTCTTCCACTTTACCATTTTTCTCTTTCACACACACCTCTCCACTCATCATCCCCACCTCTCTCACCACTCCTCTCTGCACCCTACTCACCTTCTTGTAAACCTTGAAGAATAAGAGAAACCATGGTGAACTCATGTTTCCTACACACACTTCCATTCCAAAATTGACCACCTAGTCTCATTTTTCCTCATCCATATTACCCATATCTATCAAAAAACCATAAAACTCAGCCTCTTCTCTTGAAAGACAGCATCATGGTGATTGATTACTCATATTCAATTACCTTGGCTCCCAAAGGAAGGTCAAGAGTGAAAAAAACGTACCGTCAAAGCTAGTGGACCGTCAAAAAGCGTCAAAATTGACCCTACTCAAGACACTCGGAGCATCAACATTGTAAGAAATCCATGTTTTCTTACCTATTAAGAGTTTTTTCTTCCTTATTTGTATCCTACTTGGATACTCCCATTGTAAATATCCAATTCCATTTGTAAATCAATAAAATAACTAACTCTACTAATTTACTAACACTAACATACTATGAAAAGTCCTATCACCTCCACTTCTCTCCTCTCTCTCTTCTTCATCTATCCACACAACTTCTTGATAATTCCAAGCAAAAGAAATTAGATAAGTGTTGAAAATATAACCCAACCATGGTTAGAGGAGTAACCCTAGCCTTCAAAATTGCTATAAAAGGAGGGTGTAGCTAGCACAAAGGGGGAGCCATAAGCAAGAGCACTATGCTATAGCTTGAGAAGCCAAGCTCAACCTCTCTAGAATGAGCTCTTGAGTGGAAGCTCATTGTCGTATGCTTGTGCATGTGTTGTAATAGGGGTAATTAGCACGGGAACTCTATGCCATTGTAAGAGAGAGAGCGATCATTCAATTGAGAGTGGAAAATCTATCATTCCTCCTACTAGTGTAAGCCCAACATTTGTTGAATCAAGGAGGGTGGATTTGGACTAAGCTTGGATACTTTGTCTCTCTTCCAACGTGAAGTAATGGACAACAATGATGTGTAAGTGTCTTGGTGATATTTTTAGTTCTTGATAGCTTGTGTCTGGGTGTTGTCATCAATTTAGCCATAAATCCCACATATTGTAAGAGGGCAACAGGGTGGAGAGGACTCCCCTGGCCTTAAGACAGTGATTGGGGTGGCTTTTCTTGTGATGTGTCATGGTGAAATTTACTCAAGCTATGTTGAACAAATACTAATCTCACTTTGATCGGTCATGACAGATTTGTAAGAAGGTATTAATGCAACAAGCACCCCCTCCCTCTTCTCTCTCTTTCTTACATATATAATTGTGTTTGCTTGATCATTGCCGATACATTTCACAGCAGCCCAAGCACTCTCTCTCTCTCTCTCTCTCTCTCTCTCTCTCTCTCTCTCTCTCTCTCTCTCTCTCTCTCTCTCTCTCTCTCTCTCTCTCTCTCTCTTTACGCGTCCTAGTTCGCATCCAAAACTAGGTGGTGCCCCAAATTTGTGTAGGGTTAGGTTGCGGGTTTGTGTGTGTGTTTGTTGTTTTTTCCAACCCGAACCCAATTGAGCAGCACGGGAGCCTACAAGGGTGCTTAGAGGCCACTCTTCTTGTTGCCCGCCCCGGACCGCCTCAAATTGGTGCCCCCACTAAGGACGGCTTGTGTATGTTTTGTGAAGGCTCAACCTTTAGCATAATCAAGTAGCTTGCATGAATCACGAGAATTTGTATGGTCCTTTCATTCCGGTTGCAAGGCAAAAGGTACACATAATTGTTAGTACTAAGTTGCAATTTCAACTAGTAATTCGTAGAATTTTAGGTTCTCTTAGGTTAGCCGAAATAAACGCTTCGGTAAATCCTTTTATTTTGCCTCTCATTAGGTACGATCTTAGTTTCGATGTATATATCTTTGTTCTATTTTAGGCATTAGGTTATGTTAGAGCATGTATAATGGCCTAGAAATTTTCCCTTTTTACTTCACACCACATATTAGGATAAATATTGCACTTAGTAGAAAGATACATTTTCAGCAGCGTATGGTGTTTATGTTTGGGACTGAAAGAACAGGGGACATTCTTGCATCTCCACAACCTGTCATTCTACCTCTCATCAACTACCACACTTCTTTTGATGTACATGTGTTCATTTTATTTTAAAATGAAGTGCAGCCAAACAAAATAGTGTGTATGTTGGCTTTTTGTTTGTCCACGTTTGTTACAAAAACAAAAAAAACGATCATTTGTTCTAACAAGGAGTGTGTGTGCAGTGCAAATTCAATCCTTAGAGATCTAGCTCTATTACCGATTGAGTTGCAGGAGCAGGTAGTAAAGCGTCTCCCTCATAACAAGAGGGTGGTGAAGCTAAGACGAAAGGTCCTGCGTGTGGATTCCATTTTCCTTTTGGTGTTGGGCACTAAGGAAGACCGTACGTTCATCCAAGTAGTGTGTGCCCTAAGATTGGTAAATAGAGTGAAATTTGGTGTTTAGCGAGTGCATTTCACCATTGAGGAAGACTCTTCAGGAAACTTGCGACCAGAGTTTATGCTTCATAGACTCACATTTGGTGAATTTTTCCCTCATTTGCGTCTTATTAATAGTCTTCCTTTCACTTTCAACAAAGGAGATAGGGAGCTATTTAGGGCTTGTCTTAATAAAGAGAGCATCGAGAAGATTGCAAATTTGTATAAATTCTCATCCTTCTCTACTTTCTATGACACTTTGTTCATAGAGACATTGTAAATCTCTTGATGCTTATGAATGATTTAACCATAATCCTAAGGAGTTTTGTAGCACAAGTGGAGTCTTTAAATCTTGCAAGCTTGATTGGACTTCAAGAGGATTTTCTTTATGAAATTGTTAGAAGGTTGCCTCATTCCGACTATGTGGAACTCGGAGGAAAGGAGCTCCTAGTCAATTGCTACTTTCTCACAGCCTTCGACGAGCATGAAGATCTAGTGTTTATACAAACCACTTGTGCATTGGGAATTGTAGAGCAAGTGCAATTCATTACTTGGGACGTGGTTGCTCTTCTAGATCCAGAAAATGAAGTTTTATATATTTTTGTATATCATCTTAGCTTTGAATAATTTCAACCCTTCTTAGAGCTCATAAATAGTCTACCCTTTTGTTTTGATCAAACAAATCGAGACCCCATTGAAGCTTGGATAGCTAAAGAAGAAAACCTAGAGTGGTACTTTCTTACTTCTTCATTTGCAGGTGAGTGGTTCTAAATTTCTATTGTATCCCTTGTTGCAACTCGTGTTGTAATCTTTCATAATAATGGAAAGCCAACACCAAATGTCCAGATACCCTCTTTTCTTTGGAGAGCCTGGAGAGGATGCAAAATTATTTTTAGCAAATTTCAAGATGTCTTGTCGTATCAAGAGGATAGTAACTGATCAAGAACGTGTAGAGATGTTTGAGGTGGTCCTTAGGAAATATGCTAGCACTTGTTTTGACTCTTTGCCTGAGGAAGTTAAAGGGAATTACACGGAAGTTGTGAATCATTTCAAGAGATACTTCTTTGATCCCCAAAACACTCAAAAACTATGGCAAGACATTGTTTCTCATAAGCAAAAAGATTTAGATGACTACTACTTGTACAAGCAAGAAATTCTACGTCTTTGGGCTCTATGGATACGAAATGTTGCTAACCCTGGTGATGGTGCAGAATTTCTAAAGAAGGAGAGATTCATAGCTGGACTCTTTCCTGATCTTAAGGTAAAGGTGGAGGCGGATGCACGTGCCACCTATGATGCAGCTGAAATTAGAGCTTCCAAGAAGTATAGGAAACTCAAGTGCCTAAGGGGAGAGGTTCCAATAGAAGGTCTTAGACCCAAAGGTAAGTCACAAGCATCAACATCTAGGAAGCTTCCTGAGGTAACGGCGGAAGTGATTGAGAAGTTAAAAGTCAATTCACCTTGCACAAGCTGTAGGTCCAAAAGGACAAGCAAGGAAGTCTGAAGAGTGAGATCCACGACCTAGGAGAGTCTTACAATGTTGGAATTGCGGAGAGTCTGGACATGGGATGTATAATTGTCCTTGGCCCCGTGGGGAGCCAGGGAGACCTAACTTGAATTACCCAGTGATGAATGCAGGTGAAGGAACTAGTCAGCAACCACGGCTTCTACAAGGGCCAAATGGAGCAAGACCACCTTCACAAGGAGTGGAAGGAGTTCCACCTTTGCCAGACACAAATGTGCATGTGGTAGAGTTAACAAATTCAAAAGAGGTTGACATGGAAGAAAATGGCATTAAGCGTGGCCGTGGAAAAGGGAAGGAGAAAGAAGGTGTCACATCACACAGTGACCATGGACGAGGTAAGAAGGCAAAGGAGACCAATGAAGCTAAGAGGACTCGACGTCGTATCAATCTCCAAGACTTCCCTCTTGGACATGGTATGGCTCCATACAACTTGTTGGAAGACATGAGAGGTAAGGGTCCTGATATCACATGGCCTCAGTTTCTTGCATTATGCCCACAAGTTAGGAGGGATTTAACAAAGGCAGCTAGCACTAGGAGAAAGGTAAAAGAGAGTGTGCCTTTTGTAAAAATTGCACATGCTGAAATGAATGAGGATATTACACCTGTGCTAGATTGTTACATCAAAGGAAGATTGGTTAGGAAAGGTGTAGTGGATGGGGGTGCACAAATTTTCATCATGACAGAGGGACTCATGCAAAAACTAGGCATGCACATCCATGAGACACCTGAAATTAAAGTCAAGATGGAAAACAATAGCAAAGCTAGGTGTGTAGGCATTTGTAAAAATGCTTTTGTAGAGGCCTTTGGCATTAAGAAGGCGGTGGATTTTTATGTTATGTCTACCAAAGGAAATGGTTACCCATTTATCCTAGGGAGACCATGGCTAATGAAAATGCAAGCTTTGCAGGATTGGGAGAGTGGAAAGCTAATTTGTAGGAATGACAATCATAAGAAGGTTGTCTTTGACATGAAGAAGCAATGCCAAGAGGAGCTCCATGAAGAATCATCTCAAAGTGAGACGGAGGAAGGCTAGACCGATAGCACTTCAGAAGGAGAAAGTAGCGGCAGCATTACTGAAGAGGAGTCTTCCATCGAAGTCATGGGGGTAAGGTTTAAGCCAAACAACCAGGAGACCTCTTCTTGAGGTTTGGAAGAGGTAGGTACTCAAGAGAACCAAAATGTGCAAGATGAAGGAATGTTAGAAGGTATGTTTTCTACAACACTTACAAAGGACAAAAGAGAGGAGTTCAAATGTGTGCTAGGGAAATTTCCGAGGCTTTTTTCTAAAGACTACACCGATGTGCATGGAGTAGATGCTGTTCAACACAAAATTTAGTTGAAGCCAGAGGCCACACCTAAGGCTCAAAAGCTACGAAGGCTAGGAGTCATCAAGGATCAGGCTTTACTCAAGGAGGTAAGAAAGTTTCTAGCAGCAGGTTTCATTTATCCAGTGGAGAATTCAGAGTGGGTCTCTCCCGTTGTTGTCACTCCTAAGAAAAACGGCAAGTGGAGGGTGTGTGTGGATTACCGTCCACTTAATGAGGCAACAAAAAGAGATCACTTTCCCCTCCCATTTCAGGATGAGATACTAAATGAGGTAGCTGGTCATGAGAAGTACACTGTGTGTGATGGCTACTCGGGTTACTTTCAAATAGGTATCGCATTGGAATATCAATTGAAAAAAACCTTCATCACTCCTTCGGGTTGTTATGCTTTTAGAGTCATGCCATTTGGCCTGACAAATGCTCCTGCAACTTTCCAACACTTCATGAACATGGTGTTTGAAACACTCTTTGGAAAGTCCATTAGGGTTTTTATTGATGATTTTTGCATTTATAGCTCAAAATCATTGCATCTACAAAGGGTAGAAGAAGGTTTAAAGAATCTTTATGACATGGGAGGTCAACTCAACCCCGACAAGTGCCACGTAGGTGAGGATGAAGGGATCTTGCTTGGTCACAAGGTTTCCTATAAAGGCATTGAGGTGGATCCTTCAAAGGCAAAGGCTCTTATTGAGCTCCCATCACCTAATAATTTCAAAGAGGTCATCTCATTCATTCAAAAGGTGAAGTATATGTCACGCTTTATATTGATGATTTTTGCATTTATAGCTCAAAATCATTGCATCTACAAAGGGTAGAAGAAGGTTTAAAGAAGCTCTATGACATGGGAGGTCAACTCAATTCCGACAAGTGCCACGTAGGTGAGGATGAAGTGATCTTGCTTGGTCACAAGGTTTCCTATAAAGGCATTGAGGTGGATCCTTCAAAGGCAAAGGCTCTTATTGAGCTCCCATCACCTAATAATCTCAAAGAGGTCATCTCATTCATTCAAAAGGTGAAGTATATGTCACGCTTTATTCACTTAGCTTCGGAGTCGCTTCATCCTTTGCAAAAGTTGACACAACAAGTAGAATTTGCATGGTCTGATGAGCTTGAAGAGTACTTTTGTAACATTAAAGTCATCCTGTCAGAACTACCAACACTCATGCCTCCTTGTTGGGAGTACACATTCTTTGTTAGCTCTAGTGTTGCGAAAGAAACAATTGGAGCGGTTTTGCTACAACAAGATCCCCATAGTACCCGGATGCGACCCATCTACTTTGCTAGTAGGGATATGAATGCTTTGGAGAGAGGCTACACGGAGGCAGAACTCATGATGCTTTCTCTTATGTTTGCGGTGAGAAAGTTTAGATCCTACTTGCTACCAAAACCTTTTGTAATTCTCACTGCAGAAAATTTGTTTCCTTGGGTGTCATCTCAAATGAATCTTAGCACTAGGATCTCAAAGTGGATTATGGAATTGCAAGAGTTCCAATACTCTTTCAAGGTAGAAGATAGTGTGCGTGCACAATTGGCAGGGATCCTTACTTATAGGGTACATGATCTGAAGGAGATTAAGGTGCCTGAAGTAAAGACCCTACCATTGCCACCACCTAAAAGTATTCCTAATGCTTTTACCTTGTTCTTTGATGGAGCTTTTTGACGAGTCACAGGAAAAGTAGGGGGAGGGCTAGTATTGCTCAACCCAAGTGGAGAGGTGGTCATGAAAGAGAGGGTCAATCTAACAGGTTCAACTAGCAACAATGAAGCAGAATACGACACACTACTTCATGGTTTGAAGATGTGCATTGGCCAAGGGATACAACGTCTCATGGTAAAGGGAGATGCACTTCTCATTGTTAAACAAATTTTAGGCATTTGGGCATGCAAGAATGAAAGCTTACGGACAAAAGTTCATGCCATTCGTAGGATGTTTAATCAGCTTGAGAAGTGCAACTATATCATATTCCTAGGAAACAAAATGAAGATGCCGATTTACTTGCACAACAAGAAGTTACATGTGTTGAGAAAGAAGTGCAGGTCATCATGGTGGCATCAACTGTCAAGCAACCGAGATACCAGGGATTGGAGTCATTGACTCCCATTATTAGCTACATTTTGGAGGGTGAGTTTCCACAAGACTTCACGAAGGCTCAGAAGAGGAGACTCATGAAAAAGGCAAGTGCGTATCTCTTCCTAGAAGGATCCCTCTATCAAAGAGGGAAGGATCAAGTGTGCAAAAGAGTACCAACTATCAAGGAGATTCCAGCCATTCTAAAAGGTTTTCATGAAGAGGCATGTGGTGGTCATTTTGCCCAAGAGTTAACTGTGAAGAAGATTTTGCTTGCGGGGTATGTTTGGCCAAGTCTGCATGTGGATGTCCAACATTGGTGTAAAAGTTGTCACAATTGTCACGTAAATGGGAATAGAAGATTGGTGTATGGTCCAAGGAAAATCGTGCTTGCAAATGGACCCTTTGAAAAGTGGGGCATTGATGCTGTGGGTCCTCTCCCTAGGACAAAAAATGATAAACTCTACATTCTAGTGGCGGTAGACTATATGACTAGGTGGGTGGAAGCACAAAGTGTGGCAAAGGTAACTGGGAGGACAATGAGCAAATTTGTATACACTCACATTTGTTGTAGATTTGCATACCTTTGGAGATTGTTTCTGATAATGGTCAAGGGTTTAGAAAGGGATTCCTCACAGAGGTCTGTGAAGAACTTCACATTCTACATCGTCATAGTACACCCTACTATCCCCAATCCAATGGTCTGGTAGAAAAAGCTAATGGTGTCATTGCAGGCATCATTAGAAAGATGGTGAGAAACAAGACAAAGTTGTGGCATGACTTCTTGGATGGTGCCTTGTGGGCGTATCGAACCACATATAGGAAAGCCACGGAGTTTATACCATTTCACTTGGTCTATGGTCAAGAGGCTTTACAACCAATTGAGCTCAACATCCCAACAATACGACTTCATGGCAAAGCAACACAAGATGATCAAGAAGCATGGATGGCTCGACTTCTTACCTTAGTTGAGCTTGAGTGGAAAAGAGAAGCAGCATACGAGTGCTACAAGAGGAAAGCTACGCAGGCGAAGGAGAAGCTTGACAAGAAACTAAAGGACAAAGGCATCAATGAAGGAGATCTTGTGCTAAGGTATGACAATCGACTCGACAATCGTTTTGATGCCAAATTAGAAACTAGATGGAAAGGGACATACATAGTTAAGAAGGCTTTCAATTCAAGTTACTATCAACTTATGGACTTGAATGGGAAAGAGCACTCCAGGAAGGTAAATAGGTATCGCTTGAAGCCTTATTTGAGTCGCCTTCTACCAAAGGATCTACCAAAGATCTGTCAAAAGGCAGCTATCTCATGTAGGTATTGTTCCGTGAAGCATGAGTGTAACTCGAACCAAAATTCTGAGGGGCCAAACAATGAAGACCTCGTCAAGGACTCTGAAGCACTCTCTTTGGAAAAGATGCTCTATGATGGTACATAAATATACCATCATCCTGGGGGAGGGCTAATGATAGTCGTTTTTCGGCTCTCCGCAATTGCCATAGTGAGTTAACCCACCCTACCAAAATCATCCAAACACTGTGGCTATCCCTACCATTTCACTGTATATAGATGTGTGTGAGTTAGGGGACTTTTCCCATATCTTCTTAAAAACCCTCAGCTAGCTAGTCACTAGGCTAGTTGAGCCAAACAAATTAAAAAAAAATAAAATATAAGTATATTATGGCCCATTTGAGTGTAAATATTTCATTGTATATAGGGCCTAAATAAAAGGATTTTTCATAATTATTTTGGTATTTATTTAAATATTTCTACCTATGGTGTGTTATTTATGCTATGTACATTGACTCACCATTACCATATTTTTTCTTACCATTTTGCATACTCTTTATTCCATATAAAAATAATTTCATGTAAGCTTCTCTTATTTTTGGTGTAACTCCATCCCAACAAAAATCCAAAAAAACTAGTTTTATTTATGTGTATATTTTTTCACTATTGTGATTTTTCCTTCCTACATCTATTCTCTTTTACTCTCATAAATTAGAACACCAGAAATATTCATCTTTTTATGGTAGACTTATAATGAGAGAGATTTATTTTGACCCCTTTATATTTTTTCCACCCATATTATTTATATTTGACATGTACATATTTTTTTAGACCCCTCAATATTTGATTTTCTTAGTTGTACTATTCACTTATATCATGATCTCAACAATATCTTCAATTATAGACCTACCAAATAAGGTCAAGGGTATGTGGAATGCATGCATGCACCATGGGGAGCTCACTCTTGGAGGTATTCAAAAGAATCATCCAAAGAAGGACCTCACAAGGACCTTGTGCAATGGAAAAAACAGTCGGTTTTGCTGAATTGTTGAAGATGACATGCTCCCCGAATTTGAAAAGGTGATACAAACAAAAGTTGTAGCTCGTAAGCTGAACTTTCACCTCAAATTTTTTCATATTTTTTTGAGCTACGAGCTGTGAGCTAGGATTTTATTGGTGGACCCCAGTTTGCCCATGCTATGCAGCCACACTCCCTCTTCCACTTTACCATTTTTCTCTTTCACACACACCTCTCCACTCATCATCCCCACCTCTCTCACCACTCCTCTCTGCACCCTACTCACCTTCTTCTAAACCTTGAAGAATAAGAGAAACCATGGTGAACTCATGTTTCCTACACACACTTCCATTCCAAAATTGACCACCTAGTCTCATTTTTCCTCATCCATATTACCCATATCTATCAAAAAACCATAAAATTCATCCTCTTCTCTTGAAATAAAGCATCATGGTGATTGATTACTCATATTCAATTACCTTGTCTCCCAAAGGAAGGTCAAGAGTGAAAAAAACGTACCGTCAAAGCTAGTGGACCGTCAAAAAGCGTCAAAATTGACCCTACTCAAGACACTCGGAGCATCAACATTGTAAGAAATCCATGTTTTCTTACCTATTAAGCGTTTTTTCTTCCTTATTTGTATCCTACTTGGATATTCCCATTGTAAATATCCAATTCCATTTGTAAATCAATAAAATAACTAACTCTACTAATTTACTAACACTAACATACTATGAAAAGTCCTATCACCTCCACTTCTCTCCTCTCTCTCTTCTTCATCTATCCACACCAACCTCTTGATAATTCCAAGAAAAAGAAATTAGATAAGTGCTGAAAATCTAACCCAACCATGGTTAGAGGAGTAACCCTAGCCTTCAAAATTGCTATAAAAGGAGGGTGTAGCTAGCACAAAGGGGGAGCCATAAGCAAGAGCACTATGCTATAGCTTGAGAAGCCAAGCTCAACCTCTCTAGAAGGAGCTCTTGAGTGGAAGCTCATTGTCGTATGCTTGTGCATGTGTTGTCATAGGGGTGATTAGCACGGGAACTCTATGCCATTGTAAGAGAGAGAGCGATCATTCAATTGAGAGTGGAAAATCTATCATTCCTCCTACTAGTGTAAGCCCAACATTTGTTGAATCAAGGAGGGTGGATTTGGACTAAGCTTGGATAATTTGTCTCTCTTCCAACGTGAAGTAATGGACAACAATGATGTGTAAGTGTCTTGGTGATATTTTTAGTTCTTGATAGCTTGTGTCTGGGTGTTGTCATCAATTTAGCCATAAATCCCACATATTGTAAGAGGGCGACAGGGTGAAGAGGACTCCCCTGGCCTTAAGACAGTGATTGGGGTGGCTTTTCTTGTGATGTTTCGTGGTGAAATTTACTCAAGCTATGTTGAACAAATACTAATCTCACTTTGATTGGTCATGACAGATTTGTAAGAAGGTATTAATGCAACAAGCACCCCCTCTATCTTCTCTCTCTTTCTTACATATATAATTGTGTTTGCTTGACCATTGCCGATACATTTCAAAGAAGCCCGAGCACTCTCTCTCTCTCTCTCTCTCTCTCTCTCTCTCTCTCTCTCTCTCTCTCTCTCTCTCTCTCTCTCTCTCTCTCTCTTTACGCATCCTAGTTCGCATCCAAAATTAGGTGGTGCCCCAAATTTGTGTAGGGTTAGGTTGCGGGTTTGTGTGTGTGTTTGTTGTTTTTTCCAACCCCAACCCAATTGAGCAGCACGGGAGCCTACAAGGGTGCTTAGAGGCCACTCTTCTTGTTGCCCGCCCCGGACCGCCTCACTACCTAGCATAGAGATGTATTCTTCTCTCTCTTCACTAGATAACTCATTGGAGAGCATGCGATGTTACTTACTTGTATCCACCAAGGAGTGCGTACGTGATGGTCCCTCTTGGTTCTCCGGTGGTGCTTCAGACTGTGTCAATTTATTTGGATCTTTGAAGATGACTCCCATCACTTCGATGCTCCTCCAGATATCCTCAGTTGTTTTGCTGTCTCTTCTCCCGAGGTGGTCAAAGAGTCATTGGCTTACCATTCTTCATGTCATAGAATATAGGCTTTCCCTTAGCATCCTTCACGTGGAGCACTTCAGTAGTCCATTCTTTCTTTGCCTCCATAGCCATGATCCATGGCCTTCCGAGAATGATAGGGTAGCCCTCTCCTTTGTGTGGCATGACAAAAATGTCTACCTCCACTACTGTGTTGAATGCCTTCACCTTGTCTGCATTCACAATGCCTATGCATTTCACTTTGATGTTATTTTCCATTTTAGCTCAGCCTACTTACCTCTAGGCCTAGATGGTGCATCCTTTTTTCACTCATGATGCATATTTGTGCACCACCATCTATATAGATGTTTGAGATGCCTTGCCCCTTTATGTGGGCATCCATGATAGGTAGGATGTTGTCTAGATTCCTCCCAGAGATAGCCCCAGCTATCCTTGGTCTTGACTTTCTAGTACTTACCATCTTCATTCATTGTCTCCTCATTCTTGGTTCAAGATGGAGTAATTGGGGCCAGGTTATTTTCAGACCCTGCATCAAAACATCTTAAACTAGGTCATATAGTTTAGCATACTTGCCTAGCAAATAATACACGATGTCGATCTTCTGTTGAGGCTTAGACGCATGCTTGCTATACTCTTTTTTTCCTTTTATCTTTTTCGCCCTTTGAGAGGCCTCTTCGTGCCTAGCATACTTCACTCCCATAGCATCCACTTCTTCTACTTTTCCTTTTCCTTTGTCCTTCTCTTTGACAAGCTCTTCTACCTTTTCCTTTCCTTTAGCTTCAAGACTAATGACACTTAATTCTTGGTTTCTAGCAGGTGGTGGGGATAGAGGTGGAATGAGAAATGGAGGTGGTGGTGGTGGTTGTATGGGCGGTCGAAGGATTTGGATCGGAGGAATCGGCTCTGGTGGTCTCGCCCTTGGTGGAGAGATCTGATCCTGCCGTACTCCTCTATTGAAGTTTTTTCTTCTTGGATGAGGACAATAGTACATGCCATGGCCGTCTTCTGCACAGTTGTATATAACAATGGTAGTCCTGATTCTGTCTTTGCTGCCTCTTCCTTGCTCTGGATTTCTGGCAATTGTGTGCACTTGCTGCACTAGATGTACCGAAAGATTATCTAACTGGATGGTGATTCTGTTGAGCAGGTCTTGTTGATCCTTAGCCAGTTCCTGTGGGTTGATTCCTCTAGACAGGTGCTGCAGGTGCGGCTAGGTGTGGTCGGGCCCTACTTGGTTCCTTTTCCTCAATAGTTCTGGCTTGTAGATGCAATTTCTTATCTTTAACACTAGGTTGGTAACCTAACAGGACATAAAAGTGTCCTTTTAAGGTTTTGAAAAAAACCTCCAAAACCATAGTAGATCCACTCATTTTGTAAAATCATTTCATGAGGTTATAGTTCAAGGCCTACTACACATGGAAAAAATAAGAAACTTGTAAAATTTCTCATCTTTTGGTCACACCAAGCCTCCAAAGTTGATGGACCAGTACATTTTCATTAAAACAGTCATTTCTTACGTTTTGTTGCATAAAAATAAGATTAGGGATTTTTGTAGGACTTGAGATAAATTCCCTAGTTAACTTCAATGGGTTGGTGATCAGAACATATGATTGCTTCTCACTCACTATTTTTTGTTTTGCCAAAAGAAATAGGTACAAAAAAGTTGAATTTTTACCATTCTGCAAACCTATCATCAAAGTTTCTATAGCCATGCTCAATACAAATAATATATGCATGTTTTCTTAGTTCCCTCTTGTCCTTTAGGTTCATAAGGAGCCATGGAGCATGTCAAAAGAATAATACATCTCTTACCAAGGGGAATCTTGGGACAAAGATGAAGTGCTAAATACAGCAAACATGAAAAACTGGGTTCAACATTATGAGTTGTAGAATCCCATAGAAACTATTCAATATATAGCCAAATTTGATCCTTATGACTAGATATGGTTACTACCTACAAAATGCATGTAGTTGTCACAAGAAACTAACAATATTGAAAAAGTTATACTTGATATACTATAATGTTTTGTTTTCTTCTATAATAGAAAAAATCAACCATCGTTGTCTACTATGCAAAATAGGGTATTAGGTGCCCCAAAACTCAAGGAATATTAGCTTTATGTTACAATATGCGACATAGAAAATCAAAACTGTATTTGGATATTATTTACAAAATCATTCACCAAATGGTGAGATATATGATGAGCAAGGTTAGAGAAGGGAGAAGCTTGTAAAGAGAGGTTGAAGCTTTGGAGAAGTTGACATTCACCTTTTTATAGCATCGGTAGGAGAAGCGGTCAGCATGGCAAAGTTGCGCATGTCGATGAAGCTATATGTTATCTTGAAACCTTGGAGAATTCATGATAAAAACCTTAATTTTTAGAGGGTAACCTTGGATTTTTGCTAATTTTTTGGAGTTCTTTAGAAAGTTGAAGAGGATATGGTAATATGGACATATATGTAGAGAGAAAGGGGAGCACATAGGGGTGTAGAAATGGAGGATGAAGTCTATGGAGGTGTGAGAGAACTGGCAATGGTGAAGAGGGTGAAATAGCACATGGGAGTTGCACATTTGGGAGTGGGAAGGAGATGGAGGAGTGTGTAAGAGTGAGTAGGTGTGTGGAAGGGTGAGAGAAAATAGGAAGATTTTTTGGTGTATGAGGTGGCAGTTTTGAAGTCGGCCATAAATTTCATGTAAAATCGCCCTTGACTTCAAAATTTTTGAAAAAAATATGAAAAATACCTCAGCTCACGTGCTACATTTTCTTTTCTGAAAGTATCCTCCGATTTGGATCAGAAGAGGGTGCCAAAATTTGAGCAAAGAGTTGTCCCTGCAGCACCTCATAAGGTTTGAAGTGGGCCACTATTTGATTCTTTTTCCTTTGTAGTCTTCCACGTGAGCCCCCCATACATCAACCATGACCTAATATTTCCAAGGAGCTTGCACACATGTAGGGTATAGGATAAGTATCAAATATAATATATACTTGTGGGGTAAGAAGATAGGCTAGCTAGTCATGAAAAATGGACACATGGGATGCATGGTGGAAAAAAACTATAAAATAAAAGGAGTAAAATCATGAGGGAATGGACCCTCAATTATTCTCTACGTTGAGTGGTTTATGGAATTTATTTGAAGATGAAATCTATTTACTTATGAATATTTAACTGGAAGGGATGGAAAAAAATATGACGAAAGCCGATAAGGTTATTGGTAAATTCTTACGATGAAGTCACATAAAGGTTTTTCAAGGATTGTGTGAGTAGAGCTTAAGGGATAGAATGATAGTAAAATATGTATAAGGAATGACACGCGATGGAAGCTAGCATACTTAGGCTTGATAACGCACACCTAGGAATACATATTTATATAAATACAACAAATTTGAAAAAAAACCCTTTATACTTAGGTCCTTTATTTGATAGAAAATATCTACATGTAAAGAGGACCGTAATATTATAAATTTATTTTTTTGTCTCCTAGTCCAATGACTCGCTCAATGATTTTATTAAAAAAATATGATAAAAACCCTAAACGCATGCACACTATTTACAATGAAAAAGCGAGCCTAGTCATTGTGCTAGGATGTTTTTGTGGGGTGAATGGGCTTCTTAAAATATTTTATGAGAGCCAAAAAAACAGCTATCATTTAGCCCTCCCCTAGATGATGGTACATTCATGTACCATCAAAAGGCATATCTTCCAATGAGAGTGTTTTTCGATCCTTCGTGATATTTGGTGCTTTAATCGAATCTTCATCTTGTAGTACCAAGCCCAAAGACTTACATGGTATTGTGGCTGTTCGATACTCTTGTAGATCCACTGGTAGAACTCAACTGAAGTAAGGCTTTAATCGATACCCATTCACCTTCTTAGGGTGCTCCTTGCCATCCAAATCCATGAGTTGATAGTAGCGTGAACAATAGGCCTTCTTCACAATGTAGGGACCCTGCCATCTAGTATTGAACTTCACATCAAAGCGATTGTCAAGGCGATTATCGTACCTTAGCACCAAATGTCCTTCCTTGATCCCTTTGTCTTTTACCTTTTTGTCGAGCTTGTCCTTTATTTGTGTAGCCTTTCTTTTATAGCACTCATAAGCCGCCTCCTCTTTCCATTCTAGTTTTGCTAGGGTAAGAAGATGATCTTCCCATGCTGCTTCTTCTCCTTGTGCCACCTTTCCATGAAGTCGTATTGTTGGAATGTTGAGATGGATGGTTGCAAAGATTCTTGACCATAGACTGGGTGGAAGGGTGTGAACTCTGTCGCTTCCTTGTAGGTAGTCCAATAGGCCCACAATGCTCCATCCAAGAAGTCATCCTATAGCTTTGTCTTATTCTTTACCATCTTTCGGATGATTGATCTTGCAATCATGCCATTAGCCTTCTCTACCAAACCATTTGACTGAGGATAGTAGGGTGTGATATGCCAATGTAGAATGTGAAGCTCATCACAAACTTCTATGAGCAAGCCCTTCCTAAATCTTGGACCATTATCAGAAACAATCTCCAAAGGTGTGCCAAATCTGCAACTAATGTGAGTGTACACAAACTTGCTAACTGTCCTCTCATTTACTCTTGCCACACTTTGAGCTTTTCTACTTTGAAGTTTGATTTTGCAAAAGAATTTTTTTTTTTTTGAGTAAAACCAGCAACATGGATACAACTAGGAAAATGAGTGGCTACCCCTTGTTCTTTGGAGAGCATGGGGAGGATGCATAATTGTTTTTAGCGAATTTCAAGATGTCTTGCCGCATCAAGAGGATAGTAACTGATCAAAAACGTGTAGAAATGTTTGAAGTAGTCCTTAGGAAAGATGCTAGCACTTGGTTTGAATCTTTTCCTGAGTAAGTTAAGGGGAATTACACGAAAGTTTGGAATCATTTCAAAAAATACTTCTTTGATCCCCAAAACACTCAAAAATTATGGCAAGACATTGTTTCTCATAAGCAAAAAGAATTAGATGACTACTACTTGTACAAGCAAGAGTTTCTACGTCTTTGGGCTCTATGGATATGAAATGTTGTTAACCCTGGTGATGGTGCAGAATTTCTAAAGAAGGAGAGGTTCATAGACAGACTCTTTCATGACCTTAAGGTAAAAGCAGAGGCGGGTGCACCTACTACCTTTGATGCAGTTGAAACTAGGGCTGCTGAGAAATATAGGAAACTCAAGTGCTTAAGGGGAGAGGTTCCAATAGAAGGTCTTAGACCCAAAGGTAAGTCACAAGCATCAACATCTAGGGAGCTTCCTGAGGTAACGATGGAAGTGATTGAGAAGTTAAATGAATCTTTAAGCAGTCTATCAATTCACCTTGCACAAGTTGTAGGTCCAAAGAGACAAGCAAAGAAGTCTGAAGAGCGAGATCCACGACCTAAGAGAGTCTTGCAATGTTGGAATTGCGGAGAGTCTGGACATGGGATGTATAATTGTCCTTGGCCCCGTGGGGAGCCAGGGAGACCTAACTTGAATTACCCAGTGATGAATGCAGGTGAAGAGCTGGTCAACAACCGAGGCTTCTACATAGGCCAAATGGACCAAGAGCACCTCCACAAGGGGTGGAAGGAGTTCCATCTTTGCCTGAACCAAATGTCAATGTTGTAGAAGTCACACAATCCAAAGAGAGTGACATTGAAGCAAATGGCATCAAACGTGGGCAGGGAAAAGGTAAGGAAAAGGAAGGACTAACATCACAAAGTGACCATGGACGAGGATAGAAATCAAAGGAAACCAAGGAATCCAAGAGGACCCGGTGCCGCATCAACCTTCAAGAATTCCCTCTTGGACATGGTATGCCTCCCTACAACCTTATGGAAGACATGAGAAGTAAAGGTCCAAGCATATCATGGCCTCAATTTCTTGCATTGTGCCCACAAGTTAGGAGGGAGGTAACAAAGGCAGTTAGCACCAGGAGGACCAAAGAAAATGTTGCTGTTGTTAAAATTGCACTTGCCCAAATGAATGAGGATATTACACCTGTGCTAGATTTCTATATCAAGGGAAAACTAGTTAGAAAGGGTCTAGTGGATGGGGGCGCACAAATTTGCATCATGAGAGAGGACCTTATGCAAAAACTAGGCATGCACATTCATGAGACGCCTGAAATAAAAGTGAAAATGGAAAATAATAGCAAGGCTAGGTGTTTGGGAGTTTGTAAGAATGTTCCCGTGGAAGCTTTCGGAGGAGGGTTCATTTACCCCGTAGAGAATTTTGAGTGGGTCTCTCCAGTTGTGGTCACTCCGAAAAAGAATGGCAAGTGGAGGGTATGTGTTGATTATCGTCCGCTCAACGAGGCAACAAAAAGGGATCACTTTCCCCTCCCATTTCAAGATGAGATTCTTAATGAGGTAGCAAGTAAAGAAAAGTACACGGTATGTGATGGCTACTCTGGTTAGTTTCAAATAGGTATTGCATTAGAGGATCAATTAAAAACAACCTTCATCACCCCTTGGGGTTGTTTTGCTTTTAGAGTCATGCCATTTGGTTTGACAAATGCTCCAGCAACGTTTCAACGATTCATGAACATGGTGTTTCAAGCATTCTTTGGAAAGTTTATTAGAGTATTCATAGATGATTTTTGCATCTATAGCTCTAAATCATTGCATCTACAGAAGGTAGAAGAAGGCTTGAAGAAGCTATATGATATGGGAGGTCACTCAATCCAAGCAAGTGCCACATAGGTGAGGATGACGTGATCTTGCTTGGTCACGTCATCCTCACCTATTGGCACTTGTCTCGATTGAGTGACCTCCAGATCCAGCAAAGGCACAAGCTCTCATTGAGCTACCATCACCAAAGAGTCTTAAGGAGGTAATTTCATTTATTCAAAAGGTGAAGTACATGTCACACTTCATTCACTTGGCATCGGAGTTACTTCACCCCCTCCAAAAGTTGACACAACATGTAGAGTTTGCATGGTCTGATGAGCTTGAAGAGTACTTTTCTTGTATAAAAATGGTTTTGGTGGAACTACCGACACTCATGCCTCCACGCTGGAGTTTACATTCTTTGTTAGCTCAAGTGTGGGTAAAGAGACATTGGGTCATGAATGCACTTGAAAAGGATTACACACAAGCAGAATCTATGATGCTTTCTCTTGTCTTTGCAGTGAGAAATTTTAGATCCTACCTCCTACCAAAACCCTTTATCATAAACACTACTGAAAACTTGTTTCCTTGGGTGTCATCTCAAATGACACTAAGTCCCAGGATTTCAAAATGGATTGAAATTTCAAGAGTTCCAATACTCTTTCAGAGTAGAAGATAGTGTGCATGCACAATTAGCAGGGATTTGCACCTATAGACTGTATGAAAGGGACATCAAGGTGCCTAAAGTGAAAACCCTACCCTTACCACCACTAAGGCATTTACCTAATTCATTCACCTTGTTCTTTGATGGAGCATTTAAAAAGGCTACAAGAAAAGCAGGGGGAGGGCTTGTGTTGCTTGATTCAAATGGTGAGGTTGTTATGAAAGAGCATATGAATTTGCTCGGTTCCACGAGCAACAATGAAGTAGAGTACGACATACTAATCCATGGTTTGCAGATGTGTGTTGCTCAAAAGATACGGCATCTCATGGTAAAAGGGGATGCACTTCTCATTGTGAAGCAAATTCTAGGTATTTGGGCTTGTAAGAATGAAAGGCTAAGGCAAAAGGTTCATGCCATCCGTAAACTCTTCAATCAACTTGAAGAAGTACAATTGTATCATATTCCTAGGAAACAAAATGAAGATGCTGATTTGCTTGCCCAAAAAGGAGTTGTATGTGTTGAAGGTGAAGTGCATGTCATCATGGCAGCAACAGTGATAAAGCAACCAAGGTACCAGGAGATGGAGTCATTGGCTCCCATTGTGAGCTAAATTTTAGAGGGCAAGTTTCCAAAGGGCTTCACAAAAGCTCAAAAGCGGAGGCTCATTAAGAAGGCGAGTTCGTATTTGTTTTTGGAAGGTGCCCTCTACCAACAGTAAGAAGATCAAGTTTGCAGAAGTTACCAACAACCAAGGAGATTCCAGTCATTCTTGACGGTTTGCATGAGGAAACGTGTGGTGGTCATTTTGCACAGGAACTCACTGCAAAAAAGATTTTCTTGCTGGGTATGTTTGGCCAAGCTTACACATTGATGTTCAACATTGGTGTAAAAGCTGTGACAATTGTCAGATTAATGAAAACAAGCACCTGTTACATGGTCCACGACAGTTAATCCGTGCAAATGGTCTGTTTGAAAAATGGGGCATTGATGCTATGGGTTCATTTCCAAGGACTAAAAATGGAAAATTGTACATCTTGGTGGCCATAGACTACATGACTAGGTGGGTAGAAATGTAAACATCAAAGATTAGATCGTAGCGAATCAATGGCAAAATGAATGGATTGACTGAGGCATTGATAGCTGCTACTTGCCTAGGTTCAAACATACGACGGAAAATGCATTGAAATTGTAACTTTGTGCCAACTATTACATGCACGTCTTGTCTAGCCAAAGGAATGAATGTACTATGCAAGTCCTCTTGATTCATTAACCTATCTAAAACAAGATAAAAACATAAACATCAAAAGAGACATCATAGTCTACAGTGGGAGTATAACAGGATTTGGGAATCGTAGAATATCTCTTAATGCTTCAGAACCAAAGAGGAATACAATACATTGTTGAAAAAAGATTTTCCTACCAATGTGAACATTTATCCTAATCCCTTGCACCCAATGAAACTGATGAAATTGAATTGCATGAGCAGGATTAGGAGGTGGTGGATTGGTCATGTAAAAACAACTATTTTTGAAGACTTACCTTGTGTATGATAACACACGGCTCGTCCTCAGTGGGGGCACCAAAATTGAGGCGGTCTGGGACAGGCAACAAGAAGAGTGGCCTCTAAACACACTTTGAGGCTCTCGTGCTGCTCAATTGGGTTTTTTGGCAAGCACAATCAAAGCCAACAACAACCCATAGCCAGAAACCAAACAAGAAAAGGGGCACCACCTAGTTGTAGATGCAAACTAGGACGCACGTGATATCTCCTTGTACTCAATCACACAAAGGGAGGGGAATGCAAGATAGCCACACACACCAAACACAAACATTCACCACACCAGAGCAAATTAAAGAGCACAAATCAACTTGAGAAACTCAATCTTAGCCTTAAAGACTAGATGCACACAAATCTTGGGGAGAAATAGAGAGACAACACAAAACTTGACCTTGTTGCCAATACACAAATTGTCTTAGGGTCACGGGAGCCCTCTCACCGAGCACCCTCTTACAATTGACTTTTTAGGCAAACAATTCAACAAGCCCTCAAACCACCAAGCATGAAATGGCAGAACAGACTTCAAGGATAATATACCTTCAACCACCTGATAAGCAACCTTATCAAGTCAATTTGGAGAGAAGAGTTGTAGTTGCTGCTACAATTGCACCCAAAACTATAAATCTTATTTATGCACAAGAGTAGGCTACAAGTGTGATAAAGAGTATGGCATCACTCCACTCCTCTAGATGGCATAACTAACTTCAAGATTCTCCATGCACCTATGTGTAGTGATGGAATAGAGCACTCACAATGCACACACTCTACACAACTAGGCTTGAAGAGTGGTGTGTTATGTGTGGAGAATGGTGTGGGTAATGTACTTATGTGATGTTTTACAAGGGAGAGAAGGGCTCTATTTATAGGTTTTAGAAGCCCCGATTAGGATTAGACCTAATCAAGTTTATTTGAAGAAATCAAAGATTATGCATATTTTTAATTTTTAAATGAGGGTGGGTCTCTCTTATCCTTTGCGTCACATTGATGTGGGCTCAAGGGAAAATAATTATTGAGGATGAAAGGAGAGACGATTGAGTGAATAATTTGGGAGTGCCTACTCTAATAGATAGTCAAGGGTGTATTTTAACAATAAGGTTAGTGGTTAGTGGTTAGTAATAATCACTACAAAATATTTACAAAATCATTCACCAAATGGTGAGATATATGATGAGCAAGGTTAGATAAGGGAGAAGCTTGTAAAGAGAGGTTGAAGATTTGGAGAAGTTGACATTCACCTTTTTACAGCAGCGGTAGGAGAAGCGGTCAGCATGGCAAAGTTACGCATGTCGATGAAGCTATGTTATCTTGAAACCTTGGAGAATTCATGATAAAAACCTTAATTTGTAGAGGGTAACCTTGGAGTTTTTTTGCTTTTTTGGAGTTCTTTAGAAAGCTGAAGAGGATATGGTAATATGGACATATATGTAGAGAGAAAGGGGAGCACATAGGGGTGTAGAAATGGAGGATGAAGGCTATGGAGGTGTGAGAGAAGTGGCAATGGTGAAGAGGGTGAAATAGGACATGGGCGTTGGAGGTTTGGGAGTGGGAAGGAGAGGGAGGAGTGTGTAAGAGTGAGTAGGTGTGTGGAAGGGTGAGAAAATAGGAAGATTGTTTTGTGTATGAGGTGGCAGTTTTGAAGTCGGCCATAAATTTTATGTAAAATCGCCATTGACTTCAAATTTTTTGAAAAATTATGAAAAATACCTCAGCTCACGCGCTACATTTTTCTTTTGAAAGTATCCTCAGATTCGAATCAGAAGAGGGTGCCAAAATTCGAGCAAAAAGCTATCCCTGCAGCGCCTCATAAGGCTTGAAGTGGGCCACTATTTAATTCTTTTTGTAGTCTTCCACGTGACCCCCCCATACATCAACCATGACATAATATTTCCAAGGAGCTTGCACACATGTAAGGTATATGATAAGTATCAAATATAATATATACTTGTGGGGTAAGAAGATAGGCTAGCTAGTCATGAAAAATGGACACATGGGATGCATGGTGGAAAAAAATATATAAAATAAAAGGAGTAAAATCATGAGGGAAGGGACCCTCAATTATTCTCTACTTTGAGTGATTTATGGAATTTATTTGAAGATGAAATCTATCTACTTGTGAATATTTAACTGGAAGGGATGGAAAAAATTATGACGAAAGCCGATAAGGTTATTGGTAAATTCTTACGATGAAGTCACATAAAGGTTTTTCAAGGATTGTGTGAGTAGAGCTTAAGGGATAGAATGATAGTAAAATATGTATAAGGAATGACATGCAATGGAAGCTAGCATACTTAGGCCTGATAACACACACTTAGGAATATATATTTATATAAATACAACAAATTTGAAAAAAAAACCTTTATACTTAGGTCCTTTATTTGATAGAAAATATCTACATGTAAAGAGAACCGTAATATTATAAATTTGTTTTTTTGTCTCCCAGCCCAATGATCGCTCAATGATTTGATAAAAAAAATGTGATAAAAACCCTAAATGCATGCACACTATTTATAATGAAAAAGCGAGCCTAGTCATTGTGCTAGGGTGTTTTTGTGGGGTGAAGGGGCTTCTTAAAATATTTTATGGAAGCCGAAAAAACGGCTATCAATACGAAGACAATGTCTATCTGTCAAAGATAAAGAGCAAAAAGATAAAAAGAAAGCTGGAGTTGGGCTTTCCGAAGCCAGCAGACTATATGCCTATTGCAGAGGTAGCAAAGCGCTCTTTGGTCCAACCAAAGGTGATTCCAATTATTCAAAGTGCAGAGCCTGTTGAGGTAAGACCTACTGTTGGTTATGTTCCTTGGAGATTTCCAGTTTGTGATGTGCATGTGCCAGGGATGGACGAGCTTGTCAAAGAGGATAAGCTCCATCTCGAGATGAACCAAGACGCAAAAGCAGAATCAGATGTGGAGGTTCCAGTGACGCTTGAAGAGGTAAAGCCTGTTCTTGTGGAAAGTGTGCATGAAACAATAGCAGAATGCAATGGGGTTGTAGATACCGAGGGTTTTCAGGAGCTGATGAAGAAAGTGAGCAAAGTGAGGAAGATGGTCAAGCTTTTATGGTGTAGTAGATGGATGAAGATGCAGGTACGAAATCGGTTTATGATGCCGATGATGATGAAGATACAAGCTTGAGTAGCTGGGAGACAAGCGAGGAGAATAGTGCAGATGAGTCCACATCCTTTGGCAAAGAGACAAAGTTTGAGGAAGCTAAGCTGGTAAAGGTAAAGTTGCCCTCTTATGTGTTTGATGATATGGTAGTAGCCCATGTGCAAGAAGAACAGGGAACAAAGCAACCCCAGATTCTTGATAAAGACCGAATGGTGTGCTCTAGTCCTACAGGTGATAATATGCAGGTGAAGGTGGTGTGTGGGGCCATGCTAATGGCCATGCTGATGAAAGTAGCGGTGGAATGTGCCATAGTGGTGCAGCATTTTGCCACGTAAAGTCAAAGTGTTTCAATCATAGAAGGTGGCACAGGTAGATATATGCACGCTAGCAGAAGGGATGACAAAAGGCTAGAGCAGCTATGAAGATCATGGGATGACAAGCAGCAACGGAGGTGTATGATTGATGCGGTTTATAGGCCAAGGAAGGCTCCATAAGGGGATAATTTGAGTAGCAGGTGAAGGAGATGTGAGGTGTAGTCTTTGAGTCCAGGAATATGGAGCTTGAAGTGCTACAAGAGCAGGTCCAAACGGCTCATCAAACCGAGCTACGGAGCTCAAATTATTGTAGGTTGAAGGTTCAGTGTGTTGCAGACTTTTGCCGGACAGGGCAGCTGGGGACAGGTGGTCCAAGTGGAAGTCAGGGTGTAGTCTTGTAGTGTTTGATTTATGGAGCCTACAAGTCTTTTTAGATTGTAGATTAGAACCACAGTTTTCATTTTACGGCCAGTTGAAGTTTTGTCGGGGGCTAGGTTGGTGCCTATCTGACCACATGGGGAATTGTGCCATCTGGCGTCTTTTGAGCCTCGACAAAGTTCTAGAGCAAGGTATGCATCATACGGGGCTATCATGAATTTACTGATGTCAAACGAAGCCCGAAGCGGAAAGATACAGAAGCCGGAAGATTGGGACTTGTTCGGGATTGGTTACAAATGCTTTGCTCGGTTTTTGCAGCCTCGATTCGAGGGCTTTGACAACTGTGAAATGCGATGAGGTTGGATGGGTTTGAAGTCGATAGCATGAAGTTACGATTGGGCTTTGCGGTCCGGCAACCCGACACCAGAGACACAAATGGCCAAGCTCTAGAATTGGAGGTCCTTTATTTTTTCTCCCTCATCAAATGGTTTTTTAAAAAGGCTTTGGGGGGCTTGGACCTGGGGATGCCATGTGGCAGGCAAAGCAAACCCACATGCGTGGTCCATTTGGAGACTGGGGGTGTATCACCTGGGCCATGAGCCCTCTTGAGGCATGTAAAGCGAGGAGTGAGCTTGTGTACTCCCCAGCGATGGCTGCCCGTAATGGGAATTGTTTGTTGGCGAAGCGCGTCCCTGTAGGGGCGGCACTAGGCGGTGATTTTGGCCAAGTGGCGGTGCAAGGGAGTATAGCCGAGCGGCCGGTGGCTCTAAGCGGCTTAGCGTAGTGATGATGTGGCACACATAAGTGCCTGTTCCCATGAGGGCTTCTTTTGAAAGTTAAAGGGGTTCACCTCCCCCCCCCCCCCCCCCCCCCCCCCCCTATAGAGACATGGCTATTGCCCATGGAGGGGAGGGGTCCCGTAGTGAACGAAATTAGAGAGAGGAACCTCCCAAAGGGACCAATCCCGCGCAAGAGAGAGCGAAGGTAGGTTCAAAAGATTCAAGGGGCTTAGCCCGCCACAAAGGTCAGAGGAGCCAAGGTTGAGCAAGAAGGAGAGAGCCTATCCAAAAGGCATCCATAAGTGCCAATGCAAGGTTGGCCAAATTGGACAGGTTGCACCATGTAGATACCAAACACTAAGAAAGTGCCAAGTGGTGGCCATGTAAGAAAACTTCTAAAGGAAGCTCCAGTTAATTGTACGAGCTAGATAACTCCTTGTTTTTTTTCCGTTTTAGCCTTAGCCAAACATTATAGAAGGGGGTAGACGTTCATTTTTTGAGGTCTTTTGACCAAGAGGCATTTTTTGCCATTAGGGTCTTTGGGCCAATCGGAGGTTTTGTCTGTGTAAGATTTTCAGCCATTGTTTTTGTTGCCGAGGTTCATGCCGGCAAGGGATTGGTTGTACATGGTGTTGTTAATGCAAGAGGGCCATTCTCTTTTGTTTATGGGCATCATTTCCCCTTCCCTCTTCTCTTCTCTGCTTGTGCGCGTGTGGTTCCGGGTGTGTGTCGACGTGTGTGCCCCCAAGGTTTGTCGTGCAAAGAGAGGTAGAGAGAGGCTGTGTGGTTGTGGAAGGTTGTGAATTGAGAAGAGCGGAGAGATTGGATCGGTTTGGTGCATTGCAAGGGGTGTGTGTGTGGGTATGTGCAAGTGGTGGTTTGCTTGCGGGTAGTGTCCAGTTTTGAAGGTGAATTCTAGTGGATTAGGGCACTGCATTACCCTGGGCTATAGTAAGGCATTGTGTTGTGTGCTGGGTGTGTTTCCCTTTCCCCCTCTCCAACGTGCATGTGTTGAAGAAACCTAAACAAAAAAGCGGTTGGTCCGTTATCCATGATGCGTAGAGTATAGAGTTCTCACTTATACCCTTACATGCCGGTGTTGACAAGTCAACAGATCCACAAGAGGTCATCGCCCTCCATAGGCTCCACCTTCCCTTCATTTCTCAACACATATAGAGTGATGGAGACGTGTTTGACCACTCCTATCCTTTAGCATTTGGAAAATAGGATTTTTCCAATTCATCTCAAGTGATGTTTTCTCAATGAATGCAATGTAGAAGGCAACATAGAGTAGAGGGGTGAGATGCCATATGTCCCATTTTGGTTGCATGGAGAAGACCGGCTTCATAGTCAGTTTCATAAGTATATCACTACAAGAGGCTATTCATATTAGCGACGCTCACACAGCGACGCTCAAAAAAAAAAAATCTCGGCGTCGGTATGAGCGTCGCTATGAATGTCGCAAATTTACAAGTAAATTTGCGACGCTCATAGCGACGCCGGCTGGACTAAAAAAAATAACAGAGAGCGCCAAAAAACTCAGATCTCAGATTTGAGTTTTTCGATGCCCTCAAGCAAGGAGCAAGTAACGCTCTCCCTCTCTTTCTCTCTCTCTTTCTTCTCCCCACACACACACACACACACACACACACACGAGGAGAGGAAGGAGAGGCAGGTATGCTCCTTCCCTCTCCTCACTCTCATGTTCCCTTCCCCTCTTTCTCTCTCCCTCTCTCTCTCTCTCTCTCTCTCACACACACACACACACACATAGTGTTTTTGAGAGAGAGAGAGAGAGAGAGAGAGAAAGAGAGAAAGAGTACAAAAACGCACACACACATACATAAACAAAGAATTCACACACACATTGAGAGAGGAAAAGAGAGAGAGAGCATGCATAAACAAAAAACGCACACATTGAGAGAGAAAAAGAGAGAGAACATGCATAAACAAAAAACGCACACATTGAGAGAGGAAAAGAGAGAGAAAACATGCATAAACAAAAAACGCACACACATTGAGAGAGAAAGAGAGAGAAACTAATTTAACGTCGTAGGAAACTAATTAAAATTAAAAGACCTAAAGATCTAGCCGACGAGGAGTTGAACTCAAGACCTATTATTCAAGAGGGAAATGGCATAACCAATCTATCATACTTGGCATGGGTGATAGAAAGGTTATACCATTTATCTCTTTTTATTGGCACACACATCCACACACGCGCACACACACAAGAAGAAGAGAGTTATAACGTCGTAGGAAACTATTCTAAAAGACGTTAAAGATTAGGTTAGATGTAGACTTACGTTAAATTAGATTTAGGTTTATTTAAGTTAAATTAGATTAGATTTAGGTTTATTTTTAGTAAGATTTACGTTTATTTACGCTAGATTTAGATTTACGCTATATTATATTAGATTTAGGTCTCCATAGACTGCGATGCCTGCATGAAGCGGGTGAAGAAAGCCCTCAATGGAATATAGGGTATTGCTGCCTTCACTCATGGTGGGCTCCGTCGATCCAAAAGTACTGGTAAAATGTCTTCAGAAGATAGGGAAGAAGGTGGATCTTCAGGGCGGCAAGAGTCATTACATCCCCGACAATGACCATCTAGACAACCTCTAGTCATTCAACAGCAACTTCAAAGTTAGTAACAAGAGCAAGAACGGTCCAAAGGGCCAATTTCTGTCGTCAGATGTGGATGGAGATGAGGCAGTGTCACCGCCGGAAGTTAACTCTCACATCTTTAGTGATGAGAATGCCAACTCTTGCCGAGTTATGTGAAAAATTATGTGTTAAATCAGTTTTAAGGTTCTTATTATCCCTGTTAGTTTAGTTCTTTGTTTTTAATATAGCATAATTTACGTTAGATTTAGATTTATGTTATATTAGATTAGATTTAGGTTTATTTAGGTTTACCCACACACACACACACACACACACACACACACACACACACACACACACACACACACACACACACACACACACACACACACGAGAAGAAAAGAGTTTTAACGTCGTAGGAAACTATCCCAAAAGACGTTAAAGATTAGGTTAGATGTAGACTTACGTTAAATTAGATTTAGGTTTATTTTTAGTTAAATTTACGTTTATTTAGATTTACGCTTATTTACGTTAGATCGAGTCCACGCAAGAATTACTTATGGTTTAGGGTTTAGAGTTAGACGAATAGTGAAAAGATCTACTGTGAAAAGATGTTAAGATGCTGTGAAGTGCTACACCTAGAGAAGAGGCAAAGGGGTTTTGTCCACTACATGCAGTATCATGTAGACGTGGGTCTGTAGATTTCTTGTACCCACAAATATAGGTATTGACCAATAAAGACGAGATTATAACCCGGTGGTTCTGATCTCCGTGCACCTCTAGACCGAGGTGTGCGGGGATTGGACATGACTAGAGAATGTGAGGTAGAGAGAGAGAGAGAGAGAGAGAGAGAGAGAGAGAGAGAGAGAGAGAGATAAGATGAAGAATGCCAATAGAATATTAAATTTGTTGTCCAGGTTATAAGATTTTTATCCTCATTATGAGTAGTGACGAGGATGTGGGACCGTCCAACCGAAACACCTATCTCTCAACGAGGGTCTTATGTCCTTGTAATCAATGCAAGCATGATGTGCGACGGACAAGACGTGTTTCTTTACAACACGTTCGCAAATTTGGCGAGTTCGATCCATCTATTATAGATCGAGTTGTTGCCAATTATAACTCGTCGGACTCTGACGCTGGCCAACAAGCAGCAATCTTGCAACCCAATAGACGTGTTCGCAGGCGCTTTGGTCAAGCAGCATATGTGAGGCCACAAGATGTAGCCTTTGACAGCTTGGGGGATGATCATGCAGATCACATTCCCAACGAGGCAATGTTTGAGCCCGAGATTGATGAAATGATCGAGACGATCATGGATTCAGAAAGGCTTATCTATGATGATATGAAAAGTGAAGCCGATACGCCATTGTATAATGGAGCACGTATGTCTAGATTGAAAGCACTCCTGGTTCTTCTCAACATGCAGGCAAAGTTTGGATGGAGTGACACTAGCGTCACAGCGCTTTTCAGGTGATCTATTACAATTAGTTTACTTTAATAAAACTCTAAATGTATAATGACCTGATAGATTTTTACACGACTGTATCGTATTTTTATGTTGTGTAGATTGCTTAAAGAGCACATACTACCAGCTGACAATGTGATGCCAGATTCCCGAGATGAAGCAAGAAAGATTTTGCGAAACTTGGGGATGGATTACAATTCTATCCACTCTTGTCCTAATGACTGCATTCTTTTCAGAGGGGAATACATAGACATGGAGAAGTGTCCGAAATGTGATTCCGAAAGATATCGAGTAGATCTCCACGGGACAAAAAAGCCACAAAAGGTTTTGCGACATTTTCCTCTGCTTCCTCGCATCAAGCATTTCTTTGAATGTAAGTCCATGGCCGCCCTAGCATCATGGCATGAGGAGAATAAATCTTCGGATGGTGTGCTACGAATTCCTGCAGATTGCGCAGCCTGGAAACATATAGATGGAACATGGTCGGATTTTGCCAAGGAAGCTCGAAATTTGCGCTTAGGCCTGGCTATGGATGGCGTAAATCCATTTGGTCAAAGATCAACATCTTACAGTGTATGGCCCGTTGTCATCGTCAACTACAACATTCCCCCGTGGTTGACTACAAAGAAGGGGCACCTATGGCTAAGCTTGATTGTGCCAGGGCGATATAAAGTGGAGAATATGGATGTGTATCTTCGTCCACTATTGGAAGAGCTACAACAATTGTGGATTGGCATAGAGGTGGTGGATATGAGCCGACACACAAGACGACGGAATGCTTTGATCAGAGGCATTCTAATGTGAACCATGCATGACTATCGCGGGCTAACAGAATGCGCAGGTGATCTATTGACACTCCTCACTCAGACACTGTAAATCTTGTTTTTTCCCATAGTTGATCTATTATCATGTGTATACATGCAGGGCTTCAAACAAGCGGATACAGAGCATGTGTCACATGTGGACCTAGACTGAATGCACGTAGGGCGCCCTCACTAAAGAAGCAAATCTACGAAGGTCATCAAGCGTATCTTCCAGAGAATGATGTGTTACGCGACGGTTTTTTGGGAAGAGAGCCACCAAGGATGTCTGCACAAGCATGGTTAGAGCAGAAGGAGATGTGCGATGATGGATTGCCTCCAGGGATGAAGAGACTATGGTACAAGTTACCATACTGGCCCCGACTCATGATCAATCACTTGCTCGATCCAATGCACATATTCAAGAATGTGGGTAATCTACTATGGGACCATCTGACCGGCAAGAAAGATACTTTGGGAGCCAGAGTTGACCTTAGGAATGTGGATCGTATGGAGCAATATTGGCCGCAAACAGCGTCTGATGGATCCATAAAACTCCCTAAAGCACCATGGATTTTTACAGGAGCCCAAGAACGCAAAGTAAAAGAGACCATTCGATCTTTGCGGACCCCCACTGGCGTAATGCACTCGCTCCGAACGTGTTTTACTAAAGAAGGAAAGCTTACCGGTTTGAAGTCACACGATTGGCATAAAATGTGTCAGGTACGTTCATAGTGGACTTTAATATCATTGCATAAAATGTGGACTTTAATATCATTGCTGCACATACTTTACAGTTTATTTTACCGGTTGCCATTGAGGGATGTTTGTCTCTCGACATCTGTAACACAATCTACAAACTTGCAAAGCTGGTGCAATGGATCTCACAAAAGGAGATCAACGTAGACTCCCTACCATTCGCCAAACTAAATGCTGCGGAGCTTGTGTGCATGTTTGAGAAACATTTTCCTACTACCATGCTAACCATTCAGGTGCATCTTCTTGTTCACATAGTTGATGAGGTGGAAATAGCTGGCACAGTTCATTCCAGATGGATGTTCTTCTTAGAACGTTTCATGAAAACGCTTAAGGGATATGTGCGTCAAAAGGCACGTCCAGAGGGTAGCATGGCAGAAGGTTGGTTGGTATCAGAGTCCCTAGTGTACATTGGAGAGTGGCTAGATGGATTTGATAAAGCCCGGGACACGCTATGGCAAACCATAGATGATGAGCGCATATCTGGGATTGTCATGTGCAATCTCGGTGTTGAGAAGAAGATGACGGAAGATCTAGAGGCTAAAATCAACCGATTTTACATGCTTCACAATCCAGTGATGCAAAAGTGGATTTCACAATATGAGGATGCAAAGCAAGAGCGACAAAGGGCACGAATCGAGTGGAGACGGGGAAGACGACCACTGATGCACTATCCGACGATTCTGGAGAGCCTACCAACATTCATGAGCTTAAGATGGTTGCACAACCAATTGAAAAGCGCACAACAATGCGGTGACAAAGTGACTGAGGAAGAGTGGGAGTACTCTCGGGGTTGCGCGACCAAGGTAAGTTTGCAATGTACGACTAGCTAGTGACTTTATTTCTAAACGTTTGAATGGCCACTCATAATCTTTGTTCGTTGTAGTATAAGTCATACACAGCATCATGGTGTAAAGGTCGACATTTTAGGGTGGAACGGATCGACAAAAAGCGTTTTACTCAAGATTGTGGAATCATGGCAAAATTTGAACAGTCTAGTCGACGACGTTCCTCTGATGCAGATCCTGTGGTGGCGGAACTCACTTACTTCGGCACGCTACAAGAGATTTTGAGGATCGATTACAGATGATTTTTTGTTGACTTGTTCGACGTGCAATGGTTCATAATAATCATGGAGGGTCGCAACGCTACTGTGCGTAGAGGAGAGTCTGGTTTTCTTGAGGTGGATTCTACTAAGAAATGGACTGACCTAAGAGACACTTTCGTACTACCCGAGCATTGTGAACAAGTAAGTATATATGTAAATAGTTAACATCCCCCTTTTACAAGTTATGTGCTTGAAAGCTCTCATGTAAGTTATGTGGCTCTGGCAGGTAATATTTCATCCTACAAAGTCTACATCAAACTGGTGGTACATCATAGAGGCAGCCCCTCGTAGTGCAAGGACGTATGAAGGCTACCATGTGCCAATCACAACGGCATCAATGGAGGAGATCAGAGAAGATGCTCAATCAGAAGCCGCTGCGGTGGTGCCAGACGAGCATCAAGATGCTACTACTCTATATGGGGTGCATGCAGAGGAGCTACAAAATAAAACAGAGGATATGTGTTTAAACGGAGAGCTCTATATAGATATAGGAAGTTATGTTGAGTTATGTGAGGATGAGAGAGAGATCTCTTAAAGCCACAAATATTGTATTTGAACAATTTTGCTCCGTGTTGTAAAAGCTCTGGCTCTCTAAGTACCTTCCAAGGTGTATAACGCTCTTTTCTACTCGCGCTCACATCTTTTGATTGAAAATTCTGAGTTTTTGACTTGCCTCTTCTATCACTCAATTCATTGCGTCATTACGTCATTGTATTTAATGGTCTTTGCGTCATTGTCTACTCTATTCATTCAATATTAAGTTTAAATATTCGTGTGTTTAATGCAGGTATGGATGATGAGGAGTTTCTTTCTTCTTTGTCACCGCAGCAGAGACAGTGGTATGTGGAGCGTCATCGCTCTGGCGCATCATCGCGCGTTCCTACTCCATCCGCATCTCCCTCTCTTTCGGAGCATTCGGCGCGCTCCGAAGCTTCGACGTCGACGAGACGATCTTCACACTCGTCTAGACACTGGCGCTCTAGTGGTGGCGGTGGCGGTTGTTGTGGGGATTCCGCCGCTGATGCCTCCACACCGCCTCGTGTTCAACGAGGCTCTTTACCCTCCCCTTCTTTGCCCGCCCCCACACCAGCCACAGCATCGCCATCTACGCCAGGTTTTGCACGGCTGACTGTTCCTAGCAGCTACACACCTCTACCTACTCCGCCAGGAGCCACCCCACTCGACACTCCTCGCTTCGGGGCCCAAGCGCCGATGGAGACACCTGACGTCTGTACCCCCATCGACACGCCGCTAGAGACCCCTGCCGGGACACCCAGGTTCACGCGTCACCGGCCAGAGGGCTTGCCTTACTCCGTCGACTTCAGCGACGGCATCATCATGGATGATGACGGCAAGAAGGTGATCTCGCGCATGCGTGGTCTTTGCTCTCAGTTGTTTAGACACTACATACTAAACAAATGGAGTGAAGTACCAAGTGATTTAAAAAACAGAGTCATCAACATACTTCATGATGAGTTTCCCGTTCCAACACGGGATCAGAGCTTCAATGAAGACCTGATGAAGATTCGAATGCGCGAATACTGCAAACACAAGCGTTCCGAAGTGCAAAAAGCAATCAAGCATGGGTGGAACAGGCCAGATTGGCTGGCCAAAGAAGATTGGAAGAATGCGAAGAAAGCAGCACGCGAGAATCCCGACAAGTGGAAGCAACAAAAGGATGCAGCCAGAGCGCGAGTAGAGGCAGGGAGCTCGCACCACTTGGGGAGCGGTGGATGGGCATCATTTGAGGCCGATTTTGTAAGTGTTTTCGCATTGCTCTTTATGTTCGATAGTTTAGGGTTTATGAGTTTTCTAATTCTAACATAATGAAATCTTTGTATGTTTTGATAGTGGTCGATGACAGGACCTGATCCCACACCGTACGAGCATGAGTACGCAGGCAGGAAGGGCTTAAACGCCCTGATGGACATTCTCAGTTCTCGCGACGGCATGGTTAGTATTAGGGTTTACTCTTTTCTATTTTTTGTATTGTTTTATAAATGTCGTTATATGTTTATACTTACTGAAAGTTGTCTTATTGTCTTTTTTTGCAGAATCCGACAGATACGCCACTTGGACGCGATGAGACATCTGACTAGACGACGTCAGTTTAGCCGTAGCTAGAGAGCATTAGTTTAGGGTTTCTCATAGCTTATGTATCATGAGACGGATTTTATACGTCTTTTTGAACCATGTATATTATTACATTTGTCACCGCAGTTCATTTTGCCAATCAATTCTTTATGCCTATGATGTTGTACAATTGTCATTATTACATTTGCGAATCAATTCATTTTGCCTATGATGTGTACAATTGTCAATTTTACGCTTGTCAATTTTGCAAACAATGCGTCTTGTGGGTGACTATTTTGGGTCTATTATCTACCCTTGCACTTTTTTTTAAAAATGAATCAAGTACAATATGGTTGATGGGTGGCAGGGCATTCAATGCCCTGTCACCAAAAAAAAATTCTCTCGGGCGTCGCTATAACCGTCGCTATTTATGGCTCTGTAGCGTCGCTATAGACTTCTGTGTAAACGTCGCTATAACCGTCGCTATGACCGTCTCTTTATAGCGACGCCTATAGCAACGCTCTCGTAGCGACGCTATTAGCGACGGTTTTAGCGACGTCGGGGGTTATAAAAACCCAGTGTATTTCCGTCGCTAACAGCGTCACAAGAGCACACAACCTCTTGTAGTGTATATTTATAGATTTTGATAGCATAGTTTTTAGACCAATGTGAATAAGAAAACCCTTAAAATTTGGATCTATTTTATCAAGACCAAAGATTCCGATCGACCTTTGACTCCAACAAAGATCGAAATGGTGACATACCAGGGATACATCATAAAGAGCATTGCAGTGTATCCTTCCACCAGTACACCCTTTTGTGAGTAATATTTATAACTCTGAATTATCTTTCTAAATTAAAATAATTTTCAAATAAGCTTTTGATTGTCAATTGGTTTAGTTTAACTTGTATGAATGCAAGAGGTTCACTGTGAGAGAGGTCTCGAGCTTGTCGTGAGAGAGGAGGGCAGTAGGAGGATTGACAAGCAGCAGATATGCGTTGCATCGTCTACATGTTGGGAGACAAGAGGATCTAGATACATAACCGTAGTGGCATTTAGATAAATGATCATATATACACATTGACATTGTATATATATATACATTGATTATCTAAATATTTAGTTTACTTCAATAAGTTCTAATCTACTTGTATAGTACTGTCAAAAGTTTCTTCATTCATATTCGGTTTGATTCAATCGTTTTTGTTTGTACTGTCAAGTTTTTTCATTATATTCAGTTTACTTCGATCATTTTTTTTAGTCGCATAGTGTCAAGGAAGAAAGGACCATACGTTGATCATTCATACTTTCAATTTTGTGTTCGTGTAAATTCACCGATTTTCTTTTGTTGTAATATATGTACAACACTCCGGAGTGTGCACTTTTTGTTTTGAGAGTGTGAGTGTGTGTGTGTGTGTGTGTGTGTGTGTGTGTGAGAGAGAGAGAGAGAGAGAGAGAGAGAGAGTTGGTAGGAAAATAATGATCAAACGCCTAACCAAACAACGCACCAAAAGTGGTTACTTTTAACGTCACTTAAACGATGACGATCGTTGCTTAGACGATGGCTTTTGGCATCACTTATAAGACGTTTTGGCATTGCTTTTTACATCGCTTAAGTAACGTTTCTATAATGATGTTTTTTCGTCACTTATCTTGGTACTGAATAGTTGAAGTACTCTTATCCACGTTAACAAATGTGTATTTATTTGAATCTATATTCAAAGCAAAGTTGGTTGTACTCAGTGGAATGATTGAAGGATATCAAACTGTACCGAATGCATATCTATCATCTATAGATACTATATAATAGGCCCGACCAATTTTTGGTTTTGGGTTGATTAAGGGGTATCTTTAGAGATGCTTTTTGATGGCTTTGAGTGAAAAATGAGGGAGGAGACACGTTGAGGAGAGAGAAAAAGGCAATGATGTCAGGTCGACAGACGGCGTGGTATCTCAATATGGGGAGGCGTGGAACGTAGGCGAGCAGTGAAGAGGGATGCCGATGCTTAAGATGCAAGATCGTGGATGATGGGCTTGCAGCGATGATAGGGAGCTGCAATAGGGGAATGTAGAGGGGACTTCAGCAGTGTGCAGAAGCGAAGCAGGAGGGAGGTAGAGCAAGAACAGGATGGCATTATTTTGCTTTTAAGGATCGTCGTAGGCGCGCAGGCAGACGATTGTTTGCATGACGATGATGGCGAATCCTCAGCACTGTGTTGCGTTCAGGACTGTGGCGATCCCTGAGGACTGTGTGGGATGGAGCTGCGACGCCTGCGCATCAGCTCGGCCAAAGGTGATGGAGACGGATCACTTTTGGGGGGGGGGGGATTCGTGCGGCGCTGCAGAGGGTTGGGAACCTTGCTAAAGAGTTTCTTCATAGGGAAAATTACCAAAATACCCCTCTAATTTGTGGAAGTTCCCAAAATATCCCTCAAATTTCAAAAATTCTTAAAATACCTTCAATATTTTGTCATAAATTTTTAAAATGCTCTTTAAATTTTTCCAAAATTCCCAAAATACCCTTGATTGTAAGAGTAAATTTTTCCAAAAATAAATTATTTTGTAAATTTTTACAGAAAGAGTAATTGTCTATCGTACAAGATGTTAAAACTACAATTTGAGTTGGTTACGTAGGCTTTGGAGATGAAATGTTTCATTCTTTTTGACATAATTGTCTTTCTGCGATGGTAATTGGTGACAAATTACATACCAAACATTCAAAAACGGATCTCAATTATAAAAAACGAATGAAGATTAGAAAATCTTGAACAATCTAACCAAAATAGATAAAGAGTATTATGGGAATTTTTGAAATTTGAGGGGTATTTTGGTTATCAGCAAACCGTCTATCAGAAAGCTTGGGAGGCAGTAAATACAAAGACATGCGCGGAAGAGGGTTCACCGAATGATTATTTCATGAACTAAAATTATGTAACTAGGGGGGCTTGAGGTTTTCTTTGAACTAATGGATTGATTATAAATTGGGGATTAGGATCACTGGCGGGCGTGAGGCAAAGTAGGTTTTGCTGCAAGAGCTGGTGGACTTAATTTAAATTTTAAGCTCTCCACCTGAGGCGGAGTACGAACAGGAGGCAGGGACAGTACAGCTTCTCGCAAGTAGTTCAACATTTGTATTTCATGACTGAACCACCATTCACCTTCCAGCTGCTCTCTTCCGTCTTCTCTAGGGATGATGTCTCGGAGTTGAGCTTGGAAGTGATACACCTTATGCTCCAGGCCCAGCATGTGGAGAAGATAGGCCGCATGTAGTCTAACCCTTTGGATGTACGTCTCAGTAAAGCCTATTTTAAAATGTGATTGATTTGGATATATATCTAGGTGCAACAGTTTTTTGAGCTCCTCTGCAAGCTTTTCTTCTAACGATTCGTTAGAAAGCTTCCAGGAGCTGGCCATTGCCTTATTTGCTGTAGGCGATCTACTCTCACTCTCTCGCAACTTGTCGTAGAAGAATATCAGCGCCCGCATTGCTGGAATTGGGTAGACGTTTTTGTGACTATTGACTAGCTTCACAATCTGGTCTAGTACAAGCTCATTGTTGCTGGTAGATGTTTCACTGATGTATCTAGGGTCAATTCTGGCTAGTACGCTGAAGCTCTGGACCGCTGCCCGGCCGATTTCCCCTGTTCCCACCATGTCTGCCATCTTTGTCAGCAGCTCCACTGGCAGCTGCTGCAACACCTGATAATTATCTCCTAATTTCAGATATGCCCATGCACCCACAATGTTCGCCGCCCCCTGCTGCACCTCCATATCCCCAGACGCCAAAGAAACCAGTACATAGTCTGCTGCCCGCTGATCCGCATGTAAGTACTTCAATAGTCCTTCATGGTTTTCTGTCACATGATTCCATCGACTTAGCTTGTTAGCATACTCTCTCCCCAGAAACACAATTGCAAACTCCATGAAGTTGAAACTTGCCTCGTTGAGGACGCCCTCCGCGGTCGCGTGATATAGAACCTGATCGAAGTACTTGAGCAGGCTCTTTTCGGCCTTGCCGGTTGGCTGGAGCTTGAGATGCTGGAAACGGAACCAGACTACGAAAGTTAGGACAGCCATGCTGAAGCAAACCATGGCATTCACCATGACAAGGATGTAGAAGATGACCAAGGAGCTGTGGACATAGTACTGCGTTGGTTGCTTGGTGGGGTAGGTGTGGACATGCATATGAACCAAGCGGATGAAGGATAAGACGATGTTGGGGGTGATGAAGAGGACTTGAAGGAGAGCGGAGAGGAGACGAAGGGGGATGGAGAAATTGGTGCTGAGTTGCGTGAGATAAGAGAGTTGGTGTTGGGAGAGGATATGGCCGGGGGGGATGTCATAATAGATGAGTAGTTGGGTGAAGAAGGCGGCAAGAGGGAGGCGCGTGCCTTCGATGAGGAGGATAAGGATGATGTAGTAGTAATCACCAGGGTGGAGGTTATCAACATATGCACCCAAGATGACAACAGTGGCCCAGGTAAGGCTCCAAAAAGTGAGGTTTTTGGCTAATTTGTAGAGAAATCCTATTACACTCGCTCCGGTGCGAGCCCACAAGAGCGACTGCTCGTATTGAGCAACGATCTTCTCTCCACCATGTCCGTCCAGTACTCTGCCGAGCAAGCGGTTGCACACTCCCTTGTCCACGTTGTCCGCGATCCTGCGAATCCAGTCTGATCTAGGCCTACTGTCGTATCCTGGGACGCAGCTGCCGAAGCAGCCGGGCTCATCTTGAGAACCATAATTCCTTGGAATATTAATAAGACAGTGTGCCTGCATGATGATGATTGCCGATGGATAAGAGAGCAAATGATAGGCCTACTTATGATATTATATATACTAGATACTAGACTAGTGGAACCATGCAAGTTCACAAGAATTAAAAAAGGTCGCCTATGGTTAGATATAGCCAGCCATAAGAAATTTCCAATGGCCTAGAAATGAATTGAACGGATGTGGTCAGAATGATCTAGCTCTTATTGTTTATATAAGAGCCAGGCGGGTAGGTCTATGGTGAGGTGGGACCAGCGTTGGGCCTACCCTCAACCCGACAGCCATATGCCCTTGTAGTAGCTTACTGTCCACATATCCAAATATAAAGTCGGATTGTTTCACAGTTCTTGTGAATATGGATCATGGTATACCTAGTCATGTTAAGAGGAAAAAAGAAAGGGGGGCGGGGGAGATTTTAACCGGCTAAATTTTTAAAATCTGGGGTTAGATTTTGAGCAAAAAACCCAGCAAATTTACACAATTTTAGTGTAAATTCCGGCAAAAGCTTCAAATTATGACCTAAGAATTGGTAGAATTTCAAGTTTGCCCTTATTTTCTCCGGTAGGAAAAATGCATTTTCTAGCCCTGCGACTCCAAAGTGCATGGGAAAGTGTAAGAGTGGCCTCGCTCGGTGCATATTTATCACAATATCATTACTCATGCCACATTCCATTTGTGATCATCAGCTAAACACCTCATATTGGTGAGATCCTTAGCTCCTTTATCTATTCTATATGTATTCTATAACAGAAGGGCGAGTGCGCTTTACACGTGTCAACAAATGCGAGATGAGGGCTAAAGTCCAAAACGAGAAGAAGAAAAAGAAGCTCCTCTGCGCACTATAAAGAGGGAGAGAGAAAGAGAGAGAGAGAGAGAGAGAGAGAGAGAGAGAGGCCGCCGAAGGCGACCGGCCGTACTAGTATAATATAAGAAATATGAGTGTCCAGGATATTATCTGAGACACGATGCTTTGTATTGATTTTATATTTCTTGGATTGGACTTTCTTTTTTGAAACTTTCAAAAACTAATTCTATCAATGCAATTTTTTAAAAGCTCTCAAAAGTTCTTTGAAATTTAAATCAAAGAAATTATTAAACTCACATGACATACATTCGGCATGATATTTTTAAAAAGTTTCCACTGTGTACTAACAAGTTTGTGGCCCATCCAAAGGACACGAATAGATAAAGAGAGAACCCCAAAAGGACTAACCTTTAGTCGAACACACCAACACTCTTTGGTCTAGAGCAATTGAACTAAATCAAACACACAACCAAAAAAGAGAGAGCCCCTTTTCTTGCTTCAGACTCTTCAAGCAAGGCCTTCCTCTTTTTCTGTCTTTGCCTTGGACTTCACTTACGAGTCCTCCTCTCCAATCCCTCTCATTATGCCACATGGCACGAGCCTTCATGGTGCTTTAGATATTCTAAAAACAAAAATAGTGTAATTCAAGTGGTATAGTCACTTGTTGAGTTGTTTGATATCTATTATGGAGCTATATATAATGCGAGAAACTTGTTTGATATAAGAAATATTAATATAATAAGTTGATGAATTCCTTAAGAGTGAGAGTAAAGAGTATACTTGTCACCACCTACAGTCTTAGCTGGTGGTCAATATCCTACAATACTAATAATCAACCATTTTCCACACTAGTCAATAGTTATAACACGACTTACAAATTTCCATTGAATGCTAGCAAAATAAAACCCTAGAGCTGACACCTTTTCGCCTTTACAATGGAGTAAAGTAGGTTCCAAGGTGAGAATAACGTCTGAAGGTGCTAATTTTTTAGCATGTGCTATCTTTTCGCCTTTAGAATGGAGTAAAATAGGTTCCAAGGTGAGAATAACGTTTGAAGGTGCTATTTTTTAAGCCCGTAGAAGGTGCTATCTTTTAGCCTTTAGGACACGTTCACACGTTGGAGTAGCACCCCCGCCGGCTAAACTATGCTCCCACTCGAGCCTTGAACGTTGCCTGCTCACTAGATGGCATTCGCACAGTGAATAGCGCAGTTCATGTGGAGGCCTTAAACCGTTTGTAACCAATGCGGACGTAAATTAAGTGAACGCAACTGGCTGTGCGCGTTTACCAACGTAAGGCTCCCACACTTTATTCATCGCCGTTGAAAGGAAAGGTTTTATAGTATTATATCTTTCTTTCATAATGTGAATGTGTTTTTTCATCATTGTACTTAGTCCCTTCTTTCAATCTCTTGAGTTCTTGTTTTTTTCTCTTTAGAAGGTTTTATAAAGGCTATATTTTCCTTCTATACACTAAATGGATCTTTCCATCATTGTAATTTGGTCCTATTATTTAATGATCACTTGACTTTTGGCTTTCTAAAACAAACCTTTAGTGTTATGCTGGGTTAGGGAGACTTTCATTGTTTTTAGTGCATGATGGAGATTTATCTTTTATTTCACATCTTGACATGTCTTTATTTTTCTTGCATTATAATGTTTTATAATGCTAAAGTGAAGCTTCACCTTGCATAATTTTAGTAAATTTTACACGCACACATATATGTTTTTTTTTTGCATTTTGTTGTTTTAGAATACTAAAGTGAAGCTTCACCTTGCATAATTATAATAAATTCTATACACACACACACACATATTAATTAGTTATTTTTATTTCACCTTTCATTTTACAACTTCACATGGCTTTACATTTCTTGCATTCTATATCTTGATTTTAGTCAGTGTTAACGTTCGAAAAAGTCTCTTTTATTGAGCGGTTACTGGTTGAGCTGTTTCCTCCTCACAAAGAAGAAAACCCAAAATATTAGCAAAAAAAATTTGAGTTCTAGAATTTTTTGACGACTTTTTCACATATTTTATTGGTTTTTCTTCCGTTTACCATGGTTTGCACCTAGCTAGTCTCGATTTTCAATCGGCTCAAGACTAAGATGAGGCAATCCTTTCCCAAACACTGATACCAATTTAATTCATCCTAACAATTTTATCACTTTCTTATTGTTTTTGAAAGCCGTCGTGACCCTTTCACTCGTTTTTTTTCCTTTATGTACTTTGTAAATTGGTCTCTCCATTTAAAGATCAAATGACTTTCTTTTCAACTTTTTGATTCAAAACATAGTTTTTAACACTAGTTCTGTAATCGGACACTCAAATGTCTTGAGACACGAAACTGTCCTGTTTTTCTAGCAACTTGTCATAATTATTTAGTGAATGTAGAAAAAAAAAATATAGGTCACGTTCATATCTTAAGTCAGCTATGAGGTGAAGAACATAGCCAAATTTTACTTTTGCTGAAATTAGTACCAAATTAGGATTTAAGATGAAAAAATTATAGAAATTTATTGCAATTTTAACCAAAAAATAAATAAATTGAATATAACTTCTCATCAAAATAAGATTTTGCATAGATTTCAAGGTGTATGGATAGGAAAAAACTTATTGTAGCAAGAAATTGAGCTTCATAACCTAGTTATGGGACTAGATTTTTGTTAGAATAAAAAAACCAAAATCTTGAAAATGTTGACAAAGAGGAAAATTTTGGTCTTTCAAGGCCTCTTTCATTAACATGATGAGGTTATGGGACAAAACCTAAGGTGTATAATGTATCTAAGGTCAATACCCATCAACTAAGCATTTTTCTAGGGTTCAAACTCATAGGAATCTTGTAATTTAAGCTCATCTTAAACAAATTGTAGTGCGTAATTTCTTGCAAAAAAATTATTGCTATGGAAAAATAATGAAAGTGTGTATATAAATCCCCCAATTGTGTCCATATGAGGTATTTGTATACAAATAAGTGAGATAAACAAAAAAATCCAAAAGTGGACTTTATTTTAAGATTGATCTTTGATAAATAAAAAATCATAATTACAACATGCGCAGTTTTTTGGATATTTCATAAATCACCAAATGTGGTTTGCATAACCATTAAAAATTATCACCTTATGTAGTGGAGTCATAGGTGGGTGAAAGCATGTTAACGTGTCGCGCTTTTTGTGCTAGTTAGCAGTTTCAAGTTAGCACGTTTTAAAAAAGTTGGGCGTCCGGTAAAATTTTTACAATTCGTATCAAAATTTGTCGGAGGTTGTACATTTGGATTCCTTGTTTCAAGAGCTTTCTACTGATATATCATATGTCATAGATCTTGGAGATGTAGCTCATGTTATTGTACTAGTTAGCATATGTCAAAATTGTGCTAGTTAGCATTGTCCGGTACACCAAAAGGCATGACAAGTTAAAAACATGCTTATAGCCAGGTCTAGTATATATGCATCATAAGACATTGTAAATTTAGATGAACTAAATGATTTTTTGTGATTGCGTTAATTGAATTTATGAATGTTGCATATTTGACCCACATGAATTTATATATTTAATTCTAGTCACAAAGGATTTTTTTCTCACATGAAAATTGCAAAAATATCAAACACATAAATAAGTAGTTACCATGGATTATTACATGCATCCTGCTCATTTTTTTCTTAGTCTAGAGTACGAGTTTTAATGAAACATTGAATCCTATTTTGCATAGGTTTTTTCCATGAGTGTAATTACTATTGAGGTTATGATTGAAAGTTAGGGATTATGATTTCTATGAGTACTTTGAATAACATTTAATAAGTTTGCAACAACATTTATTGAGATGGGTTCTAGATTTTGTGTACCATTTTATTTAAATCCGCAAAAAAGGACACTAAAGTGTCCTTTATGGTACCAAACTACTGTTAAGCTATAAATTTTTCTTTCATTTTCAGGCAGTTTATAACTAAATAATAATAACCTCTCCTTAAATATATAAAAAATTTACAACTATGATTTTTTTTCAACTTTTGGTTTTAATATGCGAATTTTACCTTGTTACTTTAGTGCTTGTATTGTTATTAGAAATTAGGTATATATATTTTTAATATTGATAAAATACATTTCAAAGGAAAAACTCATATATACATATTGCAGGTAGCGCTTGATTAAGACAATGTTGCAAGAAGGAAAGTGCCATTCATTAGTGCCATCTTCATTATTATGAGTTAGATTTTCACAAGAAGTTACTCAGGCTCATCATTCCTTAGAAATGTTTCTATAATCCAACTGTCTATGTCGTTTGATCATACTTTGATGTCAATTTAAACATCGTTGTTAACTTTAAATTCACAACCTTTATTGGAATTATCACATTACTTTCTTTACATATTGTATTGCAACTTTCAAAAACTAATTCTATCAATGCCATTTTTTATAGTTCTCAAAAGTTCTTTGAAATTTAAAATCAAGGAGATTATTGAACTCGTGTGACCCCTCCAATCCCTCTCATTATGCCACATGGCGTTGGCCTTCAAGGTGCATTGGATATTATAAAAACAAAAATAGTGTAATTTAAGTGGTATAGTCACTTGTTAAGTTGTTTGATGATGCAAGAAACTTGTTTGATGTAAGAAATATGAATATAATGATAGGTAATGGAGCAATACGATCGTGCTTGGTTGGTTAGCGCGTAGTGCTAGTCCTTGGAAGGCTACAAGTTCGTTTCTCAGACAGTTCAGCCTCCAGTTTACACTCCTTTGTGCATTGTGAGGATTCACACTCCTTTGTGTATTGGGTGGTTACGATTGCACACAGGAGGGTAGAGGGTTCCTGCACTTGTCGCCAGTGGCCACTCCGGCTAGGGCTCTGCCACAGCTATGGTGAAGCCATTCAACTCCAGAGCTGGACCGATCTCGGTGTGCGAAACAGGAGATGAATGCGATTATTGTGGCCACTTCAATCCGGTGCTGCCCTAGTTTATCATAAGAGATTATTTAGTATCCTTGTGAGTGATTATTATCTAAAAGGGTTACAATTATTAGCTATTGGGTATTATCTGTTTGTTAAGGTGTTTATTATCCCTTTGAAACTTACGATTATTAGCAATTGGGTATTATCTTTTTGTTAGGGTGTTTATTATCCCCTTGAAACTTTATTCTGACTTGGTGTCGGTGAGGCCTTTCACCGTGCCATGGTGTGCTCCTTTAAGCCGTCCTACGCCAAAGCACTGGTAGGCAAAGCCTGCAGCCCGACGCTCTGAGGGCTATTTTTGAGCCAACAAGCGATTTTGCGAAACCGGGCACCGATGATAGCGTTCAAATCTCCCTTACGAATCTGAGTAAGAAGGAACTGAAACAAAGAAAGAAGAAGGTGGAAAAAGACCTAGCAACAATCCTTTGTGCACTATCATTGAACAAAAGGTCGCGCGAAGATTCGGTGATGTAGGAGGATGCTACTGAAGTGGCCAAAGGGGACAGAGCTTTCCAAGCACTCAAGAAGGCACTCCTGCAGCGTGTCGATGTGGAAGATGCCGTTACGGTGGTTGTTCCCCCTGCCATTGTGAAAAGACAACTTGCAAAGGTTGAAAATTCCACTTTGGTCTTTGTGTTTATGGAGAGAGTTCCCAATAGAATTGAGCTCAGTAACTGGCTCTGCAGTCTAATGGTTTTGAATCAGCACAGCTAGGTAATGTTTACCCAATATATAGCAAAAGTATTCGTATCAGTTCAGTTCAACGACAGTGCAATGGTTGAGAGGGTTTTGGCAAAAAGCCCGTTGTTCTTCAATCACGCGCTGGTGTGCGTGCTCCCTTGGGACCCTATGTTTGAATCTAACAAGGCATTCAAGGATCTTTGCCCAATATGGGTGGATTTTTTCAACCTCCCCATATGGCTTAGGAAGAATTTGAAGGACCTCGCAGCTGCGCTTGGTGATCCACTTTTTGTCCCATTTGCCAGAGCCTCGGGTGTAGCAGCCAACAAGGTCTATATCTGGTGGGATTTGCAAAAGCCACAGCCAAAGAACATGGTGATGAATGTTGGGGTAGGACTAAAGATCATTCCTCTTAACTTTAACACTTTCTTTGGGGCCTGCTTCAAATGCAACAAATTTGGGCATTGTGTGAGGGCGTGTCCCGCTGAGGTGCTAAAGCCTACAGATGAGAGTAGCAAATTACAGGCTTCCCCACAAGGTGGCTCGAATAGAGTAGATCCAACAAAGAGGCCTACTAAAATTCTTGGCAAGGTAGAGGGTGGGAAAAAAAAAGTCAACGTGGATAAAGATGTGGAGAAACAAGATCATGGAAACTGGGGTAAGGGCAAGACCACCCAAAGCTACCGCTTTTCATCCACCGCTCAGCAAAGAAAAGTCACCCTAGTAATGTAGAAGATCATGATGTTTCTACAAACGGAAGGTGTGGTTGCCCTGCAAAATACGTAAATAACACGTTGCAACCCATGAAAAGCTCAAATCGCCATACCTGGCACAACCCATAGCGCATATGCAACCCATGAAAAGCTCAAATCGGCATACCTGGCACAACCCGTAGCGCATATGCAACGCCGCACTCGAACAAAGAGAGACATAGAGCGGTAGAGAGTGAAAGAACGCGTGCAGCGCACCTCCTAGAGCGGAGTGCTACGCGGGCATGGCCAGAGAGAGGAGAGGAGAGGAAAGAAAAAGTACATGGGCACTGGGTGCAATCTCCCCCCGTGCAAGAGTGACCATTTCCCTCTTGCACGTATTTCATTTATAGATTTCTTGAATCGTCAAATTGAGTACAAACTGGCCGACCGGTCATAAATGGGAAAAGCTCATAAAAGAGCACTTGAATAATAAATTGTACAATGTATATATTTCCATTCGCATAAGCCTAGCTCGGTCAAGCCTTTTCCACCTGTCAGCTGCAATAAATAGTAAAATATCAATTCCATAACATACCTCTCCATTGGAAAGCAACTGTTTTCAGTTGCAAAGATAATAAATCTACAAACAATACTTGTCAAAAACAATGATTAGAAATCTGTATCAAAACTATCATATAGTAAAATAAAAATCTATAAAATTAGACAACATTGTTTATGCTTGCCGTCATCTACATACTACCTATTCTAGTGTCCCATACCACTAGAGTAAGCAGTATATGTCATATCCTGATGAATCAAGATATCATTGGTCACACTCATCATCAATCTCATAATGTCAAGTCTTATCACATAAACACTAACGTGATAAAATAATCACCAAATCCCAATCCAATTCCGATTCGACAATATAAGTCCAAATCCAAATCACTTCCATTATGTACCCATGTAACAAAATCATACCAGTTACAGTGGTGGCCAGCCACTGCAACATGATTTTGTGATCGGTGTTGCCTAAATTGGAGAATCGACACCTGACGTGCTCCCTAAGTCGCCAAATCTGGGCAAATCTGTATTTGATATAAGTTTCAAAAAGCGTGAATTTGTATATTGTTGTTGTGCTACCTAAATCGGCGAATCTACACTAGATGAGCATTGACACACTGCCTAAATTGGCGGATATGTGTGCATGTGACCAATGGACCAAGCAAGAGATAAAAAGAAAACATTTTCCACCTATTTGACACCAAATTAGAGTATGTTCCACTAAGAAGTCACTTACAAATTGTGGCTCGATATCCTAGAGCACCCTAGCTCAAATGAGGAGCTGCATAGCTAATGAATAATCATGTCAATAAAAAATTCACACAGTGCAAGTAGGAAGCCCTGGAGGATATTCTGCATCTGAAAATGTATGTCATGTGCGTCTGTGTGTGGAGTGAGCTATAATTGAAAGAGTCATGAGTTGGATGAGGGGGGTGATGCAAATAAAAAAATAACATGCTTTATCAGGCTCTCAGGAACACTTGGGACTTGAGTAGGGTTGACTATCATCTTGTCTCTTTGTCGTTCTTGCTTAGTTAGCAGCAAAATGGCGTCTTCAACTTCATTCCAATTAGTCTTTAAGCCTTGTTCTGCATCCTTATCCTCACGTAGTAGCTTTAACTACTCTTGAATCTCTTTACCTGCGGCCTGCAAAAAGAGCTCTATCTTCTCTGAGTTTAGGGTAGCCTTTTCAGTTGTTGAAAGTTGATCATAATGACGTTCAAATTCCCTTAGCAGTTAGATAGGCGAAAGCCCCTCTTTTGGCCAAACTACCCACTCTAAAAAGTCCTCTTTGTTACCCTTTAGGAGTCCTCCATGAAATACTCTTCTTTAAAGGCAAACCCCATACTCATTTCTAATTCCCTTACATGCTCTCTAATCTCGGGAACCACAACTAGTTCAAAACTTTGCACCATCTCTGCTTCGGGCACTTGATGTAGCTCCATCTCCTTTACATACCCACAAATATACTTTGTTACATCTTTACCTTTAAATTGGTTCATTTTCTTCACCACAGATTGAAGCGCTTTGGTTGAGGAAAGCTCCCTCCTTTCCGCAGCTTGCTGTTGATGCATAAACATTGCAAAGGCTTGAAACATTTGCATTGTGAGTGGATCAAACCGAACCCCCTGTTGCTCTTTTTGCTCCATAGCTTTAAAAATTTGTTTTGAGACTCACTATGAAGCTTTTGAATGCTCACCCTAGCCTACGTTGCGTCGGGTTCACCAAAAATGTGTCAAGAAGTGCGCACTGCGACTAGGAAAGCGCGGGGCCCTGACTGTGAGTATTCGTAGCAAATTCAAGCAAGACGTAGATGATTTGAATCTAAAAAAACACTAAAAAATAACAAAACTCCAGCCATGAAAGCTCCATTTTGAAAATCAATGAACACCAACTTAAAATTCTTGTGTGTGTGAAGATTAGGTGTAGCATCGCTCCCAATTGCACAGATGCAGTGCTCGTTCGGCCTGTTAAAAACCCTAAAATTTACGCTTCCATTCTTCATCGTGACCATTTTATGAAAGCGTCACTACTTAATTGGAGAAGCCCAAGTAGTTATTTGAGGAGGGTAAACCCTAATTGGAGGCCTCACAGCCTCAACCATGTAGTGGAAGCAACATGGGACTGCACTACCACCCTGTAAAGGAATGGCTGTATCTCCTTGCTCATGTGCCCAAATGAGCTCATTCCCGGCTCTAAACCTTCCCACACAACTTGTAAAACGACGGCATCGTTGGCATTTCGATCTATTTTGAGCTATTTTTAGGCTATTTTCGACCATTTTAAGGCCATTTTTTGCCCAAATTCCCTTTTTTGTCCGTAAAAAGCCCAAACGAGCAGGGAAAAATCCCTTAATTTGTAGAAAAATCCCACTGGGCTCAAATTTCATGTTGAAACACGTCTTTTACGCCTTGGTCGAGATTGTTCCATTGAATTTTTGTAGGCAAATCGAGCGTGCCACTTTAAAACACTTGACATTTGTACAATTCTAAAGAAAAATAGGCATATATTTATGTGAAAAAACATGCGATAGTGCCATGTCCGCAGTGTCGCTTGCCCCCCAAAGCATGTATACACCTGCAACTATGGCAACCATTTTTCCATGTATCACACTATATACATCATAGCATTTGGTCCCACATAACAAAAGCATTGAGAGTGAGGTAGAAATTTTGATCTCATATCATGGAGGTGCCATAGCACGGCATCCACCCCCTCTAAACCTGCACATCCTCCGGCATGTGCCACCCATATGTTTTGCACATTCAGTTTTCATTTAAGTCAACATACATATCAATTTTGTTATCACTTGCAACGAAATCTAACGCATCATCCTCTCGTTCTTCATCCACATGCATAACATTTTCATGAGAAACTTCATTCCGACTTTCCTATGAATCAAACGGATCTGTATCACCTATTCTTTTGAATAACTTGATACTTTTTGGGAATCTTCATTTTTGTCCCATCTAGTTCGTGCAAGGTGTAAGTCGCATTCCCATGTACATGTTGAACCACATAAGGACCAAACCATCTCTTTGAAAGATTTCTTATTATTGAATGCTGGTTTTCAAGACTACTATCATACAACAACACCCAATCACTTTCCTCAATAGCTTTAGGTATGAGCCTATGCCTCTTATCAAATCTATCTTTATTATTTAAATTTGCATCTTTCAATCGTGCTACTGCATTCTCAATATCTTGAGGCCTTCTTTCTAATTGTTGTATGCGCAAAGCAAGAAGGTATTCCCTACTCATTCCATCTTCCCAAGGTAATACATTCCATGTGAGAATTACATACTCAATTGGCATTATAGGTTTCTGACCATACATCAACTCAAAAGGCATATAACAAATAACTGAGCTATGAGTTGTATGATCAGCCCATAAAGCATAAGGCAATAACCTAATCCACTATCCCATTTTACATTTGCACACCTTAGCCAAAGCTTTAATGATAGGAGGATGCCCACGCCACGATTTACCATTTCCCTCAAGATTATATGCAGTAGTGAGAGCAAGTTTAATACCCAACCTAGAGAAAAACTCCCTTGCTTTGTCAGCATTCAACTCACCCCTGTCTGCTATTATTTTTCCAACACAACCATAACAACTAATTACATCATCGAAGAGGAACTTAAATACCCCTTCTGTGCTTTTTGTTCTTAGAGCACGACCTTCAACTTGATTGGTTAAGTCTTCTCGTGCAAGCACTATGTATCTCATTTTCCATAAGCCCAATGGAATTGTAACCAGATCTACTACCCACTTGTAATGCATAGCCAATGGGTAAGTAGGGTGCAACCCATCACGGTGACGTACATTTGAATACATTTGACAGGTTTTATAGGACTCCACAAAGTGAGATACATATTTATACATACCTTTCCATCAATACCTCTCTTTCATTTTAGTAAAGGTGGCCCATACACCTCTATGTCTAGCATAAAGACTCTCATGAAACATTTTCATAAGCTCATTTTGAGCATCCTTATCATTCACGACTCTCATCGGCATTCCATTTCTTTGTTTTGGATGCTTCCATAAGTACCCATCTTTCAAAAAGTATCCATAGGCCTTTCTCAATATTCTTTTCAACTCTTGATCAATCCACCCTTATTGCCTTGTCAAAGTGCTCAAATAGCGTCCAATGAGCAACCAGTCACCTTGATATAGGTCCTCTGTAAATGACTAAAGTGCATTTGATATTCAAACATGATCACCCTTAGCATGAGAGATACTATAGAACTATGTGCCTACATCATCGCCCTCGACAACCATGTATTCTTCATTTTCATACCTTGCTCTTGAAAGCATATCCACAGCTGGATTATCTTTCCTTACAATATGCTTAAATTATGGATTCAAGGACATTATGTAGGCAATCCATCTCAACATAGCAATGTCGAGAGTTGAGTAGCTTGTGATCATTCCAAGAAGGGGTGGACAACTAGTCTCCAGTATCCACTGTCACAATTACATGTCTTCCACGTTCATAGTTTGCTTTCCTCAAAGTTGGAGACATAAGCAACAAATTCTTTAATTTTCTCATGGCATGAATATGCATTTCTTCCCATTGAAACTTTTGGTTCTTTCTCAAAAGTTGATACAAAGGTTCTGCCACATGGGCCTAATGCAGAATCCAGATAACATAAAACACGCATGCACCCAAGAACCTTTGAACCTTAGTGACATTTATACACTTCTCTCTCATTTATTTAATTACATAAATCTTTGTAGGACAAGGCCTTCTACCATATGGCCCGCACATATGTCCCACAATAAGAACTTCGCTCACACTAAACATTGACTTTTGCCCAGAAAAGGTAAGGTTCACTTCTTCCAACCTCAACAAGATATTATCACAATCATTGATGTGGTTTGCCACATACTTGTGGAACCCCCTCTAGTCCAGAACTACATCTATAATGCTTACATCACATCCTTTGAGTGGAACATCATCAAGGACAAGCATTGTAGTTTGCGGTATGAAGTCATCTAATACCATTCATCATATGTGCAACTGAATTAGTTGCCCCCTGAGGTAAGGTGCAGATCCTTACTAAACCCAAGGGTGTCCTCATGGTATTCAGGTCCCTTCTTTCCATTGCTAGTTTTAATTGATCATACCCTGAGTACAAATCTCCCATAGAATATATTGCCCTTCCTGCAAATGACTCTGCAAACTCATCGGCAATTGGCCCTATACCCACATTTTTTATTGTCACATTATTTACAGGCATATCCTGAATACAGCATAAAGAACCATTTTTCTTCGGAATTGTGAACCACCTATTTGAATATGGAGCACAAGAAGGCTCCAAAATACCGATCTTGATCTTCTCATTAGGCAACTCAACGAGTTTTGGCAAATGCGTCTTTGGAACAGGAATAGGCCTCAAGTTCCAAGGTACATGAGGGATAGTGAATATCACCATAGGAGCAACAAGGGATGGATCAACACACCCTATCTCATAGGGCTCAAATTCAAAAGCTTTTCAGTGTTTGGAAATCATGTCTTCAAAGCATATCTAGTTAGCTTTTGTCAAGCTCTCCCTGCAGCTAACCTTGAACTCCTTCAACATTGTAGCAGAAGACCAAAAAAATACAACCTTCATAACACCATGGGGATGTTTTTCTTACAGAGTGATGCCTTTTGGCCTCACCAATGCTCCGGCCACATTCCAACGCTATGTAACTTTTGTCTTCTAGCCATACTTTGGTAAGTCAATACAGGTTTTCATAGATGATTTCTGCATCTACAACTCTCACTCCCTTCATTTGAGCAAGGTCTATGATGGCCTCGCTAGGCTGCAAACCTTGGGTGGCTAGCTTAACATAGATAAGTGTCACATTGGTGAAAGCAAGGTCACTCTTCTTGGCCATGTAATTTCAACCAAAGGAATTGAGGTTGACCATAGCAAGGTTCAAGCTTTAGTATCTTTGTCATCACCCAACATAGCTAAGAAATTGGTCTCTTTCCTTTTGAGCAGGTTCATTCACTTGCTCTCTCAAGTGGTTATCCCTTTACAACAAGTCACCCATAGAGATGTCTTCCTATGGAGTGAAGAAAATGAGAAACAATTTAGCGAAGTGAAACAGATCCTGGCTTCACTTCCCACCATTGCACCCGCTAGATGGGACGATCCATTTTATGCTAAACCCAACGTAGGGAGTGATACACTTGGGGCCGTACTAATGCAGAAGGACCCCCAAACCTCTTTCATGCACCCTATCTACTTCTCTAGTCATGCCATGAACCCATCAGAAAAAGGATTCACCATGGTAGAGCACATGGTGCTTGCATTAATGTTTGCCTCTACAAAGTTCCGTTCTTATCTATTGCCTAGACCATTTGTAATTCTAACAATGGAAGAAGTATTTTTGTATGTGATGAACACATGGATGTCTCATCTAGAATCTGTAAGTGGCTCGTTAAATTACAAGAGTTTGATTACACTATGCGGTTGGAGAACTCCACCAGAGCTAGTCTAGCAGGTATTCTTACTCATTGTTACTATGAGAAGAAGATAAAGGTCAACATAGAAGGCAAAGGAGTGACACCAATGGTGGAGCTTCCTAAGCTAGAAGGGGCTCACTCTCTTTTCTTTGATTGAGCTTACAGAAGGACAGTGGACCAGGCTGCGGCTCGCATCGTCATTTTCAGTGAGAAAAGGGAAAAGGTCTTCTCTATAGGGCAGTTGCTACTCTCCCACTCCCACAACAAAGCAAAGTACGCGGTCCTAATTCTTGGATTAGGACAATGTGTTTCGCAAGGGGTTAATCACATAAATGTGTTTGGTAATGCGATGCTCTTAATAAAGAAGATAGATGGCACTTGGGTTTGTAAAAATCAAGTTTTTCTTGGCCAATTATGCCAAGTTAAGGATCTTTTAAGAAAGTTAGAAGTGGTGTAGCTATTTCATGTCCCTAGGACATAAAATCTAGAAGCAGGTGCTCTAGCCAAGGAAAGAATACAAGATGTTCCCATATGAGCAATTAAACTAAAGCTGCCCCTCTTTCAAGGTAGCGATGCTATGCCTGATATAATCAACTTCTTAGATATAGGAGAATGTCCTCAAGGGTATACCAAGGGCCAGAAACAATGGCTTGTCCAAAAGGAAACAAGATACCACCTTATAAACAACACCTTGTACTGTAAGGGCAAAGACCAAATCCTCAGGCGAGTGCCAATATCCAGTGAGATCACGGAGGTGATCTCAAGGTGCCATAATGGTGTTTGTGGCGACCACTTTGCTCTAGATATTACTAGAAAGAAGATTCTACACGCAGGATTCTCTTTGCCTAGTCTAACAGGGATGTACATCACTGGTGTAAAACATGCAGAGCTTGTCAAATATCCAGTGATCAAACACTAACCTATGAGCCATAGACTCCTACCATCTCAAATGGCCCGTTTTGAGAATTGGGGAATAGATGAAATTGGTCCTTTACCAAGGGCCCAATCAGGTAAGATGTACATTCTAGTTGGCATAGACTACAATACCCGATGGGCGGAAGCAGCAGCCACCACACATATTACATCCCAAGAAGTGGAAAAGTTCATAATTAAGCACATTTGTTGGCACTTTGGTACACCTCTGGAGATAATATCTGATGAGGGCTAGGTTGCAAAGGCGACTTGGCGGGAGAACTGATGAAGAAGCTAGGCGTCACACTCCGACACTCCACACCATACTATCCATAGTGCAATGGTCTGGTGGAAAAGGTAAACGGCATGATCTATAAAATCATCACGAAATAGGTGAATAACCACACAAATGATTGGGATAAGCATCTCATGGCTGCTCTTTGGGCCTACATCACGACATTTCGAACATCACTAGGTTTCACCCCTTTCCATCTCGTATAAAAGAGGACATTCTACCCATCGAGAAGCAGATAGATAGCTTGAAATTCATGGCTAGCCTGTTATAGTGCCCAATTTCCCATCTCGACAACCACACCTTGGATCTAGAAAGGCTTTAGCTAGATAGGGAAGATACAATCAACTACTATACGACGCAAGCAGAACGATACTGACTCACAATCAATCGAGGGATTAAGAAAAGGCGTCTAAAGAAAGGCATATTAGTATTGAGATACAACAAAAGATTTGACACTAGAAAATATAAGAAGTTTCAGCTCAGATGGGAAGGGCCATTCATTGTCAAAAGGTGATACACCAATGGTAGCTACAAATTGATGGAGGTAGATGGTCGAATTCACAAGACTAAAGTTCATGGAGGGAGACTCAAAAAGAACTTCTTAAGGTTCATGGTAGATATTCTAGTGGATGGAGAACCCTCCAACTCCACTGCTAAAGAATCAGAAGCAGAGCTAGAAGCATGAATGCCTCTAGCCAGAAGGGGAGGGCTAATGATTGCCGGCCTCCAAAATCCTCGGCCGTGGGAACTAGCCCCAATTGTGTGAGCTTTAATACGATAAAAAACCTCTTTTTTTTTGCAAGTTTCTCCCCCCCCCCTTGTCCTTGCGCTCACAGAGGGGGCCGCCACCCTTGGCACAACCCTCCTCTCTCTCTCTCTCTCTCTCTCTCTCTCTCTCTCTCTCTCTCTCTTTCTTGGCACGATCTCCCTCTCTCACTCCTCCATTATCGAAAGCAACCAACTCTTTCTCTCTTTCTCTCTCTCTCTCTCTCATCCATTATAGGAGGAAATCTCTCTCTCTCTCTCTCTCTCTCTCTCTCTCTCTCTCTCTCTTTCTATACATACACACACACACACTAGCCCAACTCTCTCTCTCTCTCTCTCTCTCTCTCTCTCTCTCTCTCTCTCTGTGTGTGTGTGTGTGTGTGTGTGTGTGTGTGTGTGTGTGTGTGTGTGTGTGTGTGTGTGTGTGTGTGTATGTGTGTGTGTGTGTGTGTGTGTGTGTGTGTGTGTTAACCGAGTCAACATCTGTTAATAGAAGCTGCTAAGGACCGAAGACATACAAATTCACATCAAAGATCAAAGTGAAGAAGCAGTAAAGATTGGAGTCACACATTTTTCACATTTTTCCAAAATGGTCACGTACTGTAAATTCCCAAATTATTTCAAGCCATTGTAATATTTTAATGTGTTATGGGCTCAATGGGAGTTCCAAGCTGTAAAGAATAGTTCACTTACTATTCCTAGGTTGCAGATTCAGTAAGTAGTGATCCCTAAAGGCCTTGGGCAACCATACATTGCATATTTTTAACCTAGTTATATAAAGTAGTGTGTAAAAGAAATTAGGGTTCTCAAGTCATTTGTTGAGAGCACTCTTTGGTGAGAGCTCTTGAGGTGTGTGGCTATGGAGTCCTTGAGCTTCTCCTTACTCATGAGACTTGATTAACACTAATCAATGATTCATTCTCTCTCACTATGCCTCTCACTTACTTCTTATGATTACCTATGATGCTTAGATTAACTAGATCTTACCTAATTAGTGGTTAATCCCTTTGATCTTGTGTGATTGCCCTCTTTTGCTTGTGTGTGCATGTAGGTTTGATTGGAGTGTGGTGCTCGATAGATCTACGTGTGTGTGCTTGCGATTAGTGTGTTGCATGATAGGATTAGCGTTGTGTGCATCTTGCAATCGTAGTGTGTGTGATTGGGTTGATTAGAGGTGAAGAGAAGTGGATATGGAGATTTCCCTTCATTGCGGGTTAGCTCCTCCATAGGCCGTGTAACATTTAATGGCCTAGTAACCTGTGTGTAGCAGAAAATAGCATGAACATAGTGAGAATTTCATTAGAATAGCTTCCTAATAAGAATAACAAGAGTGCTTGGGTGGAGAGAGCAACATAAAAGCATAACACCTAGTTAGATAGCATGAACAATAATTTCAAAAGAGAGGGAAATTAAGCTATTGCCAACAGTTGAGGACCGGATTTGGATGGAGCCGGTCCCCCCTCCAAAAGGCTTTGTATTATGGTTTCTCCCATCAAGAGAGACATTGTACAATACAATTATTTGTGTTCATTCAAGACTAGCTAGTGCAATGAAGATGGAAACTTCATGCATTAAGAAAAACACTTATGAAACACAACATCAATTCCCTCACGGTCTCTGACCCAAGACCTCACACACATTTGAAGATGGTGAGAGCTAGAGGGGTATGAGAGTAGATTGAGAGGAAGAAGGAGTATTCATACGAGAAAGATGTACATCTCCTCACATAATCACTCGTATTAGCATAGATTAGCTTAGTAATTATCATGGTAGAGGAGATGAGCATGCATTGAAGCTTGGCTCTTGGTTGGATTTGCATCACAAAGCCAAGAGTTGTTGGTGTAGGCCTCCCTTCTCACAAGCTTGGAGTAGGTGATAAGCTTTCCATTAAAGCTTGAGAAGAGAGAGAGAGTCTTCTTACTCCACACATGAGTTGTGTGTGTGTGAGAGTCAATAATGCCTTTGAAAAATCAGTCCCCCTCTCTCTCTTGGTCAACTCCTCTTGCTATTTGCTCATGCTATAGCCTCATTGGAGCTCCCCAGAGCTAGTAGCCAATGGTAATTAAGCAGTATAAGTGATAGACTTCTGACATGTGTCTCTTTTTCCCCTTTTGTGAGAGCTTTAGGTAATTAATAAATGCAACTAAACTCTCACTGGACCCTTTTGCCTGTTGGCCAATAGGAATCAGACAAGCCATTGGGCTGCTAAATGCTCATTGGTCCCCTTGGGAGACTGTCCAATAGTCTTCTAGATAGCTTAATTCGTATTGATTATTTTATTAAGTGTTTTTAAATTGATAAAACTAGATTTACTCTAGCTTAATTCTCATTGGTCCACCTCCAAGGTCATCCAATAGGATTTGAGTACACCTTGTGGACATCTGGGCTAGGGAGTTGACATGTGTCCCTCTTTCCCTTTGTGTACAAAGGGAGCTTGTGTGTGTGTGTGTGTGTGTGTGTGTGTGTGTGTGTGTGTGTGTGTGTGTGTGTGTGTGTGTGTGTGTGTGAGTTTCTCTTTCATCCCCTACTTGCGAGGCTCGCCCCCTCCTATGTATGAATGGATGAAGACTTTTGGGGCACACACAAAGCATCCAATTTCCCCAAAGTTTGACCTTTGGACACAACCTTTGAATTTTGGAACCTTAGCATTTTGGAAGTCTTAATGGGCTGAACCTTAGGGTCTTTTAAGCCCATTGTTGCACATTGCTCGTTTGCAGATGGACCCACCTTTGGATCCCTATTTTCCCTCCTCTGGATCCCTACTGTGGCCGGTCTGCTGCTTAACCAATATTATAGCTTTTTCTCTCGTGGCACTTCCCCATATTAAATGATCAGTTTAACATGACAAAATCATTTAGGAGAATTAGATATTGATTATTATGACATTGCCTCTCTCTTGAAATCATAATCCTCCTCGACTATGGGGTAGAGAAGATAAAGCATATTCATGAGTCCTTTTTCTTAGCGTGTAGAGGATCCCTGTGTTACCCTACGACATTGTTTCAGAATGGATGACTAGTCCATTTGGTGCTTGAGAGCCTGAGGCTGCCACAAGAATGTCTGCACATTAGTCCTATCAATCTTCCATAGTAGAGTGACAAGCTCTACTTAGTGTTCAGGAGACATCGTATCTACAAACTTGATCTAAGCATGCCTACTACTTAATTTTGTGCACAATAAAGAAAGAGAGTCTTGTAAGACAAAAAATTTGTTCATTTTTAACTTTTTGCACATTTGCTTACTCTTGGGAAGCATTGTAAGCATTGACAAGGTTTAGGTTACCCTTTAATTGTATGCCTTGCATCCATCTAGAATCTTCAAAAGGATAATTCTTAAACTTAATCAGATATCGTCGGATAGTCTTACCGCCTCTTAATACCTTGTCTTCATGTCGGAGAATGGACTCGGCGGGTTGCAACACCTCTTCTTGGTCCTCGATCTCGGGTGGGTCTTCAGTAGGTGGTTCTTGAGGTGGCTCTCCCATCAAGAGAGACATTGTACAATACAATTATTTGTGTTCCTTCAAGACTAGCTAGTGCAATGAAGATGGATACCTCATGCACTAAGCAAAACACTTATCAAACACAACATCAATTCCCTCACGGTCTCAGACCCAAGACCTCACACACCTTTGAAGATGGTGAGAGTTAGCGGGGTATGAGAGGAAGAAGGAGTATTCTTATGAGAAAGATGTACATCTCCTCACATAATCACTCATATTAGCATAGATAAGCTTAGTAATTTTCACGGTAGAGGAGATAAGCATGCATTGAATCTTGGCTCTTGGTTGGATTTTCATCACAAACCCAAGAGTTGTTGGTGTAGGCCTCCCTTCTCACAAGCTTGGAGTAGGTGATAAGCTTTCCATTAAAGCTTGAGAACAGAGAGAGAATATTCTTACTCCACACATGAGTTGTGTGTGTGTGAGAGTCAATAATTCCTTTGAGAAATCAGCCCCTCTCTCTCTTGGTCGACCCTCTTGCTATTTGCTCATGCTACAGCCTCATTGGGGCTCCCAGAGCTAGCAAATGGTAATTAAGCAGTATAAGTGATAGCCTTATGACATGTCTCCCCCTTTCGCCTTTTGTGAGAGCTTTAGGTAATTAATAAATGCAACTAAACTCTCACTGGACCCGTTTGCCTCCTGGCCAATAGGAATCAGGCAAGCCAATGGGCTGCTAAATGCTCATTGGTCCCCTTGGGAGACTGTCCAATAGTCTTTTAGAGAGCTTAATTCTTATTGGTTCTTTTATTAATTTTTTTAAAATTAATAAAACTAGATCCACTCTAGCTTAATTCTCATTGTTCCACCTCCAAGGCCATCCAATAGGATTTGAGTACACCTTGTGGGCATCTGGGCTAGGGAGCTAACATGTGTCCCTCTTTCCCTTTGTGTACAAAGGGAGCTTGTGTGTGTGTGTGTGTGAGTTTTTCTCGCATCCCCTACTTGCAAGGCTCGCCCCCTCCTATGTAGGAATTGATGAAGACTTTTGGGCACACACAAACCATCCAGTTTCCCCAAAGTTTGACCTTTGGACACAGCCTTTGAATTTTGGAACCTTAGCATTTTCGAAGTCTTAATGGGCTGAACCTTAGGGTCTTTTAAGCCCATTGTTACACATTGCTCTTTTGCAAATGGCCCCCCCTTTGGATCCCTATTTTCCCTCCTTTGGATCCCTACTGTGGCTGGTCTGCTAGCTTAACCAATATTCTATCTTTTTCTCCCCAGGCACTTCCCCATATTAAATGATCGGTTTAACATGACAAAATCATTTAGGAGAATTAGATATTGATTATTATGACATTGCCTCTCTCTTGAAATCACAGTCGTCCTCGACTATGGGGTAGAGAAGATAAAGCATATTCATGAGTCCTTTTTCTTAGCGTGTAGAGGATCCCTTTGTTACCCTATAACATCGTTCCAGAATGGATGACTAGTCCATTTGGTGTTTGAGAGCCTGAGGCTACCACAAGAATGTCTGCACATTAGTCCTATCAATCTTCCATAGTAGAGTGACAAGCTCTACTTGGTGTTCGGGAGACGTCATCTTTGCAAACTTGATCTAAGCATGCATACTACTTCATTGTTGTGCACAATAAGGAAAAAGAGAGGCTTGTAAGACAAAAATTTATTCAGTTTTAACTTTTTGTACATTTGCTTACTCTTGGGAAGCATTGTAAGCATTGACAAGGTTTAGTTTACCCTTTAATCGTATGCCTTGCATCCATCTAGCATCTTCAAAAGGATAATTCTTAAACTTAATAAGATATCGTCGGATAGTCTTACCACCTCTTAATACCTTGTCTTCATGTCCGAGAATGGACTCGACGGGTTGGAGCACCTCTTCTTGGTCCTCGATCTCGGGTGGGTCTTCAATAGTTGGTTCTTGAGGTGGCTCTCCTTTGTAAGGCTTTAGTAGGCTCACATGGAAAGCATTGTGTATGAGCCAATGACTGGGAAACTTGAATTGAAAGGCCATCTCATTGATTGGCCTAAGAATCTGGAAGAGACCATAGTACCTTTTTTCTAGTTTAGCATAGTACTTTTGGTGTCCCGTAGGATTCTTGACCGTCTTGTGCCTTAGTCGATCCTTGGGAAATTTTAATAACACCCAATCATTTTCTTTAAAGGCTTGGGCTCTTTTGTGCTTGTCAGTAGCATCCTTTTTCCTCTGCTGTGAGATAGAGATAGCATCCTTAATATTTTGAAAAGATTCTTGTAGGTCTCGATTATACTCATATGTAACAAAGATCTTCCCATGTACCTTAAGTAGCAAGGGACTTTTTGATCTTCCCTCAATTACCTCAACAGGTGCTTTTCCCGTGGAAGTATGTAAAGTGTTATTGTAAGCATACTCCACTAAGGGTAAGTACTTCTCCCATTGGGATCTTTGATCTACTTCCGTTACATAGGCTTTTAGTAGATCGAGAATTGTTAGGTTAGCTATTTCACAATGACCATTCGTTTGTGGATGATAGGCCAAAGAGAGGTTTAGCCTTGTCCCTAAATTCTCAAAGAGACCCTTCCAAAAATTATTGGTCATTCTAGGATCTCTATCTGACACTATGGACATTGGCAAGCCATGGTACTTGGAAATTTGTGAAATGAAGTGGGTTGCCATTTGATGGGCTTTGACAGGTATAAGATGAGCTTGTTTACTGAACCTATCTACTATCGTCCATATTCCCGTATTCCCATGGATAGACTTAGGAAATCCAAAGATAAAATCCATGAATATGCTCTCCCATGGTGAATTAGGGATTGGCAAGGGTTGAAGCAATCCAGGTTGCTTCCCTCTATCAAATTTTGTCTTTTGGCATACCACATATTTAGAAACATACTCTTGTGTGTCCGCTTTCATAGTAGGTCAATAGAAATACGTTTCAATTCCCTTTAGGGTAGACTAAATCCCTCTATGCACCACATAAGGAGGAGCATGAGATTCATACATTACTTTCTCACCGAGTGAGTTAGTAACACATACTCTATTGCCATAGAGAAGATAATCATCTTGTAAAGTAAATTGTTCTTCTTTCTTCCCTAATGCGAGGGCTGAAATCACATCTCTAAAATTGGGATCAATAGCATATTCATCTATCATTGAAGATAGATCATTGTGAGTTGCTATGGAAACCGCATTCACTCTTGGCCGTCTTGAGAGTGCATCGGCTACTTGATTATGCTTGCCAGCAATATGAAAATGAAATTGCGAAAGGAAATTTTTCTACCTCATTTGTTTGTCGGTGAGCTTCATCTGCGCCATGAAGTACTTAAGACTTTGGTGATTCGTTTGCAGAATGAAAGGAGTCCCCAATAAATAGTGCTTCCATGAGTCTGAGACATGTAGAACTGCAAGGAGTTCCTTTTCATATATGCCTAGAGCTTGCTCAACAGGGTCGAGCCTTCGACTTCCATAGCCTATGGCGTGCCCTTCTTGGAGCAAAACAACTCCAAGGCAATCACCACAGGCATCACATTGGACCTCAAATGGTTTTGAGAGATCTGGTAGTGTAAGCACAGGTTGAGAGATAAGATTCTCTTTAAGCTTTTTGAAAGCATTGTTCTCCTTAGCAGACCATGTATACCTAACGCTTTTAGGTCATGTAATGGTCCCGCAATTTGTCAGAACTTTTCTATGAAGCGTCTATAGTATGCACACATACCTATAAAGCTTCTTAGTTCATGAAGATTCCTTGGTTTAGGCCATCATTTTATTTCCTTTAACTTTGATGGATCCATTTGGATGCCATCTTGAGAGATAATGTGTCCTAAATATAATACTGAATCTTTTGCAAGAAAAATTCACTTTTCTTTCGACTAACATAAAGTTTATTCTCTCTTAAAACTTGAAATATTACCTGGAGGTGTTGCTTGTGTTCGTCTAATGAATTAGAGTAGATGATAATATCATCAAAGAACACTCCAGTGAAGGTTCGGTGAGGCTTGAACAGCTTCTCCATCAAGCGGTTGAAAGTGGCCGGTGCATTGGTCAAGCCAAAATGCAGTCTTTACAATGTCTTGATCAACTATCCTTATTTGATGACACTACAAGAGGCTATTCATATTAGCGACGCTCACACAGCGACGCTCAAAAAAAAATTTCCCGGCGTCGCTATGAGCGTCGCAAATTTCTTTGTAAATTTGCGACGCTCATAGCGACGCCGGCTGGGGTAAAAAAATAATCGAGCGAGCCCAAAAACTCAGATCCTGAGATCTGAGTTTTTCGGCGTCCTCAAGCAAGGAGCAGGTAACGCTCTCCCTCACTCTCTCTCTCTCTCTCTCTCTCTCTCTCTCTCTCTCTCTTTTTCTTCTCACACACACACACACACACACACACACACACACACACACGAGGAGAGGAAGGAGAGCCAGGTATGCTCCTTCCCTCTCCTCATTCTCATGTTCCCTTCCCCTCTTTCTCTCTCCCTCTCTCTCTCTCACACACACACACATACACACACACACATAGTGTTTTTGAGAGAGAGAGAGAGAGAGAGAGAGAGAGAGAGAGAGAGAGAGAGTACAAACAAAAACAAAAACGCACACACACATACATAAACAAAGAATGCACACACACATTGAGAGAGAAAAAGAGAGAGAGAGCATGCATAAACAAAAAACGCACGCATTGAGAGAGGAAAAGAGAGAGAGAGAACATGCATAAACAAAAAATGCACACATTGAGAGAGGAAAAGAGAGAGAAAACATGCATACGATCCAAAAAAACGCACACACATTGAGAGAGAAAGAGAGAGAAACTAATTTAACGTCGTAGGAAACTAATTAAAATTAAAAGACCTAAAGATCTAGCCGACGAGGAGTTGAACTCAAGACCTATTATTCAAGAGGGAAATGGCATAATCAATCTATCATACTTGGCATGGGTGATAGAAAGGTTATACCATTTATCTCTTTTTATTGGAACACACATCCACACACGCGCACACACACAAGAAGAAGAGAGTTATAACGTCGTAGGAAACTATCTTAAAAGACGTTAAAGATTAGGTTATATGTAGACTTACATTAAATTAGATTTAGGTTTATTTTTAACTAGATTTATGTTTATTTAAGCTAGATTTAGATTTACGTTATATTAGATTAGATTTAGGTCTCCATAGACTGCGATGCCTGCATGAAGCGGGTGAAGAAAGCCCTCAATGGAATATAGGGTATTGCTACCTTCACTCATGGTGGGCTCCGTCGATCCAAAAGTACTGGTGAAATGTCTTCAAAAGATAGGGAAGAAGGTGGATCTTCAGGGCGGCAAGAGTCACTACATCCCCGACACAATGACCATCTAGACAACCTCTAGTCATTAGACTTACGTTAAATTAGATTTAGCTTTATTTTTAGTTAGATTTACGTTTATTTAGATTTACGCTTATTTACGTTAGATCGAGTCCACGCAAGAATTACTTACGGTTTAGGGTTTAGAGTTAGACGAACAGTGAAAAGATCTACTGTGAAAAGATGTTAAGATGCTGTGAAGTGCTACAGCTAGAGAAGAGGCAAAGGGGTTTTGTCCACTACATGCAGTATCATGTAGACGTGGGTGTGTAGATTTCTTGTACCCACAAATATAGGTATTGACCAATAAAGACGAGATTATAACCCGGTGGTTCTGATCTCCGTGCACCTCTAGACCGAGGTGTGCGGGGATTGGACATGACTAGAGAATGTGAGGTAAAGAGAGAGAGAGAGAGAGAGAGAGAGATAAGACGAAGAATGCCAATAGAATATTAAATTTGTTGTCCAGGTTATAAGTTTTTTATCCTCATTATGAGTAGCGACGAGGATGTGGGACCGTCCAACCGAACCACCTATCTCTCAACGAGGGTCTTATGTCCTTGTAATCAATGCAAGCATGCTGTGCGACGGACAAGACGTGTTTCTTTGCAGCACGTTCGCGAATTTGGCGAGTTCGATCCATCTATTATAGATCGAGTTGTTGCCAATTATAACTCATCGGACTTTGACGCTGGCCAACAAGCAGCAATCTTGCAACCCAATAGACGTGTTCGCAGGCGCTTTGGTCAAGCAGCATATGTGAGGCCACAAGATGTAGCCTCTGACAGCTCGGGGGATGATCATGCAGAGCACATTCCCAACGAGGCAATGTTTGAGCCTGAGATTGATGAAATGATCGAGACGATCATGGATTCAGAAAGGCTTATCTATGATGATATGAAAAGTGAAGCCGATACGCCATTGTATAATGGAGCACGTATGTCTAGATTGAAAGCACTCCTGGTTCTTCTCAACATGCAGGCAAAGTTTGGATGGAGTGACACTAGCGTCACAGTGCTTTTCAGGTGATCTATTACAATTAGTTTACTTTAATAGAACTCTAAATGTATAATGATCTGATAGATTTTTACACGACTGTATCATATTTTTATGTTGTGTAGATTGCTGAAAGAGCACATACTACCAGCTGACAATGTGATGCCAGATTCCCGAGATGAAGCAAGAAAGATTTTGCGAAACTTGGGGATGGATTACAATTCTATCCACTCTTGTCCTAATGACTGCATTCTTTTCAGAGGGGAATACATAGACATGGAGAAGTTTCTGAAATGTGATTCCGAAAGATATCGAGTAGATCTCCACGGGACAAAAATTCCACAAAAGGTTTTGCGACATTTCCCTCTGCTTCCTCGCATCAAGCATTTCTTCGAATGTAAGTCCATGGCCGCCCTAGCATCATGGCATGAGGAGAATAAATCTTCGGATGGTGTGCTACGAATTCCTGCAGATTGCGTAGCGTGGAAACATATAGATGGAACATGGTCGGATTTTGCCAGGGAAGCTCGAAATTTGCGCTTAGGCCTGGCTATGGATGGCGTAAATCCATTTGGTCAAAGATCAACATCTTACAGTGTATGGCCCGTTGTCATCGTCAACTACAACATTCCCCCGTGGTTGACTACGAAGAAGGGGCACCTATGGCTAAGCTTGATTGTGCCAGGGCGATATAAAGTGGGGAATATGGATGTGTATCTTCGTCCACTATTGGAAGAGCTACAACAATTGTGGATTGGCATAGAGGTGGTGGATATGAGCCGACACACAGGACGACGGAATGCTTTGATCAAAGGCATTCTAATGTGGACCATGCATGACTATCCCGGGCTAACAGAATGCTCAGGTGATCTATTGACACTCCTCACTCAGACACTGTAAATCTTGTTTTGCCCCATAGTTGATCTATTATCATGTGTATACATGCAGGGCTTCAAACAAGCGGATACAGAGCATGTGTCACATGTGGACCTAGACTGAATGCACGTAGGGCACCCTCACTGAAGAAGCAAATCTACGAAGGTCATCAAGCGTATCTTCCAGAGAATCATGTGTTACGCGACGGCTTTTTGGGAAGAGAGCCACCAAGGATGTCTGCACAAGCATGGCTAGAGCAGAAGGAGATGTGCGATGACGGATTGCCTCCAGGGATGAAGAGACTATCTCTATGGTACGAGTTACCATACTGGCCCCGACTCATGATCAATCACTTGCTCGATCCAATGCACATATTCAAGAATGTGGGTAATCTACTATGGGACCATTTGACCGGCAAGAAAGATAGTTTGGGAGCCAGAGCTGACCTTAGAAATGTGGATCGTATGGAGCAATATTGGCCGCAAACAGCGTCTGATGGATCGATAAAACTCCCTAAAGCACAACGAAAAGTAAAAGAGACCATTCGATCTTTGCAGACCCCCACTAGCGTAATGCACTCACTCCGAACGTGTTTTACTAAAGAAGGAAAGCTTACCGGTTTGAAGTCACACGATTGGCATAAAATGTGTCAGGCACGTTCATAGTGGACTTTAATATCATTGTTGCACATACTTTACAGTTTATTTTACCGGTTGCCATTGAGGGATGTTTGTCTCTCGACATCCGTAACACAATCTACAAACTTGCAAAGCTGGTGCAATGGATCTCACAAAAGGAGATCAACGTAGACTCCATACCATTCGCCAAACTAAATGCTGCGGAGCTTGTGTACATGTTTGAGAAACATTTTCCTACTACAATGCTAACCATTCAGGTGCATCTTCTTGTTCACATAGTTGATGAGGTGGAAATAGCTGGCACAGTTCATTCCAGATGGATGTTCTTCTTAGAGCGTTTCATGAAAACGCTTAAGGGATATGTGCGTCAAAAGGCACGTCCAGAGGGTAGCATGGCAGAAGGTTGGTTGGTATCAGAGTCCCTAGTGTACATTGGAGAGTGGCTAGATGGATTTGATAAATCCCGGGACACGCTATGGCGAACCATAGATGATGAGCGCATATCTGGGATTGTCATGTGCAATCTCGGTGTTGACAAGAAGATGACGGAAGATCTAGAGGCTAAAATCAACCGATTTTGCATGCTTCACAATCCAGTGATGCAAAAGTGGATTTTACAATATGAGGATGCAAAGCAAGAGCGACAAAGGGCACGAATCGAGTGGAGACGGGGAAGACGATCACCGATGCACTATCCAGCGGTTCTGGAGAGCCTACCAACCTTCATGAGCTTAAGATGGTTGCACAACCAATTGAAAAGCGCACAACAATGCGGTGACGAAGTGACTAAAGAAGAGTGGGAGTACTCTCGGGGTTGCGCGACCAAGGTAAGTTTGCAATGTACGACTAGCAAGTGACTTTATTTATAAACGTTTGAACGGCCACTCATAATCTTTGTTCGTTGTAGTATAAGTCATACACAGCAGCATGGTGTAAAGGTCGACATTTTAGGGTGGAACGAATCGACAAAAAGCGTTTTACTCAAGATTGTGGAATCATGGCAAAATTTGAACAGTCTAGTCGACGACGTTCCTCTGATGCAGATCCTGTGGTGGCGGAACTCACTTACTTCGGCACGCTGCAAGAGATTTTGAGGATCGATTACAGAGGATTTTTTGTCGACTTGTTCGACGTGCAATGGTTCAAGATAATCATGGAGGGTCGCAACGCTACTGTGCGTAGAGGAGAGTCTGGTTTTCTTGAGGTGGATTCTACTAAGAAACGGACTGACCTAAGAGACACTTTCGTACTACCCGAGCATTGTGAACAAGTAAGTATGTAAATAGTTAACATCCCCCTTTTACAAGTTATGTGCTTGAAAGCTCTCATGTAAGTTATGTGGCTCTGGCAGGTAATATTTCATCCTACAAAGTCTACATCAAACTGGTGGTACGTCATAGAGGTAGCCCCTCGTAGTGCAAGGACGTATGAAGGCTACCATGTGCCAATCACAACGACATCAATGGAGGAGATCAGAGAAGATGCTCAATCAGAAGCCGCTGCGGTGGTGCCAGACGAGCATCAAGATGCTACTACTCTATATGGGGTGCATGCAGAGGAGCTACAAAATGAAACAGAGGATATGTGTTTAAACGGAGAGCTCTATATAGATATAGGAAGTTATACTGAGTTATGCGAGGATGACAGAGAGATCTCTTAAAGCCACAAATATTGTATTTGAACAATTTTGCTTCGTGTTGTAAAAGCTCTGGCTCTCTAAGTACCTTCCATGGTGTATAACGCTCTTTTCTACTCGCGCTCACATCTTTTGATTGAAAATTTTGAGTTTTTGACTTGCCTCTTCTATCACTCAATTCATTGCGTCATTGTATTTATATGCGTCATTACGTCATTGTATTTAATGGTCTTTGCGTCATTGTCTACTCTAGCTATTCATTCAATATTAAGTTTAAATATTCGTGTGTTTAATGCAGGTATGGATGATGAGGAGTTTCTTTCTTCTTTGTCACCGTAGCAGAGACAGTGGTACGTGGAGCGTCATCGCTCTGGCGCATCATCGCGCGTTCCTACTCCATCCGCATCTCCCTCTCTTTCGGACCATTCGGCGCGCTCCGAACCTTCGGCGTCGACGAGACGAGCTTCACACTTGTCTAGACACAGGCGCTCTAGTGGTGGCGGTGGCGGTTGTTGTGGGGATTCCGCCACCGATGCCTCCACACCGCCTCGTGTTTGACGAGGCTCTTTACCCTCCCCTTCTTTGCCCGCCCCCACACCAGCCACAGCATCGCCATCTACGCCAGGTTTTGCACGGCTGACTGTTCCTAGAAGCTACACACCTCTACCTACTCCGCCAGGAACCACCCCACTCGACACTCCTCGCTTCGCGGCCCAGACGCCGGTGGAGACACCTGACGTCCGTACCCCCATCGACACGCCGCTAGAGACCCCTACCGGGACACCCAGGTTCACGCGTCACCGGCCAGAGGGCTTGCCTTACTCCGTCGACATCAGCGGCGCCATCATCATGGATGATGACTGCAAGAAGGTGATCTCGCGCATGCGCGGTCTTTGCTCTCAGCTGTTTAGACACTACATACTAAACAAATGGAGTGAAGTACCAAGTGATTTAAAAAACAGAGTCATCAGCATACTTCATGATGAGTTTCCCGTTCCAACACGGGATCAGCGCTTCAATGAAGACCTGATGAAGATTCGAATGCGCGAATACTGCAAACACAAGCGTTCCGAAGTGCAAAAAGCAATCAAGCATGGGTGGAACAGGCCAGATTGGCTGGCCAAAGAAGATTGGAAGAATGCGAAGGAAGCAGCGCGCGAGAATCCCGACAAGTGGAAGCAACAAAAGGATGCAGCCAGAGCGCGAGTAGAGGCAGGGAGCTCGCACAACTTGGGGAGCGGTGGATGGGCATCATTTGAGGCCGATTTTGTAAGTGTTTTCACATTGCTCTTTATGTTTGATAGTTTAGGGTTTATGAGTTTTTTAGTTCTAACATAATGAAATCTTTGTATGTTTTGACAGTGGTCGATGACAGGACGTGATCCCACACCGTACGAGCGCGAGTACGCAGGCAGGAAGGGCTTAAACGCCCTGATGGACATTCTCAGTTCTCGCGGCGGCATGGTTAGTATTAGGGTTTACTCTTTTTTATTTTTTGTATTGTTTTATAAATGTCGTGATATGTTTATACTTACTGACAGCTGTCTTAATGTCTTTTTTTGCAGAATCCGACAGATACGCCGCTTGGACGCGATGAGACGTCTGACTAGACGACGTCAGTTAAGCCGTAGCTAGATAGCCGTAGCTAAATAGCAATGACGTATTTAACCCTAAAATCCGTCTAAAATCCGTAAAGAAGACGTATAAAATTAGTTTATGGTTCAAAAAGACGTATAAAATCCGTCTCTAGCTAAATACGTCAGTTAAGCCGTAGCTAGATAGCATTAGTTAAGCCGTAGCTAGATAGCCGTAGCTAGATAGCCGTAGCTAGATAGCCGTAGCTAGATAGTCGTAGCTAGATAGCCATAGCTACATAGCATTAGTTAAGCCGTAGCTAGATAGCATTAGTTTAGCGACGCCGAGGGTTATAAAAACCCAGTGTATTTCCGTCGATAACAGCGTCACAAGAGCACACAACCTCTTGTAGTGTGATAGCCACTTTTTAGGTGAAGTAGGTGGACCCTTGTAGCTTATCAAATAGGTCTTCTACCCGTGGATCGAGAAACCTATTTTTGATAGTGATCCTATTTAGTGCTCTATAGTCAACACACATACGATATGTTCCGTCTTTCTTTTGCACTAGTAGCACAGGAGAACAAAATGGAGATGAGCTAGGCCTAACCTTTCCCTTCTCAACTAACTCATGCACTTGCCGCATAATCTCCTCTCGTTGAGCTTGAGAAACTCTATAAGGAGGTTTGTTAGGTGGTGAACTTCCTGGAAGAAGTTCAATTGCATGGTCATCATTACCTCGTTTAGGAGGTAGCTCACAAGGGATGTCATCAATAAAGACATCTTGAAACCCCTTGAGAAAATTGGATAACTCTAATTCCTTTTGGTTGCTTTTATTTTCTTTTGCTAAAGCATTAGGTTCATTTTGAGAAACAAAAATCATGTACACGGAAATAGAGCTCTTTACTGACTTGTCGAAAGCTGGTGTATGTACAATGGGTATAGTGTTACCCATTTTCTTAGCATCTACATACATATCTTTCTCCCTGATCTTAAAGAAGATTCTCCTTTCAAGGAATTTAACATTGGCAGCCAGGTGATCAAACCATGGTGCCACTAGGATTACATCCTCATGCTTGAGAGGAGAGATAAAGAAGTCCTCTTTGTCCACATAGCTTTGGACATGGAGCCTCAATTTACGGATTAAGGGAGTGACTGAAGCTTCTTGCCCCTTGAAAGCACTGTCTGCGGGTAGAACATCTCCCATCTCGTAGGGTTGTATGCCTATCTTGGTGGCCAAATCTATAGATATAAAATTGTGAGTAGAACCAGGGTCAAAGAGAATAAAAGCATCATGTTCTCTTACCTTTCCCCAAGCATGTGGTGAGTTTCCTCCTCTTGAATTTCGACCAAGGTAGCTCTAGGAGGATCATGGCGGGTGTTCTTTTGGGACAAGAGCGGTACGCATTCCCTTGTTTGCCACACTTAAAACACTAGTTATCCTTGTGATAACGCTCAAGCTCTTCAGGAGAGAGTTTGTTTTTACCTTTGTAAACTTCCTTCTCTTTAGCTTTGTTGGAGTTGCCCTTAGGAGACTTTTGGACATTGTCCTTCCCCTTAGGCTCGTTGGAACCCTTGTTTTCGTGGGCTTATTATTTCTTTTATCCCCCGTTTGAAAATTAATTCAAGAAGCCACCATAGTATGGTGTATTACCGCCGATATGGTGCGTGGCCTTTGGGAGATGAAATACTCCGCCATTTCTTCGGTTAAGCCCAAACAAAATTGTTTCTTTTACTCTCCAAAATCCAGCTTTTTGAAGACAACGGCTTTGAGTTGTAGGTCCCAAAACTTGTCTACATATTTGTGCATGGATTCATAGGGAGAGAGCTTCAAGATTCGCCATTCGGTGAGTCTTTTGTCTTTGGCATCGATGGCCAAAAACTGCTTCATAATGGAAGATCCATGTTCGTGGATCTTTACCATTGGCCTGTAGGCTAGACCACCATTGCCTAACAGACTTTTGAAAGTGCATAGCTACTTGACGTCGCTTAGAGGACTCCCTAAATCCCTCATCTCTGAATGCCGCATCAAATTGTTGGATAAAGGCATAACACCTGGTTAGATAGCAGGAACAATACTTTCAAAAGAGAGAGAAATTAAGCTATTGAAAATGGTTGAGGACCGGATTTGCATGGATCCGGTCCCCCCTCCAAAAGGCTTTGTATTATGGTTTCTCCCATCAAGAGAGACATTGTACAATACAATTATTTGTGTTCCTTCAAGACTAGCTAGTGCAATGAAGATGGAAACTTCATGCACTAAGCAAAACACTTATCAAACACAAAATCAATTCCCTCACGGCGGTCTCGGACCCAAGACCTCACATCTAGTTTTTAAATTAATAAAACTAGATTTACTCTAGCTTAATTCTCATTGGTCCACCTCCAAGGCCATCCAATAGGATTTGAGTACATCTTGTGGGCATCTGGGCTAGGGAGCTAACATGTGTCCCTCTTTCCCTTTGTGTACAAAGAGAGCTTGTGTGTGTGTGTGTGTGTATGTGTGTGTGTGTGTGTGTGTGTGTGTGTGTGAGTTTCTCTCTCATCGCCTACTTGCAAGGCTCGCCCCCTCTTATGTAGGAATTGATGAAGAATTTTGGGGCACACACAAAGCATCCAGTTTCCCCAAAGTTTGACCTTTGGACACAGCCTTTGACTTTTGGAACCTTAGCATTTTGGAAGTCTTTATGGGATGAACCTTAGGGTCTTTTAAGCCCATTGTTGCAGATTGCTCTTTTGCAGATGGCCCCCCCTTTGGATCCCTATTTTTCCTCCTTTGGATCCCTATTGTGGCCGGTCTGCTAGCTTAACCAATATTCTAGCTTTTTCTCCCCTGGCACTTCCCCATATTAAATGATTAGTTTAACATGAAAAAATCATTTAGGAGAATTAGATATTGATTATTATGATAGGCCGAGAAGCTCACCTCATAGAGTTAACCATTTGTGTTGCCACGATTAGCTCACTAACCATGTGAGTGTTTCCATGCCCTAGCCGGGTAGCTCGTCCCTCCAAATTGAAAATTTGTTGGTCATTGGAGCTATTGCAACGATGGGACCCCCAACATTTGGCGCCGTTTCCGAGGATGATGACCTATACTAGTGTAATTGTGACATAAACAAATGCGTTCCCTCACTAGTTGCACTATTGATTTCACTTGTGTGTTTATGTTTTTGTGGATTTTGAATGTGTGTGCATGAAGCATTGTGTTCATAATTCCCTAATGTGTGTCCGTATCTTGCCCATTGTGTGTTTACACACTCTAATTTGCCACTAACCCCTTGCTAATTTGACTAATTTACTAATTTTCTATGAAGGATGGGAGCATTCGACCATTCAATTGATCTTCATGAAAGGTAATAGGATCTAAGGATGTGTAGAATTGTATAGAAATCCCACCATGATGCAATGTTATGTTGATGCAATGTAATGCTATGCTATGTTGATGCAATGTAGTCCTATGTTGGATTGAAAATTTTACGATTATTCACTTTCACGCCGTCGTAATGCCAAAATTTTTAAGAATTGGTGGCCCATGAATTTGATAAGTTTCAATTGCTAATTGGTGATTGTGGATTACTAATTGGGTGCCTAATTGAGTTGATTGCATTCTTAGATGGTCAATTTCAAGTGTGTGTGCACTAAAATCATGTGTGTGTGCATTCTAATTGAGTGTGTGTATGTTAATTTTAGATGTGTGTGCACTATTTTTGCCCATGTTTGAGCACCTAAAAATCAATGTGTGCGTTATGATTTTTCAATTGTGATGATTGATAAGTGTTGTGCTCATGTCCAACTAGTGATTTGTGAAGTCACATTGCAAATCCGAAAAATTTAATCCTTTTGTGTGTGCACCTAAAGATTGGTAAAAACTGTCAATTTTGTAGTATGTGTGTGCCTAAAAAAGTGTTTAATTTGCATGGTTAATTCAATGTTTTGATTGCATAAATGACGTGTGTAATGATTAAATGTTGCGTCTTTGTGCTCAAAACAGGGATTTACACACTCTAATTGCGTCAATTTTTTACCTAATTTTGTTGGTAATTTTATCGGTTTAATTGCCTAGTCTTGATTTTATTGATAAAACTGTTTGGCAATTGAATTGATGTGATTTTGGCAATTTTATTTGGCTGCACTATTCCTCAATGTGTGGAGAATTTTTAGAAAATTTTTGGGTATTTTTGGATAATTTCTGTACTGTTTTGGGATTTTCTGGCGATTTTTGGAGTTTCGACTAATTTTCCGACCTATTTTTGGCATTTTTGGAAATTTGAAAATAAAAAACATATATGAAAAGCTAGTTCGAACTTTGACGCCCATGCCTTGCGACGCATAAAATTTACTCGTGGCTAGATCTTTACGGTCCTTTGCGATAGCTTTTTGTCGACAATAAAATTATTTTGTCCTTCTTCTCTCCTTGGGGGAATGCACCCCAAAACCCACTCCCACTCTCTCACTAACCCCCTCACTCACTCACTAACTTCCTCTCTCTAATCAGTCTCCATTCCTTGACCTTGTGTGACCCAACCCCTACACACACACATAAAACAAAAGCAAAACAAACAAAAGAAGAAAAGCCAAGAGAGTCCACACACAAAAAAAAACACACACACACACATACACGTTTTCTCTCTTGCGCGCACACACAAGAGACAAAAAAAAAGAAAAAAAGAAAAGCAAAAACTCAAGAAACAAAATTTTTAGTTTTGTTTGCTTTTCTTTGTTTTGTTTCTCTTCATTGCATTGCACATGCATCAAACATCCGCACACGCCCCATTCACACGCATTTAAGGCACGAATAAACACATTTAGAGCTCTAAGAGTCAAATTTCGATCGAAATTATCCGATTTTGTCGATTTGAGCCGTTTTTAGCATATTCAAGCTAGATCGCACACAAAGACCTTGTTTGACACGGATTTTGATTTTGGGTTTACGATTTTCCAAATTACACGTTTTAGAGCTGTTTCACGTGCAATATCGCATTTTGGCTTGATTTGACCGTTCTTACAATTAACCATATTTGACCTCGACTTGCGATAGAGATTCGTTTTGGCCTTGATATTGACCAAATTTAACTAGTTAGAGCATGTTCACACGCGAGATCTGGATTTGGCCGCTTTTGGCTACTCTTAGCACACTCACGTGCGATTAGAGCTCGATTTGGTTACTAGAGCTACATTTGGCTATGGCTTTGACCAAGTGACCGATTTTAGAGTTAGAAAAAGACAGAACGAGCCGAAAAAGACCCAGAAAAGCCAAAAGCAAAGCCAAAAAGTGTACCACGACAATGCAAGAACACCACAAAAAGAGCAACAAATTGTGCCAAAGCAAACCAAATCAGCAGAAGAAAAGCGAGAAATTGACCAACTCGCAGCCGATTGAGCGGTAGTCAAATTTGTAAAATTCTGCATGCTAGAAATTGGCTAGTGCGAGTAATTGCGTTGTAGATTAGCTTCCAATTGGAAGAACAGACACAAATCCCGATGGATTGCAGATTAATCTGTTCAAGGACCAGGTTTTCATCGTTTCAAAGAGTTGCAATCAATTTTGAAACTTTCAACCTGGAGCTAATCAACTCTTGTGAGATTGAAGAGGGGTCAACTGCAAAAGCGGTTTGACACAAGCAGTTTTATCAAGCCGGGCAGGAGAAATTCAGCTAAGAAACGTCAAAATCTGCTAGGAGACAATTTTTACAAAACCAGCCGACATGGACTCATCTCGGGCTGAGAGGTCAAGTACAGTAGAGCAAGCCAATAGTAGCTGGAAGCATAAGTGGAACTGCAACCGACCAGATTTTATAGCTATATGGCTACAATGGAGATAAAATCTTGTACACAGATTCAGAAGGTCATAGGTATCTAACGAGCAGCAAAAGCAGCACAGGAGCTAAGATCCTATTGATCAGAGTAAAGCCAGACTCAGAGAACTCCCAAATGTTCACAGACTTTAGTGGACCCAGGTATTGCAAGCTCAAAGATAAAGTGCCAATAGAAGTGAAAAAAATTGACCCAAGTGTTTACCCAGAAATCCAAGTCAAAGACGGTACAAAGGTCAAGACGGAGCAATCTACAGTTGAATGCTTACTGTTCTGAAAGAAGATGCCAACAATTTGGCAAGCATAGAAGCTGAAACTTCTCAGCTAGAGCTTGACATGACATGACAGAGCTAGTTGAACTACCATCAGTCATGGCGTATTGCTCAGATTGTGAACGAAAAGGTGGACATTTTTCTGAATATTGTCCAAGAAATCCTGACAATAGGGATACATCAACTACCAAGCAAGGTATAGAGAAAATTGGAAATGCAAATCTCAATGTAAGTGCATCTAACTTGTCACTTTTAATGCAATCATATGATTTTGTATTACCATTAGAAGCACGAATAAAAGCATTGCGAGTTCAAAATGAGCATAAAGATGCACAGACACCTGAAAAGCTTAAAATTGATTCTTTGAACTACAAATTCTTGCATGAATTTAGTCAAGGTGTCAAGATATCACCAAAGGTTGAAAAGACTGTTAGGTTTGCAAATGATTTTGCATCCACTACCACAAGTGTGAAATCATTCAGAAGTCTAAAGGACACATCAAACAGAATGCTGCTAGCATTGTATGGTACCCATCATTCATATGCACACTATGTAGACCAAAAAGGGAAATTGTACAAAAGAGATCAGTCAGTTTTTGAACGGCCCACTTACCAGCTCATAGAAGTACGTCCAATGATAGATCAGAAAGGATGGTTCATTTTAGAGGAAAGAATGTATTATATCCCATCCTCTCTAGAGCTGAAGAATATTACCCAATTGAACCCAGAAATCTGTTTTGAGCCTAACTCTCCTCCCTTGGAAATCAAGCTTCGATGTTGTGATCAAACGAACATATGCTTTGACCAAAACAGTCATAGATATAGACGAGAGCCTAGCATCTATGATGCCTTGGGTCCTGAAACCACAGAATCTCATGTCATAGGAGACCCATGGGATAGACAATATCAGGGCAAAGATAATGCTATTTATAGCTTGACTTGGGAAATAATTTGTCATGTTTTAAGGAGACACATAGGAAACTATGCAGAAGGTTTAAAGATTCCAAATGTCAACAATGCTACCCAAAGTGTACCTTCACAGTCCCAAAAGGTGAGACTAAATCAAAGCCAAACGATTTTGAACTCTTACAATGAAGCACGCTATAGTGATCACCCTAGGAAGTGGGGAGTTGTAAATCTATCAAGCTCAACTCATGTACCAGGAAATGCTACACTAAGTAGAAGCCCTAGAGCTTCTAACCAATAGACCTCTTCAAAGTAGAAACCATTGAAAGATCATATGGTTGTTGGAAGTTTCCAATTGACCCAGGTTCCCTCAGAATCTATAGACAAATGCCTCTATGAAGATCATGAGGGGCAAAAGTTTCAATTGATCTCCACAAGTCAAAGTCAGAAGCCAACAAGTACAATAGTGTTCAAACAGTTACATGTGATCAAGCTCACATATACATATCAAGATGCACATGGTAACAAATTAAATATAAGCAAGGTCATGACCTTGTACAAACCCCTACGGATGGCCTACCGATTGAAGTCAAGGACTATCTGAAGATGATGCAAAGCCTCAAGCTGTCAGAACAGGTGACAAAAAAGTCAAAGTCAATGGGAGCTAAAGTTCAGAAAGCTACACAAAGGTCACCACCAAAATCTCCTTTGAAGAGACAGATTATTCTAGAAAGTACAATGGATCTTCTAAGATCAAAGGGTACTCAAATGCAGGAGGACAATGCTCAACAATTGCAAAAAGGTGCAGTATTACAACCAATGGAGCCAAAATCAACGGAAGCAGATGGTCAAAGCAAAGAAAATGCAGATGGAGATCAACCAAAGGACATTGCCACAGCAAAAGAAGTCATTTTAGACACATATCCCAAGACAATCAAGTATAACATTGTTGGTGAAAATGAAGAAAAACTGTCAAGTGAAGTAAAGATAGATTTTCAGTTAGAAAAGAACCTCGTGTATTTTTGCACTTGGAAAAGATGTGGCCAACCACAGCTAGGAGATGCTCCTGAATTTGTGAGCATACCAGGAAACAAACAAGCAGAATGTTGGGGAATCATCTCCACCACCACTGAAGTAAGTTCACAAATCATCACAGCTCAATTGCATGTGATCACAATAAAGGATATGTCAAACGACATCATAATGGGAATTCCAATTGCCCAAGAGATGCTAGAGATACAAAGTTCAAACATCACGGAGTCATCACAGGCAACAAAGAATGAAGACCAAGATTGGTCACCCGCAGATGACAGCACAAGGTCCTCAAGCACAGTTCAAATGGATATTGATGCCAAAGCAAAGATTATTGAAGATGATTCATCTCCATCGAATAGAACTTCAAAAGAGCTTAAAGAAAATCAGGCAATATCAAGTGCAAATCAAACAGAACAAAGAACAACCACAAAAGCTATTAAGGAGAGAATGCCACCGAGACCAGAGGTAAAGAAGACAAATCTTGCAGACAAAGGTAAGGCCAAAGCGGACCCTCCATCAATTGGCAAAGAAGTTGTAACAACACATGCCTTTACATCAAAGAACCCTAATGGATCAACTCTTCAAGCAAGTGAGACTTTCAAAACTTCAAGTCAAAGGCTGACCCAATTGAAACCAAAAAAGCAAAGATATTTCAGCCAAAGTACTCAAGAAAGCAAAGGAAAGTCAAGCAAGTGTTTGTTCAGAGCAATTTTGTCAAAGTCAATGATAGAGTTTGGATTAAGGACATGAAATCAACACAGAAAGACAAACACATGGGATTGATAGCATCATAATGGAGTCTAAAAGAACAAGAGTACTATGGAGGTAACAGATAGATATGGGTTCCAAAACCGCAACTTAGAGCATATGGAGTAACATCAAGACTCTCCCAAGAAAGAAGGCCCGTAAGGTATCAACCTCGACAATATCCTAGGATACCTAAGAAGCAAATATACAACAAAACAACATCGAAATATGCTAAAGTCAACCACAAGTCTCAAGAGGATACAGAAAAACGACAGATCTCAAAGAATGTTCCTCTTAGACAAGGATTCTACACAGGTCATACAAAGATTTGGCTACCAGTCAACCACGAGCCAACTGCAACTACATCAGACTTGCATGAAGATCTCAAGAGCTCAACAAGACTAGAGCTAGGCAAAGTCAACAATGGAGACAAAGGTCATCAAGAGATTTGGATTTCTAACTCTTCCAATGCTCCTAGTCAAAAGGCAGATGCCGAAAGTCTAGAGAGGCCTACAACAACATCAAAGACTACTATCAACAGGCCCAATTGGAGAATCAAATAGATAATGGAGTATTCACAGTCAAGGAAGGACAACCCAAACAATGAGAATGGATATTTGAAGAAGCTAAAATAGGTATGGCAAAAGAAACCTTCAATTCCAACTTGGTCCTTCACTAATCCTCTTTTTGAGGATTCAAGCCTACTTTTACCTGAAGAAATGTTTGTAGTAAGCACAAGAATGTAAAAAGTCAAGTCGCGAGGGTGTAAAGAACACTATTTGGCATAGTTAGAGTCGGGCTGCTGAGCCATAAAATGAGCAAAGCATTAGTCCCAAAGCTTCAAGTCATACTAAACTCTTTGCTAAGAGTTGTAGTTATTAGGCTTACGCTCAACCTGGAACAGTTGAGCATATCTAAGTTGTGTCGCTCATGCTGGATGAGATGAGCATAAGAGTCGAAGTCTATTAACTTACAATTGGTGGAGTGTCGCAGAGTCCAACACTCACGCACAGTGCACAGTAGGATGAGAGCACATATCCTCGTCAATGAAAACCATTCTTAAAGGGGTGCCAGCTCACAAAGCCAAGTCATATGCTTTTATAGCTACACCATCTTTTTGAAGAACCTCTCAAAATATTTCTTGCACAGTATATTGTTTTCCATGCATTTCAGTGTATGCATAAATAGCAGGTCCCATCATTGGACATATGCATTAGACACTCTTTTTTACTTCCACCTATGCACCTTGAGTGGACTACAACAGGAAAACCAATGTTCCATCATGCTACCCTTTCATATTTGCTGCTTTTCTAATTCCAGATCTATCAGCAAATAATTCCTCGAGTACTTTATTAATATTTCCCATGCTATAAGTACTCCAATAATGCGCTTATCCCAAAGGCACTTTTTTTCCACTAGGTTTTTCCCCTTTGGTCATCCAGGTATTAGACCTTTATTTAGGACCTCATCATTCTACTTCCCTTGTATATATTTTTCATAAATAAACAGTAGCCTCATCATTATGCTATCACAATGGACAAATGCAACATCATTTCTCACATCAGACATATTCGGACCAATGAAGATGTTGCAGCAAATTGAACCTCATCAACATATTCAATGACAAACAAAGACGATCAACCCATCAACAACCAATCAAAAACCTTCCACAACCTCCACAAACACTTTTCAATAGTGCCCAAGGACGGGCACTAAAATAGGAAGGGGGGAATGTTAACTCAGTCAATGTCAGCTCACAGAAGCTGTTAAAGACCGAAGACGTACTAATGCATATCGAAGATCAAAGTGAAGAAGCAGTGAAGATTAAAGTTACACAATTTTCACATTTTTCGAAAATGGTCACGTATTATAAATTCCCGAATTATTTCAAGCCATTGTAATATTTTAATGTGTTACGGGCTCAATGGGAGTTCCAAGTTGTAAAGAATAGGTCACTTACTATGCCTAAGTTGCAGATTCAGTAAGTGGTGATCCCTAAAGGCCTTGGGCGGTTGGACATTGCATATTTTTAACCTAGGTATATAAGGCAGTATGTAAAAGAAATTAGGGTTCTCAAGTCATTTGTTGAGAGCACTCTTTGGTGAAAGCTCTTGAGGTGTGTGGCTATGGAGTCCTTGAGCTTCTCCTTGCTTATGAGACTTGACTAACACTAATCAATGATTCATTCTCTCTCAATGTGCCTCTATCTTACTTCTTATGATTTCCTATGATGCTTAGATTAACTAGATCTTAACTAATTAGTGGTTAATCCCTATCGAATCTTGTGTGATTCCCCTCTTTTGCTTGTGTGTGCATGTAGGTTTTATTGGAGTGTGGTTCTCGATAGATCTATGTGTGTGTGCTTGCAATTAGTGTGTTGCATGATAGGATTAGTGTTGTGTGCGTCTTGAAATCGTAGTGTGTGTGATTGGGTTGATTAGAGGTGAAGAGAAGTGGATATGGAGATTTCCCTTCATTGTGGCTTAGCTCCTCCATAGGACAAGAAGCTCACCTCATAAAGTTAACCATTTGCTGCCACAATTAGCTCACTAACCGTGTGAGTGTTTCCATGCCCTAGCCGGGTAGCTCATCCCTCCGGATTGATAATTTTGTTGGTCATTGGAGCTATCTCTCTTTCCATACACACACACGCTCACAAACACTTACACACACACACACACATACACTTCTGTCTCCATCTCTCTCTCTCTCTCTCTCTCTCTCTCTCTCTCTCTCTCTCTCTCTCTCTCTCTCTCTCTCTCTCTCTCTTTCCACACACACATACATACCCTACACGCATAAGCACACACACGACACACACAAGAAGGAAAAGAAGCAATGAAAATGAACATCAACACATCAACAAGAGACACCAAAAACATGCGGTGGCGACAACAATTCAAAGAAAGATGCCAAAGGCATGCGCCAACCGACATTGATATTGACGAGTGCACTACACCAAGGCACAAGTAAAGCCTCCAATTTGCTGGCATCTCATCCACGATGCATTTCCTCTGAGTAAACATTTGTAGGGTAATTTATTTTCCGTTTTACAAAGCCAAACTTTGTAAAAAACATTTGTATATTCCACCTCTTTCTAGGTGATGGTCACCAAGGCCCACCTAGGATAATATCGTTTTGTTATTTCTCCCAAAACAAAGCACCAATCAACCATCCGAGACTAGGCCGTCTCCTTTGTCTCTCTAGCTTAGGGCCATAAACCTAATTAGTTTGTACTAGACCAACGCACATGCACCTATAAAAGAGCACTGAGAGGTCACTATCGGGGAGAGTCAACAGTTGAAGGAGAATTCATGCACATAAACTAACTCCAAGGGTCACTATGCACAAGAGTAAGATCTCTGTACACATGAAATTTCCCTAGAGAACACACTATATACTCTCTCTCTCTCTCTCTCTCTCTCTCTCTCTCTCTCTCTCTCTCTCTCTCTCTCTCTCTCTCTCTCTCAACTCCGATTTGGGTGATCTATAGCCTCAATCAAAGAACACGAAGCCCTCTACGCATTGATGTAAAGAAAAAAAATTCAGAGTTATGGAAGTCGTTTTTGTAGCAACATTTCCGGAGTGAACAGGTTCAAGAAAATTGACTCTCATCTCTTATTTTACATACAATGTCTTCCGGCACTCGCAAGGGTTCTTCTTATTCAACAAGGTCCACAAGCATTGTGGAAAATGATCCAAAATCTCCAAAGTGTGGAGATAGCAACACAACCACCCAACCAACAATATCGGAAACCATGATCATGGCGTACTTGGTATCATTGCAAGAGACCGTAAACAAACAAGGTGAATACTTACGAGCACTTGCAATGGAGAATGGCACACTAAGGCTACTTGTGGTTGAGAAGGAGAATCTCAAGAGGACAATTGAGATGAAAACAACACGTTTGATGCAACTTGAAGAGGAAGTCAAGGAATGTAAACGCTCTCTTGTGGACTTGAATGCTTTGAAGGAGCGGATGAGCAAACTAGAGCATGACTATGTATTGAAAGAGGAGAAATTTGACACTATGAGCCGGGATATATGTGACATGAAAAATGTATGCACAAACAAGTCCTAGGTTGATGTATGTGGTATCAATGTGGTTTCTAATTCCTCACTCATGCAAGCTATGGTTCAAACAAAGAATGTTGAGAATGTGGATGTGGAGGAGTTGAAGGAACAGGAGCGACATTCCAAGAACATTGTTATTCGTGGAATTCCCGAAGATAAATTAGAGACACCTCCTTCTCTTACCATTGTTATTGAAGATTTCTTCAAAACCCACTTTGGCATGTCCGGAGTTATGGTCTATGAAGCACATAGAGTGGGGAAGCAAGGAGCTCCTCGCTCGGGAGAACGGCCAATTGTATCCACCATGCTGGATAAGACCAAGTGAAAGATTATCCTTGATAATAGTTGAATCTATTTGAGGGATACAAAATGTTATGTATATGAAGATCTCACTATTAAGCGACAAAATATGCCTCACAAGGCATATGAGAAAAAGAATAATAAAAACAAGGAGATCTCTCATGAAGAAAATGTGCCCAAGGAGGAGGCAAGTCCCTTAAACAAATAGTGATGCGTGACATATGAGACCGAGTTACAATTGAAAATATGCTTTTGGAATTGTAATGGATACCCATGGAATGCGGGGGTTGGCATTGATGAACTAACAAGCAAAGCCGATGTTGTACTTCTTGTTGAAACTTGGGAGCATGATACACAAAGGATTAACGGCTTGGAGAATTACAATGTACATTCATTGATGTGGTCAAAGAATCTCAAGCAATGAAGAGGACAAGGAGGGGTAGCATGTATGGTTAAGAAAGAATTGGAAGATTTTGTATCAATTGTGAAAGATGACAAGTACAAATGTTATGTATGGCTGAAAATTATGACACCAAAAAGAGCACCCATCTTTGTAGCCGGTTGTTACATTCGTCATCATGATTCTCCCTTTTATGATTGCATGGATAGAGATCAACCATTTTCTGATTTAGAAGAGGACATTGCTTATTTCAAAGGTGAAGGTGATGTTATTGTATTTGGGGATATGAATGCTCCCACAAAAACATTGCAACATGATACTCAACAATTTGATATGCCATACATTTCAAGGAAGTTGGAGGAAGTTCACCTGTATGATCGTACTTCAATGGATGAGAAAGAGCCGGATCACTGTGGAAAGTTACTTTTACACATGTGTCATAGCACGGGTATTCTCATTGCCGATGGTGTATCTTTGTGGAGTGGAACCAATGGATTTACATGTAGGAGACATAATGGGGATAGTGTGATTGACTATATACTACTCTCTGAAGCCATCATGTATCGCATAAAGAGTTTTATGTTTGGTCAATGGATCCTGAAATCCGACCATCGCACCTTATGTATTGACCTTTCATGTGGAGAAGTAACTAAGCATGATAATCTCAGCCAAAGAAAAGAGAAGTTATCACTATGTATGGATTTCAAACAAAACAATTATGGATGACAAAGCTTCTATATGATGCACCATTGGAAACTAAATGGAAGCTTTCAAGAAAGCTATTTGTTCTTGTGCGGAAGAATTCTTTTCCACAAAGCATCTCCATGGTATCAACAAAGATAGATCACGCAAAAGGTGGTTTGATAAAGAATGTCAAGATGATCAAAATTCCTTGATAAATCTTGATGCAACTATAGACAAAGACAACTATCAAAGTCATTTGCATACATACAAGGCATTGATTCAAAAGAAGAGAAGAAGATGGGGAGTAAAGCAACAATTTTTTCAAGTACAAGAATAGGCACATGCATGCGGGTTGAAAATTTTGGTAACTTGAGTCTAATGGATATATACACACATTGTAGGAAATTATATGAGCAAGCAAATGCTTAAAAAATCCCATTTTATGGTTTACTCCCATGTATGCCCTCTTTTTTTACTATTGAGGATGTATGCGGTGGGCTTGAAAAGTTGGCCACTTGCAAATCCTGAGATCTTCAAGGTATCAAGCCGGAGATGATCAAATGGACGGGAGATTTTACCCATGATTGGATGTGTGATATGTTCAACCTTGCACTTCAACATGGTATGCCTTATGATTGGAGTACTAATTGGGTTAAGCCTTTGCATAAAGGAGGGGATGTAAAGAATGTAAACAACTACCGGACTATAATGATTGGGTCTCTTATGGCAAAGTTGTTTGGGTGCATAATGGAGATGAAATTGAGTGATTGGGCTGAAGAGAATGACAAGCGTACAAAGGGACAAACGGGTTTTCTTCGATGCCATAGCACCATTCATCATCTTGTCACTCTTCGTGTTCTCATGGAGGAAAGTCGGTTGAAAGGCAAGCGATTGTATTGTTGTTTGGTGGACTTTAAGAAAGCCTTTGATATGATTCCACGTAACAATTTGTGGAGAAGGATGGAATAACTCCAAGTGCCAAGTGAGTTTATGCTTGCGGTTTCTTGAATCTATGAGAAGGTGATTTGTCAATTGCGCATAGGAAGCGAAATTTCAGAAATTTTTGTAAGCACTATTGGGGTTAAACAAGGATGTCCATTGTCACCAACTCTCTTTGGTCTATGCATCGATCAATTGGAACAAATGGTACTTGAATTTATGCAAGAAGAAGGAATTGAAGAGGTCACTATTTGCAATGCGGTAATGATGCTTTTGTTGTATGCGGATGATGTAGTGCTTCTAGCACACACTTTAGAAGATGCACAAAAGCTTATGGTTGTCCTTGCAAAAATTTTCTTGCATAGTGGGCTGATTGTAAATGAATCCAAAACAAAGGTTATGCTTGTGAAAACCAACCATAAAGAGAAGCCATGCATTGTGTACAACAATGAGAAACTTGAAGTTGTTGAGAGCTTTAAGTACCTTGGCCTTGAGGTTCCGTCCAATCACAAGTGACATGAATGTGCTTTGCGTCGTTTGGAAGTGGGAAAGAGATAATATTATGCATTTGAGAACATGTGTAATGCGGGAAACATCAAGTGTTGGGTACTCAAGAAGTATCTTTTTGATGCATTGGTGACACCGGTTCTTCTTTATGGAGTTGAAGTGTGGGGCGGGAGCATCTCAAAGTCTACTTGGAAAGAGTTTGAGAATGTCCAAAAGCATTTTCTTACAAACTTTCTCCAAGTTAAGACACAAACACCATATATGCTCCTACTTCTTAAGTCGGGATCTCTTTCAATTGAGGTTATGGGCATGAAAAGGATTGTGGAGTACATGATAAAGATGCATCAAAACCCCTCAAATTGACTTTCTACAATTGCATGGGAAGCAAGCAAAATAGTTCAAAAGATGCATAAAAGTAAGATCTTGAGCACGGGATGGATGCTAGACATAAAGAAGTGGTTTGGGAGATGGGATGCATTACACTTTCTACATGATGCTTCAATTGACTCTCAAGTGAATGAAGCTTTTCTACAACGCCAATGTATTACGACTTGGGAGAAATCTGGTGGTTCATGCTTCATACATTACACCACCCATTGATAGCCGTTTTTCGGCTTTCCATAATTGCCACTATGAGTTATCTCACCCTACCAAAATCACCCAAACACTGTGGCTATCCCTACCATTTCACTGTACATAGGCGTGCGTGAGTCACGGGACTTTTCCCATATCTTCTTAAAAAACCCTCAATTAGCTAGTCATTGGGCTAGTTGAGCCAAAAAAAATTTAAAAAAATAAAAAATATAAGTATATTATGGCCCATGCGTATGTAAATATTTCTTTGTATATAGGGCCTAAATAAAAGATTTTTTCATAATTATTTTGGTATTTATTTAAATATTTCTACCTAGGTGTGTGTTATTTATGCTCTGTACATTGCCTCACCATTACCACAATTTTTTCTTACCATTTTTCATACTCTTTATTCCATATAGAAATATTTTCATGTAAGCTTCTCTTATATTTGGTGTAACTCCACCCCAACAAAAATCCAAAAAAACTAGTTTTATTTATGTGTATATTTTTTCACTATTGTGATTTTTCCCTTCCTACATCTATTTTGTTTTTTTTTCTCAAAAATTAGAACACCAAAAATATTCATCTTTTTATGGTAGACTTATAATGAGAGAGATTTATTTTGACCCCTTTATATTTTTCCACCTATATTATTTATATTTGACATGTACATATTTTTTAGACCCCTCAATATTTGATTTTCTTAGTTGTACTATTCACTTATATCATGCTCTATACAATATCTTCAATTATAGACCTACCAAATAAGGTCAAGGGTAGGTGGCATGCATACATGCACTATGGAGGGCTCACTCTTGGAGGTATTCAAAAGAATCATCCAAAGAAGGACCCCACAAAGACCTTGTGCAATGGAAAAAAACGGTCGGTTTTGCTGAATTTTTAAAGTTCACTTGCTCTCCGAATTTGAAAAGGCGATACAAACAAAAGTTGTAGCTCGTGGACTGAACTTTTGCCTCAAATTTTTTCATATTTTTTTGAGCTACGAGCTGTGAGCTATGGTTTTATTAGTGGACCCCAGTTTTCCCATGCTATGCTGCCACACTCTCTCTTCCACTTTATCATTTTCCTCTTTCACACACACTTCTCCACTCATCATCCCCACCTCTCTCACCACTCCTCTCTGCACCCTACTCACCTTCTCCTCAACCTTGAAGAATAAGAGAAACCATGGTGAACTCATACCTCCCACACACAATTCCATTCCAAAATTGACCACCTAGTCTCATTTTTTCCTCCTCCAAATTACCCATATCTATCAAAAAACCACAAAATTCAGCCTCTTCTCTTAAAAGACAGCATCATGGTGGTTGATTACTCAGCTTCAATTACCTTGTCTCTCAAGGAAGGTCAAGAGTGGAGAAAAAATGTACCGTCAAAGCTAGTGGACCGTTGTGAGCGGGATGAAAACACACACAGCGCCTCTATAACGACCCGACACACACTCTTGGGAAGATACACACACACACTGTGGGGCACCACTCGGCTTACACAACACACCTGGCCGAGACAGGGAACACACCTCTGGAGTGAGAGGAGAGAGACTATCCACTTGCCCACTCCACACAGACACACACACACACACCCAAAAAACTCAGCTCAAAAGAGGAGAATTTCTGATGTTTAGATACAAATGAGCTTGGGCCAACACCAATGGGGCAAACAGCTCACACAATATGGGTAAAATAAGCCAGATACAATCACAACTGGAGCAGAAACTTCGCTCATAGGAGAAACTTACACAGAAAAACAGCAGGAAAAGAGTGAGGAATTTGGCAAAATGGACAGTGCCATCGCGTCCGGAACTGCCCAAAACCCCAGTCTACAATGTCAAAGTGCTCAAATCCGACCTCGGATGAGCAGTTTACGACCAAAACAGGCTCCAAAATGAGCAAAAAACACAGCTGCGGCTGTTCCTCCTCTCTTCTCCACGTTTTTTCTGGTATTTTCTCAGTTTTTTCAGTTCCCACACTTAGCTTTTTTAGTTGGGCACCCTTGGCCTTTTAGATGACCTCAAACGGACCCCGAACAGGCCAAAAACTGACCTCGCAGTGCATAGTTGTCACCTTTTTGCATCATTCGCACACCTGGCACTCAGCTTTTTTCCACTAATGCATCTCGCCACCACGTGAAGTGGCCCCAAAAAGTGGTCCTAATGATGACCTTTCTGCATAACTCTCACAAAAAAACACCCACGTTGTGTTCGTCCTCATCCGCGTGCAAATATTGACCTCGTTCGCCCTCCTGACGCCACTAGATGCCATCTAACGCACCTGCTGACCTCACGTCGTCGGCCCGCGGATAGCTTCCTCGAGAAGTTTTACGCGCTATAAACTCCTCATTATTGTAGAAAAAACATACTGGTACTGGTGATAGTGAAAATCGATGAACTATGTACATGTTGTCCTACCTGTACACATGTGGGCCCCACGTAACCACCTGGCTAAGGAAAATGGACAATTCTTTATTTGATGCACCATGCATGTGTATGTACATATGCGCAATCCCTTGCTCCAAAAAACTCCTGACATAATTTGCCCACCCCCTAGCCTGCTAGATCATTCATGATCAGCAGCAGCAAAGAGAGATATGAGACTCGCCGCATCACAGGTCTCCTCATCCCGCACAGACATCACTCGCTCTTCAGAAAACTCATCTTGCTCCACCATCATCAACCTAGCATGATACAACTTAAGACGCAATCCATTTACCCTTGACGTATGTAAAATCCCATCCAGGTTAGCCAACTGATATGTACCATTCGGGAAACACTCCACTACCTTGAAAGGGCCTTCCCACTTAATTTGAAACTTCTTTTGGAAGGTGTTGTCCAGTTTGCTGTTGTAGCGCAAAACCAAGTCATGCTTCTTGATACCCTTACTTTTGACCTTTTCATTTATCTTTGCCAAAGCCTTATCCTGCATCTGCCCATAATGCTCCAATGCGCTCATCCTATCCAACTGGACCTCTTGTAACTGCAAGAGCCTCTCTTTGAATGCATCACTAGGCGGCCCAAGCAACTTCTCTAACATCTTGACCGCAGGCAACTCTACCTCCACAGGCAATAGTGCTTCCTTTCCATACACCAAATGAAATGGAGTAAACCCTGTACCTGTCTTCACTGAAGTACGGTAAGCCCATAATGCACTAGGAAATTCCAAATCCCAATTCTTTCCTTGGTGCTCTGTCACTTTAGAAAGAATTTGTACCAACTCCCCATTGAACCTTTCATTTAAGCCATTACACTGCGGGTAATAAGGAGTGGTATGCAGGTGCCTAATCTTCATCTTTGTGCATAAGAAGTCTAGCAGTTTAGCTCTAAATCCTGGCCCCTTATCTGAAAGTAGCTCTAATGGCACCCCAAACTTGCAACATATTTCATCATACACAAATTTTGCCACATCCTTTGCAATGATCTGTTTTACTGCTATAGCCTCCGTCCATCTAGAGAGATAGTCCACTGCCGTCAAGATATAGCTTTTGCCCCTGCTTGTGATAGGTAACGGGCCTATTGCATCAATCCCCCACTTTTCAAACACATCAAACGCCATAATGGTTTTTCGTAGCTCTGGCTTCAACACTCTCTTCCCAAATGCTTGACACCTATTGCAAGACCTACACCAATGGTGAACATCCTTGTGCAAACTAGGCCATACATACCCCTCTTGCAAAATCTTATGCAAGGTGATCTTTAGAGCAAAATGGCCACCACATGCGCCTTCATGATTCTCTTCCAACACTCTGTAAAGCTCCTCCCGCCAAGGTACACGTCTCAACACGAGATCAGCCCCTTTCATGTATAAGACATCACCAATCAATTTGTACCTGTATGCTCTACGCACAAAGCCATACTTCTTAGACTTCTGAATCTCCTTTGGAATGATTCCTGTTAGCAAAAATTCCTCTTCTTGAGCCAAAGTTTCCCGGCCATGATAAAGAGGTAAAGTGGTCCTCAACACGAATAGCTCCCCAATCATGCCTTGAGCTGCTTCATGTGCCTCTCCATTTAGAGCACGTTCAATGTGTCTGATGCTCCATGCTTCGAACTTTTTTAACATGCCTTTAATTCTGAAGCACATTTCCTTCAATGAGGTGTTCTTGCTCTTCCACACACCCAGCACTTGCTTCACCACTAACAAGGCATCACCTTTTATGCTCAACCTTCGAACCCCATGCTTCAAACAAATGTGTAATCCGGCTTCCAATGTAGCATATTCAGCCTCATTGTTACTATGCGCATCCAATTTGAACCCTCTCTTGCATACTAGCTTCCCCTCTGGATCATAAAGTGCTATACCCCCTGAAGCTGCATCATGGCTCTTTCTGTATGAACCATCAAAGAACAACACATGTGCATTGCTGATCTGTGGCACTTCTTCAACTACCTTTCTCACCACCTCTTCCTTAACAATAAGGGGATTCTCCTTGTAGGTCAACAAATCAGCTAGGGTAGCCCTTGTACTATCTTCCACTAGAAAAGAGAACTCAAACTCTTGCAGCTCAATTACCCATTTCTTCACCACATTTGACATGTTAGTACCATTAATTAAATGTGGAAAAAAGGCATAACTCGTCAAGAAAACAAAAGGCCGTGGTAGCAAGTAATGAAGAAATCGTCGACAAGCAAATATTACACTGGCCATCACTAGCTCTACTTCTGATAACTTTCTCTCCGCTACCAACTTCACTCGGCTTGCACAATACACTGGCCTCATATAATGGCTGCCCTTCCCCTTTTGCAATAGCATGGCTCCAATGGCATCATCCCCTACTGATGGATTTACATAAAAAACTTTCTCCCAATCAGGAGCCTGCATGGCTGACAACCCCCCTAACACCTCTTTCACCTCTTGAAACACTTCTTCACACTTGTCATCCCATTGCAATGGATCATGCTTTGCCACTTGCTGTAATGGATAAAGAAGCTGCGAAGACAATGGAATAAACCGTGCCATGTACTTCACTTTGTGTATAAAGGTTGCCAATTGCTTCGTATTCATAGGTGATGGAAGAAGAATAATAGACTTCACCTTATCTGGATCAGCCTCAATGCCATTTTCTGACACCATATGGCCCAATAACTTCACCCTTGGCTGTGCTAGATGACATTTCTTTGGATTTAGTTGTCCTCCACATTCATCATATCGAGCCAATACCATCTGCAGCTTCTCATGGTGTTCAGCCCTACTGCTATAGACACAGAAGTCATCCATAAAAGCTTTAACACAACTACCAATGAATGGTTCCAACACCCAATTTGCTCTCTCTTGATAGAAGGAAGGTCCATTTGACAACCCAAATGGCAATACTGTGTAGCAATAGCAGCCCCATGGCGTAATGAAAGTTGTCTTTGTGCGGTCTTTAAGAGCAATCTTCAATTGAAAATAGCCTGAAAAACCATCACACACACTGTACCTCTCATAACCTGCCACTGAATCCAAGATCTGATCGATGAATGGAAGAGGATATGGGTTCTTCTTAGTGGCTGCATTTAAGGGTTTAAAATCCACACAAATTCTCCACTTCCCATCCTTCTTTGGACTGACTACAACTGGACTCACCCATTCTGTGGTCTCCACTGGAACTATGAACCCTGCCTTCAATAACTTGTCCACCTCTACCCGCAAGGCTTCCATTTGCTCTTGACCCATCCTTCTTAGCCTTTGCCGCACTGGCTTAGCACCTTCTTTCAGCTCTATATGCATCTCTTCACCCTTGAACCCTCTGATCTCTTCATATGAAGTAATGAACAAATCAGGAAAACTAGCCAGCATATGCAAATATATATCCTTCTCCATAGCTGAGAGGTCTCCACTAATCATTTGCGTCATTAATTCCTGCTTCTTTGACAACTCAACTTTGGTTTGCATCAGCCCTTCAATCACTTCATAAGGCCCTTCACTTTCATCTTCAACTTCCTTCGCAAATGCGACTAAACCACACTCCTGGATTTCTTTATCCATCAAAAGAAATGCAACATCAGCATCCTCATCACTGCTGGTAGTGCTATCACTGTCCTCATCTGTCACCGTGGAAGAGTCTTCATCACTAGATTCATCCTCATCTTCATAAAGCTCCTCTAATCGTTTCCTTGTGTCCATATGATAAAGCTTCTTGGTACCTGTCTTTCCATAGAGGCTAATCGTACCATGTCGCCAATCTTGAACAGCTCCCACTGCACGTAACCACGGTCTGCCCAGTATAATAGGATATGCTCCCAACCCTGCTGGCATCACATGAAAATCAACCACTGCCTTTGCATCATATGCCTCCACTTCTAAGCTCTTTACAACACCTAAGCATTTTACTTTTTGATGGTTTGCCAATCTGATCCGAAAACCTGACACCCCAGCCACTGTGAGACCCATCTTCTCAACGCATGAGTGTGTTATGACGCATATTTGGGCTCCGCCATCCACATAACCTTGTCTCAAATTTTTCCTTTTATGCCACACATCTACTATTGGACAAATGTCTGGTAGCTCGTCCATTGCCAACACCTTCACTGAACCTCTCTCTGGCTCTTTCTCCATTGGGTTAACCATCCTCTTCCACTGTCGCTTTAGCTTAGGCACCATCTCTATAAGCTGCCCAAAAGTAACCTCTGCCTTCCTGCTCGTCAGATCCTCCTTCAAGTCATAGCTTAATTGCCCATCCCCTAGTGGAAAATCTGAAACATGAAACTTTCGACGAGCTCTCCTTTTCCTCTTGGCCTTGACATCCTCACCTTCATGGCTCTTTCCTTTCTTCTTACTAGGACCTGGGGCACTTCTTCCTTCCTTATCCTCTGTGGTCCTCTTCCCAATAGGCATCACTAATGTATCCTCTAGCTTTGATGCCTTCTCCAAGGTGACTACACTTAGCACTTTTGTCTTTCCCTTTTCCTCCTAGGTCAGTCCACTGGTTCCTTCGTCTCCCTTAATTTCGATGCCATAATCATTTGACCTAGTTAACACCTGTCTTGGCAATGGATACATGTCTCCCCCCATCCTTGGTGGCTTATCACATTGCGGGCTGATGTGACCCAACTCTCCACAATTATAACATGTGGGCGTCTGCCTCCAAAACCTACCATTGCTTTGTCCAACAACATTCCTAGGCCTTTCTTCACCTCCTGGCTGATTTGCAAACCTCCCTCGACCTCGATTATTTCCCACTTGACCTAGCATGTTTAGGCTGAGATTCTTCATCAAATCTACCATTTGCCTCATGTCTTGCCTTAGCCCATCATCTTGCACTGCTGTAGTGACCACTGCTGGCATAACCTGAGTAGTAACAGGAACTACTGGTTCATGATGAACCCCTGACATGCGCCCTTGTAAAGACTCTATAGGCTGAAATTCAGACCTCATTGGCAAAGACTCCACCCCTAACTGGCTCATTTTCCTCAGCTTCCACTCTTTGATCCTTGCTACCTCTAGTGCATCCTCATATGTCCTAGGCTTCTTTAGCTCCACTCTCCAACGTATATTCTCCCAAAGACCAGCCAAGAACCTGTCCTTCTTCATCATGTCAGGCGGGGGTACCTGTGGTGCTAAGGCCTTGCACATTCGCTCCCATGCCAATGAAAACTTACGTATGTACGCATCTACTGGCTCACCTTCCTTCTGCACCAAAGCCTGTACTTCTTGCCACACTTTGTCAGGATCTTCTATCTTCACAAACTCCACTTCCAGCCCATGTCGTAGATTGTCCCAACTCAACCTTACAGGTGGATCGGCCACACGCAACTCCTCTTCAAATGCTTTAGACCAAACTCGTGCATCACTCTTCAAACAAATTTGGAGAAGGCGTAACATTTGCGTAGGGTCATGAATCTGGTTGCTAATGCAGGCAACCTCCATCTTTTCCAAAAATTCTTCCACATCTTCATCACTTCTTCCATGAAACTCGGGATAAGAGAAAGCCATGGCTACCCAAATTATGATGCTTTGAGAACCCCTTCGAACACACGTGCAAGAACCCAAAACTTTTCACTACCCAATCCCTAGAAACTTCAATGGAGCTCAGCTTTAGATAAGGACAAACACATGCACATCAAATGAGTTTTCGTAGTTGATCATTGGAATTACAACAGGCAAAGGACGTTCCAGGATCTCTCTCAATCTTCTTGGCCCAAACATAAAGACTATGCGCTGCTGGAAAAAGATCTTCCTGGACACATGAACATTAATCTGAATTCTTTGAGTTAAATGAAAAGGAGTGAACTAAGGGCCATTTTGATCATCCATTAAAGCCAACCATGAAGCTCCCAAGAAGGCACACCTGACTCAACCTCTGATTTTGCCAAAATTTCAGCAGCATAACAGCGTAAATGGCTCAAAATACCAAAAAACCAGCCATCATAACTTGGGAAAATTTCGACAGAGTTTCCCCAGAAGTAGAGCAGTAGGAACCCAAAATATAGACTGTCTATGTATGCATTAACTGTCAACAATAGAACCCGAGCATCAAGTAGGACTCACTAGTACATAGCCTATGGCGAGGTCACGAAAAGGGTGCTCTAGCTACCTGTATCACCGAAAGGATCTCCACATTTGAGAATCCCCCAGCTCAATAAAAACCTCACGCTATCGACCCTCACACGAAGGCTAATGCAAATCGCGTATAGTCAAGTCTCAGAAATGACTATCTTCCAGACCAAGTCTCAGAAATGGCTGGGACTGCCAAATACAACCAAGTATGGCTCCACAAATGCGTACTATGGCAGTTTCCACAAGTAACGTACAATCCAGCAGACAATGTGCTCAAATAGGCGCCAAGTGATGCATACCCACAACAACTACAAGTGACATCACTGCTATTATATCACTGTACTCCAGCTACCTGTACCTGTGTGAATCACCTGTACCTGTACGTGTACCTGTAACCTGTAACCTGTAACCATTAATCTGCAACCTGTAATCTGCAATCCCGAAGCTCGAAGCTCAAAGCTCAAAGCTCGAAGCTCGAAGCAGAAGGTACTCGAAGAAGATCCTCCGTGGAGGCGCCAAAAGAATGTGAACGGGATGAAAACACACACAGCGCCTCTATAATGATCCGACACACACTCTTGGGAAGATACACACACACACTATGGGGCACCACTCGGCTTACACAACACACCTGGCCGAGACAGGGAACACACCTCTGGAGTGAGAGGAGAGAGACTATCCACTTGCCCACTCCACACAGACACACACACACACACCCAAAAAACTCAGCTCAAAAGAGGAGAATTTCTGATGTTTAGATACAAATGAGCTTGGGCCAACACCAATGGGGCAAACAGCTCACACAATATGGGTAAAATAAGCCAGATACAATCACAACTGGAGCAGAAACTTCGCTCATAGGAGAAACTTACACAGAAAAACAGCAGGAAAAGAGTGAGGAATTTGGCAAAATGGACAGCGCCATCGCGTCCGGAACGGCCCAAAACCCCAGTCTACAATGTCAAAGTGCTCAAATCCGACCTCGGATGAGCAGTTTACGACCAAAACAGGCTCCAAAATGAGCAAAAAACACACCTGCGGCTGTTCCTCCTCTCTTCTCCACGTTTTTTCTGGTCTTTTCTCAGTTTTTTCAGTTCCCACACTTAGCTTTTTTAGTTGGGCACCCTTGGCCTTTTAGATGACCTCAAACGGACCCCGAACAGGCCAAAAACTGACCTCGCAGTGCATAGTTGTCACCTTTTTGCATCATTCGCACACCTGGCACTCAGCTTTTTTCCACTAATGCATCTCGCCACCACGTGAAGTGGCCCCAAAAAGTGGTCCTAATGATGACCTTTCTGCATAACTCTCACAAAAAAACACCCACGTTGTGTTCGTCCTCATCCGCGTGCAAATATTGACCTCGTTCGCCCTCCTGACGCCACTAGATGCCATCTAACGCACCTGCTGACCTCACGTCGTCGGCCCGCGGATAGCTTCCTCGAGAAGTTTTACGCGCTATAAACTCCTCATTATTGTAGAAAAAACATACTGGTACTGGTGATAGTGAAAATCGATGAACTATGTACATGCTGTCCTACCTGTACACATGTGGGCCCCACGTAACCACCTGGCTAAGGAAAATGGACAATTCTTTATTTGATGCACCATGCATGTGTATGTACATATGCGCAATCCCTTGCTCCAAAAAACTCCTGACACCGTCAACAAGCGTCAAAATTGGCCCTACTCAAGACACTTGGAGCATCAACCTTGTAAGAAATCCACCTTTTCTTACCTCTTAAGAGTTTTTCTTCCTTAATTGTATCCTACATGGATACTCCCATTGTAAATATCCAATTCCATTTGTAAATTAATACTAACTCTACTAACACTAACCCACTATGAAAAGTCCTATCACCTCCATTTCTCTCCTCTCTCTTTCCCCACCAACTTCTTGATAATTCCAAGCAAAAGAAATTAGATAAATTGCTGAAAATCTAACCCAACCATGGTTAGAGGAGTAACCCTAGCCTTCAAAATTGCTATAAAAGGAGGGTGTAGCTAGCACAAAAGGGGAGAGCCATAAGCAAGAGCACTATGCTATAGCTTGAGAAGCCAAGCTCAACCTCTCTAGAAGGAGCTCTTGAGTGGAAGCTCATTGTCTTATGCATGTGCATGTGTTGTAATAGGGGATTAGCAAGGGAACTCTATGCCATTGTAAGAGAGAGAGTGATCACTCAATTGAGAGTAGGAAATCTATCATTTCTCCTACTAGTGTAAGCCCAACTTTTGCTGAATCAAGGAGGGTGGATTTGGACTAAGCTTGAATACTTTGTCTCTCTTCCCACGTGAAGTAATGGACAACAATGATGTGTAAGTGTCTTGGTGTTTTTTTTTGTTAAGTTCTTGATAGCTTGTCTCTAGTGTTGTCATCAATTTAGCCATAAATCCCACATACTGTAAGAGGGCGACAGGGTGGAGAGGACTCCCCTGGCCTTAAGACAGTGAGTGGGGTGGCTTTTCTTGTGATGTGTTGTGGTGTAATTTACTCAAGCTATATTGAACAAATACTAATATCACTTTGATTGGTCATGACAGGTTTGTAAGAAGGTATTAGTGCAACAAACACCCCCTCCCCCTTCTCTCTTTCTTACATATATAATTGTGTTTGCTTGATCATTGCCGATACGTTTCAAAGCAGCCCAAGCTCTCTCTCTCTCTCTCTCTCTCTCTCTCTCTCTCTCTCTCTCTCTCTCTCTCTCTCTCTCTCTCTCTCTCTCTCTCTCTCTCTCTCTCGTGTTTTAGTGTGTGAGAGTGTTCCATTGGTGTTAGGGTTAGTGTAAATTCCTTGCTTGTTTGTGGGTTGCTCTAACGATTCTCCTCTTTTGCGTCCTAGTTCGCTCTTAAACTAGGTGGTGCCCCTTGTGTAATTGGGATTTGGCTGGGAGTTTGTTGTTTTGGGTTGTGTTGTGTTGTGCCCCAGCCCCATTGAGCAGCACGGGAGCCTTGAAGGGTGTCTAGAGGTTGCTCTTCTTGTTGCCCGCCCCGGACCGCCTCACCATATTGCACCCAACTACAAAACCATGTCCTTCACTGAGAGATGAAACCGTACTCACACTTAAATTCTTGAGCCTATTCCCTTGTCCGGATACGCACTATCGCAGCCATTCAGCTTAGCTCCCATTTACTTCGATGCGAGATAGGACGTTGGGGCAATGGAGAAGAGTCAAATCGACTGTGCACATTATGCTCACTGCAAGTTTGAGAGTCTGAGTACCACACACTACTAGAGTGCTCAGATTTTGGTCACATCCGAACTTGCTTCTCTCCCATTTTCAGCCATAACTTAGACCTACACACTTTCCTTTGCCAACCACAGTGTGGGCTCTCCATTGCGACTCTCATCACCACAATTTTGGAGGATCGAGAGTCACTCATCAGTCATACACATACTACATCACATGTAACTTTGGTCCCATAGGTCATATTTGACCTCCGAGGACGATAATAAAATCTATCTATCTATCTATCTCTCTTAGACACACACACACACACACACACACACACACACACACACACCACGATCTCCATCTCGCCAAAACGAGGGGTTTTGTAAATACCATCTTGAATCAAGTTTGCCCGCACATTTTGAAGGGTCTTCATCTCCTTTGTCTACGTCTCCATATCTCTCTCTCTCTCTCTCTCTCTCTCTCTCTCTCTCTCTCTCTCTCTCTCTCTCTCTCTCTCTCTCTCTCTCTCTCTCTCTCTCTCTCTCTCTCTCTCTCCCCCCCCCCCTTGCGGTGCGCTGTGTTGTTATCATTTGAATAGCTAATGTCTATGTCCTAGGTGCTCAAAGCTAGGTGGTGCCTCCTATTCACTCCTTGTGAGGAGTCCTACGTGCAGAGGCCTGCTGTAGAGGCCTTTGGGGTGAGTTTTGCGCTTGCACTTGTCAGCACTTTGGCTCTATCATCAGCACTTTCCTTTCACTACTAAAATCTCGAGGGGTGCACTATGTAATCATGTTAATGTATAACGTGAGTTTGAAAATCAGGTTTTTAAAATGAAAAACAATTAGGAAATTTAACAAAGATACATTAAAATAAGTGGTTTTTATATTCAAATTTGAAAAAAAATCCTTAAATAAGGGGTCATATTATTCATTTAGACATGTTAAAAGAGGGGTTTTTTTAATACCCCGCAGATGCACATTATATAGAGGGGTACTAAATGGTGAGCCCCCCGAAGCTAAAGACCTCCCAGGTGCACAATTTCAAATCATGCCATGGCTTCTACATTCACACAAGCCTCAAGGAAATAAGGAGTGATAGAAGTGGACCACACTCTATATATTTACACAACTCTCACTCATTTGAAAAAGCCAAAGAACATCACCTTCTTGGGAGCTGTAGAAGTACTAACATGGATTGCTTGCCATGCTATAGGCAATGCAGAGCATCTACCACCTACCCTAGAGCAAAATCTATAGCTACTTAAAAAAACTACTGATGAAGACGAAGTGCACACAAGAGATCCACCAGTGGCGACAAGACTTAGGAAAGACTGGTCAATGTCCCCATCCATGAAATAGCCTCATCTACAGCAAGAGTTGTGGAAAGCAGTAAGGAATAAGACAAGATGGCAGAGGAAGGCACTCCTCTCAAAAGAAAGAAGAGAGAAAAAGGGAAAGCCAAGGTAAATGATGCAAAAGCCACAAAGCGACCACGACATGTAGTAGTAGCGGAGGAACGCACCCAAAAAGCAACAAGAATAGAAAGAGAGAAGGTGGATTTTGAGGTAGAGACAAGAATCAAATAGGATTTTGAGGAGAAATGGAAACCATATCCAAGAATGATCAAAATTTGAACCAAACACCCCATGCTTGATACAAAGAATGATCCTGGGGATGGGTAATAACATCTCTATTACCAAGAAGAATGTCAATGAGAGCAGGCCAAGGAAGAAGAAAAAGACAATACATTGCCTAGAGAGGACTCACCTAATGCACAAGTCAACCCTTCTAAAGAGGTTGAAACTTCTCTCCCTCTAAGCAAACCACCAAAATCGGAGGACACAACACCACCACAAGCAGAAGATACCACACCCATTTTTAGAAATATGGAACCAAGATTAGGACCGCCCAAATAATTTACCAACGGTCAAGTGGATGAACGAACCATCCCAATAGAGACACCAAGTACTCAAGCCAACTAGGCAGATGAGCCAATCACAACCGAGGCTCATGACACATCAACAGATCAACATGAAACAAGCAACACAAGAAGGTTGGAGAGTCTGGAGAACATAGATGAATATGCCTAGTACGGACATGATGTGGTGGACAAAATGAAAGATGAGATCTATGCTCGCTACCAACAACTTCATAGTTTATATAATCAACTATGACTTTGAAATGAACGGCTCAACATGGCCAAAGTTTTTGTCAAGTTGTACAAGGAATCCATGGAATTCAAAGACAAGGAACAAGATGATCTAACTACAAAGTAAGCAACGGATTTTGAAGCTTTCCAGACAAGAAATAAATAGCAAGACAAGCAATTCATGCAGCCACCTCATCTCTACAAGAGTCTGCTTCCACGATCAGTCGGCTACAAATTCATCTCAACATTGCAAATAATCAATTGGCACAGTCAAAGGCTAGATGCCAAGAGAAAAATACATTGCCACACTTTAGGGAGAAATCAGGCATATAAAGAAGTGAAACAGAAGGCTAAAGACTTTGAGATGGAGCTAGAGCTAGAGAAAATACAGAGAAGAGAAATCTCCATTAGATTTATGTAGTGGAAGGAGAGATATCAAAAGAACATTGACCAACTTAAATTGGAATTGAGCAAAGATCAAGCAGTTGCCATGGCACATGTCACTACACCAGGGGAAGAACAAGTAGATTCTTCAATGCAAAGATAAAGACACCCTGCAATTTATGGACTTTGAAGCACCTACCATTGAAGAGGTCAGCCTTCCAAAGATAGATATTTCTCATGATGAAGTTGGACCCTCCGCTCAATCGAGAAGTTTAACTACTGAGGAAGAAACGGCATTAAAGTAGGTGGAAAAGGACACTGAGACCATCTAGAAGGAAGCCATGCAATGGGAAGAGCCAATAATACACTCCATCAATGTCAACCTCCTCACACCATACGATATCAATGAGGCATGGCATCAGCAAGCTCTACCCTTTCCCCTCATAAAGTTTGAAGTACTCCAAATCAAAGAGAGACTACTAAAGGATTTCTAAGCCAACCGAACACTGGCATATCCCAAATGGCAAGAGATCTAGCTACATAGGGACCCTAGGTATCTTATTATGTATAGAAATCTGTCAAGTCATATCAAAGAAGATCCTATGTAGTGCCCGATACCAAGAGTCAGAAGTTGGTAGCAACATTCTCTCCTCCAGTCAAGCGGCCTACTTGGTTCAACTACCCCAAGTTTCCACCACCCTTGAATAAGCAACCCACAAAAACATACATGGTGGAAACATTATCCTTGACTATGGAACTGCTTCCTGGAATTTTGGATTTGGCATGCATCATGTTGGTAAATATTGCAAAAATGCTTCTAGCCTGTTTGCAAACTTTTCACCATGGAGAGCAAACAGATGCAACATGGATGTCCTTTCTTGAAGGTACGAAGGGCTTATGCTATGATTTATTGCGCTAGTCCTCCAAAGAACTGCTCCATGGATTCTATGATAAGGTGTTTTTTCTACCATCCTACTATATGTAAAAATTTGAAGAATCATTCTACATGGGCTTCTTCACTTATTGGTCCAAGATCTTTGGCCCTGTCATCACCAATCTTCGATAGAGATTTATCAGTTACTCCGCAGCTAAGAAAAGAAATTAATCAAACATGCAATTTATGTCCACTGGAGATAAGGAACTCCACCTCCAATATGAACAATGTCTCAAGCACCATGCACAAAGGACAACAACAAGGAAACCCAACCACTAGTTGGCACCCTAAGTAGTTGTGTTTCGTACCACACATGCAAGGAGGGGGGAATGTTAGCGGTCTAACAAGAGCCAAAGAAAGATCATCAAAAGGGATGCGACTCATTTCTTAAAGCCAATTGATTATATTCAACCCCTTTGTATTACTGAGAAATCCCACCAAGTCCAAAGCCCTTGTAATATTATTGATTGCCAACAATTCTAGAGGGGTCAAGAGCTTTCAAGTTTGTAATTCTATGCAATTTTGAAGCTTTGTATTGAGCCCAAATAGCTAGGAATTTCCTGCAAAAGCTCAACGTGAGTCTATTGTTTCTTTGATTCCTTGTGCTTCTCTCATGCAATGCTGAATTGCTATTCCAAGCATACCAACGTGTTGGCAAGTGAAAGATCTTCTATTTAACGTAACTTTCTTGCGATGAAAGTGTGTTTTTAGTCGTGCTTTCTATGAGTCAATTTAAATTCCTATGCACAATACACACACCAAAACTGATTTTTGACCTTAGGGATAGAAAGAGCACCTCTAGAGGAAGCTGTAGAGTGCTTCGGCTACCCAAAATGACAGACCTAAAATAGGTTGTTTATCTTATGCATGATTTTTTCCGAGTGTCACAAATGACATTTAAGTGCTCGAGAGTGTTAAGGATACTCTCCTCATACTAGACATAAAGTTTCATTGCATTTGAAGACTCATAGCTATGCCAAGTCATCAGATCAAGCTTGCAGTAAGGAAAGTACTGATATGCATTTGAAATTGAGATAGGTAGAAGTGACATACACTTGGGTTTCTCGAGATATTAGCTATCTCTTGTAGCCTCCACCTATTATTCAGGTCAGCTATGTCCCACGGATTGATAATTTTTATGTCTATGGTTCTTGCTTTGATAGTATTGATCCTTGCTTGATGCCCCAAATAAGGCATGCCCTGGGCTATAAAGCCCACACGATGGACCCCTTTCTTTGCATATGGGTTATATTGCGGACACATGGAAATCTCTAAGACAATGTCCCCCTTCAATCACCCTTCACACAATTTTTCTTTTCCTATTTATGCCCACATGGGCTGCGGTTTTCTTCCTATTGCTCAAATTTTGAGTCTCTTAAGCCACACCAAAGCCCCAACTTAAGGGCTTTGACTCATAATAACTCCACCTCACTTGTACTTTGTCAGGTCCATAAACCAAGGCCACCATAATTGGAAAAATTTCACCTGGCATCACATTGTCGACAACTGCCACTGACTTAAACTTTAATATCTTGTTGTTCCTAGCTCTGATTGACAAGCCGTAAATTATTATGACCTTCACACATTTCATACCTTGCATAGAATCCACATCTATAAATCCATAGAGCTACAACTCCACATCAGCCCTATAAAAGAGTGCATAATGCAAAGTAGCACTCACATGGCGCAAAGTGCACCTCACTGCATCCAAGTGTGGTTTCTTGGGAGACTACATAAACTGACTTACCAATCAGATTATGTAGCTCAAGTCTGGACATGAGATAATCAAGTAGATCAATCTACCCAAAGTCTTCATGCACATGGTAGCATTATCAAGCACTTGAGCTACATCATTTCCCAACTTCAAATTCTGATCTAAGCGCATTGACATTGTCTTAAAATCATGCATACCATACTTTTTCAACATAATTTAAAGCGTATTTTCTTTGTGACAGTCATACACCTTTTGTGTGCGAATAATTTCAATGCCCAAGAAATACCACAAGTATCCCAAGTCTTTCATGTCAAATTCATGCATAAGTAGAGTCTGCACGCCCTCAGCTTCAGCCACATTATCACCTGCAACAATCAAATCATCCACATAGATACATATTACAGCAATTCCTGCCTCATTCTTCCACACATACAATAAATGGTCTACATAAAACATCTCAAAACCCAATGAAATGAGAAACTCCATAATCCTCTCACACCAAGCTCTAGGTGCTTGCTTCAACCCATACAATGCTTTCTTTAAACTTCAAGGTCACATAGCCTTATATTTGCATAACCTTGTGGCTACAAGGATATGGTGGATACACCAATGTAGCGTTCATAATTAGTTAATCATAATTGCAGTAACTAATTAAGTAAAAAATACTAATCCACTTGCTAATACAGGAGACGAGGGTGCGCTTATGTAAATGTGTTAGAAGACAAACAAGCTCTAGGTATTGTCATCACTGCATTAGATGATAATTAAATTCATTACATAGATGAATGCGAGACTTAATTATAAGCATGGAAAACCTTGTCAAAAACGTTTGGTGCAAAGGCTAAATACTCCAAAATTAGCCTAAAAATGCAACTTTACAGACTCATGATGGATGCTAATGAAGATTTAGCTAGCCTTATCAATAGTCTTCAATGCATTTGCACTCAATTAGCATATTTAGATGCTAAAGTGGATGCTGAGGACAAATTTACAATCTTGCTCAGAACACTTCCCCTCAAATATGATCACATAGTCATAGAAATTAAAGAAAAGGAACTTTTACCTAGGTTTAAAGATGTGGTCATTTCACTTCAAGATGAAGTGCTTCTGAAGAGAAGAAGCACTCTAATGACAACTCCATGTCAAACGGAGCTTATGTTATGCAGAAGGCTAAGTGAAATCATTGTGGCAAGCGCAATCACAAATCAAGTGATTGTTTCAAGGTCAAAGCATGCACCCTCAAGAGGTTTCAAAAAAATGCAAAACAAGGATAAAGGCAATGTCAAACTCACCAATGATGGGGAAGGAGATGAGGATCCATCACAAGCCCAAGGAGAAGAGGATCCATCAAAATCCCTCTTTGTAATTGACATACTATAAAAGGTTTGCAAATATCCTCTAAGCCACTACATGATGTATCAAAAAATGAACCATAGCATGGTGTATCCATTTTGAACCATGCTACGATGCCATCAAATTGTGAACCCATGAATTATCTATAGTGACTTGTATGAACCATGACCTATTGCATCCATTGAGATCGAGGCCGCATGATGAAATTAGGCTTAAGAGGGTGATTGTTAGGATAACCCTAATTTCACTGCATGTGAACCCTACCCAATCTAGCTCCTCAAATTAATATGGGGAATGTGCCTACACCTACACTTCATTTTCATTCCACATGGAGAATACACTTGTCCTAGACCTCCTCATGCACACAACCCCTAGCCATGTATGTGGATGAACTAGAATCTACCACCTCTACTAATCGCGTGTATCACTCCATCTATAAATGGAGTCCCATTGTACAAAATCACTATCTCAATAAACTATAATTTAAAGCATATTTCTTGTACAATATCATCAAGTGCCATCTTCAAGTGTTAATCTAGCTTAGGATAGTTTGTTTATTATTATGAATACAAATAATATTTTATCCACCATAACTAGAAAGTCTTATAGTGGCTACTCCATTCCATATCCACAATTTCCTCCAATTCTCCATTCAAAAACGCATTCTTTACATCCATTTGTTTCAGCCCCCATTTTAATGCGGCATCCATTGCAATAAACACATGAACGATAGCCATTTTAGCTATGGGTCTAGACATCTCCTCATAATCAATCCCATAAGTATGTGCATAACCTTTGGCCACAAGTCTAGGCTTATACTTGCTCACACTGCCATCAACATTTTTCTTTACCTTGTAAACCCACTTACATCCAATTGCCTTCTTATCCTTTGGTAATGGCACCAATTCCCATGTTCCATTTGCATCAAGTGCAGCCATCTCTTCATCCATGTAGCTTACCACCATTTTTCATCCTTGATAGAATTTTCAAAACATGTGGGTTCTACTTCCTCCATAAATGCAGAATCACGAGCCACATAACTATCATAAGTCAATGTTTGCATAGTATTTCTTTCTCTTTCGAGCTTGCATGGTCCAAGATCACTTCCGGGCTCCCTATTCCCTGCTTGCATTCTTCTTGCACCCGGAGTCTTCATAGAGGGTATGTCAAACTCCTCCTCCAAGCTCTCCTCATAACCACTACTACCGTCGCCATCATCATAGCCAACACTCAAATTTAGCAACTTAGTGGCATCATCAATTTTTTATTTTCCTTTCCTTGATACAGTCAAAGAGTTTGCACGAATCACTCTCCAAAAGAATCCAGGTTCTTTGTAATGTTGGGTACATGTTGTACATCAGCCAGGTACTTCACTTTACCATCTATCATAGACAATGGCACATTTCCTGTATACATAATAGGATGTGCACTATCATCCCCAGTTTCTACATAACCAAGACTTTGTAAAGTCTACAATTCCTAAAACCATTCACCATGGTTGGTCATGTGATTTAATGCACCAGAATCCACATACCAGACATTATCATTAGATTTTCCACATTAGCAGACATAGTATTCAGCATGTGTTGCATCAGAGATAGCCTCTTGGACTCATTTTCATTCATGCTAGTATTTGTATAATTTTTTTGATGCTTCCCATATGGACATTCAGATTCAAAGTGACCATGTCTTCAATAGCCCCAACATTTCCATGTTAACCTACATTATTGTGCTACGCATTTCCACGACCTCTTGGACTCTCCTGCCTCATAAGTTTCCCCGACCACCACTTCTGTTCTTACCATAATTGTTGTTTTTCTATTGTGCTTGGTGGTTTCCTCTTCCTCGGCCTTGTCCATGCCTTGTACCGCATCCTATTCATCTTCCTCTTTTGTTGAAAATGACCTTTTTAGAGTTGTCTCCACCTTGCGTAGATGAGTCTTCCTGAAGTTCTTTCTTTTCCACAATCAATAAGTACACCAAATCGGTAAACAAGGGAATGTTTTCTCAAATATGGATGCTAGTTTTAAACTGTTTCTATTCAAGACCCAAACCTCATAAAACAATTTATTTTGGCCAACGGTGTCAAGAAGTGCGCAATGCGACTAGGAAAGCGTCGGGCCTCTGACTGTGAGGATTCATGGAAAAATCAAGCAAGGGGTAGACGATTTGAAGCCAAAAACATACTAAAAAAGAACAAAACTCCATCCATGAAAGCTCCACTTTGAAAAAGAACCAATACTAACTCAAAACTCTTGTGTGTGTGATGATTATGTGTAGCCTCGCTCCCAATTGCACAGATGCAGTGCTCATTCGACCTGTTAAAAACCCTAAATTTACGCTTCGATTCCTCATCATGACCATTTCATGGAAGCTTCAGTACTTCATTGGAGAAGCCCAAGTAGTTATTTGAGGAGGGGAAACCCTAATTGGAGGTCTCACATCCTCAACCATGTAGTGGAAGCAGCACGGGACTGCACTAGCACCCTATAGAGGAATGGTTGTATCTCCTTGCTCATGTGTCCAAATGAGCTCATTCTTGGCTCTAACATTTCCCACACTTGGGAAACAACGAGCATTTTTTAAGGCTATGTTTGACCATTTTTAGGCCATTTTTAGCCATTTTAGCCCAAAAATGTCACTTTTTGTCCATAAAAAGCCCAAACGAGTTGGAAAAAATCCCTAAAATTGTGGAAAAATCCCATAATGTGATTTTTTTAATTTGCATTTTACGCCGTTGTGCTGCCAAAATTTTGAAGATTCTAAGAATATTTTTTGCATGTTATGCCGTTATGCTAAGAAGATTTTTGTTGTTTATGGTTGATAGATTATGGTTCGTACACCATCTAAACGTGGAAGGACAGGTATCTCTCAAAGTAAGTTCAACTACATTAAGCTATTTGTGTTATTTTGTTTTGTCTCCACATACTCACTAAACTACTTGTGTTCTTATTGTTTATTGCTTTTAGAAGTAGAATACACATTAAGGTCTAGCACTACAGGGCATAGGGCCAATGCACGATCTTACATTGCTTCTTCCATTGTCCGTCAGAAGGAGGATATTTTGGGTGATGTGCATGAAGAAGAGGATATATTGAGTGATGTGCATGAAGAAGAGGAGCTCATAGATATTCATGCTACACAAGGTGAATTAGTGGCCCAAAGCGTGTCTGAAGAAATGACAATTGTTGCTAAACCTGCCGATCATCCAACAGCGTTTGGAAAGGATGTTCATGGTTGCATATTGGAGGAGATTGTAGAGGGTTTTGTAGAGAGAGGTGGGGAACCTCCTCGCATTCCTCTCTGCAGATTGATGGAAAATGAAGCCATTAGAGCGGTGGGTCTAGGCACTGAGGGCTTGGTGAAAAAGTTTGAGATGTCTGAATACAGTGTGCTTGGAGCTCCATTTCTTGTGTCGTTTAAGAAGCCAGGCCATGATCAACATTATGTTTCCAACTTAGATAAAGATGAATGGGGGCCTATTTAGCAAGAAATAAGCGATGATTTTGATAATTCCCTTCCCCTTGAGTGGGAAGACTTAAGGGGAAAAAAATTTATTGTTTGGGATGGCAATCACCGCTTGAAAACTTGGATGCGATTAATAAAAACATGTAAGTGATTTTTTTTTTGTTTAATATAAATTTGTTTGGTATTACTCTATGCTTTCTAATTTTTGTTGTAGAATTTTCAATGATAAAGTGGAGACATTGTTCTTTCAAGTGTCAATTTGTCTATGTTGATAGAAGTGCAGAGGGGGAGCTTATGCTAGCTTTGCGGTCTCAAAATGAGTAGGCTCATTTGTTGTTTTTAAAGATATTGCTATTACTTTATCGATGTCATTCTCTTGCCATTTAATTTAAGATATTGTGGTTTAGGATTGGCAGAACCAGTGTGAGCTTAAATTTTGGACAAGAGATCGTCTTGTTCCAAAAACTGGTTGTGGCAAGCAAAGATTCTTTAATGAAAGACTTTCTCCAAGATTGGGTTCTATGGATAGAGGTAGAGCTTGCTTGCGAGAAGAAGGCATCTAAAGGGAGTTGGTACAACACTCCTCGTCTTTTATTGGCAATGCTCATATGGAAGGTATATTTTTTTGCCTTAAAGTATACATTTTATGTAATTTCTAAAGCTTGGTATAATTTTGTAAAATCTTACTTTTTTTTTCACTTTCTCTACAAAAGGAAGAGTTTGACTTGTCTCTTATCAAAGAGATGCAAGAGATCAATGATCTCTCGATTTCACCTGCCAGAAAAGAAAATGCTCAAGAAAGAGTAGAAAAATTATTCAAAGAAAGAGCTTATAAGGTAAACGCTTTATCTTCTCACCATTTATGTTTGAATTTCTACAAAATTGTAAGCTGACATGTCATTTGGATTTGATTTATTGGATTGAAAATTGATTTGATTTGATTTCGTGCTAAAGCAACATAGATGATGGCCATTGCCAACCTCGCCAATGGCCAGGGGTTCTTCTCTTTGTTATTTAACTTCAATTGGATGAGAGAAAAGGATCAAGTGGGCCTTACAAGAGACAAGGTCCACTCTTTGGCAACTTCTAAAGTATCACCGGAGAGGTAATAATCTTTGGATAAAAATACACATGAAATCATCAAATGAATCAATGCATTTATGGTTTGTTTATTGTTTTCTCTATACGAAAAAGGAAATATTGCACTCTTTGATGCATTGCCGTGTAGATGATGTTACTTCTGAGTGTTATATTAGTGCAATGAAATTTAGAATGTACTTGCGTAAAGAGTGGTATTGGGGAAGTATCTTGAAGCAATGCTTGAGGATCAAAGGGAAAATGATTGAAGAAATTCCGGAGGGCTTTCAAGCATGGTTTCATCACCGGTTGAGGGAGAACATTGATAAAGATTTTGTGGAGCTTTGGAGTAAGCTCAACACAAAAGAGTCGGATGAAAAAATTCCAGAGCTTATGGAATCTTTGAGGAGAGTATTATTCAAGTAATACAATTGATATCTTTATGGTTGTTATTCTATTTTGTACTTAGAGTTTGTATAATAAATAAGTCACTCGGTAAAGGAGCTCAAATAAAGCTAACTACATTTTATGTAGATGGCTAATTCAGCTTTACGATCAAACTTTATTGGAGAAGTTGCCAGTTGTTGTTGAAAGTTGGAGGGACCTCTCTGGTGAGGAGTGTATGTATCCACTATGGATGAGAGATTATGGTTTGATTGCTTGGAAAATTGAGTATTACCCTTGGTGGCGAGATTACACTCGAGGCACCTACCCACGTGACAAAGGGACTTATATAAAGGTTATTTTTTGGCATTTATAAAAACTACAAAATTGTTAAAGTGCTCATACTATCTAGACTATGTTTGTGAGAAACATATTTTTGTTACTTTAGAGCACGTCCTTGAGTGTTAGTAGGCCAGGCCGATTAAAAATCTCAAAGCTACTTCAATAATATTAAGTCAGACAAAGAGAGGGGACGATCCCAAACCTTGACATATGAATTATTCTCACCAAGCCACAGAAGAGTGGAACACCATCATATAATTAAAATAAGTTGTTTACATGATTAGGTAGGGAATCAAACCTGTAGACACACACACAATACAACTTGCATCACACTAGTACAATTCATTATGTGCTAGTGCATATTTATTTAAATATATTAATTAGTGTATAATTATTTAAATCTTGCCTCAATCTTCTACCACATTAGAGCCAAAGATGTAGAGCAGGTTGATTGTGCATTTGTAGACAAGACAATGGTCAATCTCCGCCTGCAAAGCGGCCCTCCAAGAGCTCTCTATGTACGCCCATGTCTCCCACTTGCCCAGAACTTCTCGCATTGTCTCAAAGCGTTCATTGAGTTCCTAGTCTCGGGTGTTGAGAGCGCGATTAAGGTGGTTGAACATCCAGATCTCCTTGTTTGTGGCACGCTCTCTCTACATAAACATCTTCTTTTCTTCAAGGGGTGCATTTGGAGGGAGTTTGCGAAGCCAGAAGTTTCATATCCTATAGGAATTGTATAAGTACAGGGAAAATAAAAAAACCTCTCTTGATTGGCACCTCCAAGTCACTTGTGTTGCATATGGTTCTTGCCTCGTAACATTTATATAGGCTGAAGCGGCACGGTCTCAAATAGCATTTGATAGTGATGGAAGAGTGGCATGTGTTAGTGACATGAGGGATCCCACTTCTCAAAAAGCATATGCTAACTGCTAAAGTGGAGCGTGCAATAATATATGCATGATTTGGCAATATGACTATTATGCCTCTATGAATATTATAATCATCTACTATTCCACCACTAACTTTTAAAGTGGAGCGTGTAATAAAATATGCATGATTTGTCACTATGATTATTATTCCCCTATGAATATTATAAGCATCGAGTAACCACTAACTGCCTCTCTCATTTCCCTTAGAAACATTACTTGTGGACCCGGCTTTGGAACCTTTTCACACGCATATGAATTGGCTAACTCTAAATCTCGGGTGGTTCACTATGTGTAAAATTACCATATCATGTGCGTTCAAGGCATGTTTGTAAAACCCCTTATCTGTGAATTTTGTTAAGAATATAATGAACCCTTTTCTTTTAAATCTGTAAGTTTTTTTCAAATTTGAAAAAATAATGACCTTATGTATATATATTTCTGTAAGTTTCAGGAACTTTAAATACCCTTCTGTTGAACTCACGTGATAGTTTACATTTTTACTAGGTGACCTCCCCGGGCTCTAAATTTTTGAGGGATAATCACACTGAATATCTCATATTATAACTAAAAATTTCATAATTTGAACCGGCTTGAGAACCTTCTTGCCCAAACTTGAGCCGAACATTTTTCATTTTGAACCTATCTTTTCTCTAGCTCTGCTCTCTCTCTCTCTCTCTCTCTCTCTCTCTCTCTCTCTCTCTCTCTTTGTTGGTACTCTCACACCCCTATCCTATCTCTATTTCACAAGTATGTTTTTCTCTCTCCGTCTAATCCTTCTTCTCTCTCCTTGCCTCGGTACTTATTTCACATACCACAATGTTACCTTAGAGAGCATACATATCAGAGAAATACATGCTTCTATAAACTCAAAAAAGCATCACCTTTAGCCAAAAAAACACGAATTGATTAACTTGCAAATAAAATTAATCGGTTGTAGCATTGCAAGGGAGTGAGTGATTCATAACTTCCAATCAAAGTTGTACCTACTATTACACATCAATTGAATCAATAAGTTGAGTGTAACCACGATTCAAAACTCTCTTGAGTTTCTCCAATTCACGCTTGGCAACCTCATCTCATTTGGTTTAGGGTGATGTGTTTTCATTTTGAGATTCTTGTGTAATGTCTGCTTGTATGTGACTCAAGAGCTCTTGTGTTTGTTTTCTTTCTTGGGATTACATTATAAGAGGGTTGTATGGTGAGATGGATACTGTGAAGATTGCAACATCAGCAAACTTAATTGCTTCTCTTGACTCTTCTCCAAGTTGTTTGTACATCCAATCAATCATTTAAATTGAAGCTTAATTCTTGCACAAACCTCTCTCTCTCTCTCTCTCTCTCTCTCTCTCTCTCTCTCTCTCTCTCTCTCTCTCTCTCTCTCTCTCGCTCGCTCGCTCGCTCTAGGTGTTTGGTGTGTATATTTATAGCATTGATATTAGTGTTAGTGTACCCTTTCTTTTCGCTTGTATTGCTCAGGGATTCTCCTCTTCCGCGTCCTAGTTCACTCTCTAACTAGGTCATTTGTTTTTGGCTATGGGTTTGTTGTGGTTTCTCTTGTTTGTGGTTGCCCCAACCCCAATTGAGTGCACGAGAACCTTGAGGGGTGTTTAGAGGTTGCCTTATTGTTGCCCGCTCCAAACTGCCTCAATTTTGGTGCTCCCATTGAGGACATCTCGATGTCTTTCGTTGTTGCATACTGCATGAATTCTTAGCTTTTAGAGTAATCAAGTAGCTTGCATGAATTACAAAAATTTGTATGATCCCTTTGTTCTCATTGCAAGGCAAAAGGTGCATATCATTGTAAGCACTAAATTACAATTTCAACAAGTAATTCGTAGAATTTTGGGCCCTCTTAGGTTGGTTGAGATAAATGCTTTAGTAAATCCTTTTATTTTGTCTCTCATTAGGTATGACCTTAGTTTGGATGTCTATATTTTTGTTTGTTTAAGAATTAGGTCATGCATAGACCATGGCAGGAATAGAGGTTTTTCCCTTCCATTTCACTCTACACATTAGAATAAATGTTGCAATTAGTAGAAAGATCCATATGGTATTTATGTTTGGTGCCCAAAGAGTAGGAGAAATTATAGCGTCACCAAACCCCGTCATCATGCCTCTTGTTGACTATCATAGATCATTTGATGTGCATATTTTTATTTTTTTGTATAATAGATTGCAATTAAGAAAACATTATTGTGTAAATATTTTTAAAAAAGGAAAAAAAGAAGAAACGTGTTGTCACTTTGAAATTGATTCAATGGAGGCCCAACGCCAAATGTCAGGATATCCTCTATTTTTTGGAGAGCCTAGCTTTGATCATTTCAAGCGATACTTCTTTGACCTCCAAAACACTCAAAAGCTATGGCAAGACATTGTTTCTCACAAGCAAAAATACTTAGATGACTATTATATGTACAATAAGAGTTTCTAGTCTTTGGGTTGTATGGGTGAGAAATGTTGCTAACCCTAGTGATGGTGCAGAGTTTCTAAAGAAGGAGAGGTTCATAGCCCGTCTCTTTTCCACACTCAAAATAAAGGTCGAGGTGGGTACACTTGCTACCTTTGATGCAGCTAAAACTAGGACTATTGAGAAGTATAGAAAACTCAAGTACCTAAGAGGAGAGGTTCTAATAGAGGGTCCTAGACCCAAGGGGAAGTTTCAAGCACGCATCAACATATAGAGAGATTCTTGGGGTTACAACTGAGGTGATTGAGAAGCTAAATGAGTCCTTGAGCAATTTGTCAATTCACCTTGCACAAGCTATAGGTCCCAAGGGACAAACAAAGAAAGCAGAGGAGCAAGAGCCATGACCTAGGCGGATTTTGCAATGTTGGAATTGCAGAGAGACTGGACATAGGATGTAAAATTGTCCTTGGCCCCGTGGGGAGCCACGGAGACGTAACTTGAATTATCCAGTGATGAATGTAGTGGAAGGAACTAGTCAACAACCAATACTTCTACAAATACCAAATGGGGCAAGACCACCTCCACAAGGAGTGGAAGGAGTTCCACCTTTGCCAAACCCAAATGTGCATGTGGTAGAGGTGAAAAATTCAAATGAGTTTGACATGGAATCAAATGGCATTAAGCATGGCCGTGGAAAAGGTAAGGAGAAAGGAGTCACATCACAAAGTGATCATGGACAAGAAAAGAAGGCAAAGGAGACCAAGGAAACCAAGAGGACTCAACGTCATATCAACCTCCAAGACGCCCCTCTTGGACATGGTATGGCTCCATACAACCTGTGGAAGACATAAGAGATAATGGTCTTAATATCTCATGGCCTCAATTTCATGCATTATGTCCACAAGTTAGAAGGGATTTAACAAAGTCAGTTAGCACTAGGAGAAAGGTAAAAGAGAGTGTGCTTGTTGTAAAAATTTTACAAGCTGAAATGAATGAGGATATTACACATGTGGTAGATTGTTACATCAAACAAAGATTGGCTAGGAAAGGTCTAGTGGATGGGGTGGCACAAATTTGCATCATGACAGAGGGACTCATGCAAAGACTAGGCATGCACATCCATGAGACATTTGAAATTAAAGTCAAGATGGCAAACAATAGCAAAGCTAGGTGCATAGGCATTTGTAAAAATGTTTTTGTGGAGGCCTTTGGCATTAAGCAGGCAGTGGATTTTTATGTTATGTCAACGAAGGGAAGTGGTTACCCATTTATCCTGGAAGACTATGGCTAATGAAAATGCGAGCTTCGCACGATTGGGAAAGTGGAAAGTTAATTTGTAGGAATGACAATCATAAGAAGGTTGTCTTTGACATGAAGGAGCAATGTCAAGAGGAGCTCCATGAAGAATCATCACAAAGTGAGACGGAGGAAGGTTGGACCGATAGCACTTAAGAAGAAGAAAGTAGAGGAATCATTATTGAAGAGGACTATTCCATCGAAGTCATGGGGGTAAGGTTTAAGCCAAACAACCAACAAACCTCTTGTCAAGGTTTGGAGGAGGTAGATTCCCAAGAGAATAAAATTGTGCAAGATGAAGGGATGATAGAAGGTATGTTATCAACAACACTTACAAAGAAAGAAAGAGAGGAGTTTCAATGCATGCTAAGGATGTTTCCTAGGCTTATTGCTAAAGATTACACAAATGCGCATGGAGTATATGATGTTCAACACAAGATTGAGTTAAAGCTAGAGGCCAAAACTAAGGCTTACAAGCTACAAAGGCTAGGAGTCGTCAAGGAGCAGGCTTTACTCGAGGAGGTAATAAAGCTTCTAGCAGCAGATTTCATTGATCAAGTGGAGAATTCAGAGTGGGTCTCTCTTTTTGTTGTCAATCCCAATAAGAACGGCAAGTGGAGGGTGTGTGTGGATTACTGTCCACTAAATGAGGCAACAAAAAGAGATCACTTTCCCCTCCCATTTCAAGATGAGATACTAAATGAGGTAGCTGGTCACAAGAAGTATACTGTGTGTGATGGCTACTCAGGTTACTTTCAAATAGGTATCACATTGGAGAATAAATTGAAAAAACCTTCATCACTCCTTGAGGTTGAAAGAAACCTTCATCACTCCTTGGGGTTGTTATGCTTTTAGAGCCATGCCATTTGGCCTAACAAATGCTCCTATAACTTTCCAATGCTTCATGAACATGGTGTTTCAAGCATTCTTTGGAAAGTCCATTAGGGTTTTTATTTGATGATTTTTGCATTTATAGCTCAAAATCATTGCACCTACAAAAGGTAGAAGAAGGTTTAAAAAAACTTTACGACATGGGAAGTCGACTCAATCCCGACAAATGTCATATAGGTGAGGATGAAGTGATCTTGTTCGGTCACAAGGTTTCCTATAAAGGCATTGAGGTAGATCCTTCAAAGGCAAAGGCTCTTATTGAGCTCCCATCACGCAAGAATCTCAAAGAGGTCATCTCATTCATTCAAAAGGTGAAGTATATGCCACGCTTCATTCACTTAGCTTGGAGTTACTTCATCCTTTGCAAAAGTTGACACAACAAGTAGAATTTGCATGGTCTGATGAGCTTGAGGAGTAATTTTGTAACATTAAATTCATATTGTCAGAACTACCATCACTCATGCCTCCTTGTTGGGAGTACACATTCTTTGTTAGCTCTAGTGTTGGGAATGAAACAATTGGTGCAGTTTTGCTACAACAAGATCCCCACAGTACCAGGATGCGACCCTTCTACTTTGCTAGTAGGGTCATGAATTCCTTGGAGAGAGCCTACACAGAGGCAGAACTCATGATGATTTCTCTCATGTTGCGGTGAGAAAGTTTAGATCCTACTTGCTACCAAAACCTTTTGTAAGTCTCACTGCAACAAAAAAAAATCCCTTGGGTGTCATCTCAAATGAATCTTAGTACTATGATCTCAAAGTGGATTATGGAGTTGCAAGAGTTCCAATACTCTTTCAAGGTAGAAGATAGTGTGAGTGCACAATTGGTAGGGATTCTCACTTATAGGGTACATCAGAAGTAGATTAAGGTGCCTGAAGTAAAGACCCTACCATTGCCACCACCAAAACCTATTCCTAGTTCTTGTACCTTGTTCTTTGATGGATCTTTTTGATGAGCCACAAGAAAAGCAGGGGGAGGGCTAGTGTTGCTCAACCCCAGTGGAGAGGTGGTCATGAAAGAGAAGGTCAATCTACCAGGTTCAACTAGCAACAATGAAGTAGAGTATGACATACTACTTCATGGTCTGAAGATGTGCATTAGTCAATGTATACAACCTCTCATGGTAAAGGGGGATGCACTTCTCATTGTGTGAAGTAAATCTTAGGCATTTGGGCATGCAAGAATGAAAGCCTAAGAACAAAGGTTCATATTATCCATAGGTTGTTTAATCAATTTGAAGAAGTGCAATTGTATCATATTCCTAGGAAACAGAATGAAGATTTAGATTTACTTGCACAACAAGCATTTACATGTGTTGAGAAAGAAATGCAGGTCATCGTGGTGGCAGCAAACTGTCAACAAGCAACTGAGATACCAGGGATTGGAGTCATTGGCTCCCATTATTGGCTACATTTTGGAATAGGTAGAGTTTATCTCCAAAAATGTAGAACAAAATATGGTAAACTCTACATTCTAGTGGCTATAGATTACATGACTAGGTGGGCAGAGGCTCAAATTGTGGCAAGCGTAAATGGGAAAACAGTGAGCAGGTTTGTCTACACTAATATTTGTTGTAGATTTGGCACACCCTTGAAGATTGTTTCTGATAATCATCTAGGGTACAGGAAGGGTTTACTCACAGAAGTTTGTGAAGAGATTCACATTCTACATCGTCATAGCACACCCTACTACCCACAGTCAAATGGTTTTGTTGAGAAGGCTAATGGTGGCATTGTAGGCATCATTAGAAAGATGGTGAAAAACAAGACAAAGTTGTGGGATGACTTCTTGGATGGTTCCTTGTGGGCGTATCGAACCATATATAGGGAAGCCACGAAGTTCGCCCCATTTCACTTGGTCTATGGTTAAGAGGCTTTGCAGCCAATTGAGCTCAACATTCCAAACAATGCGACTTCATAGCAAAGCAGCACAAGTTAATCAAGAATCATGGATGGATCAACTTCTTACCTTAGTAGAACTTGAGTGGGAAAGAGAAGTAGCTTATGAGTTCTATAAGAGGAAAGCTATACAAGCGAAAGAAAAGGTCGACAAGAAACTGAAGGATAAAGGCATCAAGGAAGAAGATCTTGTGCTAAGGTATGACAATCGACTTCACAATAGGTTTGATTCCAAATTCAATGCCAGATCGCAAGGTCTGTATGTGGTCAAAAAATCATTCAATCAAGTTACTATCATCTCATGGATTTAGATGGCAAGGAGAATCCTAAGAAGATAAATGGGTATCGGCTAAAGCCTTATTTGAGTCGCCTTCTACCAAAGGATCTACCAAAGATCTGTCAAAAGGTAGCTATCTCATATAAGTTTTGTTGCATGAAGCATGAGTGTAACCGGAGCAAAAATGCCAAGGGACCAAACAATGAAAATTTTGTCAAGGACTCTGAAGCACTCTCTTTGGAAAAGATGTTTTATGATGGTACATGAACATACCATCATCCTGGGGAAGGGCTACTTTTAGCCATTTTTTGGCTATTCAAAATTGCCATAGTGAGCTACCTCACCCTATCAAATCACTCAAACACTGTGGTTATCCTTGCCCTTTCACTGTACATAGGCGTGTTTGAGTTAGGGGACTTTCCCCATATCTCCTTAAAAACCCTCAATTAGCTAGTCACTACGCTAGTTGAGCCAAAAAAATAAATGAAATAAGAAAGAAAAGTATATTATGGCCTCTTTGTGTGTACATATTTCATTATATATAGTGCCTAAATATAGGGATTTTTTATAATTATTTTGGTATTTTAGTTAAATATTTATACCTAGGTGTGTGTTTTATTTAGCTATGTATGCCTTCTTTTATCCTCTTGCACCATAAGTATATTTTTGTTGCCAATGTGTACATTCTCTAATCTCATGTATATTTTTTTCTTTTATACAAATTACCTCCACATTTTTATCCTCACCCTTGTGAAAAAAAAAACCAGCCTCTACTCCCTTAGTCACTTTTATTATTTAATTCTCATTTACTTGCATACTTTTCCTCTTTCACCCAAGATAGTACAAAAGAGGGACCATACCATATGATTCCAATATCTTTTTTCGTATCCATAATTCTTCCATATTTTTTCACTATGTACTCATTATTCTAACACTATGTGCTCATTGAGCTAAAATCCATGAATAATCCATACACTAGTCCCACCATCTATATATTTCTTTATTTACCAGTAATCCTCCTCCATGCATGTGTAAAAATAACTTGGATGCTTGGTATCATGATATGACAAATGAGGGGATCACTCTTGGATGCATTGTGCAAATTCAACAAAGGAAAGGGCCCACATCCATGTGACTCAAGGGATAAGGAAGACCCACTCCCATTTTGAAAATAAAAAATATTTCATAATCTTTTGTATTGACAATCAACTTGATTAGGTCTAATCATAATCAACGCTTCCAAAAACCTATAAATAGAACCCATTCCTCTTTGTAAACAAATCATTGGCATGTGTGGAGGAGGGATTCCCCTAGTTTTGACATGATTTTTTCTTTGAGGACATGCACTATTTTTACTCCTTATGTGAATGATCAATTGATGCCCACTGCACATATTCTGGTGTGAACTATGTGTGCATCAAACATTGTCAATCTTTGCTTATGCAACCTCATGGAGCAGTATGTACCAATTAAAAAACATTTCACATTAGACAGTGTGCCCATTATATGATGGAAACCAGACTAAAAATCTAAGGTTACCTTGACTAATTTTCCTCCAAACTCTTGATGCTTCTACACTCACAGTGCCGGCCAGCACCAGGATGTGTTGATTTAACCTGGGCCTTCCTATACTAGCCATTGGCAGCAACTGAATGCCTCTACCTTTCTGTACTTGCCTTTCCACTTAATCCAGTCTTTAATAAGTTGAAGGTGGTGGTGGTGATGATTGGTCCCTATGTGTGAGGGGTTCGGTGGGGAGATACATTCAGTTGTCTAAGTAGACGCGAGAGACGAAGTGCTATCAATCAGAGAAGGGGGTGGGAGAAAATTTTTGCATGGTACAGTTCAAACAATGAGAGGGGGGGATCGAATTCATGCAAAATAGTACAATTCAAAATTACCCCCAATTTTTGGCGAACCTATATTTGAAAATACAATTGGGTAATTTAAGAGTTTTCAGTACTGCAGCCTCAACTTTAGCACCCTGCCATACCACATTGACATTATGTTCCCTCAGAGTACTTGGAGCCCCGAAAGTGAGTGAGGGAGGGAGCTTGGATTCTAAGGGGGAGAGTTCTAAAGAAATTTTTCTCATCAATGCCATGTAGGAAGGGAAGAAAGGGAGGGGAGGAAGCTTGCAAAAATATTTTCCTAGAAAAATTCGAAAAACCCGGTTTCGATAAGACAAACCCAGATTTTCTATTAGAATTAAAAGGGGCCCGCAATGTTTAGGAAAAGTGTGTCTCAGCTTAGCCTAGTGCCCGTTTTAATTTAAACTATGTATTAACGTCTTCAAAACTGAGTAGAGAGAGAGAGAGAGAGAGAGAGAGAGAGAGAGAGAGAGAGAGATTAAATTTGATATCTCCTCTTAGAGAACCATATATTGAAACTTGACCAAAATATACTCGAAAAGAAAATACAAAATAGACAAAATATAAATTTCAATATATTTCTTGGTACAACCGGTTTTGGTAGGAGAACAATTGAGCCTCATAACCCATAAAAGAATAGACCTATACTTGTCACCATCCAACATAAGCAGCTAGTTAGAACATGGGCAACCTTGATGGGAAGACAGGTATCCAAACAGTCTATTCTGCTTGTTATTGATGTCCCATAGCCCTAAACCTCTTTACTCTCCTTATATGCATTTTGAGGGAGTTTCTTCTTTGCTTCTCTGTCGGGCATGATTCATTTTTTTAAAGTGTTTTCTACAATGGGTTTGTTAAGTAGATTTTTCTCTACCAAAGCTTGAGGTGGTACAATAGTTGTTTCTACTTTGATGAGGAAAATATATTTGCATCCTTTTGAAAAATCATTTATGGCGGAGGGATGTGGCTTTCCATTGTATAAGTAACATATCTTGCGAGTTTTAGGGCTTGCATCCTCGAAGGATGGTATATCCCCAGTAGTTGGGTTTCCGATAGAAAGCATCCTACCCTGTATTACAAGTTCATAAACCAGATATTATCTATTAGTGGTCTATGCTTGATGATATACTCTAAGAGTAGCTGTAGAATGCTAAGCCTGAAAGTATCATTTCTCATATAGTGTTTATATGTGTATTTCTTTAAAAAACTACCCCACCATTGGATAGAGTGAGAGCCTAAAAAGATAAAGAGAGAAAGATAGAGGGAAAAAGAGATATAAAGCTTCATTTTGGGTTTATGTTTCCATTTATAAGATATATCCTACTACAAAATAAGAAGTACTATATTCTGCAAGAATTTTGGCAGAGTTTCGTTTGTAAGTAGACTCATGTTTCAAAAAGTAAGCTTGCCCTCCTTGATTAGGAGCCTCACATGAGGTTTCTGTTTTTGATAATAATCCAGTAATTACTTGACAAAGTACATATGCATTTTTAATGAAGAAACATCTTTTCTTTTTTGTCAAAATTTTGGAAGAGTTCTATTTGCAATTAGATGTATTTTTCAAAAGAAGCATGCCCTCCTCTCTGAGGAGCCTCACATGAGGAAAAAAACATTTTGAAACACTTTCCCAAAGGTTATATCAATAAACATAAAAACAACTACCTTTCCAAGTAATATGAGCAAACCTTGAAGTATAAGACCATCCCTTTTTTCCTTTACCAATACCAATTACACAAGTTATTTTGCTTTATAAACTTAGTGTTTCTTTTTTTTTTTAACCAATAAGATATTATTTAACTTTAGGCTAGACATTCTCTCAGTAGACTAGACGACTATCTGAAAGCCCGAGGTTGTCATTTGCGCAATATACGTTGGCCTTGCACCTTGTTGGTTACCCTGATGTATGGCTTCCAAAAAACATTCAATATGCCATTCCATGAGAGGACTTTCACCATTGTTTGCCTTTCAAGTAACCACTGTTCCCTTTTATGCATAAAACATTTGATTAAGCTACATGTTGTGTATATCCAACCATTTAGAGTCAGTACATCGTATTACATCTTGGTTTAGGTTATGTAAACCTTATGTACTAGAAAAGCCGTGTTTTTTTCATGCTATTATGAAAAACCAACAAGAAACAGCCTTGTATAGCATGATTATGCAAACCAAAGGACATACAATCTCTTCGGATGTATATTGATCAACAACACTAAAAAAACAGTCAAGAATGCTTCTTATAGTGTTTAGACTCAGTATCTTGGTCTAGGTCATGCATACCATCGTATATATATACTAAAAAAGCAACGTTTTTTTATTTTGAATAACCAATCAAGAAATAATTTTGTATACCATGCTTATGCAAACCACAGAAACTGCAATCCAATATATGTGGATCAACAATACTAAAAAACATTCAAGAATGCTATTTACCCTGTAGTATTGCCAATGCCGTGTTCGCCTTGATGATTCTTGATCGCTTGTGTACTAGGGTAGCCTGCTGTAAATATTTGCTAACTCTGTGTGTGTGTGTGTATCTTGTGTATTAATGACCCGGGTAGTACTTCCCTCCATTGTACGTGTGTGTGTATGACACTAGATGTCACTATGCGATTTTGTTAATTAGGAATGCAACTGACCAGCATTTCTCGCAAGAGTGTGTGTGTGTGTGTGTGTGTGTGTGTGTGTGTGTGTGTGTGTGTGTGTGTGTGTGTGTGTGAGAAAACCTAATTCGTGTGCTATTTCACTGCTGCACATTCTCCTCATTTTATACATTCAGCCCAACGCGGCGTCTTTACGCCCACCATGTGTATATGCCATATGTTCAATCTATTTTTAAGCCTTGCCCAAATCGGTGTATCTACCGAGTTTTAAAAAGTTAGTCTATTTTAAGCCTTGCACGAATCGGTGTAGCTACCGAGCTTTAAAGAGTTAGGTTAAGTTTACATGCGAGAGAGAGAGAGAGAGAGAGAGAGAGAGAGAGAGAGAGAGAGAGAGAGAGAGAGAGAGAGAGAGAGAGAGAGAGAGAGAGAGAGAGATAAAGAAAGATATACAGACCTTAAAGAGGGTGGCAATTTAATCATTCAAGATCTTTAACATCTAGAACTGTTTTACCAGTTGCTTGCAAAGGATCTCCTAGATATTGAGGTAGAATCTAGGGAAAAGGCGAGAGCGAGAAAAGAACTTGTTACTAAACCCATTGTACTGTATAGAGAGAGAGAGAGAGAGAGAGTTTGGGTTATAGAAAATTATGTGGGTTAAAACTGATGGTGCTGCTTTCAAAGATAACTTCCGAGATTCAGATAGAGAGAGAGAGAGAGAGAGAGAGAGAGAGAGAGAGAGAGAGAGCGGGATTCAAATAGAGAGAGAGAGAGAGATGTAGCAAAAGATATATATTTGTCAAGAACACTTGATTTTTTGTTAGTAATTTACAAATACTTGTGGATTTTTGGGCATACTTGCTCAACAAGGGTTACAACATCCGGGATGGTGGGGGGGTTTTTTTTTCAATGGTGATGCTATTATTGCTAATCTCCGGGATTCAGAGAGAGAGAGAGAGGCCTACCCCCAACCGTGGGAGTATGCCCACTTGGTGGGGGATAGCCCACCATGTGGACATATCAATGATTTAATTTTTGAGTTGTTTAAAGTTATGACTTTCTAACTATTCCTTCTTAAGTGATCTGTTCATTTTGAGAATGTAGCAATCTTTCCTTTTGTTTCCAAAATTCCAATAGTAAATAGTATCCATGACTATGCGAACCATCCAATCCATGATTAATTACACATTTAGGGGACAACTTGTTTTGCCTTGTTTATTATTTAGGAAATAGAACTTTTGTACATATGTCATGGTACTCGTTCCATTTTCCAAAGATATCGAAGGGGTATACACTAAATTTTTGTTTGAACCAAAAATTCATTATATCTTGAATAACACATAAGATAAAAAGATGCCACCATGTTGTGTGTTGAAGTGGTATGTCTGCCCGCCATTCTTCCTTTTCATTGTGTGTCCTTGCTTCGTTGATTACTATCCTGCATTCAAACCAGTTGTTTCAGAGATATTTGTCGCAATGCTCCCATAATTATGCGCATCCTATTCTATTTCCCGTTTGTTTAATATATTTGTCGAAGATTTGACCTTGAATCTAATACCAGGGAGGTTACCTTTTAATAAAAACTTTGTGATTAGTGTTTTGATGCGGGTTTTTTTGAATCTGTTAGAAGTAAACATAAAGCTCATTTGTTGTATATCCTTAAATGTTGTAACTACGCATGAAGCATTATAAATGATGGGTAAGACCTGTGATACACACACACTTTGTATGCTAATTGTGTAGCGCGATTGTTGGCTACTTGTATGAAGGATACTTGGTTTCCTTGTAATGCATCTTTTTTCCATGTTGTTTCCATACTATATTTCCCAATGAAAGGTCTTTGTAGTATTATATTTGTGTTCAAATATGTAGAACCAGACTTGGTATGAGTTGGTTTAACTAAAATGATATCCAATGGATATATAGTAAAGGGGTCCTCAGGGGACAAAGGTTTGTTGTGATTCATGCATTACGTAATATATGTGTTATTCATGAATAGTAGATCATCCATATATCGATTAAAATGTAAAAACGCTAAAAGCATCTCAGATTTTTTGAGTCTGGATAATTTTCTGACATATTCTAGCTCAAATCAAGCAAGGTATAGATTGCACCATAAAGGAGAACATGAATATCCCATTGGGATTCCTTTAGTTTGTCGATATATAGTTGATCCTAACTTTGAGAAGCAAATGTCCAACACAAAGATATTTAAGGCATCAAAGAATTCAAATGACAATTTTACTTCTGATTTCTTTTTTGTAAGGGTGAATTTTCTTCTAGATGGTTTAAAATCTTTATATCCTTGACCCATTACTAATCTTTTAATGTTTCTCAAAGACTCCAACAGGCTATGCTTCCCATGGTGAGGAATTTCTTCATAACAAGCTTTAATATTATATGTATGTATGGAATAAATTAGTTTAGGAAGATTTATTAAAGCTTTGTATTGGTTGTTAATGATCCAGTACGTGTTAGTATTCACCTTTGAGAATGTTTGTAGGTTTTTTTGAAAGTTCTCAATATATTCAATAAGTCGGCTAGATAAACTTTGTAAAAAAATAGTGATCATACTAGCCACAAGAGAAAAAACACAATCATGAGCATTTGTTATCCATCAAAACTCTTATTTGTGAATTTTATAGTTACCCATAATGTAGGGAAGGCCCCTATTAGGAGAAGGTATGACACTAAGCTCCTTGCATCTTGAATTAATGAGAGAAACAATGGTGTTATTGCATTCATGTATAGGCATGAATTCTGAAGAACTCAATATGTTCTTTGCATGCAGTCTAATGATTCGTTTACAAATAAAGACCAGAGTTTGGGCTGATTTGTCCAGACCACATATAAAAATGTGTTTTTGGATAAATTCCAATTCGTCTAAGATATCATTTACCATGAACCAGGGAGTTTGGTTATGCCTATAGTTTGGGAAGGTGGATTGGAAGGTTTTTTCTAATATTTCTTCAATTAAAACTGAAAGTGAGACGGTGTATGACTCAGATTTATCAATTGGCATAACTTTGCCCACCCTTTCTTTAACTCGGCTTTTACTAAATGCAGATATACGGGGACAAGGGGGATATGATTAAGGCCTTTGGATACATTATCCCTTAAAATGTGGTGTCTAATGAAAGTTGGCTGAGTAGTAAGAACATGCATACCAAGATGGCCAAAAACTTTCAAGAAGTTTTTAAACCGTTTCTAGGTATGGCACACACAAGGTTCATTCAGATCAAAAGGCACAGCAAAAGTGTCAAATGGTTTATATAAATACTGGCCTATATTGTTCGTGTATTTCCATCCAAATTTTATGTGAAAGTGTTCCATATTATTTTTTATTCCAATATCTTTTAACAATTCCTCAAAAAAGTGTGGGGGTGTACAAACTCCATAAATTTATTAGTGAAAGTTAGGTGAATAAATCGATTTTTACTTTTTTTACCTTGTTTAAACCATTGTAAATCATTAGTTCTAGTAATTAAATGTCGTACCTTGTCATCTGTACTGTATTCTAACATTCTTGGAGTTTCGCCAAAGTTCTCAAATCCACGGTATTGTCGAGGTTGTTTTGATGATGATGTCGTATTGCTTGGTGTGCTAGCAATACGCTTTAGTTTTTGCCTACTTCTTGAGGGTTTAAAAACAGTGTCGATGGTCAGACCAATTGGGTGATGTTGAACTCAAGAGAGAAATGGAGTTACTGGTGTATATACTACTAAACCTTTTGCTGCATCAATCAAGCGTTCATGAATAACGTAAAAAACCACTACAGCATGTCGAACTTCAATGGGAAAAGATGTTACCCATCCAATGAAAGCATATACTTGTGCAAGTCTAGAGGAATAAGGAAAGAACCTCGGGAGATTTTGAAACACAAACCAAAGAAGGTGGTCAAACCATATGATCGTCGCTGGGCAGTTTGAACCAGGGTTCTTCTTACAATTGCACTTGATAAATGGTTTGTATGTGTTCCAACAATTCTTCAAGAACTTCCAAATGTCATTTTATTTCTCATTGAGTGATAGTACCTTTGTACGGGCAACCATGAAAGTGTTAGAGTAGTTTTTACTATTAATGTCTAACAGTTTTATCTGCTTTAGACTAAAAGTCTTATCCTGTGATAGTAGATGTTTTGATTGAAGTGCCGATGTTTTGCATTGTTCTACTACATCAAGTGGTAGACTACAAAGAAGATCTAAAGAACCAATAGTGAATGGAGCACATTGATTCAATATCTCAAAATCCCATAGTTTGTTTTCGAGAAGAACAACGTCAAGCTCAATCTGTCTGAAAGGGAGTAGTAGAATGACTTCAGAAAAGTGTATGGGCATAGACCTTTCAATTTTTTCAAAAGAAGGGTCGTCTGTTAGGCCTAGGGCTTCCTTTTCTTCTTGATGTAAGAGCTTCAAATCTAAAAGAGGGTTCACAATCTCCTGAGATTGCTTAATTGCAAGAGGAAGGATAGGGAGATTATTAATAAAATAAATCTTATTAACTATGGAAGGTAGTGAAGAGAAATAGAACTCTAAATCTGAGCAGCCTTGAGCATCAATAAAGCATAGTGGTAATAAAAAAGATCTAAGTGCATTAATTGGTTGTGCAAGATATTTTCTGGCAAGGGCTAAGAGTTTTAACCAATCATTAACCGAAATTGTTTTTAAAGTAGAAAGCTCTTGATATTGTATTGCCTTTTTCTCATAGTCGAGAAGGCTTTTATGAAATTCCGTCCCTTTGAAGCAAGAGAGCAAGCATTGTGTACCAATCGGTGGGATATGAATCCTTTTATTGTCGGAGTATCCAAAACGTGTAAGAGATACAATCCAGCCAACTTGATGGATGTCTTAAAAGACAATAGTATATATAGTGTAAAATACAGGTAAGTTCAATATATGGTAGGTGTCCGACCAAGGACAACTAAGGAAATATAAAGACAGAGATTAAATTTGATATCCCATCTTAGAGAACCATATATTGAAACTTGACCAAAATATAGTAGAAAAGACAGTAGAAAATAGACAGAAGACAAATTTCATTATTTTTTTCTTGGTACAACCAGTTCTGGTAGGAAAACAGTTGAGCCTCATAACCCATGAAAGAATAGACCTATACATGTCACCATCCAACATAAGCAGTCAGTTAGAACATGGGTAACCTTGATGGGAAGACAGGTATCCAAACAGTCTATTCTGCTTGTTTTTGTTGTCCCATAGCCCTAAACCTCTTTCCTTATATGCATTTTGAGGGAGTTTCTTCTTTGCTTCTCTATCGCACATAATTCATTTTTTAACAGTGTTTTCTACAATGGGTTTGTTGGGTAGATTTTTCTCTACCAAAGCTTGAAGTGGTACAATAGGTGTTTCTGGTTTGATGAGGAAGATATATTTGCATCCTTGTAGAAAATCACGTATGGTGGAGGGACGTGGCTTTCCATTGGATAACTAACATCTCTTGTGAGTTTTAGGGCTGGCATCCTTGAAGGATGGTATATCCCCAGTAGTTGGGTTTCCAATAGAAAGCATCCTACCTTGTATTACAAGTTCATAAACCAGATATTATCTATTAGTGGTCTATGCTTGATGATATACTCTAAGAGTAGCTGTAGAACGCTAAGCCTGAAAGCATCATTTCTTGTATAGTGTTTATATGTGTATTTCTTTAAAACACAACCCCACCATTGGATAGAGTGAGAGCCTGAGAGGATAAAGAGAGAAAGATAGAGAGAAAAAGAGATATAAACCTCCATTTTGGGTTTATGTATCCTACTATTAAATAAGAAGTATTGTATTCTACCAAAATTTTGGCAGAGTTTCATTTGTAAGTAGACTCATTTTTCAAAAAGTAAGCTTGCCCTCCTTGATTAGGATCCTTGCATGAGGTTGATAATAATCCAATAATTACTTGACAAAGTACGTACGCATTTTTAATGATCCGATCAAGAAACATCTTTTCTTTTTTGTCAAAATTTTGGCAGAGTTCTGTTTGCAATTAGACTTATTTTCCAAAAGAAACATGCCCTCCTCTCTAACGAGCCTCACATGAGGAAAAAAACATTTTGAAACACTTTCCCAAAGGTTATATCAATAAACATGAAAACAACTACCTTTCCAAGTAATTTGATCAAACCTTGAAGTATAAGACCGTCCCTTTTTTCCTTTACCAATACCAATTACACAAGTTATTTTGCTTTTTAAATTGAGTGTTTCTTTTTCTTTAAAAACCAAAAAGATATTATTCTAACTTTAGGGACATTCTCTTAGTAGACTGGATGGCTACCTAAAATCCCGAGGTTGTCATTTCCACAATATGCATTGGCCCTGCACCTTGTCAGTTACCCTGATGTATGCCTACCAAAAAGCATTCAATATGCCATTCCATGAGAGGATGTTCACCATTGTTTGCCTTTCAAGTAACCAATGTTCTCATTTATGCATAAAACATTTGATTAAGCTACATGTTGTGTATATCCAACCATTTAGAGTTAGTACATTGTATTACATCTCGGTTTAGGTTATGTAAACCCTTATATACTAGAAAATCTGCATCTTTTTCATGCTATTATGAATAACCAACAATAAACATCCTTGTGTAACATGCTTATGCAAACCAAAGAACATACAATCTCTCTCGATGTATATAGATCAACAACACTGAAAATACAGTCAAGAATGCTTCTTATAGTGTTTTAGACTCAGTATCTCTGTCTAGGTCATGCATACCATTGTATATATATACTAAAAAAGAAGCATTTTTTTAATTATGAATAACCAATCAAGAAAAAATTTTGTACACCATGCTTATGCAAACCACAGAAACTCCAATCCCAATGTATGTGGATCAACAATTCTAAAAAACAGTCAAGAATGCTATTTACCGTGTAGTACTGCCAATGCCGTGTTCGCCTTGATGATTCTTGATCGCTTGTGTGCTGGGGTAGCCTGTTGTAAATATTTGTTGATTGTTTGTGTGTAGCTTGTGTATTAACGACCCGAGCAGTACTTCCCTCCAGTGTACGTGTGTGTGTATGACACTAGATGTCACTGTGCAATTTTGTTAATCAAGAATGCAACCGACAAGCATTTCTCGCAAGTGTGTGTGTGTGTGTGTATGAGAAAACCTAATTCGTGTACTATTTTGCTACTACAGGTTCTCCTCATTTTATACATTCAGCCCAGTGCGGTGTCTTTACGTCCACCATGTGTATACATGATCTGTTCAATCTTTTCTTAAGCCTTGCCCAAATTGGTGTATCTATTGAGTTTGTTGGCAACAGGTCACAAGAGGGATGGACATAGACATGAATAAGGACATATTCAGGCTAATACTACAGCACACTAGTTTCATGAACATTCCCAGTTTTGCAACATCTACAGTTGAGCAGTCTATTTTATCCAACATCCAAAACACCATGCGAGAGGTCAAGGTTCCACGATCTGCAACAGAGCTGGCTCTTAAAAGATCTGCATCCTTGATGATGCTCAATGGCAACAGTTCAACGCGAGTCAATCACACCCATACTGCAAATTTCTTAGGCTTGCATCGGAGAAATTTAGTTGCTATGACCGCCTGTCTACAAGTCTCAGAAGATGGGGAGTTACCCTTGGAGTTGTGCCAGAAGCAACCTAAGGTAGTCCATGTTATATCTGATCAAATAAAGGACCTGGTGCTTGCCTTTTGGGTGTGCCAGACACGCGTGTCTCCAAACAAAAAAGATGTCTGTAGAAACGAGTTGGAAGAGGATCTTTCATTGAGTATGCGATTCACCTATTGGATGAACCACGGGTACATACCTTAGCACGTAGTAAATTTTTTGGTTGATTATAATTTATATTTTACTCTTGTCTATCTATTATTTTGGAAATGGTATTATTCACCTTACCTAATAGGTGAGAATTTCACCTGGAACATGAAAAGGAGCTCCTATAGGGTAAAACTTTAATTGAAACTTCTCCTAAAAAATGAAAAGTATTCTTTTAATGTGTCCCTAACAGGTGAAAACTCCACCTAGAACTTGATATGAGAACCTGTAAGGTAAAACATCACTTCTAAAGGTGAGAGTTTTTACTATTAATTTTACTTGAAAGATCTGCATGCTTGATGATGCTCAATGGCAACGGTTCAACACGAGTAAATCACACCCAAAGTGCAAATTTCTTAGGCTTGCATCGGAGAAATTTAGTTGCTACGACCTCCCGTCTACAAGTCTCAGAAGATGGGTGTGCGCTCCTTGCCGCACTGTCGAAGCAAGGGACTTGCCAATACACCGTGTGCGAGCCACAAACGGCTCCAAGCACACAACAAGCCTAAACTAGCAAGCTCAAGAGAGCAAAGGGTGTGTCACTCACCGCTCTACGCTCGCCTTCGTGGTGGATTCCTCGCCACGATGAAGAAGAAGCTGCAGTCCGTGCCGCGCTCAACCGCTTCGCCGCCATCGTGCCTTCGTAATGCTCGATCGCACACACACACTCCCTCTCTCTCTCTCTCTCTCTCTCTCTCTCTCACACACACACACACAAGGAGGTGAAGAAGAAGAAGATGGAGATGGAGATGGAGCAAGAGCACTCTTCTATTGCACAAATGAGAGAATGAGTAAAAATTAGGTTTAGTTGGCTTTTATAGGAGCTCACCCCATTCACACTTGGGCGCCCATGCTTAGCCAACTAACCCTAGCATGTTCGTGTTAGAGTGCGCCTCTCATCGGCGATCACTCTACCTTTCCCTATTGGTCCAACAAGCCCGGTACCTGACTCTACCAAATACATAATACACGTCCGTCGTAGGTGATGGGTGTCCGTGAGCCGTGAGGGTTAACATGCCCCCCTTCCTGATGTAGATTCCGTCCTCGGAAGCTATTGAGTTGAAGTTGGTTCGTCGAGGTGGAAGAGCATTTGAGATGAATGTCCTTAGCCTTCTTCAGTCACTGCAAAATCAAACAACATTGGCACAGTAATTGCATCCTCTTAAAAAGCATATGCAGTTTTAGGTAGACAAATTGATTGGTAAAAGAATTTCAAACAATTTGTTAGCAATGAACATTAAATTGCAATGTAATCAAATGCATAAACAGATGTAAAGGTAAAAAATTAAACAAGTCTGGGGTCGCTAATTTGACGGTCGAAAGGCACTAGAGATCGAATATTAATACCATGGGTAAGCTTCTTAATTTTCTGTGGTCAATTAAGTTGTTTAATCGCGAGAGCCAAGTATTCATGTTCGAGGGCTGACTAAAGGCTATATCTAGAAAACCTTGTAGTTAAGCTACCATAAAAGGAATTTCTCATGAAATCATCGCCTGACTGATTACTTTTTCTTTGACCCCCCAAAGTCTTTTCACAGTGATTCAATTATGATGTGTGTGCTTATTTTGTATGCCTTGGGTTTTTTGCTTTTCAAGGAAAAGCGCCCACACTGGGAACCTCTAGGGCTCTAGTACCATAGGCAATACATGAGAGTTAGGTACCAATTTAAGCAGGGATTTCTCTTCCAGCTTAAAATTTTACATTGTGGCACTTTGATTTTTTGCTTGTTCATTTTCAGCATTTAAATTTTGTAACTTTGGGGGGTCATATAACACTGTTACCCTCCCCAGGCTCATCACATTAGAAAACTCCCTTTATAATACTTAAGCTAAAGGTCAATAGGGTTAAGCCCACTAGAAAGCCCTAGTACATTTCATACAATGCTGCCTAAATCGGATTAAGAACCTAAGTAACCATTGTTTATTAGGAAGTCATTCCCCATGGTATTAAGAGAAGATTTCTAATACCTAGCTTGGTCAAACTAGCTTAGTCGGACTGCTTGATTTTTAAACCTAGACAAGTGATTATGACAAAACATTACATTGAGTTAAATGTTTGATACTAAGCCAATGCGCTGAATATTATGCTACCAATCACAATCAAAGCAGACAAACATGGATGCAAAAAAGATAAGGGCAATGCTAATGGACATAAAACACCTGTTTGTGTTGATGGTCGCGCTTGATTTGAAGAGTGAGTCGAGATAAAGATTCCATGAAGGTCCAAATCCTATCAATAGCAACACGCTCCTGTACACACTATGAAACACAAACAATACCTCTAGGAGGCACATCAGTGGGAAAAGAGAACTTCGCTAATCACTCAACTCTAAAACAGAAACACTCCTATCGTACTAATCTTACCTACCCTCCATCATTCAAGTGATGAGGATCAAAGGTGTTTTATGGCATAGGTTTCTGTTTCACTGTACCAGATGTGACATGTGTAGGTCTGAGTCAATGTTTTGACTTTTATTGTGCATACTCGTTTGCTAATTGCTCTTGCTCTTTATTTTTTTGTTTTTTGTGAGTATAAAGCTTTATATGTACATTCCCTAAGATTGGTGATTGAGAGGTCAGGGAAAAAGGTTGAGAGGGAAACAAGTGAATGATGGATGTCCACAAACACTCCCTCCTTCCTTGGGTAGATCATACCGTTTGAAATGAGCTTGTCACCCTTTGAAACCAATTGTTCCAGTTGGTAATAGGTGAGGATTTTTGCCAGTAGTTTTCTATTACCCTAGGTGCCTCGTCAAGTTGCAACGGTGGTAAGGTACTCTCCCAGGATCGAACATGAAGTGGTTCATCAGGTGATTCTTGAACACTGGGAGGTGTGGATTCTTTTGTAGCTTCATGGAGGTCCACTACTATAGATGGAGGCTGTGTAGAAGCTTTTACCTCTATGGATGTATTACATGAGGAGCTAGAAGCTTCATGGGACTCCCCCCTTCCTGAGCTAGGTGGAACAAATCGTTCTTTCTTTGGTACCCAAACTAGCTCGGGAGCGGGTGTGTAGCATTCTGTGATTTTTTTCTTTCCACGATCATTGATTCGTTTTGGAGCTACGGGATTGGGCTCACTTGGGTCAGGTGATAGGTAAGAGCACAATCTACGTTTTGGCACCCAGATTTGATCATTTCCTTGATAGTAGCCTTGGGCTTCCAATAGTCGTTTAGGGATCCATCGCAACATTTGCTTACTTTTCTTGGAGCGAGTGGTACGTTTCTTACAAGGCTTCTGTTTTTTAGCACTAGCTATGGTCACTAAAGAAGCTTTAGGGACCCACTTGTATGTTTTCTTCGTGACATTAGGATGAGTCTTGTCGGAAGCGATATGCATTGCTTGTAGCATATTTAAGGGTATAGGCATTTCATCCCCCTCAGGTGTTACCCAGGTCATCCCCCTATTTCCCCAAGTGTCTATGGTTGATGCTAGGTGGACCCAATCCACATTGTCCGACTCAGTCATCCCAGGTAGGATATCCATATAAGGAGAATCTTGGCCAATGTCTGTATCCTTCTTACAAGTGTAACAATATTGTAGTGGGGCCGAGTGAACTGTGGTGTCAGAGCGATGATCAATAATGGTTTTACTCCCTAAGGGGTGTACCTTACCAGTCACCAAATCCACTCTAAGGACAGAGTCTTGGAATTGCAAATAGACATGATTTTTAGACCAATCATGAACCATTTGTGCTTCCCTCATGAATGGTCGTCCTAAAATCATTTCATATGACATAAGGTGTTTAGAGAAATCCATTACAATGAACGTATGTCGTACCTTGTGTCCTAGAACTTTGATCTTAAGATCCTTGAGCATCCCCATAGGTTTGGCTATGGTACTATTTGCCATCTTTACCACAATGTTAGTAACACTGAGGCGGGGTTTTCCCATGGATTCCCAACAATCTTTTGTAACGATGCTAACTCCCGCACCACCATCAAGAATTCCCTTTATAGTTAATCCCTTGGTAGTGATGGGTAGGGTCACATTAGACTCGTCGCCTTCAAAATACTGCCCTAATTCGTTAATGGGTACCTCGATCACAGACTCGTGTCCATCTAAGTCAAGCGATTGCACATGATTTTCCCAAAAATGTGCGCTCCTTGCCGCACTGTCGAAGCAAGGGACTTGCCGATATACCGTGTGCGAGCCACAAACGGCTCCAAGCACACAACAAGCTTAAACTAGCAAGCTCAAGAGAGCAAAGGGTGTAGGTGGGAAGAGAAAGGAGGAGAGTGGAGGACTTGTCCCACATGCTCTCATTCTCTCTTGAGGGAGTAGGATATATATATAAGAGTGAGTCTAGTATATATCATAAGACTGAGGACTGAGGCCTGGGCCTAGGCTTGGGCTTGGGCTTGGGCTTGGGCTTGGGAAAATGATCCCGATCCCGATCTATCTTTTATACAAACCAACCCGTCCGTTTTAAGACTCACGTTTTTTATTTTCGAAAAATTTAACCGCCCGCTCACTCGCGTTTTTATTTTCCGATTTTTTTAGACTTTTTTCTTTTTTTTTTTAGGATTTTTTTTTTACATTTTTTTTTTTTTTAAATGCAGAAAATACAGAAATTGAAAACGCAGAAATTGAAAATGCAGAAATTGCAAAAATTGAAAAAACGCAAGAAATGGAGAAAATTGAAAAAGCACAAACAATAGCAGAAATTGAAACTTGACAGAAAATACAAAAAACGCAAAAAACAGAAATCTCCACACACTCCTTCCCTGCCTTTCCTATGATAGAAATTGCACCACAAAAAAGCGTAAAGTGCTAACCGAGCTTAGTGTAGGGCATATCCCCGGCAGCGGTGCCAAAAATGTGCGCTCCTTGCCGCACTGTCGAAGCAAGGGACTTGCCAATACACCGTGTGCGAGCCACAAATGGCTCCAAGCACACAACAAGCCTAAACTAGCAAGCTCAAGAGAGCAAAGGGTGTGTCACTCACCGCTCTACGCTCGCCTTCGTGGTGGATTCCTCGCCACGATGAAGAAGAAGCTGCAGTCGTGCCGCGCTCAACCGCTTCGCCGTCGTCGTGCCTTCGTAATGCTCGATCGCACACACACTCTCCCTCTCTCTCTCTCTCTCTCTCTCTCTCACACACACACACAAGGAGGTGAAGAAGAAGAAGATGGAGATGGAGATGGAGCAAGAGCACTCTTCTATTGCACAAATGAGAGAATGAGTAAAAATTAGGTTTAGTTGGCTTTTATAGGAGCTCACCCCATTCACACTTGGGCGCCCATGCTTAGCCAACTAACCCTAGCATGTTCGTGTTAGAGTGCGCCTCTCATCGGCGATCACTCTACCTTTCCCTATTGGTCCGACAAGCCCGGTACCTGACTCTACCAAATACATAATACACGTCCGTCGTAGGTGATGGGTGTCCGTGAGCCGTGAGGGTTAACAATGGGGAGTTACCCTTGGAGTTGTGCACGAAGCAACCTAAGGTAGGCCATGCATATTTGATCAAATGAAGTACCTAGTGCTTGCCTTTTGGACGAGCCAGACACCCGTGTCTCCAAACAAAAAAAATGTCTATAGAAAACGAGTTGGAAGAGGATCTTTCATTGAGTATGTGATTCACCTATTGGATAAACCACAGGTGAATACCTTAGCATGTAGTAATTTTTTGGTTGATTATAACATAGATTTTACTCTTGTCTATCTATTCTTTTAGAAATGATATTATTCACCTTACCTAATAGGTGAGAATTTCACCTGGAACATGAAAAGGAGCTCCTATAGGGTAAAACTTTAATTAATAGGTATGCTGTTAGGTGAAGATTTTATCGATTAAGTGAAACTTCTCCTAGAGATTGAAAAGTATTCTTTTAATGTTTTCCTAATATATGAAAATTCCACCTGGAACTTAAGATGAGAACCAATAAGGTAAAACATCACTTCTAAAGGTGAAAGTTTTTACTATTAATTTTACCTAGAACATTAAAGGAAGCACCTAAAGGTTAAAGCATCGCTTAATAGGTATGCTATTAGGTGGAAATTTCTTTTACTAAGTAAAACTTTTCCTAATAGGTGAAAAGTTTTTCTTGTGATATTTTTGCCTAGAACCTAAATATAGCAACTATTAGGTAAAACATCACCTATTAAGGTGAATGTTTTTCCTTTAGATTTCTCCTAATAGGTGAAATTTTCACATAGAACTTGAGAAGGAGCACCTTTTAGGAAAAACATCAACTTTTAAGGTGAAAAGCTTTCCTTAATATATTTCCTAATAGGTGAAAATTAAACCTAGAACTTGAGATGGAGCACCTATTAGGTAAAAAATCACCTATTAACACTAGGTTGGTAACCTAACAGGACATAAAAGTGTCCTTTCAGGGTTTTGAAAAAAACCTTCAAAACTATAGTAGATCCACTCATTTTGTAAAATCCTTTCATGAGGTTATAGTTCAAGGCCTACTACACATGGAAAAAATAAGAAACTTGTAAAATTTCTCATCTTTTGGTCACACCAAGCCTCCAAAGTTGATGGACCAGTACATTTTCATCAAAATAGTCATTTCTTACGTTTTGTTGCATAAAAATAAGATTAGGGATTTTTGTAGGACTTGAGATAAATTCCCTAGTTAACTTCAATGGGTTGGTGATCAGAACATATGATTTCTTCTCACTCACTATTTTTTGTTTTGCCAAAAGAAATAGGTACAAAAATGTTGATTTTTTACCATTCTGCAAACCTATCATCAAAGTTTCTATAGCCACGCTCAATACAAATAATATATGCATGTTTTCTTAGTTCCCTATTGTCCTTTAGGTTCGTAAGGATCCATGGAGCATGTCAAAAGAATAATACATCTCTTACCAAGGGGAATCTTGGGAACGAAGATGAAGTGCTAAATACAGCAAACATGAAAAAACTGGGTTCAACATTATGAGTTGTAGAATCCCATAGAAACTCTTCAATAACTAGCCAAATTTGATCCTTATGACTAGATATGGTTACTTCCTACAAAATGCATGTAGTTGTCACAAGAAACTAACAATATTGAAAAAGCTATACTTGATATACTAGAATGGTTCGTTTTCTTCTATAATTGAAAAAATCAACCATCGTTGTCTACTATGCAAAATAGGGTATTAGGTACCCCAAAACTCAAGGAATATTAGCTTTATGTTACAATATGCGACATAGAAAATCAAAACTGTGTTTGGATATCATGAAAGCCACCAAAAAAATCATAGAAGAGCTAAAATTGGCTAAAAAACAGGATTTGACAATTTTTGTAATTTGGTCATAACTTACAACTTTAACATTTATTTCTCCCTAGAAGCATCAGAACATGTTGAGGACTACTAAAGATAGTTCTCTAGCATTATAGACCTCACAAACATGAATTCTAGAGTGGTATAGTTGCAAAAAGTTGAAAAAAACCAAAAACAGGACCCGTTTTTTCACACAGTTTAGGTTGTGAAATGTTGTGCAAGGACAAGGTTAAAGATGGAATTGATATTCCAAAAAAATGTCGAGTTTTTTTCAGCTTATGAGACAACTTTCTAGATAGATATAACCTCAAAATCCATTTTGAAACTCTTGACATAATTCAAGGAAAATGGTCACTTAACAGGACATAAAAGTGTCCCAGGACATAAAAGTGTCCGATTACCAACCTAGTGTTAAGGTGAAAATTAGAGGTGAAAATTTCACCTAGAACTTGAGATGGAGCAGCTTTTAGGCAAAACCCCTCCATTAAAGTTTCTTTACCACCTAGACTCAATTGCTTAAATCCCATTTATGAATTTATAGGGTATAAGGATGTCTCTTAATCACCAAAACCCCTTTCAAAAACACATAGGCTAATTTTTAACTATGTAGACCCCTCCGATGAAGTCGTATGTACCTTACCTTTTTCAGTGCGATACACTCTATATTGTAATGCATACGTATTGATCGTACATTTCCCCCCTCCTTTCATTCCCTCTGTTTTGGGGTCATTTACAAGTCTGTCCTGCGCTCTGTAATTAATTTATAGAGGTTGATTCAGCCATCTACATACACCTAGAAACATCCAAAATCATCCCCGAAGGTTGACGGCATCCCCTCAACCAAGGTGTTTTATTTCAGTTATCATTGAAGGTGCATGCTTGCATAAGCATCAAGTATCTAGTTGTACAGTCATTGTTTATGCAATTTATATCTTGATGGTTGCTCTAATATCTATATACATTAGACTTTAGAACTAGAATTGTCTCTATGTAGAATTATGCAAAACTAGGATATGGTATAAGGTTGAATTTTTATATATATTGGGGTTTTTCCTACTATATGTTTTTTAAATGAATACTACGCACCTAAAAAATTCTAGTGCACAAATACACAAACAACACGTACTGATTACTTGCATATGGCACGTACTAAACCACCTTGGAGAATTCTCAATCACTAACCCATTTTTATCTTGTTTTGACAGGTTGAGTTGCATAAAAGATTTATGCAGCAATATCCAAACCTCAAGATTTCCTTGAGGTCCTTCGAAATGATAAAGCCGTTCTTTGTTCGTAAATTGAAGGATAGGTATACATGTTGCTGAATCGAACATGTGCAGATGCTTTTTTTCAAAGATGCATTCAATCAAATGAGGCAGAGTAAATCTGGCTTGCACCTATCCTATAATTGCAGATGTGGTATTTGTCTCCCTTCACCATGTCATTCTCATTGTGTTGCTAGCCATGCTTCATACAGTAGTGTTTCAGAGATATGGGAGTCCTTCTTATGTAAGAAGGCAGAGTCATCGATGTTTCATGACTTATCATGTTTATTGGGAGAGTGTGCTACATGTCTGTCAAGAGGAGCACGTACATGTCCAAAGGAGATTTCTGACAACAATGTGATCCTCTCTATGAAGCTTTTTGAAGATATAGAAACTGGCTATATTGATGATGCGGGTTGCAAGAAGAAAAGGAAGGATGTGATCATCAAGCATCTCCATTCCAAGCATTTCTTACCCATGTTCGAGCAGCGTGTTTGAAGATTCATAAAGCACAACTTTATTGCACGGTGGCAAGCTCTACAATTTATGGAATGCTTGACAAAGTTTCCATCTGATGTGGTGGTTTCAGTAATAGACTTTGATGAAAATTATTCGTTCAAGGAGCAGAACGAGATTCAATCAATGCATTGGTATTCATCACAAGTCACAATACTGGTTCAGATTACATACATGCGAACACCAACCCAAGATATACTGAAGGTGATACACTTTTACATATCGTATGACAAAATGCATGATACACTTTTCGTGCAGCATTGCATGCAACTTCACTACAAATGGCTTAAGGAGAACTCACTTAGTGAATTAAAGAGACATTGGGTTTTGTCTGACGGTTGTGCTGCTCAGTTCAAATCAAAAATGCCTTTTTATTTCATCGGCAGGTAATTTGCATCATTTGAACCAATTATCACTGTCCTTGAGTCACCTAGCAATTTAGTTGAACTCCCTAATGTGCTAGCTTTGACAGTTTTCAGAACCACTTAATGCTACCTAACAACTTTTTTATTTGCAAGGTATGGTCACCTAACTGGTCTTCAAATGATATGGAACTTCTTTGCGTCTAGGCATGGAAAGGGTGAGCACGATGGGGCCGGAGCTGTAACCAAAAAGACGTTGACACACGAGCAGCTGAAACCTAATGCGTGGCCAATGAAGTGTGCTTCTAATGTGGTTTCATTCTTGAAACAGAGGTTCGGGGGAGCATTAGGACAGATGGGAGTGAATAGAGTATTTTGGGAGATCAAAACTGATGAGGTACCACGAGAAACTCAATGGAATTGCAAACAAGTGCCTGGTTCAAGGTCTCTACATTGTGTGAATGCGTATTCTTCCTTTTCAAACCATGAAGTCAGGGTGAAAGCACTTTCATGTTATTGTGAAGCCTGCATGCATGAGCAATGGAGGAGATGTAACAATGCAAGTCATGTACATGACTGGCTATACATAACTTTAGAGCCTATTGTAGACAATGAAGCAGAGCGTGATGAGCCAAATGAAGAGGATGAAGTAGACATACCTCTATATGCCGGGCACCATGATGCCTTGAGTGACGCGCTATGCGTTGGCGACAACTTTGCCACCAATGCTGCTGAAATGGAGTATGATTTTTACATACTGAGATGCCACAAACCCAAGTACTTAGCAACAAAAGCAATGAATGATTCTTGGGGAAATTGTATAGCTGCTAATACATATGCCGTTGAGGGTCACTATTATGAGAAGGTTGAGGGCATTGCTGACGTCTACTACATTCCTGACAATCATCCCAAGGTGCTTCTGCCTTCCCATCTTGTACGATCTATAAAGTTCCCCATGCCTCCATTGCCTACAGACAGAAACAAGTACATATTGTCGTCCGAAATTTATGAGTTGGTTTATAACAGTATGCCACTTGATATGTAATAGTTTGCCAAATTGACCGGACGACTGAGCAGCATCAACCATTTTGGCCTTTTGATGACGTTAATATATCATTTCATTTCACTTCATATCTAACAAGTTCCAACATGTCTCCAATGCATCAGCTAGTCAAACAGAGCTCCAATAAAGAAACACACTCTCTCCAAAATACACAAATGAAATACACACAATTCTAGAGCAATACTCGGGTGTTCAAAAATTTCACTTTGATATATTTGTGATTATAATTACATCTCCAGTACAAACGGCTGTAGCAATTGAAATTTAGGAAGTACATGTAGCATAATGAGCAGCAGCAGTGGCTATGTACTGCAAAATCCATTTATATTTATCGTTTTGTGCATGCTATAAACTGCAGATCAAGAATGTACATCACATAAACACACAATGTTGCAATAGAATTCAATGGGGAGATCGTTGCCTCCTTTGCCATGTATTGTATTTCATCCTCCATCCATCTTCCATGTTTTTGGTGACAAAATAGTCGTCCTATTTTAGGCTTGGCTCTTCCCAAGACATCACAAATCTAGCTCGGTCCTCAGTAGCCACCCATTGTTCCAGCCACATAAGCAATCTGTCTACCATATAATCAGCCTTCTTCTCTTTTGGCAATATGACATATGTACTTGTCCTATTGTGCATATGCTTGTACCATAAATCATCAATGGCCAAAGTATTGCCTTCATGATATTTAGCCCTGTGTCTTTCAAAAAACACCGGTAATGCCTTGAAAAAAACTGGCTTCCCTTCAGTAAATTTAAAGCTTGCAACCTCACAACATTCTTGTCCAAGCCAACCACTAAGACATTTAATTGCAACAGGAAAACGACTCTTTAACTTCTCTTCCAGGTTGCAAAGCTTCATCGAACTCCAAATATAGACATCAGCTATTTGGCTAGCCCAAGCAACGAATCTTGCTGCATCCTTACGCACATAAATTGTTCTGTATTGCTCTTGTACTACATAGTGGTCATTTGAGTCCAGATCAGGGGGTTTCTCTTTCAAATGAGGGCAAAAAGTGTGTACAAGCACACCATTCAAATCAACTAGTAATGCAGGCCTGCCTGGAGTCTGGTTTGTTTGAACCGTGCTTGGAACCACTTTGGGTAATTCCCTGATTATAACTTCTTCCGGCTGTGCACATGTTTTTCTCTTATCTAGACAAAGACACAAGGGAAAACAATCATGGAAAATCATTGACCATACCTTGTAAAACCAGTGACAACCCATACAAATGAAACCATATAAAATTAATTATCTTAACTTTAAAATGGTTACTCCAATAAGGCAAAAAGGCAAAAATCTCATTTCCAGAGGCTAATTTGACAATAAGTAGGGAAACGGTCAAGTATCACAAGCACATGGATGTTCACAAAAGGAATGATGTAAACCAAGGGCAAAAATACAAGCACACATCCAAGAAGTTACAACTTCTTGCAAGCACGTGGTTTTGGATGGGCATCGTTCGAGTCAAATGAAGGCACAGTACAACTGTCAGTTTGTAGATAAATACCAGCATCTTTCTACCTAGCAGATCTTGTTTTCTTTGATGGGCTTGCATTTGCATTGCAAAAACCAGTTGAAGTTAGATGACTCACAAGTTTCCAAGAATGCCAAATTAGCTAATTGGTAACATATCTTACCTTCTCCAGGTGCAGTAGTTGTCATTGTGCCCTTGTTTGATTTGAACCTCTTCACAAACTCCACCAAAAACACACACTCTACATCCATGTCGCCACCCAATACGGCTTCTACGCCCACCTCAGATGTTGCACCAAGTACAATTGATTCAGGGGGGGACAGTATCATGCTCAACATTCTTTGCTGCTTCGCGATCACTCCATGACTTCTCTGCTCCACCTAGGCTAGCTATTCCAATATCAGAAACATACCTTTCTTCAACACCAACAGCATTCTCACTGCAACCACGACCAGTTTCAAAGCTCATATGATGTGCAGCCTCTACATCAGACCATCCTGCAAAATGGTGAAAAGAATAACTCACAACATTCAACAATTCCACATAAGCAAGCTTGTTAGTAATACCTAAAACTTTTTCCTTGACATCAAAAATTGTTGGCTCCTGAAAGTAGGGGGAGGCTCTCGGATTATGTTTGACCAGCATAGAATTAACAGTCTCAGTAATTCTTTCATTGCAACCCAACTGCACACAAACTTTCTTAGAAACTAGTGTAGTTGCAAAACACATACTGTGGTATTTATGACCACATGGCAACATGTACACTCCGATGGCATTTGTGGCACCAAGCGGTTCACCACAAGCAACACAGTCTAAATAAAAATCTACCCTATTTGTACGACCCTCCTCAGGGGCATAGAAGGCAGGACTCAAAAGCAAAGTACAACCATTGGCCAATTGCTTCATCATATTCTCAAAGAATGACATATAATGCAAAGAACATAATAATTTGCTTTCCAAGAGGTTGACGTCTCTCTGCAAGACCACAAGATTTAGTCAGATATAAGGTAAACTAAAACACATAGAAATACCTTCAGAAAACAATTAATGAGCTCACCATAAGAAAAATTACCTGATGGGGAAATTTTAACCAAATAGATGAAAGTTCACCAAACAGGTGAAATTCTACCTTACAGGTGGAATTTCACTTTAATATAGGTGAAGTTTCACCTGATAGGTGAAATTTAACATATTAGGTAAAGCCACACATGATAGGTTGAACTATAGAATGGTGAGTATTTCACCTAGTCTTAAATAAAAGCACCTAATAGGTGAAATTTCATTAGGTGGTACTATAGACTGGTGAGTATTTCACCTAGACTTTTATAAAAGCACGTAAAATGTTAACCTTGAATAGTTTTTCAATAGCACCTAGAACAATTTATAAAAGCGCCTAGAATAGTTTATAACAACTAGAGAACACCTACAGATTATGTTATAGGTAAAAATTCCACCTATTAGGTAGTTTTCAAAACTATGGTAGGCTCTTACAAAGCACTTAGTGTTAGATGCCTTTCTAGGTGAAATTTCTTCTTTTAGGTGGTACTATAGAATATTTAGTATTTCACCTATAACTTTATGAAAGCACATACTAGGTGAAATTTCACCTATTAGGTTGGTGAGAATTTCATCTAGTCTTTTATTAAAACACCTAGAATTATTTTAACCTGGAACTATTTTTCAATAGCACCTAGAACAGTTTATTGTGCCACCTAGATATATTTAGAACACCTAGAGATTATATTTTAGGTATAAACTCTACTTATCATGTAGTTTTTAAAACCTTGGTAGGCTCTTACAGAGCACCTAGTGTTTGTGGCCTTGGTAAAATTTCACCTATTAGGGGTTACTGTAGATTGGTGATGTGTTTCACTTAGTGCTTTATAAAAGAACCTATAAGTTGAAATTTCACCTATTAGGTGGTACTATAGAATAGTAAATATTTCATGTAGACCTTTATAAAAGCACCTAATAGGTGAATTTTGACATATTTGGTGGTACTATGAATTGGTTAGTATTTCACCTAGACTTTTATAATAGCATCTATATGGAACAATATTTAAAGTGCACCTAGAACAGTTTATAACAGCACCTAGAACAGTATATAACAGGAGCACTTACCTCTATGCTTTCCACAGCAATCTTCATGTCGGCTATTTTGCCATTTCCTTCTATCAGCTTTACTGTATTTGACATGGCATTAATTTGCGCTTCCACAGCTGCAAGCTGCTTAGCAGTGGAATTAGCACCTTTCAGAGTCCCATATATAGTTTGCAGGGACGTAATTTCTGTTTGGATCGTGGAGGCAGCAGATGCTGTGTCCTCCCTACGAATCAACGCATCCCTCTTGTTAAGACTTTCAGCCTTTTTCTCCTTCATCTCATTCTTCAAAACTTCGGCTTTGTTGTCTGATTGGATATCCAAAATCTTGGCACGAAGCTTTTTGATCACAGATGACATAAAGCACGGCTCTGGCCTTCCCTTCACATCAGCTTGCATAGAGGGTCCAGGCATGGAATCATCTGTGGTAATAACATTGATGGACCCATGCATGTCTCTAAAGGTGTCTACCTTCCTCTTCCATGCAGCAGGGTCACTCTTCAAGCTTAGTATTACATTCTCTGCAAATAAGGCCCATGCAATCTTATGGGCCTCCGGATCAGCTTTAGCAGCAGAGCACCTCTCGTAAGCGAAGCATGTGGCAAACTTTAAGTAAATTTCATTATTTTTGGGAGGCTCTTAGTACACCCTATAGAATAGTAGCCTACATTCATCAACAAATTGAGGCTTCACCATATTGAGAAAAATCTTTGAGCCTTTATATTTGGGGTATCAAACACAGTCAGCCACTCTGATTCTGGCAAGTCACGAGCTGACAAGTGCTTCCACAACTTCCCACTCTGGCTCAAACCATAAACCTCTGCAAACTCCTCCTTTTTTTGGCAGAATCTTGCTAGTTTTGGGTACTCAAACCTCAACAAATTCCCTACATGTAGCAAAAGAAAAAAGATATACAACAAACAATTACTTTTGCAGCATGGCATTGATGGTTATGGCACTTGTATGAGTTTGAATACCATGCACAATAATCATGAACATAAACATGCATTAATGACCAACACTCTTTTGCATTTGAAAGTAAAACAAACTAACCTTTGCTGAGATTTCCAACAACTGGCTGCTCATTTTTTTCAGCAGTGGTCGTAGTAGCAGACTGAGTGTCCATAGAAGAAGCCTTTCACTTGCATTGGCGGTAAGGCGTTTTCATTTTTCTTGAAAGCAGAAGAATCAACGCGGGACTTTCTACAAAGGCACGCAAGTGGACAATGTGCACTATCTGCAAGTGTAGATCATGCAAAAGGACATGATATGAAGGTATGCTTCAACCTAACAGCACCATCTGAGCTACACCACTGCAGCACACTTCTCCTGGGCCTGAAACAGGACCTTTCCTGCTTGTGGTTGTAAATGTCGTGCGTGTGCAATTGCCCCTCCCTCGTGGGACCCGACTCCGCCTTTTAATTTAGAAACCCAAGATATTGCACTCACCATACGGACCTTCACTCGATTCTCTCTACGAATGAATAAAACTCAATCGTACATACCTTCCCACTTGCACTAGTGAAATAATTGTATGACTCGAATGCTCAAAAATTGGGCTCACACACACAAAAGGCTTTGATTTAAGGGATCCTCACACACTTGAAAGTTGAATCTACCTAAAGATTTGGAGTCAAAATTTTACCTAAATAGGGGGGAAAAGTGTATCACCTAATCATGCTTTCATCCTATCCAATTCCATAAGCCAGTGACTCGCCTGGTATTGATGTGTGTCTTAGAGAAATCGAGCCATTTAATGAACCAAACGTGACTTATAAAGAGCTTCAGAAGTACCACAAAACAATGTTGACGACCGTATCCGTCGCGTTGAAGTTGGAGAAATTGCGCATGCATAGGAACTCTTGTTGATCAAGGTTGAAAATGCAGGCCTCCTCTCACCTTCCAGGCAATAGTATCTGTGCATGCAGAGGCGTTGAGCTGATAAAAACTTGCAACTCCTCTCTGTTCTCTTCGTTGATTTGCTCATAAATAATCAACTCCTTTGATAAAGGCTCCTCGTTGGATGTCCCTTGTGAAGCAGAGCCTTTCCCTTGCCTTTCTTGAGTTGTATCCGTGGCTGACTCATTCTCCTCCCTTAATGGCACAGGCTCCTCCCTAACAGGCAAGGGCTCCTCTCATATAGGCGCAGGATCATCCCTTACAGGCACAGGCACAAGCTCCGGATCCTCCATGCCTTACTCATTTTCCTTCATAACCGGTTCCTCCATAAATGTCTCTGTTTCTTCAATGACCACCTCAAGGTCCACCCTGGCCTGCTCATGCCCCTCATCCGCTGGCTCAGCCTGCCCATCTGTGTCATTCGACCCGTGATCATGTCCTTCTCCTGTTTAATCCAACCCTAGAAGGCTCTGTCTGTCGTGCACGAGGATGGAGAGGGGGGATGTTAAGAATATCCATGGTTCTACTATCCCAAATAGGTATTGGTTGAAGCAACCCATCGTAGCGGATGCGCAGACTCCGAAGAGTGTCAAAATCCCGCGGCATCATAGTAACGCGGTGTGCATGGGCAGCCAGGATATATCCATCATTGAATAATTCAACGAGGTAGTCTTCTGCAATTTCTTGCAGACAGAAAAGTGCGTTGCTGGCCCATCGCATGCCGACTGTCCATAGCTCACAAATCTCTCGCACTACTCGCTGGAAAGGAAGACGTGGAATGGTTGGTTGCACATGTTGTTCAATTCTTTGCGGCTCTTGCAGTACACCTATGTGCACCTCATATCGGTTTCTTCTTGATTGCGCATTCAAAGAGTCACATGTTGTCCTTCTAAGCGTGGCCTTTGCATGAGGCATCTCTACAAATAGCATAACAAAAAACGACATGTCATTTATTGCACAAGGAACTTAGGATTTCTAAGTTCAACACGAAGCAAAGAAGTGCACCAAATACGGTTGTATTGCCTCTACTTGCTTGGTACTGACCTAAGAAAGTATAATAGCAAACATCATAAATAAAGACGATGTTCGGTACCAAGCGAACAAGTGCAACAAATGAAGTTTGCCTTCCCTTATTCACTTGGTACTGACCTCAGAAAAGTGTAATAGCAAATATCATGTATATTTTCTGAGGTCAGCACCAAGCGAACAAGTGAAACAAACCGAGTTTGCCTTCCCTTATTCGCTTGGTACTGACCTCAGAAAAGTGTAATAGCAAACATCATTAATATTTTCTAAGGTCGGTACCAAGCGAACAGGTGCAACAAACAGGGTTTACCTTCCCTTATTCACTTGGTACTGACCTCAGAATAGTGTAATAGCAAACATCATTTATATTTTCTAAGGTCAGTACCAAGCGAACAAGTGCAACAAACCGAGTTTGTCTTCCCTTATTCGCTTGGTACTGACCTCAGAAAAGTGTAATAGCAAACATCATTAATATTTTTTGAGGTCAGTACCAAGCAAACAGGTGCAACAAACAGGGTTTACCTTCCCTTATTCGCTTGGTACTGACCTCAAAAAAGTGTAATAGCAAACATCATTAATATTTTCTGAGGTCGGTACCAAGCGAACAGGTGCAACAAATAGGGTTTACCTTCCCTTATTCGCTTGGTATTGACCTCAGTAAACTGTAATAGCAAACATCATTAATAAAGACGATGGTCAGTACCAAGCGAACAGGTGCAACGAACAGAGTTTGCCTTCCCTTATTGGCTTGGTACTGACCACACAAAATACAAGTGCACAAAAGTGTAGTAGCATACCTCTTCACTGTGTGTAGAGTTTTGTGTCACTAAAGCACTGCAAAACAGGAGTAAGAGGAGGACGTGCAAAAAGGAGGAGGAGGAGCACTAGAGAGTAAGAGGAGATGCACAAAAGGGGTTGGGAGCACAAAAGAGATGGTTTGCTTACCGTGTAGCGTCGACGGGGGCACAGTTAAAATGATGGGCAGTAGAGGATGCGAAAAGAGGCAGAAGAGCGCTTCATCTAGGGTGAGGGTATACTTAAAATTTTTGTTGAGGGTATTGCCTCTAAACCTAGAATGCTTACCTCGGCAAGGGTTGTCCTTGTGAGCACAACCCAGGTGTCCTTTTTGAGTGACCGTTTAGAGTCAGATGCCTATCGTTGTTGCAGTCGCCATCTCCATCTCTAAGTAGAACAAACAGATCGCCCTTGCCTTCGTCTTTTCTTCACTCTTCCCTTGGCCACCTCTTGCGATCCTGCGGTGAGCGACCTCCACTGGTTTGAGTCCTTTGCTACCACGTCTCCATCGCCCTGGCCTTCGCCTTTTCTTCCTCTTCCTCCTAGCCACCTTCTAGTTCTTGCTCTCAGCGACCTGCGACATCACCAATAAACTTGGCGCCATTGGGTATTGCATAGACAGGTTCTCTCTCTCTCTCTCTCTCTCTCTCTCTCTCTCTCTCTCTCTCTCTCTCTCTCTCTCTCTCTCTCTCTCTCTCTCTCTCTCTCTCTCTCTCTCTCTCTCTCTCCTTCCTGTGTGGTGTTAACTGTGTGCGCACCGAAGCCACTGCGTTACGGGGTTAGAGCACAAGGGGAACAACACTCCAAGGTCCAAAGTGGTTGTTAGGGTAAGATTAGAAGTCCCGCACCGCATGGTTGGAATAATTACTCCTTATGTGACCGTACCTGAGTTGTTATTCAATGCTATGTTTGGGCATAGTGAGTGAGTAGGCCTATATATCGTTTACTGATAACATTAAATGCTCTGTTCCAATCCACCTATTCCGAATATATGTGGGTACAGCGTAAATTCAACTTGGGTCAGAACCAAGCGAATAGGGCCCTTCGGAGATTCTTGGGGCCCCTATTCGCGTGGTTCTGACTCAAGTGACGTCACCTATTATGACATTAGCGCATGGAATAGAACCAAGCGAATAGAGACCTTGAGGGATACTCAAGGCTCAATATTCGCTTGGTTATGACACCAAATACATACCAATTTTGAATAGTAGTTTTGGCTTGCTTTTTTTTTCAGTCATGGGGATCATAGTCCTGGAGACAGACGATGTGGGCGAGGATACATAGCATTTACTGATAACATTAAATTCTCTATTCCAATCCACTTGTTCCCAATGGACGTTGGTACAGCGTTAATTTAACTTGGTCAGAACCAAGCAAATAGGGCCCTTCAGAGATTCTAGGGGGTCCTATTCGTCTGGTTATGACTCAAGTAACGTCACCTATTATGACATTAGCGCATGGGACAGAGCCAAGCAAATAGAGACCTTGAGGGATACTCGAGGCTCAATATTCGTTTGATTATGACACCAAATATAGATCAATTTTGAATAGTAGTTTTGGCTTGCTTTTTCTTTCAGCCATGGGGATTGTAGTCCTGGAGATAGACGATGTGGGTGAGGATACATGTGAAGAAAAACTATTCACGTTCTTATACAGCATCCGTGCTCATCACCGAGGATCATAGATTGCTCATTTGAGTCCCTACAAACCCATTTGCAACAGTAAGAGGCAGTCATTTGTGACAATTCCATGACAATTGATGGCATGAGATATGTGCACCTAGTCGACCTTGACCCTGACAAGAGTGCTTCAAGGAGACTGAATCGCTATCTAGAAAAGTGTCCCTCCAATGCACTGCTTGTACAAGACAGGTGTATGAAGCACTTAAAAATGTGTCGCTTAGTGGAATTCTACCACGGTTTTGTCTATTACTTGTACTTGCAGACGGATGGTGAGTCAGAGACTTCCCAGTCACAACTTTTGGTAGTTGTCCATTCGCGTTGGAGGAAGAGGTAGAGGATGTGGAGGTGCAGTTTGACCCAGAAGAAGAGCGGGTAGAGGTACTAAAGGAAACATTTGATGCGGGCTTAACTCTTGCTTCTCTTGCGGATGCAGCATTAGGGTGCAAGCAAGAAAGCCCGAATAAGGAAGTGCCTTTGCCTCTGAATTTCGCTCCCAGCTTTGCTATGGCAGGCGACACCCACTACGTTCTACTCACATATATCATGCATGAGCTGAATATATGGGAGGACTACTGCCCAGCAGCAATTGCAAATTTTTGTGAGGCAGACATGGGATTTGTGGATGACGATGGAGTGGACCAACATCTTATTGCTGACACAGTTGTCCACGACTCACAGTTTACTTCAAGGTGCCAAGTGATCAAAGGTACATTCAATGAAGCGAAGTCCGGAGAGGCCAATCTGCCAACAAGTAAGCAGTTTCAATTGACAACAAAACAAGTCGGGTTGGAAAACATGGGTAGGCCCGTGGCACCCAGAGCTCAGGTAATGAATAGTCAGTCTATTCACTTGTGGGAAAGGTCGATGCTGGAAATGGACGAGAATCAAATGGTAATTTTTAAAGGCATTCAGACGGTATTGGAGATGGCCTAGTGATAAAAAATCCTAGTCAATATTTTTGTTGCCAGGTGCTAGTGTATGACGATAGTTTCCTTAGAAGAGCGGGAGGCTCACGGCATGGGCTTGTCAGTGGAGTACAAGGCAAGGATGCGTCGTTGTCTAACTACATCAAGCATTTCAACCACAAAAAGGTTTTTAGAAACAATTCAAGTACTTGGCAATTGTACTATCTCACTTACGACCCATAAATGCTTTACTATTTTTGTAGATCATAATATACCACAAGGAATACTCCGAGGACAATGCAAAGTTCCCACTATTTGCAATGAAAGTTATTACAAGATTGTGTGATGGGCACCCCCTCCCACTAAACACAGAAAGACTAATTTTGGCTGAGAAACAGTTTTCTCTACGCGTCTTTGGCATTGGGTATGGATGCCAAGCACTCAGAGCCCCCTATTTCATGTCCTACACAGCTCAGGCTCTAGCTGCAGGGTTTGAAGACCCAGAGAGCTTAGATCCATACAACAAGCGATTGTTTTTTAGGGAAATAATATGTCTATGGCGCTCCCCCGCATCTGAATTTTTCCAAGCCATCTGTTTCTTCTCTTTGCGGATGTGTTGTAAAGACCGTCTAATTTTTGAACTCTTAAGAAACTCCTTTTGCCTTGCTCTATGAATTAATCGTCTATAAGTCCATTGGTGTAACTCTAATAGGCTATTGGCCTTATCCTTTCCTCCCCCATGTCTAGTGTGCTTAAAATAACATGTTCTTCCCATGTAGTGGGTTTTTTCCATGCCTTGTGTGGACCATATTGATAGTGAGCCGTATGTCTTGGCAAAATATGGACCATGGTTGAACAGTATGTGCTGCATTGAAATAAAACAAAATGGTCAGTAGAGTACAATTCAAAAAAAAAAATTGTATACGTAGAATGCTAACCCACCACGTAATGTGTGTTGCCTACCCTACCGTGTAAGGTAAGACTTCTTCCAATCTAGCAAGGCTGCTTGAAATTATGTGAGCTTACTTTGGTCCCAAGAATGCTGCTCAACGTAGTGAAAAAATTTATCTAGTGATTTCCACATGTTCGCCTTGTGATTTTGTTGAACAGGTTTCTCCTCTCTTCTCTATTTGAATATTTGAGGCTAAACCCAAGAAACCTTTTGGCCTTCACGTCGCCTATTGATGCTTTCCTAGGTACCTTGTAACGACTTTGAGACATCTTAGGGTCCTCTTTGATTTTGACATTACCTCCATGCAAACCAATGTGTGAAAGCAATCCCTCTAATACTTTGATCACTCTTTTTAACTCACTCTCTGGCTTTAATGTCCATGCAAAACATATGTACAAATGAACCACCTTTTCAATTATTCGACAAAGTGCATGAAGTGTACAGACGTGAACTCTACTCAAAGGAATATCAAGCACTGGCCTAAAAGTTTTATCTTGAAGATGTTTGTTGGGATCTCTATTCCATTGCACACTCTCAAGAGATTGTGCATCAGCCATACAATATAATGATGGATTTGCCATAGCTGCTCCGTGTATTATGTTGTACATACACTTAAGAGTCTTTAAGTCACCTGCCATGTGTCATTCCATTGTATAGTCACCAAATCCTTCCATTGAAAGAACGACGTCATTTTTTTGTTCACTGATGATAGAAGGAATTTGGGTTTGACTAAAAACCCAATCGAGGATTTCAAAATTTTCCTTATCAACCTGCAGTGAAAAAGGAAAACGCAAAATCAACAACCAGATAATCAATATTTTTGTTATTATAGAGTAAACAAGTATACCTGAAATGATCCTAGAGTTAGAATGTTGTTTTTGGATTGCACGCTGAAGTATCATGGATCCTCTTTCGTTATTGATGGATCCAGAGCTCTGTTCATGAGGGTAATGGTGACTCTCTCTAGCTTCTTGTTCTTTAGGACCTCGCACTCGTCGAGCTTCAAAACAAACTTGAAAACCCCACCGTACTCCTCTGGATTGATGTCAAAGAAGTGAACTGCATAACTTTGCAATGCTTCAAGATCAACGAAGAGGTTGTTGTGCTCGTTAAACGGTACCTCTTTGCTGCCCTTGCCTAAGAACGTTGCTTCAATATGGAATGGTGACCAAGTTTCTCAAACACCTCATCGTTTACATGCCACGAGCAGCCTATGATCCTCTCTGTAGTTTATTTTGAGACTTTTTAGCTAATGCTTTGAAGAGTGCCATGTATCCCATCTGCAAGATGTCACCCTCATCAAGTATTGCTTGCACTTCCATTGGTTCCAACTGATTCTCGTTCATGAAGGAGGTAAGAAGCCTTCCTTTCAACTTACAAAATTTTTTCTGAGTTATCATCTCTTCAACTACTTCTCTTGAAACTAGACGGCTGTAATGCACTCCGGCATTGAAGCCTACACCGTTCGAGTTTGGATGTAGTAAAGACCTGCCAAAAAAGCACCATGCATTATGATCATGTATAGGAAAGTGCATCCGTTTCTTGGTGAAGCACATTAAAGATACAAAAGCAGAAACAAAATTTGAGTTACCTTAAAGCTCGTATTCGTTTTTTCAGGCCACCGTTACAAATCTTCATGTTCTCAATGTTGCACAGATCTCATTTTCTTTTTAGACTACCAAGCACGATGTCTTTCTCTCGCAAACTTGTAGTCTTCTTCTCAAGTCCTTGGATTGTCTCTTTGTTTAGAGAAATCTTCCGAGAGCATGCTTCATTAAGTTTCTTCAGTTGCATGTTCTCCATTGCCAGGAAGTTTCTTTGCCTTTTTGCATTCAATCCTCTCATTTCCAAACATTCGGTGTATCCCAATAGCCCATCCTTGCCATCGCCTGTGAAATGTAAGAGGATAGTGATATTAACAAAGAAAGGTGGCACATTTGTCGTAGGATCATTTGGATAAATAGACCCATCGGTCCACAAATCCAAATGATGTTCTTTGTTTGTCCTTCTAAGTTCTTTCTCCCATTGAGATAAGAAAGACTCCCTCCTACGTTTCTGCAACGGTGCGTACTCTTGCAATACATCAACATGAAGATGATTTGTGTTCTTTCTTTGGGTAAGTGTTAAAGATGAAGTGGTTGAGGATTGCAAGTTCAAATTGGTGTTTTCATTAGAAAAAGAAGCGTTCTATATTCCTAGAGTTGATAGAGAAATAGACAGACACTCGAAACTCATGAAATATCTTAGGATTTGGGAGGGAAGGCCATATTCTCATGTTTAGAGTTGATAGAGTTCGTGTGGCTTATGCTTTTGGAGGGAACGCTTGTAAGTTGTCATTTTAAATCATTAGTCATACGGTTAATTGGATTCTTGACAAGAGAACAAAGGATAAGAATGATAAAGACGGCGGCTACCTATCAAAGAATGTTATTTTGGCTTTTTGTTGGTGCAAGAAAGTATCACATAAAATGCACAATTTAACATTTTCATTTTCTCTCTCTAAGCTGACGTGGAACTTCTTACAAGGCCCAAAAATGAGTCCAACTTTCTCCTAATGTGGACACGAGGCATCATGACACTGGGAGATTACATAAACTGACTCACCAATCCAATTGTGTAGCTCAAGTCTTGATGCGAGATAATCAAGTAGATAAAGCTTCCCACAATCTTCCTATACATGGTAGCATTCTCAAGCACTTGAACTACATCATTCCCCAACTTCAAATTCTGACCTAAGGGCATCGCAATTGGCTTACAATCAGCCATACCATACTTTTTCAATATGTCCAAGGTATATTGTCTTTGTGATAGCCATACTTATTTTGTGCGAATAATTTCAATGCCCAAGAAATATTGCAAGTCTCCCAAGTCCTTCATCTCAAACTCTTGCATAAGTAAAGCATGTACACCCTCTACTGCAGCCACATTATCACCTCCAATAATCAAGTCATCCGCATAGATGCATATCACAAAAATTCATGCCTCATTATTGTGCACATAAAATGCATAATCTACATCAGATATCTCAAAGCCCAATGAAATGAGGAATGCCTTGTTTCATCCCATATAATGTTTTCTTTAACTTGCATACAAGATCATGTAGCCTCATATTTGCATAAGCTTGTGGTTTCTCCATACACACAAACTCCTCCATAGCCACACAAAACCGTGCTAAAACCACTCTCTAGTTCATCCACACAATCATACATGAGCACTACATGTGACGCATAGTCTACGGTACAAGGAATGTGCAAACTACGAGCAAAATAGCTTGGAATCTGGCGCACACTACCTCATCAGTCAATGAGCACGTCAACCAAAAACCAAACATATAGCACAACCTATGATTGTAAATGTCATCCAAGAGTCACGCTCGTGGGAAATACGCTCTGAAATGGTCCGTCAGAGCTGCTATGTGTCTAAAGTATGTGGCCAAAACTAAAAACCGGGGAACCGTCGAAGCCAAAATACTATCGAGGGGGGTCTCCGAGGAGTGTTGGAATTAGGGTTGCAGAGAAACACACACAGCTTGGAGAAGACGAAGGAAGCTCAAGGCACACAATAGAGAGTATATTACTTAGTGTGCAACAGAAAGGTGGATAGCCCTAGAGTGATGGGCGTATATACAATGCACAGGGAAAAAAACCTCCTAAAGAGGGAAAAAATGCCCCGGCGGTCCTAGTGTGTTCACACACATCACTAACACATGTATATGGTAACAAATCCCCCTTGGAGTGATGCGGTGAACGAGAGCTGGCACATGAGTAAAGGGAAGTGCCATGCCCTAAGGACATGATCAGTCCACAAAGGGGAGTAAGCCCAAAGCTTTGCGGAAAGCTTCAAGATTCTCACGAGACAATGCCTTTGTGAAAAAATCTGCAAGGTTGTCCTGTGCTAGCACATAAGCCAAGCTGATCTCTCCTGCTGAGAGCCTCTCCCTGACATAGTGGTAATGCACCTCAATGTGCTTTGTGCGAGCATGAAAAACTGGGTTCCTCGCAACTGCCAATGCGCTCTGACTGTCAATGTAGATAGTGTTGGCAGTGTCCTGTCCAACACCCAAATCAGCCATAAGGCGTTTGAGCCATACACACTCAACCGTAGCTGTGAAGACTACCTTGTACTCAGCCTCACAACTCGAAGTGGCCACAGTAGGTTGCTTCTTGCTCAACCATGATATACATGAACTGCCAAGCATGAAACAAAAACCACTTGTGGACACTCTCGTGTCAAAACAACCAGCCCAATCTGAGTCCGAAAAAGCATGTAAGTTTGGCAGCAATGATCCCCCCTTGGGATAAAACAAGCCAAGATGTAAAGTGCCACTAAGGTAGCGGAAAATCCTCTTGACAGCCTTCCAATGCTTCGACCCTGGGCTATGCATAAATCTGCTGACCTGTGAGACTTCAAACTAAATATATGGCCTCGTATTGCATACATAAATGAGGCAGCCAACAGCAGTTTGGTAAAGAGTGCCATCAGCAGGATCGCCAAAATCATGTAGACTCAACTTCAAACCTGTTTCCATGGGATGAAATCCTCAAGTCCAAACTTACAAAGCAATGTCTCTATGTAACTTTTCTGACACAAGGCAATACCACCATCACACTACTTAAACTGTATACCCAAGTAATGATGCAACAGCCCCAAATCTTTCATCTTGAAAGTAGCATTCAAATCAGTCTTAAATTCAGCAATATGTCTCTCATTTGGTCCAGTGATCAACAAATCATCAACATAAAGAACCACAATGAGAAGTATATCACCCTCACGCTTTACATACAATGTGATTTCTGTTGGACTGTTACGAAAGCCTCGTTTAACCAAATGAGTGTTAGCTTTCTCATACCAAGCATGAGGAGATTGCTTCAACCCATACAAAGCCTTCTTACATCTGCAAACTTTGTCCTCTTGTCCTTTTATGACAAAACCGCGAGGTTGCGTTACATAAACTTCCTCAAATATGTCACCATTCAAGAAAGCAGTAACAATGTCTGATTGATGTACATCCCAACCAAAATGAGCTGCCAATGCACATAGAAAACGTACAGTAGTCATACGACAAGTGGGAGCAAAAGTCTCTTCATAATCTATGCCTTTTTCTTGTGCATAACCTTTTGCAACAAGTCGAGCCTTATGGAGATCGATCTCACCATCCGGCTTGCGTTTCAACTTGTAAACCAACTTTGTACCAATGGCCTTTTTGCCAGGAGGTAAATCACATAAAGTCCATGTGTCATTTTCTATAAGTGCATCATATTCTGATTGCATGGCAGCCATCCAATTTTCTGAATTCTGTGCTTCATCAAAAGACAGAGGCTCCTCAACATCATGTAAGCTAGACACAGCCAAACCATAACAATCTGATGCATAAGATGCATGGCGAGAGCCTGAACGAGTACGACTAGACAAAGGTGCATCCAATTTACTGTCATGCAAAGTGTGCACCAACCATTTTGGCATACCTCTAGCCTGCTCATTTTCAGCCCTTTCCTCATCAAGTACATCATGTACATCTGCATCAGTAATAGGCTGATCTAAAACACTTTCAGAAACCCCCATAGGCTGTACATTTTCCTCATTGGACCTTACATTCGTATTTCCACCACTGAAAAGAGGCAACAAAGTGTCATAAATGTCTTGTGAGCTCACATTACTGTCTCTAGTACATGACAGCAAGGGCTAAACAGAATCTTCCACAAACACTACATCTCGAGAAACCAGAACATATTTTGTTTGCGAATGATACAACCTGTAACCTTTTCTTTCAGCACTATAACCAACAAAAATACATTAAACAGCCTTATCATCCAATTTTTTGCGCTGCACTTGTGGCACCAAAGCATATGGCAAACAGCCAAACACACGCATGTGCTCAATAGAAGGCTTTCTATCATGCCATGCTTCATATGGAGTAATAGACTGCAAAGCTTTCGTAGGACACCTGTTAAGTACATAAGTGGCACACATGATGGCCTCAAGCCAAAAAGAATGCGGCAAAGCTTGACTTTTGACCATACATCGTGTCATTTCTGTCAGTGACCTGTTTTTCCTCTCAGCAACACCATTTTGCTGAGGTGTATAAGGCACTGTACATTGGTGTTTTATCCCACGACTAGCCAGAAATGCATTAAATTCATGAGACATATACTCCCCCCCTCGATCGGAACGGAGGGTGTCCATAGTACATTTCGAGACATTTTCAGCCATAGCCAGAAATTGTTTGAAGCACATAAAAACTTCGAACTTCGCTTTAAGCGGAAATACCCATGCATGCTTGGAGTAATCATCAATGAAAGTCACGAAGTATAGGTAATTGCCCAAGGACAGAGTGTGCATGGGCCCACAAACATCACTATGTACAAGCTGCAACCTGCATGTTACCCGAACTGAACCATCCTTTGGAAACTTAGAACGCTGCATCTTACCCAAAACACAGCCTTCACAAACATGTTTGACAGGTGCTTCAAGAGGCGGCAAAGAAGCAACCATATCAGATTTCTGCAAACGCAGAAAACTAGCAAAATTCAGATGACCAAAATGTGCATGCCAAAGTTTTGCATCTGAAATAGCGCTTGAATCTGCAACAGCATTTGCAAAATTTTATCCACACTTGTCATACAAAGTGAGCTTATACAGCCCACGGCACAAAAGGCCAGATGCAACAATTTCATCACCAAAACTGAGATCATGAACTGTACATCTGTTATCCACAAATTTGACTACAAGTCCAAGTCTAGCAACTGCGGATACAGACAAGAGATTTTTCTTGATCCTAGGTACATAAAGTGCATCAACAAGTGTGAAAGAACTGCCATTAGCAGCAGTAAGCACAATCTTTCCAACTCCCTGAACTGGATAAGAGGCATTGTTGGCACAAGTGACTGAATTCCCATGAGGGACAGACTCGAGAGAGGTAAACAATTCACGATGTGAGGTAATGTGCTTTGTAGCACCACTGTCAAAATACCACACATGTGAATCTGCAGCAACTGACAAGCATGCATCATGGACAGCAGGATTGTAAGTGCACTCTGTGCTAAAAGCCCATTCTGCATCAACATCAGCATTACAGTCTCCTTTCACAGAAGACTCAACAATGGCTGCATTTGTAGTGGAACCATCATTTGCAGTGGAACCACCCTCTTTCTTCTTAGCCTCTTTGGCCTTCAACTTAGGACACGACTTGATCAAGTGATCATTGGCTTTACAATAATGGCAACGCATCTTCTTTTTGCCCTTATCACCAGAATTTCCCAACGAATTGCTGCCAGCAGAAGCATTAGGAACAGAATTTTTGCCACTTGCAGCAGAACCATAAGAAGTGGCTGCATTGCTGTTACCACCCTTTCTTTGAGAAGCAATAAAAGCCTGTTCAACTGCACGCGGTCTAGTCCTATTTTTTCTGGAAAGTGACTCTTGCAACAGCAATGTGCATAATGCATCAAACTTAACAACTTCTGGATTTCCTTGGGTCATAAGTCTCCAAGTACTAGCAAAAGTCTGGTAAGAATCTGGTAAGGCATCAAGAACAGTCTACACAAGGGAACTGTCTGAAATAACTTCACCTGCAAAAATAAGTTGCTCATTGATATCCTTGACACTAGCAAGGAAAGTGTCCATATCATCTTCCTCATGCATAATCTTCGACTCCAGCTCTTTACGCAGCAAAGCAATTTTAGCCTCATTGTGGCTTGCATAAAGACCTGTTAGAATATCCCAAGCCTGTTTTGTAGATTTTGCTGAACGGATGTGAGGAACAATGGTGCACTTCACAGAAAACGCAATCAATGCATGAGCCTGCGCATCCTTAACATCCCAACGAGCTTGTTCTGCCGTAGGCAAAACAACTCTAACAGCTGCAATCCTTGCAGCAAGACCTGCAACATCCTCAACATCGCCTACATCCTCAGAACCAGGACGTACATCAATGCCATGCACAATGTTCGAGACACCCTTTGACATAAGAACATGTTGCATCATATAAGCCCACATAGGGTAGTTGTCCCCATCCAACCTGTCCTCAGTAGCAAACATCTTGAACACATCTGTGTTGTTGTTGTCAGCCATGGTAAATGTTGCACCTGATGTGAAAACTGTCCGATAATAGGAGAAACGGAGCGAGAACAACCTGTGCTATATAGCACAAACCGTAGAAGACTATAAGGCACCTCTTATGCAGAAAACGGCACTGACAGAAATTCTGCACAAAATGACGAAATAGCCTGTGCAATACTGCCTATAGTGGAAACGAAGGCCGAAATGAGCCCAAATCAAAATTCTGAGCAAACCATGCTCCACGGGCTTACCCAAAATATTTGTCGACCTGCGAACGCTTGCCAAAGCTCACTGAAATCGGAGAAAGTGAGCAGGCGTGTGCTGGAGCAGTTGGCGACTAAGCCTGGGAGGACGTGACCTGCCTTGATACCAATTGTTGGAATTAGGGTTGCAGAGAAACACACACAGCTTGGAGAATACGAAGGAAGCTCAAGGCACACAATAGAGAGTATATTACTTAGTGTGCAATGGAAAGGTGGATAGCCCTAAAGTGATGGGCGTATATACAATGAACGGGGAAAAAAACCTCCTAAAGAGGGAAAAAATGCCCCGGGGGTCCTAGTGTGTTCACACACATCACTACCACATGTATATGGTAACAAGGAGATTCTATGGAGCCGAGCCGATCTGAATGGGGGCTAGAGGAGAGTCGATGCCTCTCTCGCTCGCTCTATCTCCAGACACGTCGAAAGTCATAATGTTGAGGTACCGGTTTGGCTCTCCTTTGGTGCAGCCTCACCATCAACTACCCTCCTATGCTCATTTTTGTACGTCAAAGCAAAAAGCACTCCGAAATGAGCATGGGATGGTAGTTGATGGTGCGGCTACGCCAAAGGAGAGCCAAACCGCTGTCACTATTTTTTTTCACTTTATTTCATTTTTATTTTTTACCTAGACATTGTATTAGATCCACCAAGATTGTATCAGTTTGGTCTCATAGGTCATTTTGTCTTTTTGAAGACGGTTAACATAACATTTCATTTCATTTCTCTCTCTTTCTCTCTCTCTCACTCACTCAAACTTATTTGATTGTTTACAATATTCAATAGGTTAAAATTCTTGCAAAATCTACAGACAAGCCCATTCCAATCCCGAGCGTGCACTTTTCAAATTCTGTATCATATCACGTGAGCTAACTGTAGAGAATTATTGATAATCCAAAATGCATACTTTTAGGTACACATTAGAGGAAGGTAGGGGTTTTTTTTAGATATTCCCATAGTGTAGATTTAATGTTTAGGGAGCTTTTGATGATTGACCACCTCAAGGTCTCAATGGGGTGTCAAAAACACTATAAGGGTTTTCCAAAAGCTTTGCTTTAGTAAGTGCCTAAGGGAAATGTAACAAATGCTCAACTATATTGCATTGTACATTATACACGGTACATATAATATGCTTTAATCAAACATATTATACAACCCTCCCAATTAAACGGACGTCAGCCAAATCACCATTTCATATAATTTCTTAGCAGTTTGATCAAAATGAATTTTTCTATATAGACTCATTTGTCGCGAGCCTTAAACCATTGTGGGCATCTTTAGTGAAAAAATTGCCTTATTAATTAAAAATATAGTTTATTTTAGTAATAATGAAAAAGTTTAAACTTGAACTAGTAGTTACTTCTTTGTCTAGAGCCATGCTCACACTTAAAAGTAACACTTATATCGTGGTTGCTTGCCAAGTGTAGAGCAATGCTAACACTAGAGGTGATCTAAGTAGGTAAAATATTAATTGCTTGCCTTGTGTAGAGTTTGACTCACATTTGGAAGTGATTTAACTATACCAAGTAGAAATTACCTATCACGTGTAGAGCTTGACTCACATTGGAGATGATTTAGGTATGTAGAATAGTAATCGTTTTCTTTGTGTAGAGTTTGATTCCCATCATTTGAAAGTGATTTAGGTAAGATAAATAAAGTACGTATATAAAATATACTTTATACGGATAAATACGTATAATACAAAAATATGCATTTATTTATTTTTTACACATATAAAATGATTATATGAGCGTATTAATGCAACTTAGATGCTCAAAATAAACCAGAACATCTAAGGCTTATAGGAATTAAAGACAAAACAATTAGATATTTCATCAACTTTAAAGGTACCAAAAGTAACTAAGAAAGTGGTTTGCTTAAGGCTAGTATTGATATGCCACAAGGAGGAAGCTCATTGCCACCATCCTCTCACTCTTGGGTAATTCTAGAATGCATGCTTGAAAGCTCTCCATGTATTCTCATCTATGACGGAAGCTAATACCCACATTTACCCACCATCCTCTCACTATTGGGTAGTTCTAGAATGCTTGAAAGCTCTCCCCGTATTCTCATTTATGAGAGACGCTAGTACCCACATTTTGATCTAGCAAAAGTAGGTGTGAGGGATCAAAACATTCTGATATTAGTTTTTCCCGCACCAATCTCAAGATCTTGAGATGAGTTTTACCTACACAATAACCCAGATCCTTTGCGCTCCTCAAATTCCACCTCCATGGTTGATCCCATCCATCCCATTGCGTGTCAAATAAAGTTGAGAGGCATTCGCTAAGGAAGTTTTAGGCAATGTAAAATGGCATACCTTTGAATGGTTTTTAATGTCTCTTGTTCTAACCTCTCTCTCTCAAGTGCACCAAAAAACCCTAAACAGTGTCGCTCTTAACCTCTCGTTTGCCTCCCCCAAGTGCGAGAGCCAATACTATGGGGAGTAGTGCACAAAGGGTAGAAGCTATGTACTTCTCACATTCCCTCAAGAAAGTGTAATGAAGGAAAATTCTTTGCAACCCCAACCCCCCCCCCCCCCCCCCCCCCCCCTTTCTTGCAAATCTATTCTCCTTCGCCCATTTCCTTGTGGCTCCAAGTAAGCATGAGCGCATTGAGAAGCTTCAAACCACTCATAAGATAAGGTGTGGAGGTGGGGTGGAGGACGAGGAGCACTATGTATGCAAACGTCTAGCATGTGAGGCCGACATGCAACCCTTTAAATAGGACAACCCACGATTAGAGTTTTATTAAAGTCGAGAAACCGAGACAAGGTCGCTTCTCATAAGAGATTCAAACATAAAGAGAGTCACCCGCACCCACCAATGGAGGACGGCACTCACCTCATGAACTTCTTTCAAAGAGATTTCCTCGTCGCACACATCGACATTCAGAGAGGGGTGGCCCTACACCAACTAGAGCTTGTCCATAGACTAGAGCACAAGGATATTCACCATAGGACCATCCAAGAGCTTCAACTACGACATGAGTAGGCCAAGCATAGGGAGCTAGAGCTGGCTTTCTCAAACTCTACTATGTTGTTGGGGGACTCTTTACTCCCTTCCCACCTATGCTTGACATACTGCACCCGGTATTGGACGGAGCTACTTAATGTTTAAGACTTCGATAAAGTACTCTCTCTCTCTCTCTCTCTCTCTCTCTCTCTCTCTCCAATAATCATGTAGTGTTGAGCTACCTCTACATGGCACCTCCACGCCTTGGGAAAGAAGTGACATATTCTAAGCAATAAGAGGAGCAAAATAGGTTGCTCCTACCTCTTTCCTCTTTACAAACAAGTATTTAGAAACTAATCAATGCAATAGATCCAAATGCAGGACAACCTTTTGCACATGTTTGCATGGTGTTTCACAAGCAAAAGATGGCCATGAAGAGTTTTGGCTATCAAATTTAATGATTTCACATAATGTAGACTCATAAAGTCCCCTCGTCTTCAATTGAGTAATTTTAGTAGACAAAAAAGTATTGCTAGCAAGCAAAAGATTATGTGCCACTTCAGTAAATTTAGTAGACGAAAAAAGTAATTTTAGTAGACAAAAAAGTATTGCTAGCATTATATGCCACTTCAGTGCATTTATAAGAAACAAATTAGCCACATTATGCCACATTCAAGTTAGCCTGCTGTTTTTTATGAGACACTTTAGTATGATTGACTGATTGAACATCCATAAGAGTACTCCCACGTTTTAGTACAACCACCGCTTGAAGAAAGACCCCCAAGATTCGTACTGAAAAGGTCTCTGTTGGTATATATAGCTAAAATGCCCAAGTTTGAACCTTGAAATTTATGGCCAAGGAAATTACAAATTGGTTGCAATACCAACATATTTCTGCTAACAAATCAAAGTTCCAAGGTGTCTTGTAAGTACCGATGAAAATAATATCAGAGACTCAAATATCCTAAGATGAAACTAGCACTAATCTACCGATCAAGAGCCATGTTCAAGATGTTACCATGTTTTGTACAATTGAGACCCTGGGGGATTCACTACTAGTTTTAGGGAGACATCACCAAATTTCCTTTACCGACCCCTGTATACAAGACCCTCTGTAAAATCTCTCTTTTTGCCCCCAATTGTAGACTCACGTGATACCAGACAATAACCCTTGGTTAATACCCAGATTGAGATCCATGCAACATTTAAAATCAACATCCTATGAAATGGAAAAAAGAGATGCATCAGATAACAAAATAAGTTTGCCATAGACCATGAAAATTGATCACCCAAAACACTTTTCCTAGCGTCCAAACTACATTAACCATGAATATTCATGCAACTGAGATTGTCCTATGAAATGGAAAAGAATCAAAAATCAAAAAATTAGACACCATGTAAGCAAGCAACTATCCTAGAGTCCAAAACATAACCATGGATATTGACATAAGCTAATATTGTCCTATGAATCGGAAAAGAATCAAAGCAAAAGCAACATAAGCGCGACATCTGAAAATACCAAAACAAAAACCAATTGTTTAATAGTCATAGTTACATGGAATGAGAAACGGAAACAAGAATGGCAAGCCCATGTAAGACAGAAATGGCTTGCTCTTTGCAACGGCACGGATTAGGAAGGGCTTCTTATAGTTATATTTTGTAGGTAACCTTCATAAATCCATTTAAAAACATCACAATGGAAACAAGAAACAGGTGACTTTGAAAACAGAGTTTCCAATCCAATAAGCCCCCAAACAGAGTTCCCATGTTACTATGTCAATAGCAATCGTTTGTCTAGGACAATGTACTCATCCTTCTTTTGAACAAGAAACTACCCTTGGGAAATAGTAACAAAGGAAAGCTAGCATCAAATATTAAAAAATTTATGGTATGCTGGCATTCCCGGTAAACTGATGGATTAAAGTGTCACTAGCTTTCGCAATATCTGCAAGCAAAAATAACCTCATCAAGAGTGGCTATGCATGACGTCTAAAAACAGCTTCTGAATCAAACAAGAATTGAACATCATCTTGCAAATTTTACTAAGTGTGTGCTCAAAACATTTTTCTCCTTGAAAACTTTCAGAGCATTGAATACCTCAACGTTTAAGCTTTACCTATGACCATACATTTTCAAAAAATTTCTTCTGTCGTTGCCAATAGGAGACAGGCCTGTTGTAAATTTGAGATACCGACCATTCCCCTCGATGGGGCCTCGATCTAGCACCTCCACTTTGTCAGGAATTTTTTGAGAATATCTTGGATGATATATTGTTAATAGAATTGTTTCCAAATCTCAATCCTAGCCTTCGCAGGCTTCAGAATAAACAGCCCTTCGTGTTACCTTCTCAATCCCTAATCACCGTGGAACGGGAAATAGACTTGGACAATTATTATAGCCAAAAATGCATTAGATTTATTAGTTTCTATAAAGGTGACGTCATTCGATTTGGAGCTCTGTGAACACCCACCCAGATTCAACATCTTAAGGGTATTTTTTGTAGATGATGACTAAGGACAGCTTACGCTCCCGAGTCCCAAAATAAAGGATGGGTTACATTGCTCCTCTATATTTCTCAACAGCCTTCAATGGAAGGCAATGAGGAAGGCTTAAAGGAGTAGATCTGAGCATATTCCTAGTAGCATCAGTCGGTGTATTCTTTTGCAGCAGCAGAGTTTGGATTTTTGGAACCTGGTCTACACATTGTAGGTTAGATGCTGGCCTATCTCATGCATTTATCTACAGCTTTTGGTCCTTCCTCCCTGATTTGCAGATCACCCGCCGTATACTCTACTTCATATGGTTGATGGTTCATGGTGGTTTCCCAATGGGGACCTGGCAATGGCCATGAGCGGGCAACTATTTCCCACATGCGCCAGATGCTCTCTCTCTCTCTCTCTCTGAAACCCTAGCAGCTCCTGCTTCGCTGACCTCCCCCTGGGCGAGGGTCTGCCCTGCGGGGGGGTCCCCGGCTCTACCCAGAGTTGCCCTACTCCAGCTCCAGCTCCAGCAGCTCCGCGTCACGGCTCCAGCAGCGCCGCCGCCTTGTTCCGCCACTGTCGCACTACCCCCTGCTCCAGCGGCGTCCTCACGGGCTCCCTCCCATACCCTCACACTGTCCCTGCATCCCCTCACGGGCCCCCTGTTCCGCCCACGGACTCCCTCCCATACCCGCCCCCGTCTCCTCGCTGTCCTGCACTTCAAATTTTCTTTACCTTCAAGCTTACACAGTGTCATATTAAAACTCCTAAGCGGCCTTTCCCACCCCGAGCCTACGGACAGCCCACCTTTGGGTCTTCTAAACAACAGCGATGGCCACTCGAGCTTCATCCCGCAGCAAGCTCACTTTCGCAGGGGTTGTAGCAACACCCCCGAAGCAGGACAACGTCGTCAGCCTTCAAAATGAAGTCGGAAAGCTTCACAAGGAGAATGAGGAGCTCAAGCTAAGACTTGCTACCATCGAGACACGGCTTGGCGCAATGGAAAACTACAAGAAAGAAGAGATGGAAGAGATGGAAGTCAAGTTCAACAAAACAAAGGCGGAAGTGCAGACCATACTCACGAAGGAGGGTCAAAAATCAAGTGCACGAAGTAATCTTTCGCAAGGTCGAAGACCGTGGCATCCATGCTACGCGAGCGACAACAACAAGAGGACATCTCCCTCAATGTTCGCATCGGCGGGCTCCCAAGTGACTGGAAAGGGGAGGGAGATCACAAGTTTCACGAGTGCTTTGCCCGTATCCAAGCAGTAACCCCTTTGGTACAATGGGATCCAGCAACAATCACCTTTCTTGCACATGAGCATCGCACCAATCAGGCAATCCTCACTTTCAAGACCAAGGTGGATCGAATCGAACTCCTTGAACAATCAAGGCTTCTCAAGAATACTAAAATTTGGTTTGCAGAAGATCTCACACCCGCCCAACTCAAACAAAAAAAGGCAGAACTCCAGAAGATGCGAGAAGCACGCACAGCAGGGAAATGGGCAGTCTATCGAGGAGGTAAAGCCATTATCCAGGAGTTGCGAACTCCCAAGCCGGCTCCCTCCTCACCTTCCCGTTCTTTTTTTTTCCGAGAAAAAGATCCTTCTATTATTTACTGAAACTGCCCATAGGGCTACAACCACCTCTTCAAGAGAGGGCTACAACAACCATGATGGGAGACTCTCCCAATGAAAAAACCAGTATATGTACAATGGGGCTAAATCAAGAAATGGGGGGAGGGAAGAGCCACACAGGTGGTCGGTAGTGCCATCGGAGTACACCCTGGACCATGGTGTATAAAGGCCCAGGACGCCAGAGTCGAAGGAAAGCCTCTCGACGCTCCCGCATGCGGTCGGAGCTGCCCTGGAGTCCCTCAAGCTGTCCTCTGAGAGTATGGATCAGCTCTAGCCAAAAATCGCGAGCAGTCTCTGCCGGTGGCAGAGGGCAAGCCTCAAAGATGCGGAAGCAACGGGCCCGCCAGATGAACCAGAGTGTCAGGCCACTGATGAGCTCCCAACACTCCTCTCTCACTGCACCACTCCTGTGGAGTAAGCTCTGCAACAGGCTGGAGTGTAGGTCGCCCCTCCTGCATCACTATCATCCTGCTGGTGGAAGATAGCTCAAACTGAAGTGCCGGGCCCGTGAGGGTGGACCAAGCCGCTGCTCCCCAGGTATACTGTCGAGTCGTGGAGAGAGCAGGCATCAGCCGAAGAACTCGTAGCCACACCTGCTGGGCCGAGGGACAATCCCAAAGACAGTGGCGCTGACTCTCCACCAAATGGTCACAAGCTGCACATGCGGCCAAGAGACCACTATGCACTAGCCAGCTCCCAACTGCTGTAGCTCTGTGTGCGACCAGCCACTGAAACAGGGTGACTCGCCTCAGCTATCTGGAGTCCCACAACCTCTCCCAAAAGGCTGCCAAGAACTCAACTGTGAGACCCTCCTCCTGCCAATGAGGTGTTGCAGCGGGGCGGGCCTCTCTCTGTGCTGCTAGTATATGACGTCCCAATCGAACAGTGTACTGAAAGAAAGGGACTCCTCGGTGGTCTGCAAAAGAGAAGGGGTCCCTCCATAGCCACTCACCAGGATCCCACTGTACTCGTGCCAGTGGACAGCACTCCCAAGCCCACAGCCTCCAGTGTCCAATCTCGAGCTGCTGGGTCAGGGTCTATGACACAAGTCCTCCCACAGATGCCCACTACTCGGATCCTCTGAAAACAGCACTCTGCTACCTGCGGGGCCTCTACTGTAACTCGTTGTGGGCATCCCCCACCCTGAAGCTCGAAGAAAAGGGCTGGGACAGGCCCTGACTGAGATGAGACCCTCTAGTCGTGTGAAGGCTCCCATCCACCGGGGTGCTACTGGCTCGAGAGGCGTGAGCCACTCAGCTGGAATTGACTCTGAGATGTCCTGACACATGCTCTGCACCCCTCTCATGCCTTGTAGCTGGAGACCCTGCACCTCCTCTGACAAACCTGTGAACTCTAGCCAGCCACCTAAAGAGCGCGCTGGACCTGCTGCCATGGGACCCTAGGAAACATGAGGCCGACTACGAACCAAGTAGCCTCTCTGAGTGCTAACCATGGGGTTCCAGACGAGGGGCTGCCGTAGGCGCTCCTCCGTGCACGTAGGCCGTCTATGCTCCAGGCCACGCCGCAAGAGCTCCCAAGATCGAAGCAAACTCACAGCGAAGCTGTCCTCCAGTCTCCTGCTCAAACCAACTTTGTGCATCTCTGTAAAGATCCATCTGGTCGAAGGTTGCCAAGGGCCTCCTGCCTGAGGCACCCTAGCACGAAGCCTCTGTAGCAAGAACTCCTTCCAGGGCTCCTCACTTGGAAGAAGTCCTCTGACGATGAACTTCCCAAGAAGGGCTCTGCTCTGCTGTGCTGGATCAATGATCCCAAGCCCTCCCTCTGAACAAGGAAGAGTGATGACCTGCCAAGCCACCTTGGCTTGGGCTATCTGAGTGTCACGTCCTGACCAAAGGAGGTTCCTGATCAGCCTCTCTACCTGGCTGATACAAGAACTCGAGAAGATCCATCAGGAAGTGATGTACCACATAGTCGCCAACAACACCTGGTTGGCAACTACTACTCTACCAGCCAAAGAAAGTCGTGCTGAGCTCCAATGTAACAACCTTCTCCTGATAGACAGAAGAAGGGGAGCAATCTGTTGCTCGGGAGACAAGTCCAAACCAACCTGACAACCCAAGAACCGAATTGCAGTCCCTGGGGGAATCCACTTAAAACCCTCTCCTGGAATCCAATCTGACATAGGAGCACTACCAACCAAGAAAGCCACTGTCTTTCTCCAATTGATCAGTGCGCCCGATGCACAACAGAAGGTCTCCAGAGCCTGCTCACACTTGTGAAGGTTGGCCTCCTGGCCATCTAAGTACAAGGCTGAGTCATCGGCAAACTCGGCGTCCAATAGCTCCTCTCCCCGAATAGGGAGTGCTAAGCCCTGTAGACCAACCTGCTGCGACACCAAAAACCTGCTCATCGCCTTCGCATAGAACAGAAAGAGGAAGGGGGCAAGAGGACAGCCCTGCCAGACCGAGTGTGTAAGCATGAAGCGATCACCTCTACCTCCTGCCAAAAGTACCTGACTATAAGCCTGTCTGTACAAGGCTGACACCCCTCTGATCCAAGCATCTGAGAAGCCCATCCTGCGTAGATTGCCCTCCAGAAAGTCCCAGTCAACTCTGTCGTATGCCTTCTCAAAATCGAGAAGACGACTCACAAGGTCCTCACCTCGGAGCCGTGCCAGGGCAAAAGCCTCCCAAAAAGTAAAGATGTTGTCAAGGATACTGCGTTCCTTGACAAAACCTGTCTGGGTCCCATGTATATACTATAAGGCTCTCTAGAAGTGGCTGAATCCTCAAACTCAGAGCCTTGGCAAAAATTTTGTAGGCTGAGTTGAGGATGGTGATGGGGCGCCACTGTCGAATCTCATCCAAGGAGCCACCCTCCTTGGGAATGAGGTAGATCAGGCCCTCACTCATGCTGTCAGGCATCACTCCTGTGTGTAAAATGTACTGAAAAGCACTACAGAGATCTGGGCCAAGCAAGTCCCAGTACTCCAATAAAAAATTGGGAGTCAACCCATCCTCACCTGGACAGCTACCACGGGGGAGGGCCCTAAGAGCCGTGTGCAACTCCTCAAGCTGAAGTGGCAGCTCAAGTCTCTGACGCATCTCCTCAGTCACAAGACAAGGCATCTGTGCCCAAACCTGCTCCCTACATGCATCCTAACGCTCTGACTGGGGCTCTGCAGACAGTAACTCACGGTAAAAGTCAGTAGCAACTGCACGCATATCCTCGGGCTCAGAAGCAACTGACCCGTCGGGCCTCCTCAATTGACTGACCTTGGCATGCGAGTGCCGAGGTCCCACTGCCTCAAAGAAAGCCCCAGTCACTCTGTCGCCCACCTAGGTCCACTGAGATGCCTGTCGGTGGAAAGCAAACTCATGTCGCCTCTCCTCTGTGCTAGCAAGCTCCTGTCGAGCCTGCTGTAACTGCTCCTCCAACCAAGGACTGTCTGGATGCCACTCTTGCATCCTCTGTAACAAAGCAATGCCCCGTCTGAGACGCTGCTCCACCTCTCTCGCTGCCGGCCGGCGAGCCAAAGACTACTGGAGAAAAAAATGGCTAATCTGAGCTAGGCTTGAGGCAACTCTGTCAGCAGGAGAATCCTGCCTGTCCAAGCCCTCTGTCCAGAGAGCCTCTACCCTCTCTTGTGCTGAGTCCAACAAGACCCTCTCTGGGATACGAAGCATCGTGCTTCCACTCCTCTGTCTGTCTGCCACTGTGAGGATCACTGGTGCATGGTCCGAGAAGGAGGTCCCTGTCAGGATGCCCACTGCCAGGATGCCCACTGACCCTTCCAAGTGTAGAAGCGATCTATATCTGCGATAGATTTCTCCTCCCACTTTGTGGTCCGATCGAGAGAAGGCAAGACTGTCTGGGGGCCTCACAAAACCAGAGTGCTGCCACGCATCCGAGACCCTCAGAGTCATACAAAACCTCTCCCAAGCTGCCAACTCGACTCCATGCACAGTAGCATGGCTACCACTAATCCTATCAGAAGGGTCCTCCAACATGTTGAAGTCCCCTCCTATGCACCAATGTTCTGCCTGCGGCAGAGACTCAACTATCTGTGACCAAAACTCTGCATGAGCACTCGCCACATTGGACGCATAGATGTTCAGGAAACCCAACCCACTACGCCACCTTGAACCTGCATAGTAATCCACAAGCCCTGCCTGGCACAATAATCTCTCTGCCCACAATGGCCTGTTGCAAAGAGTTCTCAATAGTCGTATATACCCCCCACCTTGGATGCCTCCAGATCCAAAAGAAGCTGACCAAAAAGTATCATATCGTCCATGGAAGAGCTGACCACAACGTCTAATGTGGCTCTCACACAGATGGTGCTCCTGAAGCATAAGGAGATCAATCTCTCCTCCCACAAGGCAACGCTGAAGCTCCTGACGCAGTCGGCCCCGTTGACGCTGAAACTGGGGCCCACCTACTCCGTGCACATTCCATGAGACGATCCTCATGGGGAGCGAGAGAGAACAGATGCTGCCGCAGCAGTCGAGGGTGAAGCTGGGGTGGGGGCTGGAGCAGGGATCTCCTCCTGCTCAAGAGGACCAAATCGGTTCCCCGTGGGAACCCACTGCTGCTGAGTAGGCGCCTGAGGACCACTATGAGTGCCAGGCTGACGCTGTGGCCCTTGTCGTCGTCTACCACGGGCCTGCTGTCATCCCTCCTCCACTAGAGCCCCAGGCTCAGAGGGTGGCTCTACATGTGTGCGCTGTGTCTCTGTCTGTGTCTGTTGGCCAGCCCTTGCAGGCTGGGGCTAGGGCTGAGACTGTGGTGTAGGTTGAGGCCTCCTCCGTTGGACAAGCCTTCGCTAGATAGCCCATCTGTCGACAAATGAAGCACTGGTTCGGGAGGCCCGAATACTCCACACTATGTCTAAACCAACCCCCGCTCACCCGAGGCAGAAGAATAACCTTCGGGAGTGTGTGGGTGTCTCTGACCAAAAAGCGAACCGAGGGAATGCCAGCCGCCTTGGCCGCTACTGAGGCTGCCGTGCGAGGTGTCTCCAAGACAGTCCCAATGGCTGAGCCGATCCTGGATAAAAGTGGTGAGTACTCCCTCCGCAAACTCGGAAAGCAGATCGAGATAGGGATATCTGCCTCCTCTACTAGAACATCCGAAGCAGGGTCGAAACCATGTCTCCACTGTCAAAAGTGGGCACGTGCTGCTCGGATGGTCAGTGGACTCATGGCGATGACCTTGGACGCCATCTCGGAGGTCTCAAACTCGATCTGATAGTAACCTCGTCCGAGAATCTGTACGTCCAAGATCTTGCCCACCTCTGCGAGAAGGCGGGCCTGGCGAAGGTCACGCAGCTCTCCTCTGCTAGGTCGGGTGCCGAGAATCTTGCAGATGATAGAAGTCGCCTGCAAACGCTCTACCTTAGCGGCTAGGCTCGTTTGCTCTGTCGGACGAAAGAGCAAGTCGAATGGTGGGCTCAACGGAGTCGGGCGAGGAGGCTTCGGAGGAGTCCCTCTGGGGCGGAGCATGAGCCTCCATTAGGGTCTGCTGCTCTGAAGGAAAAGGGAGGGCGAGAAGGCTATCGCTTGAGAACTCGGCAAGAAGAATCCAACGGTGAATCGACTGCAAGGCAATTCAAGCGAGGCCTTCGGGGCCGCGAAAATGCGCAAAGGGTGGGGGTGCGGTGTGTGTGTGTGTGGGGGGGGGGGGGGGGGAGGGAGAGGAAAAGGACGACTGGAATGGCGTGGGCAGCGGGCAACGAACGAGAGGGGACAGCGGGCAGGACTGCACGCTGGCTGGGTGCAGGCTCAGCAGCGCTCGGGGGGTAGACAGCGCGCAGGCAGGGGAAGAAGCGGGGGACAACGCGCGGCAAAGACAGCACGCAGCGCGAGTGCGAAGGGGGGGAGAGGAGAGCAATGGAGAGGGGGGGAGGCAGGAGCATGCGGGGGAGGGGGAGCGCGCGGGAGCAGCAGCAAGCATCAATTTTCACCTTCCCCTTCTTAGTTTTGTTCATTTTAACTTTTCCTTTTGACACCTCTTTGGACCCTCAATCCTTAACTAAGATGTATCTCATGATCCCCTTGTTTAGAAGAACCCCTTTGTAATGTTTTGATTTCGGTCCCATGGGGCATATCTGACCTCCGCGGACGATAATTCAATCTCTCTCTCTCTCTCTCTCTCTCTCTCTCTCTCTCTCTCTCTCTCTCTCTCTCTCTCTCTCTCTCTCTCTAAGGAAAGGAGGCTGACTCTATCTGACCTCCGCGGACGATAACTCAATCTCTCTCTCTCTCTCTCTCTCTCTCTCTCTCTCTCTCTCTCTCTCTCTCTCTCTCTCTCTCTCTCTCTAAGGAAAGGAGGCTGACTCTATCTGACCTCCGCGGACGATAACTCAATCTCTCTCTCTCTCTCTCTCTCTCTCTCTCTCTCTCTCTCTCTCTCTCTCTCTCTCTCTCTCTCTCTCTCTCTCTCTCTCTCTCTCTCTCCAAGGAAAGGAGACAGCACGCAGCGCGAGGGCGAAGGGGGGGAGAGGAGAGCGATGGCAAGGGGGGGAGGCAGGAGCAGGCGGGGGGGGGAGCAGCAACGAGCATCAATTTTCACCTTCCCCTTCTTAGTTTTGTTCATTTTAACTTTTCCTTTTGACACCTCTTTGGACCCTCAATCCTTAACGGAGATGTATCTCATGATCCCCCTGTTTAGAAGAACCCCTTTGTAATGTTTTGATTTCGGTCCCATGGGTCATATCTGACCTCCGTGGACGATAATTCTCTCTCTCTCTCTCTCTCTCTCTCTCTCTCTCTCTCTCTCTCTCTCTCTCTCTCTCTCTCTCTCGAAAGGAGGCTGATTCTATTGAAAATATCCCAAACGCCCAAATGGTGCCTATTCTGAGAGCAAATACATCACTGTTTACATAGAACGCCCTTAGGCATCAAAACGAAAAACTGTAAAACGAGATACAAATAGGCACATGGCCAAACGGAGAAGACTAAGTTCCAAGGGAAAACCCTCTCCTAAAAAGAGTAATAAGTGCCCTTGCAAGCTAAGTGGACAGAAGATGGCAGTAGTCTCTAAAAGATACGCACTTCGACCAAAAGCTCATTCAGCAACTGTCAATCAAGAACCGGAGCCACTAAAAGCCACCAGCGGTGCAGATGACTGTGTGCAACTATGAGAAGCTCGGTGTTGGACAAATGCCCGCCAACTGGTAAAACCTGACAACAAAAGCTAATGGAACAAGAATGGAAGGTAGAGAGCAGTTGCTCATCAAGGTGAGGGTGAAGAGGCAACTGACATCAATCACCAAGATACTTCAGCAGGATGGCACAAGGTGTGTGACAAAGCACTGCACCGGAGCAAACAAGGAGCTTTCATCCAAAAGAGCGACCAGTCCACTTGCTGAAGGTGGCTCCTGAAGACCATAGCTGAAGAGGGAACTCCAGGGAGACAATGCAAGAGGCTTTGTCAAGTGAAAAACGTCCGAATAATCCTGGGAGAGCAAGGAGAGAGAAGAGCAGCTTTCCAACCACCAAACAAGCCAGCAACCAGCAAGCAACAACAGCAATCGAAGCCAAAACAACAAAACCCTCCAAAAACCCCAACCAAAAGAGGAAAATAAACATAGGATTTACGAAAATTAACTTTGAGGCATGCCGCCAATCCAAACAAGTGAAGAGTATGCATAATTTGCTCCACATAATCATAGTGATTGTGAGGCATAAATAAAGAGTTATCCGCATAGGCATGGCCGATAAAGTGTTGCCATGCAATCTGCTAGTGGAAGTCAAGGAATCCAAATACATAAGCAGGGGGTAAGTAGCGATTGCATAAAGCAAAGAACATAGAGGACATCCTTACCTTACTGAACGTCCCAGAGGCCGAGAGTCTGTGAGAAATCCATCCAATAGACGTGCAAAAGTGCTATGTGCACACAAGAAAAATACCACGCGGAATAGCTTAGGCCCAAATCCCAACTATTGCATGGTATCTGAAATGTAGTCCCAAAGAACAGTATCAAGGCCTTCTCAATGTCAACATGCATGACTCCATTCCAATGATAACCTCTCACCTGCCTCCTCCAAGGGCCCAGTAGTATTATCGACAAGGCTTGGTGCATTATTAAAATCCCCACTGAGAAATGTATTGGAACACCAACACTAGGAGACGACACTCCACAATCATGCCCTATCAGCAGATGTTGTGTGTGCATATAATCCGCCAAATTCAAAGACTTCCCCATTAAAAATGCATTGGATGACCATCCATCTCCCAGCTGGGTCATTGAAAACCAAGGTCGGGAATTGCTCATGTCGAACAAGCATAAGCACTCCAGAATAGTCAGTTGATTCTACATAAGCTATCCAATAGCCTGCAAAGTAAGAAGTTTGTCCAAACCAAAGGTGCTTCAGCTTCCACCTCGACAGCTCGGGCGAATAAAGGCAAAAGGAAACAATCACAATTGCCTACACTTCTTGCTTCTCCGAATGCCAAAGATAAAGGCAAAGAACAAGTTTCAACCTCTAAGGCTTGGATAGTGCCAAAGAAAACAGTTAAAGCACACACTCTAGCATCGTCTCACGACTATGCGCCCCCATTGAAAAAGCAGCAAAACTCTCTCTCTCTCTCTCTCTCTCTCTCTCTCTCTCTCTCTCTCTCTCTCTCTCTCTCTCTCTCTCTCTCTCTCTCTCTCTCTCACACACACACACACACACACACATACATAAAATCAAGAACCAAGAAACAAGGGAACAAGAGAAAGAAAAGAGCAATAAAAGGAGCAAAAAGAAAACAAACCCGAAACAAGCATGGCACCGACTAGGTAGTTGGACCAACGAAGGGAGAAACACCCAAACAATTGTCAGGAGTCTGCAACGCAATGAGGAGGATGACTCATATGGGAGGCGAGGTTGCACAAGCAACCTTCTCTAGGCAGAGACTGAGGTCCTGACGGGCTTCATGTTGATGGATGATAGGCGGCACCTCCGAAAGCGGGAACTTGACAAAAGAAGAGAGGGAGGTGGCTTCAAATTGGGTCTACACATAAGGTGCCGGCGGCACAACAAAAGCCAGTTAGGGCAGCACAGCAGGCAAAGGTTGCGAAGCTAAGACCTCCAAGGGCAATGACCAAGGCATGGTAGGCTAAATCTGGAGGTTGCGGGGTTTGCAGTAGGGCAAATGCACACTCCAAGGACAACGAGCAAGCCATGGTGGGCTAAATCTGAAGGCTCTGAAGTAAAAGGTCGAGGGTAGCAAGGGGCAACAGGTGCGGCCAAGGGACTGCAAGGGCGAGGAAGTGTGCGATGAGGACCAGTAGAATGGGTGTCACGTGCACATCTAACCCTATGTGTACGTCGACAAGCTACTTCATGACAAGGGTTCAGTTAGCTTAGGAAGTGTTCTGGCACCTTTGTGAGTCTGTTCGCATTCCGTGCATGTCCAGACACTTAGAGTAGTTGCATTTCCTCTGGTTGCACACACCATGATTGTTAGGAAATAAGACGTAGCTAAATAGATAATTGAGTAGATTACTTAATGGAGAGAGACAGATTTACATACACGATTATAGAGTAGAGAGAGAGAGAGAGAGTACACACGATATACGTGGTTCACCCAATGTGGGCTACGTCCACGGGAAAGTAGCCACTCAATGGCTTTAGTACTTCAAAACAAGAAGTAGTTTACAAAGGGATTATACCCTTAATGGAGCTCCCGCCTTGCTTCACTCTCACCACCTCACACTCACCTTGTTGCATCAACTTCACACTATGAAATGTGTGTAGAAATGGCCTCCTTTTATAGGCCAAAAGGACTGCCCTCTCTTATGAGAGACAGCCATGTGTAGTCGCTCTTGTGCGAATAAGTCCAAATCGGACCCTCCAATCCGCCCATGTGTGGCCGCCCTTGAGAAGACAAGTCCGCTTTTGAATTCGGCCACCGGCCATTGACTTCCGACCACCGGCCACCGGCCATTGACTACAGGCCACAGACCAACCGACCGGTTGTTTTCCGACCACTTTCCGATCGCCGTCCGGTCATAATATTCCGACGAAAAGGAATATTCCGGCGAGGGAAAAAAAAACTCTCGGGGGCCTCCACCCCCGAGGCCCCTAAAGTTGCCCTTGATTCTTGTTTGTGAAAATTTTGGTTTCCGGTGAGTGATTTTCCTTCACGCACGATGGCTTCTCCTCATAATGGGGGCCTTACAAATGTGCGCTTTTACCACAGAAAATTACAAGGGTAAATCAGGCTCCATACTTAACAATCTCCCACTTGGAGACTGATCTCCAAACCAAACCTGTGAGGACTACTTTCCATTCTGGCTTCTTATCCTTGAATGCCGATTGAAGATGAGCAAAAACTCAACTTCTCCTTGTTGACCACCTTTGTAAACATGTCTGCAGGATTTTCACTTGTATGCACCTTTCCTAGCTTTAGCTGTCCCTCTTCCAAAAGAGTGCGTATGAAGTGATATCTCACATCAATGTGCTTTGTCCTTGAATGAAAGGCTGAGTTCTTTGCAAGATGGATAGCGCTTTGGCTGTCACTGTACAAGACACAATTGTCTTGTTTGAATCCAAGCTCTTCTAAGAATCTGTGAAGCCACAGAATTTCTTTGCTTGCCTCCGTCATTGCTACATACTCTGCTTCCGTGGTAGAAAGTGAAACCACTTTCTGCAGCTTTGAAGCCCAGCTTACTGCTGTGCCTCCAACCATGAACACATAGCCAGTAGTGCTCCTTCGAGTATCTTTGTCACCTGCCATATCTGCATCAGTATACCCTTCTAGAAAAATATCAGTTCCTCCAAAATACAAAGCATTTGTTGTTGTCCCTTTTAGATACCTAAGTATCCACTTCACAGCTTGCCAATGCTCTTGACCTGGGTTGTCCATGAACCTACTCACAACTCCCACTGCATGTGCAATGTCTAGCCTTGTCCAGACCATAGCATACATTAGAGAACCTACCGCTGCAGCATATGGAACTTTAGACATATAGGCTATCTCCTCTTGTGTCTTTGGACACATATCCTTCGTTAGTTTAAAATGACCAGCCAAAGGTGTAGAAACTGGTTTTGCATTTTGCATTGCAAACCTTTCTAGTACCTTCTTGATGTAATCTTCTTGAGATAGCTTTATTGTCTTCTTCGTCCTGTCCCTTGATATTTTCATACCAAGTATCCTCTTTGCAGCACCTAAATCTTTCATTGAAAAAGATTTAGACAGCTCCTCTTTTAGGTCTTTGATGTCCTGCATGTTAGCACTTGCAATCAGCATGTCATCAACATACAACATTAGGATGATGAACTTCCCATCTCCCAAATTCTTCGTGTAGACGCAGTGATCCGAGTTGCATCTTGTGAATCCATGATCCAACATCCATCGATCAAACTTCAAGTACCATTGTCTTGATGCTTGCTTTAAACCATACAGGCTCTTCTTTAATCTGCAAACCATTTTCTCCTTACCTTTTACTTCATACCCCTTTGGTTGAAGCATGTAGATTTCCTCCTCTAAGTCACCGTGAGGGAATGCCGTATTTACATCCATTTGCTCGAGATTTAAATCATGAGCAGCCACAAGGCTTGAGACAAGCCTAATTGAGTTCATTCTTACAACAGGAGAAAATATTTCATTGAAGTCAATATCTTTCTTTTGAGAAAACCCTTTTACCACAAGCCTAGACTTGTACCTTTTCTTCCCACCTTCTTCTTCCTTCAGCTTGTACACCCATTTGTTTTGAAGTGCCCGCTTACCTTTAGGCAACTCAACCAACTCCCATGTTTGGTTGCGATGTAGTGAGTCCATCTCCACTTGCATACTCTTCGTCCATTCTTCTTTGGATTCATGTTGCATAGCTTCTTCGTATGATTCCGGCTCTCCAGAATCTGAGATCAAGAGATGGTTGAAGGAAGGAACAAACCTTTCTGGAGGTCTACTTGCTCTTGTAGATCTTCGGGGAATAGGTTGAGGCTCCTCATTTGGTTGACGTTGTTGCACATTGTCACCGTTTGTTGCAGTCCTTGAGTCTTCACCGTCCTCAAGCTCCATGTACTCATCACCTGTTTCTTTTGTTTGTTTTCTTTCCAAGTAATCTTTGTACATATTTTGTTCGTTAAAAATTACATCCCTACTCCTTAAGATTTTACCATCTTCAGGATTCCATAGGCGATACCCAAAGTCACCTTCTCCATAACCAATGAAGAAACACTTTTTGGACTTTGCATCTAGCTTTGATCTTAGGCTTCTATCTATGTGCATGAAAGCCTCACACCCAAACACTTTGAGAAATGCATAATTCACCGGTTTACCTGTCCATGCCTCTTCTGGAACTCCCCCATCCAATGCCGTTGAGGGTGACCGATTGATTAAGTACACAGACGTACTTACAGCTTCCACCCAAAGCTCAAGCGGTAGGCCTGCATGTAGCCGCATGCTTCATGCTCGCTCCATGATTGTCCTGTTCATCCTTTCCAAAATCCCATTTTGTTGAGGTGTCCTTGGGGTTGTCCTTTGCCTCCGAATGCCATTGCTAGCACAAAAGCTTTCAAAAGCTTCGCTACAATATTCGCCTCCATTGTCGGATCTAAGGCATTTAACCTTGGTACCTGTTTCATTCTCCACAAAGGCTTTCCACCTTTGAAATATGGAAAATACATCGGATTTATTCTTCATGACATAAACCCATGTTTTTCTAGTCGCATCGTCTATGAATGTTACATAGTACAATGAGCCACCAAGTGATGGTGTACTTGCTGGACCCCAAACATCAGAATGAACCAACTCAAGTTTTTTTATTTTTCTTTCATTTCCTGATTTTTGAAATTTTACACTCTTTTGTTTACCATAAACACAATCTTCACAGAACTCTAAGTCCACTTCTTTCAAACCTGGTAGAAGCTTCTTTGTTTGAAGGATTTGCATTCCTTTGGCACTCATATGCCCAAGCCGGTAGTGCCACACTGCACTGCCAACTTCTGTAGTTGCTGCACAAGCTGAAGGTTGCGTGCTAACAGTACACAAGTAAAGTGTACCGACCTTTTCTCCCTTGGCAACCACCAAAGATCCCTTTGAGATCTTCCACCGTTTGTTTCCGAATGCAATGTTGTGACCTTCATCGTCCAATTGTCCTGTAGAGATTAAATTTTTGCGAAGAGAAGGAACATGCCTAACATCTTTAAGCTTCCATTCATTTCCGTTAGCAGTTTTGATAGAAACTGTACCTTTGCCGACAATCTCACAAGCTTCATCATCTCCCAAGTATACATACCCAAAATTACCTTTGGTGTAGTCTTGGAAATGTTGCTTGTGTGGTGTCGCATGGAATGAGGCCCTGGAATCTACTATCCAGGAATTAGACACATTGTCTAATGAGAGAATTAGAGCATCTTGCTCTACTTTACCTGCCACATTGGCCTCCGATGTTGGCTTGTTGTCTTGAGACTCTGTCTCCTTCTTCTTCTTGGACCAACAATCCTTCTTGACGTGGCCCTTCTTGCCGCAGTTCCAACATTCAAGAATTGTCTTTGTGCGTGACTTGCTCCGTCTTGAGCGATCACGACCCTTTTGGTTTTTGAACCTCTCCTTAGGCCTTCCTCTTGTTTCTACTGACAATGCAGCACTTGATGATTCTCCTGTGCTTCTCCTTCGCATTTCCTCGCTTAGGAGAACACCCACAACATCATCAAACTTAAGAGTATTTGTGCCAGAAATAGAATTACTTACAGCCATCACAAGGTTGTCCCAACTATCCGGTAGAGATGATAGTATAAGGAGAGCTCGAACTTCGTCATCGAAATTGATTTTCACCGATCGAAGTTGACTTATGTTTGTGTTAAAGTCATTTAGGTGTTCTGCAACTGAACCATTCTTTGCCATCTTTAGATTGAACAAGCGCTTCATAAGAAATACCTTATTGGATGCTGATGGTTTCTCGTAGAAGTCGTCAAGTGACTTCATCAAGTCCTCCGTGGTCTTCATCTCCGAAACATTGAAGGCCACGGTTGACGCCAAGCTTAACCGGATTGTTCCCAGTGCCTTTCGATCAAGGACAATCCATGCTTCATCTGCCATTGTTACGGGCTTCTTCGCAAGACCGCCTAGTGGCAAATAGAGGTCCTTCTGGTAGAGATAGTCTTCAATCTGCATCTTCCAATGTTGGTAGTTTTTGCCGTTGAACTTCTCAATCTTGAGCTTCCCTTCCTTCGCCATAACTCCCACTCAATTCAAGGAATCCTTTCCTTGAGATAATTTAGCTACGAGCAAACCTTGCTCTGATACCAATTGTTAGGAAATAAGACGTAGCTAAATAGATAATTGAGTAGATTACTTAATGGAGAGAGACAGATTTACATACACGATTATAGAGTAGAGAGAGAGAGAGAGAGTACACACGATATACGTGGTTCACCCAATGTGGGCTACGTCCACGGGAAAGCAGCCACTCAATGGCTTTAGTACTTCAAAACAAGTAGTTTACAAAGGGATTATACCCTTAATGGAGCTCCCGCCTTGCTTCACTCTCACCACCTCACACTCACCTTGTTGCATCAACTTCACACTATGAAATGTGTGTAAAAATGGCCTCCTTTTATAGGCCAAAAGGGCTGCCCTCTCTTATGAGAGGCAACCATGTGTAGCCGCCCTTGTGCGAATAAGTCCAAATCGCACCCTCCAATCCGCCCATGTGTGGCCGCCCTTGAGAAGACAAGTCTGCTTTTGAATTCGGCCACCGGCCATTGACTTCCGACCACCGGCCAACCGACCGGTTGTTTTCCGACCACTTTCCGGCCGCCGTCCGGCCATAATATTCCGATGAAAAGGAATATTCCGGCGAGGGGGGGGGAAAAAGTCTCGAGGGCCTCCGCCCCCGAGGCCCCTAAAGTTGCCCCTGATTCTTGTTCGTGAAAATTTTGGTTTCCGGTGAGTGATTTTCCTTCACGCACGATGGCTTCTCCTCATAATGGGGGCCTTACAAATGTGCGCTTTTACCACAGAAAATTACAAGGGTAAATCAGGCTCCATACTTAACAATGATCATCAGATTACAGTCAATATCCATCAAGGGCATTTTACAATGCACAGAACCCATTTTCCCTATTTTAGCCATTTTTCACTTATTATTACTAAGTGACTTTGTTAGGAAACTGGGTAGGGCAAATTGGCTAAGCAGATATATAAGAAAACCTCGCACTAGCACTTTCTGGCAGAAGAAGCAGCAAAGACTCAGTTGTCTGGCAGTGCACCTTCTCAGCAAGACCCCCGGCGGAACAACTTAGCGTTTTTAGCCATCAAGTAAAGACAGCATTTTGCAGTTGCAGATCAGCCCGGCGTTAGCAGACTCACAACAGATTCCCTAGCGTTTTTGCAGCAGACAACAGATCAGCCTAGCGTTTTTGCATTGGCAGATTTCCCTCAGCATTTTCAGATTCCCGATGACAAGTACCCAATTAGCATCAGCGTTTTGCATTTTCAGCAGTTAGATTCCGTACTGCAGCCCCCAAACTTCGCAGATCTCACCTTCCTACACAGCAGATCCTCGCCGCACGGTCAGTCCGCCAAAGTTTGCAGATTCAGCCTACTATTCGCAGATTTCAGCATCTGCGTTTTCAGCGCATCGTCATCGCATCGTCATCGACAAAGAGTCAAAATTCAGCAGATACAAGATTTGCAGATTTCAGCCCCTAGCGTTTTCAGTTTTCAGCCCGTCTTGTCGTCGTCGACATCGTCGGCAAGACCATTGCATTCAGACCATTGTAGAGACTTGTGCAATCAATAGTAGACCTCTCTCGCCATGGAGAGTGGGGCCCTTGGAGGGTTTGACAACATTCTGGTGTCGTATTCTTCTCTCTCTATCTCTCAGTCTCAGTACCTTCATTCACAATGTCTTCCACTTTGTTTGTGATCATTTGCACTCTCTCATTAAAGGAACGGAAGGCTCTCCCTTTCGTAAGTAAAAGAAACCCTGGAGCACAGTTCGGAGCACTCATCTTGAGCAAAGTTCAACATTCACGTCCACTGCACCTTACATTGGTATCAGAGCTTTGGCAGTGTTTTGTATCACTCCAAGAAAGAACCACAAGAATTTTTTTTTGCTTGTTGCCATCGCACGTAACCCAAGTCCTCTCGGGCTGTCTATTCCTAATCGTGTTTTTGAAGAGTGACAGGAAACCCAACAAAGAAGGGTGTCACAAACCAGTGACATGGCATATCCCTAGGGTTGCAGACCGGACACTCTCTCTCTTGCAATGGCAAAAGCTCCCGAATTTTCCGTTGAATGCTAACGTGGCACTGCCGTACGGACTCCCGCAGATTGCGGCGCGATTCACAGAAAAGCAGTATAGACAGATGACGTGGCAACAACGTAAGAATTTCAGCTTTTTGGGCCTGCTTTATTCTACGTAATGTAGAGAGAGAGAGAGAGAGAGAGAGAGAGAGAGAGAGAGAGAGAACTTTATGAAATTGCTTTATTTTACTCAAGAAGGCTTGAGAGTGAATGCTTTTGATTTTGAAGCTTTTGGGGCTCTCCTTTTAGCAACCCTTGTAACCTTTATAAGTGTGGGCACGGCTCCCACTCTGCAAAGCATCTGGAAGTAGAGTCCGAGAGTGAGACCCTCCCACTCCCTTGTACTTTGAGTTGCAGATTAATGAAATACCGAAAGGGGCGCCAGTCTTTGGGGCCAATATCTCTAGGGACGGAACTTCGTCGGGCCATGTCGAATCAATTGTGAACTGTGAACTGTTTTGAAGTGAATTCTTGTCCAGTGTCGTGTCGCGGTAGAATCTTGACTTAGAGTGTCCAAGTTTGTTACAGTGGTATTAGAGCACGGCCGATTTCTCTTCTACCGGGAAATCCGATCCTTTTTCTAGCGACACTTATGGATTCAAATAGAGATCGGTCTACTTCCTCTGCATCTGGAGATGCGGGAAGAGATCATGAAGAAGATTCTCACGAGGAGTATGGCCTGCCTCGGCCTACTCAGGCAAAGATTGAAGAGATGGAGCGTCGATGATTGATTGACGATGCAACAAAGATGATGATAAATTTGCGAAGGACCCGAAATTTGCAAAATTTATGACCCACACCTCCTTCGACGAGGTGCACTCACAGTGGCAGCAAACCACAGAACCACCCCTCAAACCGGCACTCAAGAAACCTCCTACTCCAAGGATGTTTACAAAGCAAAAGAAAGGAACTGACTTCCCGGGTTATTTGGGTCGTCAATCTACTTTTGCCTTGGCAAGAAAGCAAAAAAAGCATGTCACATTTGAAGGAGTACCCAATTCTTCTTCTTCTTCTTCTTCTTCTTCTTCTAACACTTCTTCTAGCTCTTTTGACTCGAGTGAAGAAGACAAGAAAGGAAAAAAGTGAAGCAAAAAGCAAAGCTTCGAAAAGGGCAAGAAAAAGGCAAACAAGTCTAAATCTCGTCCAGTTTCGGATAGTTCTATAGAGGACTCGTCTTCGCATAGTTCGGACTTCGATGACAACAGATTTTATGCAAGGAAGAAGAATTTCTATAAAGCCAACCAGTATGACTTTCTGGAGGATAAAAGCAAGAAACTCCGAGAGTTTAAAGAGGGTGGATAGTCAATTAAATTTGACACGTTTTCTGGATGTCGAGATGCTTCGAAGGCTTTGGCTTTCATACAGCAGTTTGACATAGCTTTCTTTGGAGGACATTACTCAGAGCACTCCAAGATTCGGAGGGCTACCTCTTACTTCAAGGGAAATCCTCAAACTTGGTGGTCCACTCTTCTGTTGAACAAGAAAGCGCTAGTTAAATGGCTGAAATTTAAAAGGCTTTTAATTTCTTCTTGGTTGACTCGGGAGTATGAACGCGATATACGAACTGCTTGGAACCATCTTCGGATGACCAAGAAAGATTCATTGGACGCATATTGCGAGAAATTCTGGAGCTCTTTTCTACAGCCTCTTCATTTAAGAAGATCTCGTTCAAAGAACAGATTGAGCGGTTTACCTTGGGACTTCCTACAGAGATCCGAGATCACTGCTTAGAGCAAAAGTCAGATTCCATTCAGGAACTCGTGAGTCATGCGAAACAGGGTTTTGCCATTCATTCAGGCAGTTTGACCTACCCCACAGATGAAATCATGACACAAAGGACCGAACAGACTTCGAACAATGAAAGTAGAAAAAAGAAGAGCAACCCAGAAAAGAAAGAAAAGGATGCACGACCCAAGCTCACTCCTCGAGAGAGAGCTCTCTACATCAAAGAGGGGAAGTGATTTGGATGCGGTGAAACGGGGCACGTCTCCGAGAAGTGCCCTAAAACGGCACCAAAAGAACAAAACGACAAGGATGAAGACAAGCCTGAGGGTTCAAAAGCAGCTGAGAAAAGTGGAGGAAAAGGCAAGATGAAAGCAGGACCGGTTCCAGATTGCATGGGTATTGACCCAAGCATGATTGACGAGAGTACAGAACTTTGCCGAGCTTGGGGCAAAGTGAAAGACCAAGAAGCCCTGATCTTCTTTGATGAAGGCCAAGGCAAACTTCATTTCGCCTGAATTGGCGGCGCGGCTAGAGATCACACCCGATCAGATGGGACCACTAGCAAAGGCAGTCTAGCGGCACCCGGCAGGGACGTAGCCATTACACCTATCATTGGCAAACGTTGGTTGCATTGTCAGGGTTATTTGGGGCACGAGGACTTCTCTGTAGAAAGCCATCTTCGTGCCCAACTCCTGTGCTGGCTGTATCCATGTCCTCGTGGTGTCTAACTGAGTCAGGTCCTGGCGGATGAACTTGGTGATCTCGGATTGTGTAAGAGTCAGAGAGGGTGCATCCAGTGAGTACTGGAAGGGGGGCAATCTGTCTATACTGAACTCATGCGCATGGAACCATGATGTCATCTCCCCATACCAACATGCTGTATCTCCTTGCATGGCTTACTGTCGAGAGGACTCAAGTGCAAGGCGGGCGTATCTGTCTCTGGGAAGTTCCCACATGCGGTGTATGGAGACAAATCTGGTGAGTGCCTCAACCACTAGTGGGGGGGCAGCTAGCTCTACTCGGATAATGGCACGTGGTACTAAAGCCTTGGCTCTAATGAGCCGCGAGATCATAGAGCCCAAGGGCTTCTCCATGTCCCCCCATCATCAGTGCGACCTGTCCTCCCGTGATGATCCAATGAAGGCCCCCATATCTCAACTCCATAGAGCAATGCAGAAGCCACCAAAGTGTCAAAGAGCCAGAGCTTCGTCCGACGCTCTTGAAACTCAACCTGTGAACACATCCTCTCCAATCTACCCATGCCGAATGGGCTCTTGTCAATTTAGTCTTTGCTGCTCTACTCAATGAAAATGCTCGTCCATTTAAAACCACTCCAAGGTAAGTGTAAGCATCTGTATATTCCCATGTCTCCTGGCCGTATGTGAATGCGGGCGTTGACCTCTTGATCCACTGTGGGGTGGTATTAAATACCATGACCTTAGTTTTACCAAGGTTGACAGACAAACCACTTTCATCGGCACACCTATGCAAAGCATCCAAGTGACGTTGCATCCCCTCCAGAGAGTCGAAGATCAACACAATATCATCAACATATAACAATAGCGGAATCCATGTCCTTGCCAGCGGTGCACCTCTATCACCATCTCTCTCAATGTAGTCAGAAACCTCATCCATACATACCAAATAGAGTAGGAGAGAGCGGGCAGCCCTGCTTCACCCCAATAGTGGAGTGAACCGGTGTAGATAGACCCTCTGAGGTGCGTACATGCCCTACTACTGATCTGTACAATGCCATGATCCCCCAAATGAGCTATGTGGGTACTCCCATCTCCTGTAATCTGCGCATCAATCTAGCTTTGGGTACTGTGTCAAAAGCTTTGAGGAAGTCCACAAAGTTACAATAGATCCGTCTCCCACGGGATCTGCCCTCCTCGATGATGGCCCTGAGTGTCAAGATATAGTCAAGAGTAGAAAAACCTCTCTTGAACCCTGCCTGCCCAGCTGCATGCATTCCCTCTCTCTCTGCCCATCTACTCAGCAGCTGCTCAAGAATGGATGCGTACAACCGTGCCAATGTGTGTCCAATCATGATAGTGCGATAATTGCCAGGCTCCATAGGGTCTCCTGATTTGAAGATAGGTACAATCATAGATAGGCTCCAAGTATCAGGCAAGCCCTCATACATGGCACGATTAAACATAACTGCTAGAAGCTCTGCTAGTAGATCTCTCGCATGCATGAAATGCTCAGCCACTAAGCCATCATGATCATATGCTCTCCGAGTCCTCATCCTATCAATGGCCTTCTTCACCATCTCAGCAGTGAAAAAAGCACATGTGTGTGGGCATGGATCGAGGGGGGGGGTCGGGAAGGGGCGGCTATCCAGAAACTGTGTACAAAGATGGTACGTACTGACCCCAAGTCTCTGTAGAGGTAATGGCGGGGGGGGGGGGGAAGGGACAGCTCATGAAACAACCGCCATGCCTCACATGAGTCCCGACTCAAGAATAGCTAGTATAGATCCTGCTCTAGTCAAGCAAAAAATGCCCTCTTCTTCCGTCGCACTAGGCGTCGAAAGTCAATCTGTGACTGTCTGTGAGTGATGTCCCCTAAAAGCACTTCTCTCTGAAGTCTAGCTCTAGTCTGCCGGCATTCCTCATCATACCAGCTGTTCCCAGAACGACGTCTCTGCTCAGGCTGCGTGTGTGGGTATGCCTCTACTGCTGCATCATGTAATATCTGTGTCAGTATAGTAGTAAGCTCCTCCAGAGGTCGCCCTAGATTCTTAGTGCATAGGCGTCTGTAGATCCCGTCTATGTATACAGAATCCGTCTCCCGCGTGATGGTGTAGCGAGTAGGGGCTGCTACCTGTTGATTGTGTGCTACACTGAACTGAAAAGAGATGGTCAACGACACAATAGCATGATCCACTGCCACCCCAACAAGTATGGGCCCAACTATGAGATCCTGGATACTAGAGATGAGGCTCGGTTGTTCCATGACATAATCCATTGTGCTGGCTCTATGTCTGTGTGGAAAGCATGTGAAACCTCCCGCAGCGGGAAATCTCTGTAGGCCATTCAAGATGGCCAATCCATGTACAATCCCCATGTCTATCAAGTGCAGTCCATACTCAATATGTTCCCCATCCTATGATAGTCTAGATAGGCTCATCTCTGCAACATCTCCTCTGAAGTATCATAAAATATTGTCTGATGATGGGCAGTCCTAGCATTGAAGTCCCCTAGAATGATAATGTCACCATCTCTAGAGAATTCACATATATCATCATCCAAAATAGAGAAGGGGGACTGTGCTCTGGGTGGTGCATATACTGACATACTCGGGAGAAAGTATCGAATAGCAATGTGAAGATATCTGCCAGTCCCTGCTCTCAATCTCACCCACATGTACCTAGCTTGCTCATCCCTGCGAGCTATATGTATCAATGGCTGCAACTCCTCCCTGAATAACACTGCCACTCCTCCTGAGCCCCGCCCTCTATGCTTTGATCGTGTCTCCTGTCTACAAGCTGTCTCCCATCTGTATCCACTAATGTGAGGCATAGACGGCCCACGGGCCTGATGTGTCTCAGAGTAGAAGATGATGTCTCTCCCAGTAAAACTCTCCTCAAAAGCACCCACATCAAGACGCATAGATCCATTACAATTCTAGGTAGCAACTTTGAGTGCGGTCCCATAGGCCTCACACCGTCATGTGGAGCGTGGCTCCAATATCACCACTCTTCCATCTCGGTAGAAAGCAATCTTACCTTTTTCCCTTGCCGCTCTAATCTCTGGCATTACCTCCTGCATATGGGCGACCTGTGAGAGGGTAAGGTCTTAGGTCATCCCCGAGAAAGATGCCCATCTTCTTAAGAGATGGTCTCTTCTTCAAGAATTCCTTCTTCGCTTCCATGGAGGGAAAACGAAGGATGAGTGCCCTAGATAGAGAGAGAGAGAGAGTTCAAAGGCTTCAAGACTCAAGAATTTTAATTTTTTGTGCATAACATCTGCATTATCCTGCCACCTGCAAGTTCGTCCATATAGCCCACTTGCTCTTCCCCAACAATCCTACGGTATTTTGCAAACAAGGCGTCACCTCGGGAGTCGACTATAACTAACAAGGGCATGGCAGGTAAGAGATCAAGGGCCCGTATCAATCTTCAGTGCCCACATCAATTGGGTGTCATAGGTCTTGTCGAGAAAGTAAGCTTGCATACTCTCATGTAAGTGAGGTTACTTTTACGCTGCAGGTAATCAGTGTTAGGGAAAAACCATTTTCCCAAACAAACAAAATTCATTTCCTGAATTTGCCAAGAGGAAATCTTTAAAAACTAGGTTTTTTATTTTATTTTTCAGACTATTTTTCTCTCTTTTGGGGCGGAATTTCTCCTTTTGCGCTTGCCCTCAACCGGCATTTTGAAATCGAAAACGGTATGATATTATGCTGAGACACATTTTTTCACAAGTTCTTGCTTGCCCCTTGTGTAACTGAGGTTACTTTTAAAATGCAGGTAGTCCAAGATTACCTTTGACTCGAGATTGCTTTGCCCTGGTAACCTCAGTCTAAAAATAACCTCAATTACACGAGAGTACTTTTTAACCCAGTACCCGGTACTAGGTTGTCCAAGATTACCGTTGACTCGAGATTAGTTTGCCCAGGTAACCTCAGTTTAAGAGTAACCTCAATCACACGTGAGTACTTTTTAACCCAATACCTGCTACCCAAGGTTACCTTTGACTCAAGATTACTTTGCCCCAAGGCTGGTGAGAATTACGGCTCTTGTTCATCCCACCAATCAAGGCCAAAAACACTTTCCTAGCCCAAGAAAATAATGGCACACTTGAAATTCTTCCAGATTTTAGGTCAAATTTTGAAGCATTTGCCGGTATTTACACCAAAACTTGTAATATTTTGCCCGGTATTTTCTAGGCAAGCTTGGAATCTAGCCGGCTTTTGTAATTTTAGCTAGTGAAAAATACACTAAACCCAAGGTCTTTACCAAGCACCAATGTCAGGAAAGTCTTTTTCCCTTTTGCTCATTGTAAAGATGCAAATTGAATGTACTAGTAGAATTTTCCACATTTGCATAACTTTTGAACTATTTCCTTGTATGTTTTGTAGCTTTTCCTTCCCTTTAACGTGATTTGAAACCGATTGATCTGTATTTCCAACCGAATCCAGGTTAAGCTGAGGCAAACCTTCCTCAAATACTGCATCGGACTGACCCCACGTAGATCCCACCCGCTCGTGCCAAAGATATAGCTAAGGCAAGGCATCATTGTAACTTCTCAGCTCTAAAATGAGCTGTCCCTGTAATAGCAACCCATTGTGCTATCACCTTGTTTAGGCACATCGCTTTGCTTTGCAATCTTCACACACACACTTTTTTTTCTGAAAAATCGCTTTTGAATTACCAGTGGGAAACCTCAAAAGAGGAAACCACAGAGTATATCATATACAAGAAATGTCCAAGTTCATAGTGAACAAAAGCATAGTCAAAACACATATGAGGAAAGGGCATATGCAATGATGGGTCAATCTCCTGTAGTAATGAAATGAAATGCTATATTAAACGTCATCAAAAGGCCAAAACAACCTCTAAGACCAAACTGACACAATCTTGGTGGACCTAATACAATGTCTCGGCACAAAATATAAAATGAACATCAGTATCCGAGGATGTCCGGCAGCCAGGCGTTGTCCGAGGATAATTGCATCGGTCGCTGTAGAGAAAGACAATCATAAAGAGACCAATTTCTCGATTGCCAAATCGTCCACATGGCGAGTACTAGCGGAGCCCCATAAAAAAAGGTCTATACTGTTCGAGAGCAGGAGCAAGAATGCCGAACAGCCAAAGATGTTTCCCAAAATACAGAGAGGGAAACGAGCTCGAAGAAGCCCTGCAATACGATTCAGCAAATTGCGAGAGGCAATAGAATTCCATAACAGATGAGGAACCCTCTCAACAAATGCACCACAAAAAACAAAGAGAGGATGTCACATGGCGCCTTGTCAAAAAAGGCACGACTAGAAGAACTGCAAGCAAGCAGCACCATAGAAAAAGCCCACATTTTAAAGGCATCTCACTGCTCCATTTCTTCCTGAGTCCTATATTTTCAGCCATGACTTAGACCTACACACTTTCTTCTCCTAGCCAGAGTGTGGGCTCTCCATTGCAACTCTCATCACCGCAGTCCTGGAACATCAAGAATGACTTATCAGCCCCATACACATGATATTTTGTGAGAGTTCCACTCTTTGAGTTTATTACACGGTCAAAGTAACAAGAGAAGAGCATATAAGTTCAATGCATCACAAAAGACTCCAAGAAAACCATGCATCTATCACATACTCATCCATCTGTTTTCTAAATTGGAAATGAATAAGCTATCAAATCAACCCATAGACCCATAGCCTAATACATGTGCAAAGTTCATCTCTAAATGACTACAAAATATATCCCCTTTGCACTAATCCTCTAAAACTTTTTTTTCCCGAACTCACAAATTGTGAGTGATAAATATATTAGAAAACCAAAATAGGTTAAATAGGAAGCCATGCTCCACCTGAGCCATGGCATCTGCCAACAACCATACCACATACCACAGATACATCGGCTGAAAAAGGGGGCCACCCTGTAAACATGGACAGCAGAAGAGAACAAAGGCGGACTCGGGGTTGCACCAAGGAGTTACCCTGCCACAGCACACCCCTTGACCTCCAAGCCAATGCACATGGGACATAACGCCGAGCAAAGAAGCTTCTAAATTCCAAACATTATTTTTTCTCTTTCTTCCGTTTAAGTAAACTAACCGTGTTTGTCATGGTGCCCAAGACACGAACAACGTGGCTAATGAGGTCAAGCTTTAGGTTCTGATCAACACTTGAATTTGAGTCTATATGGCTAGAATCGATCGATGTCCCTTCAACAGGGGTGACGAGCGATTCTGGATTGTCTTTCACTTCTGTTGACGAGCTTCCCGATTCTTCGCCATCAGCCGGTTCGCTAGGCGCATTTGGTTCCTCTTGCATCTCATCCAGCTAGCTTCCTTTCTCTTCAGATACCTCTACGAGGGTCCGGTCTTGTTCACTAGCCTTGTGTCTTCTTCAGAGGGCTTGACCTCCCTGGTAACGCGCCTCCAAGTTACCCTGACCATTTGGTTGCAGGCAACATCCACCTCGTGGCAATCCGTAGCAAAATGCCCAACTCTTTGACACTTATGGCAGGCATTTGGAAATGGTGAGAATGCTAGCTCCTGTCGGAATATGCCAAAGCTCCCCATACTCAAATCAAGATACTTGGGGATCGGCTTACCCATGTTCCACAAAATGCATACCTTTAAGTCCAAGCCCGATCTAACCCGCTGCAATTTCAGGATGAAGAGCACCCTGCCCAACATAGCAGCAACGGAGTCCACATAGTGGTTCAGCCAAAGAGGGAAACCCTTTAGCGTTACCACACGGCAGAATTCCATGAGCACTTCATTAAGACAGAACTCTGGCGACCAAGGCATCACATATGCAAAGTAGGAAGCTCCCTAAATGCCCCCTTTCATAGCCAGTACTTGTAGTTTGTTCTGAGGCACACCTAGCCACATAAAAGCCTTTTCCCACCACCGTAAAATGGCAGATCTCATTTCTGTTCTTAGTCACCGCTACAGCCCACCTCCAGAGGTTATGAGAATAAGACACGAGAGCAAGAAGAAGAAGAAGAAGAGAGTTTTAACGTCGTAGGAAACTATCCCAAGAGACCTTAAAGATTTATCCAACGAGGAGAGTTTAACTCAAGACTTGTTATTCAAGAGCGAAATGGCATAACCAATCTACCACACTTGGGTGATAGAGAGAGGATAGATACATGCACTCACGCATGCACGTATGAAACACTTCCTATCCGGCTTCATTAAACAACCATCCACGTCGATGTTGTGGTTTTGGATTGCTGATGTTGTGATGGCTGCAATTCTCGTTAAGAACTACATGCATTGCAAAGTCTTGGCCAAAAGACTAGATCCTTTTTTTTTTCCCAAAACTCACAATGGTGAGTGGGTTATATTATCAAAACCAAAAAAATACATCATCATGCCATGCTCATGTCGAGCCATGACCACTTAACAAGACCATAATTACATGGGCTAAAAGGGGTGCCACCCCATGACAGAGAAATAGGGCCTATATCCTTACGAAGAAGGGTCACTCATCGCTGCGCCACAAGCCTTGTTCCATTTATCAATGTTCATCCGTTTGCCAATGGAGATAATCGCTCCCCTGCTTTCTTAAGTTATCTCTGTGAACCTAGCTATTTCCAAGGTATTTTCAAAGACTCCATAGTTTTTGGCCTTCCAGACCTGCTTGAAGTAGCAAAATCTAACAATTTGAGTTACGATAAGGCAAAAGACTAGATCCTTATGCCATGCATCTTTTACATCGACTTTAATTCAAAACAAGATTTACTTTTTCTTTTCTAACCCGCTCCTCAAAATAGCCAAGTGTAACTGGAAGGAGTTTTTGAAACCTGTTAAAAGATTCTTATGGAGGAAGAACACTAAAGCCTTGTCGTCGTGACAATGGGCAAAGTGGGAAGGTATCACTCGACAGTTGGTTCAAGGTGGCCTGGGGATTCTCAACCCTCCTATTCATGTTGAGGCCCAATGTGCCAAGTTTGTGGTCTCGATCCCAAAACAGGACCAATCTTGGGCTATCATGACCAAGGATATGATAGACAAGGCAAAACTTTGCTCCGATGGTGGTCAGTGGAAAAGGATCGAGGTGCACGACAAACTTTTCGCCCCTAGGTGGTCTAGCTTGAGATTGGGTGGCATCACGGGAGAGCTGGTGTTGAAGTGCAATAGAGCAACAGGGGTACTAGAATAGGGTGAATTAACCAAATACTTCCATAACTCCATCTCCCACTGGTCCCCTTGGTTGTCTAAAGCTGCTAGTGTTACCCTAAAACCTTATTGGAGAGGAACTGCAAGAAGGATGAATAATAAAGGACTCCAACGGTAGATCCATTTCTAGGATGGAAATAGCAAGTGCTGGAAATCCTCTGACCAGGTAACTGCCCAATTTCAACTTAATGGCACTGAGAAGCTTCTTGTCAACAAAGATGTAGAAGGCTTGGACAATATTCCAATGCCGATGAGTGAATCACATTTGAATCAAGAGGATCTTTGAAAAGTAACGCATTCCAAGATTGCCACATAGCTCTTAAAACAGTAGCTCTTACTATACATAAGTCATTTAAAAGGTCAAGATTGTCAATGTGTCTTGATCCCATAGCAAGGTCACATCTATAGACTGGGGTTCCCAAATGAGAAAAGACCCTCTCGTAGATTGAATCTGTGAACACTCTGATTTTCGCACCAGAAACTCATTTTTTGAAGAAATTAACACTCACCAAAGCCCATGTTAGTGAATAAATCTCTGAATGTGCATGCATGGAGAGAGAGAGAGAGAGAGAGAGAGAGAGAGAGAGAGAGAGGACACTTAGAAAGGAAAACTTGCAAGTTATAGAATAAATAAATCTTCGAATGGCTTCCAAAAACATAAATCAAATACAAACATGTAGCAGAGTGCAAGAAAACTCTTTAAGGAGAAGAAAACTCAACGTGCATGCACGCTAGACAACGTCTTTACATAGAGTCTAGAATGTTATTAGGCTTTCTAAAAGAAGCCTTAGAGGAGTGATGGGTTAGGCATACTTTCAATGTTTTCAGTGATGATTGAGACATAACTTAAATGTTTTTTTCATTTTTAAAATAGTAAATGGATCCTTTTATTTCACCCTTCATTTCATATCCTACATGCTTTACTTTTCTTGCATTCTATTGTTTTAGAATGTTAAAGTGAAGATTCACCTTGCATAATTCTAGTAATTTCTATAGATATATACACACACACACACACACACATTGATGAGTTCTTTTTATTTCACATTTCATTGCACAACCTCACATGGCTTGATTTTTCTTGCATTCTATAAATTAATTCTAATCAATCTTCGAGAAAGTCTCTTTTATTAAGCGGTCAATGGCCAAATTTCCTCGTCATCACAAAGAAGAGAACCGGAAATACTAGCATAATTTTGCAAGATTTTTGAACTATTTTCTCACATACTTCACCGTTTTACTTCCCTTTACCTTGGTTTGCAACCGGCTAGTCTCGATTTTCAACAGGCTCAAGGCTAAGCTGAAGCAATCCTTTCCGAACACCGATTCCAGTTAAACTCAACCTAATGACTTTATCACTTTCTTATTGTTTTTAGAAAGCCACCGAGACCCTTTCACTTGTTTTTTACACTGTCACCCTTCACTTTTGCTATTTTAAAGTAATAAAAGGTTTTTCTTTTTTGGGCATTGTAGGTATCTACCTATTTATACTCTTTTGAAAAGCAAGATGGTTTTCTATACCTTCATACTCATTCTTCATCACAAGAGATCATTTTTCATGGGAACCTTTGATGTGATGAACGATACTCGATCTGTTTAATAAGACTCTATGTCTTGCAAATTTTCCTTTCTTGGTGTCCACCCTCTCTCTCTCTCTCTCTCTCTCTCTCTCTCTCTCTCTCTCTCTCTCTCTCTCTCTCTCTCTCAGGTGTGCCAAATAGAGCCAGAGATAGAGCTACATTACATATGTCACTGCCCAGTATACTATGAGGTACGAGGCCGCTTTCACTATCTATTCAGAGGGTTTTGGGCCACCTTCTAGAGTCATGAGATACCAGGATCAAAGATGCCTCAGATTATACTTACTGGAGATTTGCAAACACAAAGAGGACCTCTTGAAGAGGGGCACAATGAGAGAGATCCAGCGACAGCGGAAGATTACAGATTTCTTTCAGTCACAGACAGAGGAGTTCGAGCAACCCCCACAACACAACAACACCAGAGGCACCAAAAGCATACTGCTTGATCGAGCAATAGAGTTGGGACGGTCCCATCGCCCACGGATGAGAGGGCCCTCTCGATATCGACGCAAATTGCGACAGAGGATCCATACCATACTGGCGCGGCATAGGAGCCGTCCCGGATACTAATGTATATGTATATGATGCCTCGACTGTCAAAGAGCTCCATTGTATCAACTCACCTTTTGTATTCCCCTTGTATCAGCTTTCACCCCACCCCTACCCACTATTTTCTTTTCAGTTCTTTGTACTTTTTGTATCCAGACATGGTAGTAGATTCACCACATGTAACCTTTTGATCTCATAGGTCATTTTGGCCTTTTGAAGACGTTAATATTACATTTCCCCTCTCTCTCTCTCTCTCTCTCTCTCTCTCTCTCTCTCTCTCTCTCTCTCTCTCGCGCGCAGAGAGAGAGAGAGAGAGAGAGAGAGAGAGAGAGACGAGGTTTCTTGGAATTGTTCCTGGGGCAACCTCCTCCTCCTAGGATTTAGTTAGATATCGGGGGGCTTGCCATTGTGGCAAGCCACCATTGATCTGATACCTGGAAGCACACCACCGAACCGGCCACCTACCGTGTGAGTCGAGCCCAGAATGAAGAAATTATGAACCAAGTGAAAGACCTGAAAAAGGGTCTTGTCCAGCCGTGTACTTCACCGTACTGCTCTCCAGTGTTGCTGGTTTGGAAGAAAGATGGATCTTGGAGAATGTGCATCAATTATAGAGCTCTCAATAAAATCACCATCAAGAACAGATTTCCAATTCCCAGGCTCGATGATATTCTAGACTGACTATAGGGATCCTCTTGTTTCAGCAGGATTGATTTAAAGAGCGGATATCATCAGATCCGAATCGCGCCGGGAGATGTCTACAAGACAGCTTTTCGGATGACTTTTGCGTTATTTGAGTTTTTAGTGATGCCTTTTGGCTTTACCAATGCTCCTGTGACATTTAACCGGATGATGGACAGGATTTTTCGAGAGTGCAGACTATTTGTTGGCACTTTCTTTGACGATATCATTGTTTTCTCCAAGGATGAGGCAGAACATAGAGAACATCTGTTGCAGGTCTTTCAAGCATTATGAGATCACAAGTTGGTGATTAATTTAAAAAAAAGTGAATTTTTTGGAGAAGATGCTCTCTGTAGAAAGCCGTCTTTGTGCCCATCTCCTGTGCTGGCTGTATCCATGTCCACCTGGTGTCTAGCTGAGTCAGGTCCTGGCGGATGAGCCTGGTGATCTCGGACTGTGTAAGAGTCAGAGAGGGTGCATCCAGTGAGTACTGGAAGGGGGGCAATATGTCTATACCGAACCCATGCGCCTGGAACCATGATGTCATCTCCCCATACCAACATGTTGTATCTCCCTGCATGGCTAATTGTCGAGGGGACTCAAGTGCAAGGCGGGCGTATCTGTCTCTAGTAAGTTCCCACATGCGGTGTATGAAGGAGACAAATCTAGACAAATCTGGTGAGTGCCTCAACCACTAGTGGGGGGGGGGGGGGGGGGGGGGGGGGGGGGGGGGAGCAGCTAGCTCTGCTCGGATAATGGCACGTGGTACTCAAGCCTTGGCTCTAATGAGCCGCGAGATCATAGAGACCAGGGGCTTCTCCATGTCCCCCCATCCATCAGTGCGACCTATCCTCCCATGATGATCCAATGAAGGCCCTCATATCTCAACTCCATAGAGCAATGCGGAAGCCACCAAAGTGTCAATAAGCCAGAGCTTCATCCTAGGCTCTTGAAACTGAACCTATGAACACATCCTCTCCAATCTACCCAATGCCTAATGGGCTCTGGTCAATCTAGTCTCTGCTGCTCTCCTCAATGAAAATGCTGGTCCACTAAAAACCACTCCAAGGTAAGTGTAAGCATCTGTATATTCCACTGTCTCCTGGCCGTATGTGAATGCGGACGCTGACCTCCTGATCCACTGTGGGGTGGTATTAAATACCATGACCTTGGTTTTACCAAGGTTGACAGACAAACCACTTTCATCCGCAAACCTATTCAAAGCATCCAAGTGACGTTGCATCCCTTCCAGAAAGTCGGAGATCAACACAATATCATCAGCATATGACAATAGCGGAATCCATGTCCTTGCCAGCGGTGCACCTTTATCACCATCTCTCAATGTAGTCAAAAACCTCATCCACATACATACCAAATAGAGTAGGAGAGAGTGGGCAGCCCTGCTTCACCCCAATAGTGGAGTGAACCGGTGTAGATAGACCCTCAGAGGTGACTGATCTGTACAATGAGGTGTAGATAGACCCTCTGAGGTGACTGATCTGTACAATGCCATGATCCCCCAAATGAGCTCTGTAGGTACTCCCATCTCCTGTAATCTGCGCATCAATCTAGCTCTAGGTACTGTGTCAAAAGCTTTGCAAAAGTCCACAAAGCTACAATAGATCCCTCTCCCACGGGATCTGCCCTCCTCGATGATGGCAATGGCCCTTAGTGTCAAGATATGGTCAAGAGTAGAAAAACCTCTCCCGAACCCTCCTGCCCAGTTGCATGCATTCCCTCTTTCTCTCTGCCCATCTACTCAGCTATTGCTCAAGAATGGATACGTACAACCATGCCAATGTGTGTCCAATCATGATACTGCGATAATTCCCAGGCTCCATAGGATCTCCTGATTTGAAGATATGTACAATCGTAGATAGGCTCCAAGTATCAGACAAGCCCTCACACATGGCACGGTTAAACATAACTGCTAGAAGCTCTGCTAGTAGATCTCTCGCATGCATGAAATGCTCTCCCAGTCCTCATCCTGTCAATGGCCTTCTTCACCATCTCAGTGGTGAAAAAAGCATATAGCTCGCAGGGATGAGCAAGCTAGGTACATGTGGGTGAGATTGAGAGCAGAGACGGGCAGATATCTTTACATTGCTATTTGCTATTTTTCCCCAAGTACGTCAGTATATGCACCACCCAGAGGACAGTCCCCCTTCTCTATTTTGGATGATGACATATGGGAATTCTCTAGAGATGGTGACAATATCATTCTAGGGGATTTAATGCTAGGATTGCCCATCATCAGACAGTATTTTATGATACTTCAGAGGAGATGCTGAGAGTTGGATGTTGCAGAGACGGGCCTATCCAGACTATCACAGGATGGGGAACATACTGAGTATGGACGGCACTTGATAGACATGGGGACTGCACATGGATAGGCCATCTTGAATGGCCTACAGAGATTTCCCGCTGCGGGAGGTTCACATGCTTTCCACACAGACATGGAGCCAGCACAATGGATTATGTCATGGCACAACCGAGCCTCATCTCTAGTATCCAGGATCTCATAGTTGGGCCCAGACCTGTTGGGTGGCAGTGGATCATGCTATTGTGTTGTTGACCATCTCCTTTCCGTTCAGTGTAGCACACAGTCCACGGGTAGCAGCCCCTACTTGCTACACCTTCACGCGGGAGACGGATTTTGTATACATAGTCAGGATCTACAGACGCCTATGCACTGAGGAGCCAAGGCGATCTCTAGAGGAGCTTACTACTATACTGACACAAACATTAGATGATGCAATAGAGAGGCATACCCACACACCAATCCAGAGCAGACGCCGTTTTGGGAGCATGCCTCAGAATAGTTTGTATGATGAGGAATGCCGCCAGACTACAGCTAGACTTCAGAGGGAAGTGCTTTTGGGGGACATCACTCACAGATTGACTTCGGTCGCCTAGTGCGGCGGAAGAAGAGGGCATTTTTGGCTTGACTAGAGTAGGATCTATACCAGCTATTCTTGAGTCAAGACTCACGTGAGGCTCTTTCATGAGCCCCCCCCCCCCCCCCCCGCCCCCCCCGCCATTACCTCCACAGAGACTTGGGGTCAATACGCATCATCTTTGTACACAGTTTCTAGATAGCCGCCCCTTCCCGACTCCCCCGATCCATGCCCACACATGGCTGCAACTCCTCCCTGAATAACACTGCCACTCCTCCTGAGCCCCGCCCTCTGTGCTCTGATCATGTCTCCTGTCTACGGGCTGTCTCCCATCTGTATCCACTAATGTGAGGCATAGACTGCCCACGGGCCTGATGTGTCTCAAAGTAGAAGATGATGTCTCTCCTGGTAAAACTCTCCTCAAAAGCACCCACATCAAGACGCATAGATCCATTACAATTCCAGGTAGCAACTTTGAGTGTGGTCCCATAGGTCTCACACCGTCATGTGGAGCGTGGCTCCAATATCACCACTCTTCCATCTCGGTAAAAAGCAATCTTGCCGTTTTCCCTTGCCGCTCTAATCTCTGGCATTAAATGGGCGACCTGTGAGAGGGTAAGGTCATCCCCGAGACAGATGCATGTCTTCTTAAGAGTTGGTCTCTTCTTCAAAAAGTCCTTCGCTTCCATGGAGGGAAAACGAAGGAAGAGTGCCCTAGAGAGAGAGAGAGAGAGTTCAAAGGCTTCAAGACTCAAGAATTTTAATTTTCTTTGCATAACATCTGCAAGTCTGTCCACATAGCCACTTGCTCTTCCCCAACAATCCTGCGCCCATGTTTAGCAAACAAGGCATCACCTCGGGAGTCGGCCATAACTAACAAGGGCATGGGCAAGTAAGGGATCAAGGGCCCGTATCAATCTTCAGTGCCCACATCAATTGGGTGTCATAGGTCTTGTCGAGAAAGTAAGCTTGCATACTCTCATGTGAGGTTACTTTTACACTTGCAGGTAATCAGTGTTAGGAAAAAACCATTTTCCGAAACATACAAAATTCCTTTTCTTGAATTTGCCAAGAGGAAATTTTAAAAACTTAGGTTTTTTAGTTTATTTTTTAAACTATTTTTCTCTCTTTTGGGGCGGAATTTCTCCTCTTGTGCTTGCCCTCAACCGACATTTTGAAATCAAAAACGGTATGATATTATGTTGAGACATATCTTTCACAAGTTCTTGCTTGCCCCTTGTGTAACTGAGGTTACTTTTAAACTGCAGGTAGACCAAGATTACCTTTGACTTGAGATTGCTTTGCCCTGGTGTAACCTCAGTCTAAAAGTAACCTCAATTACACGAGTACTTTTTAACCCAGTACCCGATACTGGGTTGTCCGAGATTACCATTGACTCGAGATTAGTTTGCCCAGGTAACCTCAGTTTAAGAGTAACCTCAATCACACGTGAGTACTTTTTAACCCAGTACCTAATACCCAAGGTTACCTTTGACTTGAGATTACTTTGCCCCAAGGCTGGTGAGAATTATGGCTCTTGTTCATCCCACCAATCAAGGCCAAAAACACTTTCCTAGCCCAAGAAAATAATGGCACACTTAAAATTCTTCCAGATTTTAGGTCAAATTTTGAAGTATTTGCCGGTATTTACACTAACACTTGTAAAATTTTGCCCGGTTTTTTCTAGGCAAGCTTGGAATCTAGCCGGGCTTTTGTAATTTTAGCGAGTTAAAAATACATTAAACCCAAGGTTTTTACGAAGCGCCAATGTCGGGAAAGTTTTTTTCCCTTTTGCTCGTTGTAAAGATGCAAATTGGATGTACTAGTAGAATTTTCCACATTTGCAGAACTTTTGAACTATTTCCTTGTATGTTTTGTAGCTTTTCATTCCCTTTAACATGATTTGAAACCGATTCATCTGTATTTCCAATCGGATCCAGGTTAAGCTGAGGCAAACCTTCCTCAAATACTGCCACCCGCTCGTGCCAAAGATATAGCTAAGGCAAGCCATCATTGTAACTTCTCAGCTCTAAAATGTTTGAGTTGTCCCTGTAATAGCAACTCCTTGTGCTATCACCTTGTTTAGGCACATCGCTTCGCTTTGCAAACTTCACACACACACTTTTTTTTTGGGGAAAATCGCTTTTGAATTACTAGTGGGAAACCTCAAAAGAGGAAAACCCATAGAGTATATCATATAAAAGAAATGTCCAAGTTCATAGTGAACAAAAGCATAGTCAAAACACATCTGAGGAAAGGGCATATGCAATGATGGATCAATCTCCTGTAGAATGACATGAAATGTCATATTGAACGTCTTTAAAAGGCCAAAATGACCTCTGAGACCAAACTGACACAATCTTGGTGGACCTAATACAATGTCTCGGCACAAAATATAAAATGAACATCAGTTTCCGAGGATGTCCGGCAGCCAGGCATTGTCCGAGGATAATTGCATCGGTCGCTGTAGAGAGAGACAATCATAAAGAGACCAATTTCTCGATTGCCAAATTGTCAACATGGTGAGTACTAGCGGAGCCCAATAAAAAAAAGGTCTATACAATTTGAGAGCAGGAGCAAGAATGCCAAACAGCCAAAAATGTTCCCCAAAATACAGAGAGGGAAACGAGCTCGAAGAAGCCCTGCAATACGATTCAGCAAATTGCGAGAGGCAATAGAATTCCATAATAGATGAGGAACCCTCTCAACAAATGCACCACAAACGTAACAAAGAGAGGATGTCACATGGCGCCTTGCCAAAAAAGGCACGACTAAAAGAACTGCAAGCAAGCAGCACCATAGAAAAAGCCCACATTTTAAAGGCATCTCACTGCTCCATTTCTTCCTGAGTCCTATATTTTCAGCTATGACTTAGACCTACACACTTTCCTCTCCTAGCCACAGTGTGGACTCTCCATTGCGACTCTCATAACCGCAGTCCTGGAACATCAAGAATGACTTATCGGCCCCATACACATGATATTTTGTGAGAGTTCCACTCTCATGGTCAAAGTAACAAGAGAAGAGCATATTAGTTCAATGCATCACAAAAGACTCCAAGAAAACCATGCATCTATCACATACTCATCCATCTGTTTTCTCAATTGGAAATAAATAAGCTATTCAAATCAACCCATAGACCCAAAGCCTAATACATGTGCAAAGTTCATCTCTAAATGACTACAAAATATATCCCCTTTGCACTAATCCTCTAAAACTTTTTTTTCCCCCAACTCACAAATTGTGAGTGATAAATATATTAGAAAACCAAAATAGGTTACATAGGAAGCCATGCTCCACCAGAGCCATGACAGGTACATGTAACCTTTTGTTCCTCAAGGCTCGACATGAGCTTGAGGCTGATTTGTATACTTCTTGGTGAATTTTTAATACAATCACTCACAATTGTAAGTTTTTTAATACAATCACTCACAATCTGCATGAGGCAAGCAGCTCGCTACAGCTTGAAGTGACGTACTGGCCCCCAATAAACTGCATGACCGGCTGTGTCAGTTACTTACCTCCACCTACACACGGGCAAGCACCCCGATACTTAACCATGGTCCATTGCCCTCTCTCTCTCTCTCTCTCTCTCTCTCTCTCTCTCTCAAAATACATGCATGCATATAGCAACAAGTTAATCGCACACACACAAAATACATGCATGCATGTAGGAACAAGTTAATCACTCATGACAAGGCATTGGTTACAAATAGTAGTCAGTACAACCAAACTTGAGTGAGGAAAGATTCCTCACCTTCTCTTGTGTAGAAGCAAGTGTCCGATTATGCAGGATCTTGATGGATAGAGAGGGACCTTGATTCTTATAAGAGATGCAGAAAGCTCTGTGTGCACATTACACGTTTACGTTTAGAACAAATTCTGACACAGCTTTATACATATGAAATGAAAGAATTCATTCACGTGCATACTCACCTTGGGTAAGCTGCTTGCATGCAAGTGCGATTATTAGAAGCTCAAAGGAAGCACAGATGATATGTGGCTCAACAAACCGAGTAGTAGGGTGGGAGACAGGGAAGAAGAAGGGGAACAAACCAAAATGAAAGTAAGAGTCGGGTCGCCCGTGAGGGGGGTGGGAGATTCCATGCACAGAGTCGCACCCAAGTGCCATTCGACGCAGAGAAGACCAGGTCAACAGGGGGCCAACGCACGTGTTTAACCCTCCCTTAGGCTATGGTCACGCGAGGCTTAGTTTTGACTCTCTCTGACGGCGAACAGCTTTCCACCGGCATAGTTTTGTAACTATGTAACTATGCCAAAAAAGGCATAGTTGCAAAACTATGCCCGTCCATTACCGGTCATCGCCATGACTCTCTCTCTTGTATTTACTTTGCTTTCCCTCTTTCTACCTGTTGCTCACGGTGACACGCTCAGCTTCTGTCAGACGATCTCGCAGGCCTACGGATAACTAAGCATCGTGTGACCATAGCCTTAATCCCTCCCATTTTAGAAGTGCTAGTAGCAGCACTCGAATAATGTCTACTTGCTACTACTGGTTCACTTGGGTTCTTATTATATTTGCACAGAATCTTCCCAGATCCGTCTCGTTCATCATCTCTTCAGACAGGCGCGTGCAACAAAAGTTCTCCAGACGGAATCGAACTCGACCCTGCGCGAGTTAGGGTAATTGAGCTAACTAACATATCATGTTGGCTTCGTTGACTGCACGGGACTTCTTTTTATTAAAAAAAACTCCCACAGCTTGCTGTTGTCGACACCGCCCTCTTGCTGTCAGTTGTTGCTGCCATCCGCACGAGTCCCCCTGCTTCGCGCGATTGTTGCCATCCAATTCCCCTTGCTTCGCGCGACTGCTCTGACAAATTTGCACTTTCAATCATCGCATCCAAAGTGATTCGGCTCCTACTTTGTTTTTTAAAAACCGTAGCCACATAGTGGTTCACTTGTAAAAAAATACATATCTCGTAAGATTCCCCTCCCCTACCCATTTCTCTCCCCTACCCGACTCTACTTCCAACCCGCCTTCTCCATCTCCTCCTCCTCCTCATACATCTCATGCAGTATGGCCATGGAGCAGCTCGCTCAGAGACACAGAGAGGACGCCTCATCCAGAGAGAGAGAGAGAGAGAGAGAGAGAGAGAGAGAGAGAGAAAGACTCCTTCCCCGCTCTCTGCACTTTTGCCTCTTGCGAAGCCATAGGCCTTCAAGGTGAAATCATAGGCGATTGCATCTGTCGAGAGTCAGAGACGTGGAGTCGTGGACTACTGTGCGTGCGCACACACACACACACACACACATAGAGCATTGCCATGCAAAAAGTGAATGTATCCATGCAAAAGGACTAGAGAGAGAGAGAGGGAGAGAATTCGAGTAGATTCTGACGATCTTCACTTTTTGAAGATCGTAGGGACATACTGGCTCTACTTTTATTAAAATACAATACTTCAGAGATTCCCTTTTTGATGTTTTGCTCCCCTCGAGGGCCTATCCTTCCCCTTCCCCCACCTTCCTCCTCTCGTCTGCGCTTGCCTTCCCTACCTCGCCTACTTCTTCCCTTCCCACCTCACCTTTGTTGAAGCCTCAAGTGAGAGAGATGGAGAGAAAGAGAAAGATCATGCGTGGACAACACTCGAGGCTGTGGTAGAGGAGTGAAAGACGATTCAATCAGGCTCTCATCCATCCATTGGCTTCAACCATGACCTTTTGTGACCCTCTTCCTGTGAATGGTCTAGTTTGCTCGTGAAAAAGGAAATAGAGATTTCCCACGCAATAATGCAGCTTCTAGCCTAATCGCAGAGAGAGAGAGAGAGAGAGAGAGAGAGAGAGAGATTCTATCCTAACATCCCCTAACAATCAATCTCATCATGAATTCTCTTACGCATGTCCGCATCCTGTACCTCGCAGTGGCCTGAGAGAGAGAGAGAGAGAGAGAGAGAGAGAGAGAGAGAGAGAGAGAGAGAGATTCTAGTTCAACATGCGGACTGGCAATTCTCTTTTTTCCATTGAAATAGAGAGAGAGAACCTGAAAAGATTCTCATCTCTTTTCTTTTACAAAATGTATACGTCCTACTAGCAGCACTCGAATTTCCTACCAATCTTTCTGTAAATTGGAGATACCCCCCCCCTACTCCCCCCACGTGCGATCCGACTTTAAACCTCCAATAGCGGGACACCTAAAGTGGTTACGCAGTATTTCATGCATGAAGGGGCGCAATCAGAGCTCGCCACCACAGCTAAAACAAAAACAAAAACAAGGTCACATTAGAAGCTGGGGAAAGGGGAATAGACTCGTTTTCTTGTCTTTTATGGTTTTTTGAGCTTTGATCTTAAGACTTGTTTCGTCTATCAATCATCCTCAAAATCATAATCTATCTCTACAATCCTACAATCCTAATGCTTTCAACAAGTCAATAAAGATCTCTATTTCCGTGTACATGATTTTTGTTAAAGATTCTCAAAATGAACCTAATGCTTTAGCAAAAGAAAATACAAGCAACCAAAAGGAATTAGAGTTATCCAATTTTCTCAAGGGGTTTCAAGATGTTTTTATTGACAACATCCCTTGTGAGCTACCTCCTAAACGAGGTAATGATGACCATGCAATTGAACTCCTTCCAGGAAGCTCACCGCCTAACAAACCTCCTTATAGAGTTTCTCAAGCTCAACAAGAGGAGATTATGCAAGTGCATGAGTTGAGAAGGGCATGATTAGTAGGCCTAGCTCATCTCCATTTTGCTCACCTGTGCTATTAGTGCAAAAGAAAGATGGCACATATCGTATGTGTGTTGACTATAGAGCACTAAATAGGATCACTATCAAGAATAGGTTTCCCGTTCCACGGGTAGAAGACCTATTTGATAAGCTACAAGGATCGACCTACTTCAGTAGGATTGACCTAAAAAGTGGCTATCATCAAATAAGGATAGTTGATCAAGACATTGTAAAGACCGCATTTCGCACCACATTTGGTCTTTATGAATACATTGTCATGCCTTTTGGCTTGACCAATGCACCAGCCACATTCAACCGCTTGATGGAGAAGCTGTTCAGGCCTCATCGAACCTTCACTGGGGTGTTCTTTGATGATATTATCATCTACTCTAATTCATTAGACGAACACAAGCAACACCTCCAGGTAATATTTCAAGTTTTGAGAGAGAATAAACTTTATGTTCATCGAAAGAAAAGTGAATTTTTCTTGCAAGAGATTCAGTATTTAGGTCACATTATCTCTCGAGATGGCATCCAAATGGATCCATCAAAGTTAGAGGTAATAAAAGGATGGCCTAAACCAAGTAATCTTCATGAACTAAGAAGCTTTATAGGTATGTATGCATACTATAGACGCTTCATAGAAAAGTTCTCACAAATTGCGGGACCATTACATGAACTAACAAAGAAAAGCGTTAGGTATACATGGTCTGCTAAGGAGAACAATGCTTTCGAAAAGTAAGAGTCGAGAAGAAGGGGAACAAACCAAAATGAAAGTAAGAGTCGGGTCGCCCATGAGGGGGGTGGGAGATTCCATGCACAGAGTCGCACCCAAGTGCCATTCGACGCAGAGAAGACCAGGTCAACAGGGGGCCAACGCAAGTGTTTTGCTGAGATTGGCTCACGTACTCCTACGTAACCCACGACACGAAGTGACACATGGGGGCACGTGGGGGCGGGTAAAGGGATCGACGGCGGGCATCTCGAGGTGGAGGAGTGCGCTCAAAAAATGGCGGCGCCGTTGAGGGACGGCCGTCATCTCGAGGTGGAGGAGTGCACTCAAAAAATGGCGGCGCCGTTGAGGGGCTAGGATTGGAACGGATGCCCGAGGTGGAGGAGTGCACTCAAAAAATGGCGGCGCCGTTGAGGGGCTGGGATTGGAACGCACGACGTCCCACCCCAATGCTTTTGGAAGCATGGGCTAACCACGTCGCCCGTCCGCGCACATGTGAAAGAACTCCCATTTTACACAATGATATAAACGATAAACCTGGACGGCCTAGAACTAAACCCTGACGGGGCCCTTGGTCGGGTTTAGTTTTAATAAGCCATCTACGGCCCAGAACACCTCGACGGTCGCGCGTGGAGTTCCCGTCCATTGATCCCCTCACCCCCCCCCCCCCCCCCCCCTCTTAAATGCTTTGTGTTACTTAGTCCTGAGGGGCCTTAACCCTCCCATTTTCGGAGTGCTAATGGGGTTACTAACAGCACTCGAATTTCCTGCCAATCTTTCTGTAATTTCTGTAAATAGGAGATATCCTCCCCCTACTCCCCCCCGGGTGTCATCCGACTCTAAACCTCCAATAGCAGGACACCTAAGGTGGTTCCGCACTATTCCATGCATGAAGGGGCGCAATCAGAGCTCGCCACCATAGCTAAAACAAAAAAAAAAACAAAAACAAGGGCACATTAGAAGCTGGGTAGAGGGACGTTTGGCTAGCAAGGCTCGAACAGAAGATCACGCAATTAAAAATATGCTCTTGATTCAGCTAACCAATCCACCACTCATCTTCAGATGCACTTCGACTGGTCCCCTATTGGTCCCTTTACCCTAGATATTGAAAAGAGTATAAAAGGTCCTCTTTGAGCCTCAACGTTGAAGAGCACAGGGTCTTGAATGAACCCCACGTGGTGGGTTTGGTAGCAAAGAACCAAGGCACGTTTCTTGGGACAGTTGCGATCCATGCGATGGTCCAAGTTTACGTTTTTCATTTGAGTTTACTTTTTCCTGGGGTGGTTTACCCACGTGGGCATGTGGTTAGAGCATCATCCTACTTGTGGGGAGATCATAGGCTCCAAACCCGAATTGTGAGGCGACATGGTCAACCTCGTTGACTTGTTGAGGATGTTTGCTCGCGTAGAGATTCACGCTGGCCTCTATCCACTGTCAATCACCGCTTAGGGCCATCAAAGAATCTGTGGGCTTAAGTGTCATGCTTCTCCATGATGTACTTATGTCATATTTATTGAAAAGGAAATGCACTTAATTTGTCTTAAGGAAATTTAGATACGGAAGGTTATTGTCTAAAATATTACACCATTGATACATGAGCAAAGACAACACGTTGTCCATGCACACAAGGTGAAGACATTATGCAAATCGATGCTCCTAATAACTCTAGATATACACTAAGTAATCATAACCCATCCAATAGTACTCAAATGCTTGTGAAACAATCGGTTCCTCTTGTAAAACTTGTTGCATTGAGAAAGTAAACTCGAATTTGTAGGCCACCTAAACGTTTTGTGCTTTAGCATGGACTATGTTACCTTGACAGATTACAAAGAGCCTTTCCACTATGACCAAGCTTATGTATGCAATGGCAAGCTTAAGTGAGAGAGAGTGTGCTATGGCATGAAAAGGGATCCTTTAATGATCAAACTTTATACTTAATACCTTTTCTCCAAAAGGAACAATGCTTTATCATGTGCATGGGTCTGCAACTTGAAGATCACTAGGAAGCCTAATTAGCAGGCTAGATTGTTCTTGTCAACAGATTCAAGCAGAATCAGGGCATAGATCTTGACAAGATATTTTGTTCGTGATATTTTCAAGGAGAATCAAGGCATATATATTTATGTCCATCATATACATAGTTATTGCTTTGTTACCAAAACTACATTCTTACATAGTAATATTTGTGAGGACAATTTACTTGCAACAAGCAAAAGGAATCTATGCGAAAGGGGGGAAAAAAAGGAAGCAAGCTTCAAAGAAGCAAAGAAGCCTGCATGGGTTAGAGTAGGCATTAATGATGCATTCATGATCATTATTGCCTCACAAAGAAAGGTACATGTGGTAGTCTTTTTATTTTGGTCCTTTGTGGAGTATATGCTCATTTATCAAGAATTGAGGTAGAAGCATTGAAGAAAAAGTTATATGAGAACTTTGACATGAAGGATAGTGAGAATCAAACCATATTCTTGATATGGGAATTATGAAAGACAAAAGTCTTCTTTCTTTTAAGAAGAGTGGCTACAGGTGAAAACTAGTTCTTTGTTGTGTTGTATGTGCTAGAGACGAACAAGAATTTACTCTCTTTGTAGTAATCATAGATTGTGATCTTGAAATCATCGTTAAAAATCAAAAGAAAAAAAAAACACAATGGGCAAAGGGGTGAGGTCTTGAGTGCACTTATAATTACCATAGAAAGAGGTGCAACAAATCTTTGGTGTAATGGAAATGGCCTATGACTTTGAGAGTAGTGGAATTAGGGAAATTAGAGAAAGCATTTTTGTGATATTACTTTGTGAGCGTAGAGGGTGAACTTAATTGATGGTAGCAACATAAACATGGTACTTAATTAACTTGGCATGAACAATACTTTTGCAAAAGAGAGAGTTTAGAGAACTTGACAACATTTGAGGACCGGATTTATGTAGAGCTGGTCCCCCCTCCAATAGGCATTCGTATTATAGATTCTCCCATCAAGAGAGACTTGGTACAATACAATCTTTGTGTTCCTTGTGACCTAGGTGATGCAATGAATATGGAAAGCTTCATGCATCATGAGCATAGCATAAAATTTGAGGAAAGCATTAACTATCCCAAGCCTCAGTCCCAAGGCCTCAAAGGTGGAGAGAGCTAGTGAGGAATGAGGGTAGGGAAGAGGAAGAAGAAACATTGCATAGGAGAAATAATTAGTTCCTCACTTATCATCACTCTTCTTGCTAGCATACATAATAGCAAATAATAAAGATGGAGAAGATGGCAAGCTTAAGCATTGAAGCATAGCTCTTGGTTGGATTTGCATTCCATAGCCAAGAGTGTTGGTGTAGGCTCTCAGCTTCTCTACCAGCTTGGAGAAGGAGATGTAGCTCTTGTTCTTTGCACTTCACACAATGAGAGTGTGTGTTAGTGTGTGTGGGTGATTATAGCCCCCAAGCTAGCCCCCTTCTTGATTTGGTCGATCCCCCCTTGTAGCTCAAGCTTGAGCTCATTGGACCCCTACAAGACCGGCCAATCACATGCAGGATGCATTACAAGCAACAAGGGTAGTCTTGGGACAAGTGTCCCCCTTTCCCCTTTGAGAGAAAGGACTTGATAGATGCAAAAAAAACTAATTAAATCTACTAAATTATTATTGGATCCCTTGGGAGGTTAACCAATAGGCTTTAGGCACACCATGAGGGCAACATGAGGAGGAACTTGACAAGTGTCCTATATGCTTTCTTTGTACCAAACTTTCCTTGCGTGAGGGTGTGTGTGTTCTCTCTCATCCCCCTAGCTTTAGGGATCACCCCCTCTCTTGTAGGGATTGGATTTGACTTTTTTAACACCTTAACCCCAAGCACCTTAGTCAGTGAGCATGACAAAGCACCTCAAGCTTGGGTGTGTTCCCACAGGCACCTCAAGATCCCTAGTCGGCAAGCACGACAAGCACCTCAAGAATCTTAGTTAGCAAGCACGACAATCACCTCAAGTACCTTAGTCATCAAGTACAACAAGCACCTCAAGCACCTTAGTCATCAAGCACGACAAGCACCTCAAGCTTGTGCCGAGTTCCCACCTCAAGCTCAACCCTAGATTACCTAAGGTCAAAGGACTTTTTAACACTAACCTTTGGAGGTCTTCAATGAAGCTAATTCTAAGGTCTTTAAGCTCCATTGGCTAGCCTTGTTCTTTGAAAGACCATCTCTCATTTGGGCCCATTTACCATTGGCCATGTGTTGAGATAGATATGTAAGCACTTGTCCATATTCTTGCTACAAACGGATGCTTGGCTGTCCCGCAAAATACCGAAAACAATATAGTACAAACCATAAAACGGACTAATCTCCATACCTGGAGAATCCACGAGCACATAATCGATGATATACACGAACAAAGAGAGATAGAGAGCGGGAGAGAGTGAAAGAACGCGTGTAGGCGCACCTCCTAGAGCGGAGTGCTACGCCGGCACGGCGAGAGAGAAGAGAGGAGAGGAGAGAACAAGACACAAGCACTGGGTACAATCTCCCCCCGTGCAAGAGTGAGCCTTTCCCTCTTGCACGTATTTAATTTATAGATTTCTTGAATGCTCAAAGTGAGTACAAACTGGCCGGTCGGACATAATTGGCCAAAGCTCATAAAGAGCACTTGAATAACCAAATATACATAAAATGTAATATCCTTCTACATAATCCATTATCTGATGATGCTTTTGCCACCTGTCAGCTGCAATACATAATAAAATATCAATTCTATAACATACCTCTCCGTTGGAAAGCAATTGTCCTCAGTTGCGAAGATAAAAATCTGCAAACAATACTTGTCAAAAACAATGATTAGAAATCTGTATCAAATAGTATTTTTTTTTAATTTTTATTTTTAATAATATAAAATGTAGACAATATTTGCTTATGCCTGCCGTCATCCACATACTACCTATTCTAGTGTCCCATACCACTAGAATAAGCAATATATGTCATACCCTGATGAATCAGGATATCATGGGTCACACTCATCATCAATCTCATAATGTCAAGTCTCATCACATAAACACTGTCGTAATAATCACCAGATACCAAATTGAATCCAATTCCAATTCCACAATATAAGTCCAAATCCAAATCACTTTTAGTATGTATCCGTATAACAAAATCATACCAGTTACAGTGGTAGCCAGCCACTGCAGCATGATTTTGTGATCGGTGTTGCCTCATCCGGCGAGTCTACACCAATAAAACGTGCTGCCTAAATCAGCAAATTTGCATTTCGTATAAGTTTAAAAATCATGAATCTGCAATTTATCAATGTGATGCCTAAATCGGCGGATCTGCACCAAGATGAGTATCTACACACTGCCTAAATCGGCGAATCTGTGTGTCCATGACCAATGGACTAGGCTAGGCATAAAAATATAATAGTTATGACATGTATGAGATCAATTTGAGCATGTTTGAGTAGGAGGGTACTTACAAATTGTTGTTCATGAATCCAAATTATCTTACTTGATGTGAGTAGCTATAGAGCTTAATGACAAATCATGTCAACCAAAATTTCATTCAATGTAAGTAGGAGCCAAGATGTGAGAAGTGTTTGATTTCATAGTGTATAGAACAATTCACACAAACAAAATATGAACAGAGTGGTGATGTATTCGATGGACATACCTGGAGGGTATGTTGCAGCTGAAAACGCATGTACCTATTTGTGCATGTAGAGAGAGCTGCGTTGTCTTTATGAATGGAATTAGTAAACACATCAAGGCATACTGTGACACAATCTTGTATGAGAGAATCAATATACTCAACCAAGTAGTAATGTATAGATTAGTTTAGATATTTGATCGATAACAAGCAAGGAAGGTATCATAGAATCTAATAGAACATGGCTAGTATATTATCATTCGAGATTCTTAAAATAAATTTTCAAAATATAACAATGAGATGACGTATATGTTTGCCTCATATTATGGTCTACAACGGTTGGTGTGAATCTTAGATGATAAAAATGTTAGAAAAATGAAGACCATTATCAAAATCATTTGGTTAAGTTTAGTCAAGACAGAGACTGGTATTTTTTGTGAAGTTGTGGTAAACCTAAGAAAGATAATGGTGTTGTCCATTGCTACTGTAATGAACAACCAGCAAAAGATAACAATGAGCCATTTGAAGAGGACAAAATCAAGAAATGTTAACAGTTTTATAAGTGCAATAAATTGTAAGCCCTATAAATGAGTTTATGACAATTGACAACCTCGGTAGATGGAAGGAGGCACAAAAAGATCATGCTGCATACTCATTTGGGGGGGGGGGGGGGGGGGGGGGGGGGGGGGGGGGGGGGGGGGAGGGAAATCATGGAAATTGTGCCATAAGAAGTCAAAAATCATAAGTAAAATGACTATGTAAAAGATCAATAAGAGCCTAATACTAGCTATCGAAGAGAGTGGTTGAATTATTTGTTTTTATCAATACACATTAATATTGCCTAATTTAGAATTCTAAGGTCAATTGGGCATCTTAGATGCTATTCAACATTACAATGGCGAGCGTGAGGGGATAAAATGGTTTGATACATTCTAGTATCGTGCGGTGTGGGTAAGACCAATCCTCTAGAGGGTTTTGTAGCTTCATGGAGACCTTGAGACCGGGAAATATTGAGGGTCATGAGAAGATGAGGAATTGCAAAGCCATGTGAAACATTGCTCGATTGTAGAGGCCCTTCTACACCGCGACAGTTTGATAATTGAAATATGCATGGGATCATTGGTACCAATGAGCTCCGATCGTATCCATGAGTTGAACCGATGATGCCCGATGGTGTAGTGGAACTTGCTACCGTGAGGAGAGATATGAGAGCAGGCTGATACAAACTCCTTGTGGATCTAATCCAAAGTCTAGGTACTAAAATAAAATGAAGTAAGGGGGGTGTCAAAGAGTGGTGTGCACTTTGTATGCTACCAAAGCTTGAAAAGGGTTACATGGCAGAAGATGGGTTGGAACCACTGGTGGTTCAACTTATTAAAGGGGGAAATGGAAGTTATATATATATATATATATATATATATATATAGAAGTCGCCTGCAATGATGGCGAGGGTATCGCGCACGTGGAGCCGCCGTCATGCAAAAGGAAACCAACGCCGGAGGAAGGGGGAGCAGAAGCGGGGATCTGCAAGAGCGCAAGGGAGCTTCGATTAGAAGGGGCCGTTGGTGGCGAGCAGCTCAACAGGAGGCCATCCAAGGGCTGGGGTTGCGCTTGTTATCAGAGAAAGGGTCGATCTCCTTCTGTGGTAGGTTGAATCCGCAAAGTTTGCAGTTTGGACACGGCGAAAATCTGTAAAATTGGAGTTGAGAGAATCCTGGATGTGTGCGGGCGTGTAGCTCGATTTGAGTGTTCCAACAAGACCTGTGTGCCTTTGCTTTCAGGGCTAGGTTGGCGGTATACAAGGTGTGCTGGCGAGGGGGATTCTACGATGCTGACATCCAGGGGGCCTTTCAGGAGAGGAGGGCCGAAAGTGGCATGCAGGGCTGTAATTGGTTGCAGGATAGAATTAAACTCTGCTGATGCAAGTGCTCCATACCTCGGACGTAGCAAAGCACCAAACACCAGTGAGTGCTCCTGATGCGACAGAAGTATTGATGTCGAGTTGATGGTCGTGGAGTGCATGCAGCCAACGGACACAACCAAAGGCAGGCATGCATCAACTACCTAAGTTGGTCTAAGGCGAGAGTGAGAGAGAATTGGACTACGCCTGTACTGTGTGTAAGAGGGACGGTTGCTGCTAAGTAACTAACTAGAGCCGCATGCTGCATGGCAACTAGCCAAGGAGAAGGGGAGAGAGAGAGAGAGAGTTGGACTCTGTTTGGCGGCTAAGAAGCGCGACGTCAGACTGAGAGAGAGAGAAGGTGAATGGTCGGCAATGAGAAGAGTTCCTGGCGGTTGTAGTGAGAGAGAGTTGCAGTTCGAGGAGTTGCATGGCATGAGAGTCAGCAGCACCAGTCGGGGGAGTTGGTGGGGTTGAAGATGTCAGTGGAATTGCTGGGTGGGTGGTCTACCACCAAATGAGAGAGAGAGAGAGAGAGAGAGAGAGAGAGAGAGAGAGAGAGAGAGAGAGAGAGAGAGAGAGTGGTTCAACTGCTTCTGAGTGCTGGGTAATCAGAGCCGCCCCTTTTTTTTGTGTGGTGTGTATGGCCCATGATAGGTAGCTGGTAGGGAGTGAGCGCACGCCGTAGAGAGAAAACTGGCTATCCACAATTTTCTAACGGCTGCATGGGAGATTGAGAGAAAAGGTACGTCACAACAGCCACTACAGATGTTGAGAAGGAGAGAGAGAGGGTGTGGTTGGTGGTTAAAGGGGGGGGGGGGTCGCGAGGGAGAGAGAGAGAGAGTTTGTTGGAGTGCGTCACAGCATGGGGTGGCGGCTGAAAAAGAGAGAACGAGTTATGGCAGTGGCGACTACAGTCGAGAGAGAGAGAGAGAGAGAGAGAGAGAGAGAGAGAGAGAGAGAGAGAGAGAGAGAGAGAGAGAGAGAGAGAGAGAGAGAGAGAGAGAGAGAGAGAGAGAGAGAGAGAGAGAGAGAGAGAGAGAGAGAGAGAAATGGGTGGACGAGGGTTCGGGAAGGGTGTGATGCTCCCCACCAAATCTCATGCACTAAGGGTGGCTGTGATAAGGTATACAGAGCCAGCCGACCTCTTGTGTGTTATACTACGCACGTGACAGCAGCTTGTCGCCGCTGATGCCTCCCATCTATGCCAGGCACTGTTGGCTCCCTTCATTGCACCTGGGAATTGCCTGCACATGCCGTCCACTAAAGCTCAACCCCCTATATGAGCTCTGTGATCTATGAATTGTGCCATTTTTTTTTATTATATATATATTTTTAACATATATTAACTCTCTATGCATGGAACATATTCTTGGGATCTTGTGAAATCCCCGCTAGAGTTTTGATCTCTACAGGCTACCAACCATATTAAAAACTCTCTATCCTACTCTCCGAAACTTCTTACCTACGGCGAAAAAACAAAATCCAAACAGAATGGTTGATTCTTCTTCTTGTCTACTACTACTGCTTCTTCTTCATCGTCGTCGTGTATTAAACACATCTCCGATCAAATGAAGAATTTCTCTTAATCAACTATGCACACTAGCTATGTCAATATTATTAGTAGTATTATTAAGAGTTCTAAACCCTATGTTGACAATGTTCAAGCTTTTCTTAGTATATAAAATTAATGAAAAATTAATGTACGATTAAGTTCTTCATAGATTTTGCCACAACATAGAGAGACAAAACGATAAAATTAAATGAAAGGGAAAAGAATTGTGTAGCTGTACTTATCTCTGGTGCAGGATAAAAAGATCTAAATTTTCCTGGATGTCAAGTTGTAGGTCTCTCTGATTGTTTATTACCAAGAGCGTAGCCTTGTGCTCTGATACCACTGCTACAAATGGATGCGTGGCTGCCCTGCAAAATACCGAAAACAATATAGTACAAACCATAAAACGGACTAATCTCCATACCTGGAGAATCCACGAGCACATAATCGATGATATACACGAACAAAGAGAGATAGAGAGCGGGAGAGAGTGAAAGAACGTGTGTAGGCGCACCTCCTAGAGCGGAGTGCTACGCCGGCACGGTGAGAGAGAAGAGAGGAGAGGAGAGAACAAGACACAAGCACTGGGTACAATCTCCCCCCGTGCAAGAGTGAGCCTTTCCCTCTTGCACGTATTTAATTTATAGATTTCTTGAATGCTCAAAGTGAGTACAAACTGGCCGGTCGGACATAATTGGCCAAAGCTCATAAAGAGCACTTGAATAACCAAATATACATAAAATGTAATATCCTTCTGCATAATCCATTATCTGATGATGCTTTTGCCACCTGTCAGCTGCAATAGATAATAAAATATCAATTCTATAACAATTCTAACCGTTGTTCCCGTTTATTCTCCCATATTAAATGGTCAGTTTAATATGAGAAAATCATTTGGGTTGGTAAGATATTAGATTTTTATGACATTTGACATGAGAGATTTGATCATCTTGGTATTACATTGTTAAAAGAGATGCAATAGTATAGGATGGTTGCACGTATGTCTACAATTTGAAATATGCATGAAGCATGAGGCACTTTGTATAATGGGAAAGCGACAAAAAAAGGCATTGAAGAGAGTAACAGTAGAGAAGACATGTTGTGATTGCACTTTAGTAGAGATGGCACATTGTATGCTCAAAGCCAGCAAGATACAAAAGTCTTCCATCTCATTTAATGAAGACATAACTCACCATGTGCTAGATCAAATTTAGATAAAAATTGAGCAGGATGAGCCATAGGAAAATTCACTACCAAAGTGGGCTCGATGACTACAATCCTTGTGTTACTCTCAAGGTAGCAATATATTATTTATGAAGGTTAGGGAAAATAGAGGAGCAAAAAAGTGCCTCTAAACACATAATCAATATGGCTCTAATGGGCTGAGATCATGGGATCTATAAAGGAACCAACATCTTTGGAGGAGTCAGTAGACTAGCCAACAAAAGAGAAGGTAATCGACACAAGGTGAATTTGAAAAGATCAGTACAAGGCTAATGGGTTATTGCAAAAGTACAAAGCAAGGTTAGTAGAATATTAAGGTTTTCACAAATTGAAGGTTTTGATGTTGGTGCTCACATGACCACTATTTTCATAGTACTTGCAATGGTTGCTACTAAGCATGGCTCAAATAGATGTGAAATCATGTTTTGTGAATGAAGATCTCAAGGAGGAGGTTATATGTAGCTCAGTTGTTAGGGCTTGAGTTTTCTCATTTAGAAAATATGTCTTGTAAATTGACAAGGCTTCGTATGGCCATAAATAGGCAACAAGAGCATGGTATGAAAGAATATATCATTTTTTTCAAAAAGCTCAAACTTAGAAGAAGTGCTTCTAATGCAATTTTTTATGTTCTAAGGAAGAATGATATCTATATCATTGTTATCTTGTATGTAAGTGACTTGTTTCTTACGGAAGATCATAAAATTTCATTGGTTAGACTTCCAAAGTTTATGTTCAGTGTTTGAGATGATAGACTTGGGGCTTCTACATTATTTATTGGGAATTGTGTTAGGTAAACATGGGGAGATGGAGAGGAGGAGACCATGAGCAAGAGAAGAGAAGGAGAGAGTTGACACAGATCCTTACAAAAGCTAAAAACCTCTATATAACAAACATTACAATACCCCATATTTTGTCAATTTCTTACTTAAGGGAGGGAATATATTGTGCAAGAAAGATAGCAAGCAAGTGGAAAATTGTAGGATCTCGAGTTTCGACAACTGCCACAAGAGATATCTTGTGGACTTCTTCTCTCTCAAAAAAAAAAGGCATATATTGCACAAATAAAAATCAAAGAGTTTTCTCCCCTCTGATATTCTCTTTGGCATGTAAAGGAAATTCATGTAATTCTTTTGCACATAAGGGTTCAAACATTGTATGTGTCTTTGATACGGGTTTAGTGGCCCTTTCTTTTGTCACTTTTTAAGTTAAATCCTTGTTAGATAAGTCTAAAACCTCACAAGCACTGGAGCCAAATGTGCTCACCCAATGTAGGACTCTCTTTACGCCTACCCACAGACAATGCTACCTATACCACACTTGTGCAATAGTAAATGACATAAGTGCCAAGAGAACCAATCACACTTAGCTAGGCTATATGATCCAGGTGTACCGAGGAAGGTTAGAATGATGATTTTGAGGCATGGTTTGAGGGAGGGTGTTAAGACATCAAATTTGACACTATGATCAATATCCTATGCTTGCTAGCCCTAGTCTATGGAAAAGTCCCCTAAGCATACATATTCACATGGAATCATGGCTTAGGTCATCATCTATATGCATCACCAATGTAGGATTCTCTTTACGCCTACCCACAGGCAGTGCTACCTATACCACACTTGTGCAATAGTAAATGACATAAGTGCCTAGAGAACCAATCACACTTAGCTAGGCTATATGGTCCGGGTTTACTCAGGAAGGTTAGAATGACGATTTTGAGGCATGGTTTGAGGGAGGGTGTTGAGACATCAAACTCAACACTATGGTCAATATACTAGGCTTGCTAGCTCTAGTCTATGGGAAAGTCCCCTAAGCATACATATTCACATGGCATCATGGCTTAGGTCATCATCTATATGCATCATTGCTTAGATAGTAGCTCTTGTGTATATATACTCTCACTTTCATAATGAAATGATCAAATGTTCTTTGCTCATTCTTCTCTCTTGTCGATCCTCATCTCAACTATATAGAGGTCACTGGTGAAGGTTGCATGTGTTTGGACATCAAATTTATGCAAAAGTCACTTCTTGGTGCAAAAATGGGACAACTACTTGTATTACTTGGAATTTATCAAAAGTACAACCAAGTTTAAGTTTGGTAAAAGCTGTGGAAAAACTAGGTGAAAAAATTGGGCAAAAATAAATAATTGTGATAATTAACTTTTGGCCAAATTTTGACTTTTTTTGTATCAACTTTGACATACTATGTTCATACAAATCATAAATAGTGTTCTTTTCAAGTTTGATCAGGTTTGGAACACAAAATCAAGTATGAACATAGAAATCGGGATTGAAGTGCCTAATATGGAGAAACTTTACATTTTGACACCTCAAAAGTGTTCCAAATTGAACTCACATTTTCTAGGGGATAACTCAACATTGGAAACAAGTGTGTAGGGTTGGAGCTCTCATTGTAAGAAAAGTACACAATTGAAAGTATTAACATTTCTTCATAGCAGGCACTCCTCACGTGATAGTTGTGTTGCCATAACAGTGTACATCATGTGGGTTAAGTTGGAGCCAAAACAAAGAAAAACTTATAAGCAAAACAAACTCTTGGGACCTTGTAGAGAAGATTGCAAACTTTTTAAAAAAACCCTATTTTTCTTGAAAATCATATAGCACGCACAAACTTGTTTTGTAAAGTAAGTATAGATTTAAATTGCAATTGTTTGGAAGGAAAATTCCTTCAATTTTACATAAGAGAATTCAATACTGCTAAAAGAGATTTTAGTTTTGTAGATTTGGTGTAGTTGGAGTTACCACTAAAGCAATAAGAAGTGGACAATCATATTGGAAGGTTAAGAGTCTTAGCGTGAACATTATAAACTTGTCATTCTCATATCTTTATGAACCTTAGATATGGACGAGTGTTAGAAAAATGGGGCTCTATAAGAGATTTAGAGACTAGATCTTCTAGCAAAGGGAGTGCTAATCAAGGAGATTGACCATTGTTGAAGAAGTCATGAATACCTTCTTAGACATGAGATCAAAAATGGCTTCCATGTCATCTCAGTCTCAGTCTTGTGTAGGGACCACCATGAGATTTAAATAGACTTTGACTCATCATATGCAGAATGGGCATGGGGTTGAAATCTACCTAGACCCTAATGAAGAATATGTGGTAATAATTGATAACTATGACATAATGTTTGAGAAAGAAGTCAAAATAAATAGACAAGGGAACTCATACATGGATCAAAAGGGGACTAAATATGTGAAGATAGAAAATTCTAACAACGTGGATATTTGAGGAAGAAGTCAAAACAAGCAAACAGAGGAGGTGTCCAAGGATCCACAAGGGACTAAGTACATGAAGATAGAAAATCCTAACAACATGGATATTGAGGACTAAGTAAAAATATCACAAGCTTCTATAGATGATATACTTTTAGCAACCTCCTCCTCTAGGACTTGATGGGTATGTCTTGGAAAATTCACGAATGTGGAGACTCAAGACAAACAATGAGATCATAGGGGTGTACTATTGGGAGAAGGGTCCAAATTCCACAACTTTTATAGATTAGTAATTCTAAACCCAATACATTCTAGGAGAGCAAGATTATCTATATCTTTGGGCAAGAGGAGCCTTCCATATTTCCACATTACAAGCTCCAAGATAAGTATAATAACAACGTCCATATGATGCCTGATCTAGACATTGAACAATCTATGTACAAAGGATACTCAGTTAGAGATTGGATGCCAAACAAGAAAAATGTGGATCTACAGCAAACTCCATAGTGATTCAAGTGTATGAACATTTCAAATGGATTTACACCCAAAAAAAAAAAAACAAATGAGATCAAGAATTTTATTCCAAATAATTTGATAAATGTGGGAACTAACAATCAAAACAAACAAGGTGACTATCAAACCAATAGGGGCTCAAGGGAGTCCAAACTTAATGATACATTGTTCCAAGACTTGCAAACAAGAAATTTAGTCCCTACAAGAGTTGGAGTGGACCATTCAAGGAGAGCTAGATCAATTAATTAGATATGAATGAAGAAGTATAATGGAAATGGAGATCCATATGATCATTTCGATAGCTTTAATCGAGTATGACTTTGACTCTCAAAAAGGGTGGGTTTTGGAACGACTTTAGAAGGGAAGGCTTTAACTTGACTTTTGACTTTGGGCATAGGGAATATCACAAAAATTCACACTCCCACAAGAATGTTAGTAGTATCTTTCTCAAAGATTGGAATTTAGCATAACATGATACCATGCCTCTACTTTCACTCTCACATGACCTCTCACACCCGAGCACTAGCAAGGTCCTAGTGAGGGGGGGGGGGGGGGGGGGGGGGGGAGAAGAGACATATTTCTATTGGCCTACCATGAAAGTGGACATACAAGAGTATGTTTCAAAATGCGTAGTATGCCAAAATACCAAGTATGATAGAAGGAAGCATCCTGGATTACTCCATCCATTGCCTATCCCAAATTCACCATGGGAGAGTATATCCATGGATTTCATCTTTGGATTGCCCAAGTCTATCCATGGGGATATGAGAATATGGATAATAGCTGACAGGTTTAGCAAGCAAGCACACTTTATTCCTGTCAAAAAGACTATTAAGCACACCAAATGGAAACTCTCTTTATATCTCAGATTTTCAAACACCATGGATTATCAACATCCATCGTGTCAGATAGAGATCCTAGAATGATCAGTAATGTCTGGAAAGGTCTCTTTGAAAATCTAGGAACAAGATTGAATTTCTCTTCGGGCCTACCATCCACAAACGAATGGCCAAAGTGAGATAGCCAATCTTACGATACCCGATCTACTCAAGACTTATGTCACCGAAGTAGATCAACGCTCACAATGGGAAAAGTACTTACCTCTTGTAGAGTATGCCTACAATAATATTGTACATACTTCTACGAGAAAAGCACCTTTTCAGATCATTGAGGGAAGACCTAAAAGTCCCTTGCTGCTCAAAGTACATGGGAAGATCTTCGCTACCGACGATGAGTGTAGTTGTGACCAACAAGAATCTTTTCAAAATATTAAGGAGGCTATATCCATCTCTCAACAAAGGCAAAAAGCTGCCACTGACAAGCACAGAAGGGCCTTAACATTCAAAGAAAATGATTGGGTCTTGCTTAAGTTTTTTAAGTCTCGATTGAGGCAAACCACAGGCAAAAATCCTACAGGCCATCAAAAGTATTATGCTAAGCTAGCAAAAAGATACTTTGGTCCTTTCAAAATTTTGAAGCCTATCAATGAGATGGCCTACCAACTCAAGTTGCCCAACCAATGATTTTCATGTGAGCCTACCCAAGCCCTACAAAGGAGAGCCACTAAGTGAACCAATTATTGAAGACCCTCCCGAAGTTGAAGACCAAGAAGAGGTGCTACAACCCGAAGCTATCCTTCGGCATGAAGACAAGGTATTACGACATGGTAAGATTATCTGAAGGTATCTTATTAAGTTCAAAAACTATCCTTTTGAAGATGCTAAATGGATGCAAGGAATACAAATTAAGGATAGTATGAACCTTGTCAATGCTTACAATGCTACATTAGAGTAAGCAAATGTACAAATTTCTTTTAAATGACCCATGTTTTTGTCTTATAAGACGAGTTCTCTTGTTAATTTTTCACAAATTTAAATAGTATGCATGCTTAGAATCATGTTTGTGATGACGGCGTCTCTCAAACGCCAAGTAGAATTTGTCACTCTACTTTGGGAGAATGAAATGGACTAAAAAACATACATGCTTGTTGGAATAAGGGTTGTAGGGAAATGCACACAGCTTGGAGAAGACGAAGGAAGCTCAAGGCACATAATAGAGAGTATATTTCTTAGTGTGCAATGAAAGATAGATAGCCCTAGAGTGATGGGCGTATATACAATGCACGGGGGAAAAAACCTCCTAAAGAGGGAAAAAATGCCCCGGCGTTCCTAGTGTGTTCACACACGTCACTACCACATGTATGGTAACAAATTCCCCCTGGAGTGATGCGGTGAGCGAGAGCTGGCACATGAGTAAAGGGAAGTGCCATGCCCTGAGGACACGATCAGTCCACAAAGGGGAGTAAGACCAAAGCTTTGCGGAAAGCTTTGAGCTTCTCACGAGACAATTCCTTTGTGAAACGATCTGCAAGGTTGTCCTGTGTTGGCACATAAGCCAAGCTGATCTCTCCTGGTGAGAGCCTCTCCCTGACATAGTGGTAATGCACCTCAATGTGCTGTGTGTGAGCATGAAAAACTCGGTTTCTCGCAACTGCCAATTCGCTCTGACTGTCAGTGTAGATAGTGTTGGCAGTGTTCTGTCCAACACCCAAATCAGCCATAAGGCGTCTGATCCATACACACTCAACCGTAGCTGTGAAGACTGCCTTGTACTCAGCCTCACAACTTGAAGTGGCCACAGTAGGTTGCTTCTTGCTCAACCATGATATACATGAACTGCCAAGCATGAAACAAATACCACTTGTGGACACTCGCGTGTCAAAACAACCAGCCCAATCTGAGTCCGAAAAAGCATGGAATTCTGGCGGCAATGATCCCCCCTTGGGATAAAACAAGCCAAGATGTAAAGTTCCATTAAGGTAGCAAAAAATCCTCTTGACAGCCTGCCAATGCTTAGACCCTGGGCTATGCATAAATCTGCTGATCTATGAGATTGCAAACTGAATATCCGGCCTCATGTTGCATACATAAATGAGGCACCCAACAACATTTTGGTAAAGAGTGACATGAGCAGGATGACTCCATTTCAAACTTGTTTCCATGGGAGTGGCAATAGGTTTGCAATCCTCAAGTCCAAACTTACATAGCAATGTCTCTATGTAAATTTTTGGACACAAGGCAATACCACCATCACACTGCTTAAACTGTATACCCAAGTAATGATGCAACACCCCCAATCTTTCATCTGGAAAGTAGCATTCAAATCAACCTTAAAATCAGCAATATGTCTCTCATTTGGTTCAGTGATCAGCAAATCATCTACATAAAGAACCACAATCAGAAGTACATCACCCCACACTTTACATACAATTTTCTTTCTATTGGACTGTTACGAAAGCCTCGTTTGACCAAATGAGTGTCAGCTTTCTCATACCAAGAACGAGGAGATTGCTTCAACCCATACAAAGCCTTGTTACATTTGTGCAATTTTTCCTCTTGTTCTTGACAAAACCGCGAGGCTGCGTTACATAAACTTCCTCAAATATGTCACCATTCAAGAAAGCGATAACAATGTCTGATTGATGTACATCCAAACCAAAATGAGCTGCCAATGCACATAGAAAACACACAGTAGTCGTATGACAAGTGGGAGCAAAAGTCTCTTCATAATCTATGCCTTTTTGCCGTGCATAACCCTTTGCAACAAGTCGAGCCTTATGGCGATCGATCTTATTATCCGGCTTGCGTTTCAACTTGTGAATCCACTTCGTACCAATGGCCTTTTTGCCAAGAGGCAAATCACATAAAGTCCATGTGTCATTTTCTATAAGTGCATCATATTCTGATTGCATGGCAGCCATCCAATTTTTTGAATTATGTGCTTCATCAAAAGACAGAGGTTCCTCAACATCATGTAAGCTAGACACAGCCAAAGCATAAAAATCTGATGCATAAGATGCATGGCAAGAGCATGTACAAGTATGACTAGACAAAGGTGCATCCAATTTACTGTCACGCAATGTATGCACCAGCCATTTTGGCATACCTCTAGCCTGCTCATTTTCAGCCCTTTCCTCATCAAGTACATCATGTACATTTGCATCAGTAATAGGCTGATCTGGAACATTTTCAGAAACCCCCATAGGCTGTACATTTGCCTCATTGGAATCTACATTCGAACATCCACCACTGAAAAGAGGCAACAAAGTATCATAAATGTCTTGTGAGCTTATGTTATTGTCTCTAGTACATGACAGCAAGGGCTGAACATAATCTTCCACAAACACTACATCTCGTGAAACCAGAATACGCTTTGTTTGTAGATAATACAACCTGTAACCTTTGCTTTCAGCACTATAACCAACAAAAATACATTTGACACCCTTATCATCCAATTTTTTGTGCTTGGTTTGTGGCACCAAAGCATATGCCAAACAACCAAAAACACACATGTGCTCAATAGAAATCTTTCTATCATGCCATGCTTCATATAGAGTAATAGACTGCAAAGCTTTCGTAGGACACCCGTTTAGTACATAAGTGGCACACGTGATAGACTCAAGCCAGAAAGAATGCGTCAAAGCTTGATTTTTTACCATACATCGTGCCATTTCCATAAGTGACCTGTTTTTCCTCTCAGCAACACCATTTTGCTGAGGTGTATAAGGCATTGTACATTGGTGTTTTATCCCACGACTAGCCAAAAATGCAGTAAATTCATGAGACATATACTCACCCCCTCGATCGGAACGAAGGGTGCCCATAGTACATTTTGAGACATTTTCAGCCATAGCCAGAAATTTTTTGAAGCACATAAAAACTTCGGACTTCGCTTTAAGAGGAAATACCCATGCATGCTTGGAGTGATCATCAATGAAAGTCACAAAGTAAAGGTAATTTCCCAAGGACGGAGTTTGCATGGGCCCACAAACGTCACTATGCACAATCTGGAACCTGCATGTGACCCTAACTGAACCATCCTTTGGAAACTTAGAATGCTGCATTTTACCCAAATTACAGCCTTCATAAACATGTTTGACATGTGCTTCAAGAGGCGGCAAAGAAGCAACCATATTAGATTTTTGCAAACGCAGCAAATTGGCAAAATTCAGATGACGAAAACGTGCATGCCAAAGTTTTGCATCTGAAATAGCCCTTAAATCTGCAATTGCATTTGCAAAATTTTGTCCATACTTGTCATACAAAGTGAGCTTATACATTCCACGACACAAAAGCCTAGATGCAACGATTTCATCACCAAAACTAAGATCCTGAACTGTACATCTGTCATCCACAAATTTGACTACAACTCCAAGTCTATCAAGTGCAGATACAGACAAAAGATTCTTCTTGATCCCAGGTACATAAAGTGCATCAACAAGTGTGAAAGAATTTCCATTAGCAGCAGTAAGCACAATCTTTCCAACTCCCTGAACCGGATAAGAGGTATTGTTGGCACAAGTGACCGAATTCCCATGGGGGACAGACTCGAGAGAGGTGAACAATTCACGATGTGAGGTAATGTGCTTTGTAGCACCACTGTGGAAATACCACAAACGTGAATATGCAGCAACTGACATGCATGCATCATGGACAACAAGATTGTAAGTGCACTCTACACTAAAAGCCCATTCTGTATCAACATCAGTATTACAGTCTCCTTTTACAGAAGACTCAATAATGGCTGCATTTGTAGTGGAACCAGCATTTGCAGTGGAACCACCCTCTTTCTTCCTAGCCTTTTTTGCCTTCAACTTAGGACACTTCTTGATCAAGTGATCATTAGCTTTACAATAATGGCAGCACATCTTCTTTTGGCCGTTATCACCAGAATTGCTAGACGAAGTGCTGTGAGCAGAAGCATTGGGAACAGAAGTTTTGCCACTCACAGCAGAACCATAAGAAGTGGCTGCATTGTTGTTTACCACCCTTTCTTTGAGAAGCAATAAAAGCATGTTCAACTGCACGCTATCTAGTCCTATTTTTTTGGAAAGTGACTCTTGCATCAAACTTGACAACTTCAGGGTTTCCTTGGGTCATAAGTCTCCAAGTACTAGCAAAAGTTTGGTAAGAATCTGGTAAGGCATCAAGAACAGTCTGTACAAGGGAACTGTCTGAAATGACTTCACCTGCAAAAATAAGTTACTCATTGATATCATTGACACCAACAAGGAAAGTGTCCATATCATCTTCCTCATGCATAATCTTCGATTCCATATCTTTACGCAGCAAAGCAATTTTAGCCTCATTGCGACTTGCATAAAGACTAGCCAAAATATCCCAAGCTTGTTTTGCAGATTTTGTTGAACGAATGTGAGGAACAATGGTGCACTTCACAGACAACGCAATCAATGCATGAGCCTACACATCCTTTAAATCCCAACAAAATTGTTTTGATGTAGGCAAAACAACTCTAATAGCAGCAATTCTTACAGCAAGACCTGCATCCTCAACATCGTCTGCATCCTCAGAACTAGGACGTACATCAATGTCCTGCACAATATTCCAGACGACCTTTGACACAAGAACATGTTGCATCACATAAGCCCACATAGGATAATTGTCCCCATCCAACCTGTCCTCAGCAACAAACATCTTGAACACATCTGTGTTGTTGTCAGCCATGGTAAATGATGCACCTGATGTGAAAACTGCCCCCGTAAAGAGGAGAAATGAAGCAGGAACAACACGTGCTATATAGCACAAACGATAGAAGACTCTAAGGCACCTGTTATGGAGAAAATGGCACTAACAAAAATTCTGCACAAAATGATGAAAGTGCTTGTGCAGACCTGCCTGTAGTGGAAACGGAGGCTGAAATGAACCCGAATTTGAATTGTGAGCAGACTAAGCTCTACGAGCTCTCCCTAAATTTTTATCAACCTGTGAACGCTCGCTAAACCTCACTAAAATCGAAGAAAGTGAGCAGGCGTGTGCCGGAGCAGATGGCGACTAAGCTCACGAGGACCCAACCTGCTCTGATACCAACTCTTGGAATTAGGGTTGCAGAAAAACGTACACAGCTTGGAGAAGACAAAGGATGCTCAAGGCACACAATAGAGAGTGTATCACTTAGTGTGCAATGGAAAGATAGATAGCCCTAGAGTGATGGGCGTATATACAATGCACGGGGGGGGGGGGGGGGGGGGGGGAAACCTCATAAAGAGGGAAAAAATGCCCCAGTGGTCCTAGTGTGTTCACACACATCACTATCACATGTATGGTAACATAAACCCTGAATTGACATAAATATATACATCAAAACATTCCATGCTTAATAAAATATGTATGTCCAAACATATACATTAAACATGTCATGCTTAAAAAAATCGCTCCATGAACCACCATAAGGTACATATAAATTTAAACATACATTGATCACTTTGTTTGGGTTTTTTTAGAGACATGTGAATGTGTGAGAGAGAAAGAGAGAGAGGATTGAAAAATTTCACAATATTATTGTAACTTTAAGGAGAATTGTTTACACTAGAGAGATGAAATTGAAATTTTTTAAAGAAATTTGAAGCATGCTCTAAAGCTTTAAGCATGTTGTGATTTTTTTGTTAAATATGAGAAGTATCTTGAGAATTTTTAAATTTCAAGAGAATTTTGTACATTTTTGTAAAATTACAAGAGAATTTTAGACTTTTTTTTGTCTCTAAAAATACTTTTAAGATCAATGCTACATAATTCAGAAACTTTGGAGAAAATTGTGGTATATTTTATAAAATTGTAATAAAATATGAGAATTATATCGACACTTTTTGACATTGAAAAGAATTTTGGTAATTTTTATAAAGTACAAGTGAAACGTGGTAATTTTTTAGGTTTAATATAATGCCCTAGTAGGTCTCCCCAATCTCAAAAAAATAAAAATTCTTTCAAAACATATTAAGTGCATAAGTGAAGGGTGAGTTTAGGAAATGAAAAGACAAATGAAGGTGGAAAGTCAAAAGACATATGAAGGTGGAAAGTCAAATACCTTTTGTGTCCATATAAAGAGGTGTTTCTCTTCTACGTTATTCTTCCTTTAGCGTTTTGTTTTCTTTCTTGTTGCTGGATCTCGTTGGCCTTTTTGATGTCCAAGCCACCTCTTCATCTCTTTTTTGCTTCTCTTCCACCAAGAAGTCTTGGTCCTGCAAAAAAATTTACGTAAAATCTTCAGAAGGAGGTAAAGTTATCAGGTCCATTAGTAAAGAGGAGACGAAGGAGCAGCATAAGGGAAACATATATATAGCATGGGAGGTTTGATTTTGAAGAGCAGAAGGATGTGTTAAGAAAAGGCTAGACAGGGAATTAAAACCGTAAAGCTTTGGTGTTCGCATTTTCCTTCATGATCTTGACGAAGTTTAGGGCACATGGAGCCTTTTGCAGTCAATTTTTTTGTATTTAGATTCCAAACATGTTAAGTCGTATTTGTTTAAGGTTTTAAAGTGTCTTGTGGTGATTCTATATTTCTTTTCTTCTCTCTCATAGCAAAAGGCCCAGTGCCTAGCAAGTTCCCCCTCTCGAACTGCTTTCTCCCCAACAACGTTCCCATCATCATGATGTTTCATGTACTAATCTTGCTCCCCAACAACGTTCCCATCATCATGATGTTTCATGTACTAATCTTGCTAGCTAATCCTCTAACCTACTAACTCTGGAGATTGCCATGCACCATATGCCGGTCCACACTCCATCGTGCATGGCTCACATCATCTCTCTCCAGGGATTTAATATTTACGTTGGTGCAGCCAAAGTTGGTCGGTGCTACAAAGAGTGCAAAATAGGATTGTACAGGCTCTCAAGGGCTTGCCAAAGTGATGGGGCTGTTGTGAAGATCAAGGGTAGGCAAGAAGCAGTGGTTATGTATGTCTTATGTGGTTTTCAGGGGTAGGTACTATGCTACGATGCCTACTAGATGTGTATGTTCCATTCCCCCTCTCCAACGTGATCATGTGAAATTTCTTGTGTCGTCGTGAGAGAGGGAGTGAGGGGGTCATGTGGGATTGTGCTCTGCGTCATAGTCTGCAACAACAGTAGAGTAGCAGACCACATGGCCCATATATTTATGTGTGTTGGGTGTTGTGGGTTGTGTGGTAGTATTTCGTGTGTTGTAGTGCATGGAAAAAAAATCGCGTAGCTGGCCACCCAATGAGGGTGTGTGTGTTAGTAATTCTCTGTAACGGTGCTTACCACGGGGGCATCACCTCAATTACGCGGGGAAAATGATGTCCTTGTGGTGAGTATTGATGAACCGTATAGGTACTTCGTTGGTAACACGGCAATTAAAGTATCATTACGGTGAGTCAACTTCCCTTCTCCTTGTTATAGGCAATAAATGCACATCTATCGGTAACACAAACATATGATGCTTGTATTTCACAGATTTCTTTAGATTCGAGTGGCAATTGGTAGGTAATGCGGTTGAAAAAGTGTCCCTCACTTTTAAGCATATGTTTATGCATATATGCGGTTGTTCAAGTCGTTTACCTGGCCATATGAATGCCATATAAATTGTATGTGCATTTATTTTTAATGTTTAATTCATTGCTATAAACGTGGAGTATGTACATGAAATACTTGGTCGGTAATGCGGCCGTTGAGAGTATTTCGTGTACAAATTTTCATCATGTCTATCAAATTTTGTAATATTTTTTGTCATTACATATATATAATAGGTATTCCTAAATCAAAGATTCCTCAACAACAACAAAAACGATATGCTAGTCATCCGCCACTCCAACAGTTGTATGCAGTTGACGACTTGTGTGTGTGTGTGTGTGTGTGTGTGTGTGTGTGTGTGTGTGTGTGTGTGTGTGTGTGTGTGTGTGTTGGTAGATTGTAGTGTTAGGAGCTGCAAAGAAGTGTGAGAAATGAGAGAGGGATATGTATCAATTTCCAATGGCCGCCTTGTGATCGGGAGGACCGGTTGCATGGTAAAGCAAAAGGTGTGGGCACCGTCACTTGCAAATGAGAGGGAGAGAGAGTTTTCAATGATGTGTGGATCACTCATCGACGGTTGCTACTGCACCTTGCACGAGTGCCGAATTGGTGGCATCAACTCTAAACCTGGCAGCATGCATGGAGGTTGGCAGAAGAGATTGAATCGTAGATTGTCGAGGCTCACCCCTGCATGGCAGGTTGCCAGTCTCACCTAAAAATAATTTAGTTATGATCATTGTGGAGCTGTGGTTCGGCTGCACATGTGTGGTGTTGTATGACAAAGGGTTTGTGGGCGGTTGCATGAGGGTGAGCGAGAGAAGCTAGTGGTAATTATCCAGAGAGAGAGAGAGAGAGAGAGAGAGAGAGAGAGAGAGAGAGAGAGAGAGAGAGAGAGAGAGAGAGAGAGAGAGAGAGAGAGAGAGAGAGATGAGATGGAGATTGATAGTCGTTTTAATGTGAGCCGCTAAAACGGGTGGCTGGGATAGGTTGGCGGCACCCCTGCATGCTAAAGTGGCGGATGATCATGCTGCTATTGTGTTGCCAGTGGGAACCACTGCGGTGTTGACGACGACAGGTTGCATTGGAGTGCTATCATAGAGGCCTGTATTATGGTGGTGGCGTCCAATGGTGGCCGCCAATGACGACTGGGGGCGGGGGGGTTGAAGACTAAAAGGAGAGGCAATTGACCTGTAGAGTAGGATGGTTGTGTGTGTGGGTGGGTGTGAGAGAGAGATAGAGAGTGAAAAAAAAAATGTTCGATTGTACTCAGTGGGGCCGTGAGCTGAGAAATAGAGAGTGATTGGGTGGGATGTGCATGTCACAAGAGAACCAGGACAGAGAGAGGGAAGATGGTCTCTATGAATGGTGGCGTCGGATGACTTCTAGGACATCAAAATTTCTCAGGTGCTTCTTCTTCTATTTCATCTATCTCGCCCAATATCCCGTTCCTTATTATATATATACATTCTATGAGTTCAATATGTAAGGCATACCTCCTATTCTTCACATTATATTCCATTAGTCGATACACAATAAGAACATGACAGGGTTTTGATAATGCTATCAAGGTCAACAGCTAGCAAAGTGTTATGCATTAGCAAGAAGTGCAATGATATGTGTCTTAATGTTGTCGGAAAGGAAATTAAACTCTCATGATGAATAGATATTTTAAAAAAACAAAGTATACATATGCAGTTGACAGGCACCGTATAATAATAATCATCGATATAAAAAAATAAACAGCAATAAAGTACAGGTAAGAATTGATTATCGTTGTTCGTATTGATGTCCATAATCGTAATTATTGGAAAATAAATTAAAATTGGAGAACGTAGCCCAAGCTCTCATACCACTGCTACAAACGGGAGCGCAGAGGGCCTCCTAAAGCGGAGTGCTACGCCGGTACGACGAGAGAGAAGAGGGAAGAGGAGAGAAGAACAACCCAAGCACTGGGTGCAATCTCCCCCCGTGCAAGAGTGACCATTTCCCTCGTGCACGTATTTCACTTATAGATTTCTTGAATGGTCAAATTGAGTACAAACTGGCCGGTCGGTTATAAATGGCCAAAGCTCATAAAGAGCACTTGAATAATCAAATATACATAAAATGTAATATCCTTCTGCATAATCCATTATTTGCTGATGCTTTTGCCACGTGTCAGCTGCAATAAATGGGTAAATATCAATTCCATAACATTATCTTCTCCTCTCTCTGCATGCATTCCTCACATGTACACTCCGCCAAGACAACCCCCACAGTACAGGGTTCTCTTGAGAAGATCTATGCTTATCATGGTTGGGAGGGAGGTTCAGATGTGTATATGGAGCAGAATGGTGTGTAGAGTGGTGCTCTTTTTTAAGCACGATGGAGGTAGGGTGATGCTCGGAGTGGTGCAAGGGTGATATGAGCTTATTTGTGTGCATGGATGGCTACATGCTTCGGTGCAGTACTATTGGAGATTGTTTGAAAGGGCAGTGGTAATGTGTGTGCTAGTCTCCACCCAGCTGTGCTATCTTATAGCCTCCCCTTATCTTACACATTGTCCGATCCTGCCGGTGGCCTTGCCCGTAGGACCCATGTCCTTACATTACCCCCCCTTTGGAGAATCGTTTTCGTCCTTGAAAATGAATGTAGGAAAATGTTTCTAGACATTCTCCCATGTAGAACCTTCTTCAAGTCTATCTAGCCATTTTACCAACATCTGTCGTCTGACATGATGTCTGGTGCAAAGCTCATGAGAATCCAAAATCTTTTCGGGCTCATGAAGGATGCTTGGTGGTTCGATAAGGTCAACTAACACACCTATGTCAATGACATTATCATTCTCTCCTAGCTGTTTTCGTAAACGGCTAACATGAAAAAACAAGACGAACTCGTGAGTTCTTTGAAAGAGCTAACTTATAGGCCACTTGAACTATACATTTGAGAATGGTAAACGATCCACAATAGCATGGTGAAAAAGTTTAGCAACTTTTCCCGTCTTCAGAATTTTTGAATGCTACGGAACCTTGAGGAAAACCTTGTCTCCTTCTTTGAAAGTAGCAAGACGACGATGCTCATCTGCATACTTCTTATATCGATCTTGATCTTGCTTAACATTCTGTCTAGCAACTCGAAGCATGTGAAAATGAACTTGGAGAAAATCCTTCGCTTGTATCTTCTCCTTAGCCAACCCCACCATAACAGGTGATCTATGTTAAAATCCATATAAAAGCATAAATGGACTAAACCCTGTAGTCACATGCTTTAAACTATTATAAGCAAATTCCAATATAGGTAAGTAGTCTTCCCAATTGGTTTGCTCCTTGCTAACGTACGCTCGTAGCATATCCTCTAGCACTTGATTAACTCTTTCGGTTTGACCATTTGTTTCTAGATGATCAGTTGTATTTGAATTAAGTTTAGTTTCCAACTTTTGAAACACAGCTCTCCAGAAGTGATTATCGAACTTTCGATCTCTGTCACTAACGACACTAGCTGGAAGACCGTAGAGTTTATATATATGCTCTACAAATAGCTGTGCTAATTTTGGTGTCTTAACCGTAGTCTTAGTGGGAATGAATTGACCTATCTTTGTGAGACGGTCTACAATTACCCATATGGCATCAAGGCCACGATTTGTAGTACGTAGTCCTACTACAAAATCCATAGAGATGCTCTCCCACTTACCTTGTGGAATCTCTTAAGGATGTAAAAGGCCACCTACCTTGAGTCACTCTGCCTTATTAACTTGGCACTGTTGGCAATTTAGTACGGACTTTTGAACATCATGATGTAAGCCCGACCAATAAAATTGCTATCGAACTAAGGCATACATCTTATGAGTACCTGGATGATCAACACTTGGACTTTCATGACACTCAAGTAAGATTTGGCACCTAATGTCTGAGTCCTTTGGCACACATACTCTACCCTTGTGGAGAAGTAGCCATCATCAATGGAAAAAATTCTTCCATCGCTTAAGCTCTTCCTGAGTAGGGGTGGAGCTCTATGTGTTGGAGTTTTTATCTGCGTGTGCAAAGAAATCTTGATCTGGCTGTACAAAGACATGTGAGTGTGAGGGATCCCTGTTTAAAACTGCACTCCACACTTTAGCATATGATTAATCTTGTGCACACTTGCCACGTAATGACTTTAAAAATCCATTCTTTATTTTTGTGAAAGTAAGTGAATTAATCTGAGGCATCCGACTTAGTGCATCCGCTACTACATTATATCGCCCCTTGCGATAATCCACGATAATCTACCCACATGCGCATAGTACCATATTTCTTTTTTACCAATAGAATTGGTGATGCCCAAGGCGAAGTGCTAGGTCTAATGAAACCACGGGCGAGGTAGTCAGCCAACTAACTCCCAACCTCCTTGGCTTCTTTAGCACTCATACGATAAGGTGGTCTACTCACCGGTTTAGTGCCTCGCAAGACATCTATGCCATGCTGCACATCACGTGTAGGGGGTAAACCCGATGGTAAATCACTTGAAAATACATCACTATACTCTGTGAGTAAGTGAGTCAGCTTTTGCCGTGCAAAAGGAGAAAGTAAACTAGAATTATGCTGGGATGGAGAATCTTGTAATTCTTGTAATGTTTGTTTTACAACAGTTGCATGTTGCTCTATAGAATCAAAACTGAGAGCACTTTGCTCGTTAGATTTGTTAACACATTGATTATTATTAGAATTCCTTGCACTTTGCATACCATTACTAGAATTCATTGCACTTTGCTGTTGAGAATTCACAAGACTTGGAGACAAGCAGTAACACAAAACAAACTTCATCTATTAAATCTACTTTCTGCAAAATAGAAAGCTCTGTTGTACATATAAGAGGTGCAGATGGTATATTTTTCTCACCAAGAAAAAGCACATGTTTACCATTGGACATAAAGGATAAGGAGTTGTGTTCATAACTAGTGTGCAATGTGTTTCATAAACCATGCAGCCACTGCCATCCTAAAACTGCATCAAGAAGGTCCATGTTCATAACTTGAAAGTCAAAGGTCGTCGTATGATATTGAACAATAAGCTCAACCCCTTGAACTACCGTGTCCCATACTTCTTTATCATTGCTAGACATCTATTCGACCACATACTTGTGAGAGCAGGGAGTCTATGTAAGCTTCAATTTCTTGACTAGCTTATAGTTCACAAAGTTATGAGTTGCACCATCATCCACTAAAATACAAACATGTTGTCCGTTAATAGTGCCATGCATGCAAATCAAATCCTGGGGGCCAAAGGTGGGCTGCCACATTGAAGCAGGCACACAACACTTGTGCTTTTCTTCCATATGAAGAACCTCTACAACACAATATTTAGGAGATGAATCCGATGTAAGGCTTTGCACCGTGTGCATGGCCTTTTCTTTGCCTTGCAAAAGAGGACAATTTTTCTTGTTATGTTGGTCCAAAAGACATCTAAAACACAAATTGTGTTTCTTTGCACGCTCAAAATCAGCAGTGCTGAGAGATCCACGTGGAGTATCTCGTGATTGCTTAAGCTTCTTAGCCTCTTGTGGGCGTAGAGAGGTAGATAGTCTCTTATTCCTCTTGGAACGTGTGGAAGATCTACCTCGCCATTGTCTCTTAGCCACATTTCTCTTAGAAAAATTATTCTTAGAGTAGGAAAAATTTCCCTTCCTCTCTTGGTCATCATCATATCTTTGGGCATGACTGATGGCTTCTTCCAAAGTTTTTGGATGTTGGGTCTTGACATGAAGACGATAGTCTTTGTCAAGACCCCTATTGAAACTCTGTATCTTTTGGAATTCATCTAGACCTTCTAGTTTTAACATGATTTCTCGATACTTCCAAAGGTACTATGTGAGAGAGAGGCCAAACATGTGGCATGCATCTCATGCTAACCAATTCTTATCTTCTTCATGGATTCCAAAAACTCTTTGGAGAAAGAAGCTTGAAACACAGCCCAAGAAGGAGGACGAACATCTATTGGAAATGTCATCCAAACTTATAGGCCTTGTCTTTAAGAGGTAGACTTGTTTTCACAGCCGTCTTTATATCTGGGGTGTACCTCAATCTATGAATATCACGCCATTTGTGTAAGAACGTATTGAGCGCATCCACGTTCTTCTCTGTGAAACTCAAGAATGGTGATATTCTTAAGCAATGCATTTCTACCTTCTGCATCTTTTGAAGCACTTGTCTCTTGGACTCCTTGAGTCGTGCAAGCTTGGATTCTTCGAATCATGCCACTTGTGGCTCCTTGAGTCGTCTGTGAATTCATAAATTTCACAAGTAGCTCCGTAAGATTTGTAACATTTGCATCGAGTGCAGAAGGGTTGCATTCATGTATGCTTTGGTGATTTTTCAAAGTTTTGAAAGCAGCCATATCTACAAGGCCATGATCTCCTACATCATCATCGTCATGAATATTAGTGTCAGCAGCACCCGTGGTGCCCTATTTTTGACCTACATGCTCAAAATCAAAAGTGTGTGTAGGTGGGATATCCTCACTGGCCATGGTAAACACACACTAATGTAAAGAGAGAAACAAAACGTCAACTTGTACCTTGTGAAGCTTGAATTCTTTTGTGTTTGTTATGCTTCATGATTTGCGTTGCATGCGAACCTCGCCTTGTGAAAATTATAGCGCTTCACGTGTTATTTGTCGTAAGAACACCTTTGTTGATTCTTCACAAAAACTCGTTGTTTTTGTGAAGGATTTTGTTCAATTTGAAGCTACCTCCCGGAGGAAAAAAGAATTTTTGGAGTAAAACTTACCTTCCTCCAAGAAGTGAAAAGGAAGGGTGAAACTACTTTGTTGAAGTTTGAAGCTTTCCCTTTCCTTCTAGCTTTCTTTTCAACACAAGTATGCTATCTTTCCTTGTTATACACAACAAGGCTCAATATCTTGATGGTAAAGTTTTGGCCTCTTACCCTCATGGGGTGGATTCAACCCTCCTTCATGCAAGGGTTAAGCGGGCCTTCCTATGCGCGTAGCCAATGGCGCCAACAAAAACCTTTAGAGCCTCGGTGCCGTAGAGTTGCCGGTTCAGATTGCCTTGGTCACTCGTTGTTGAGGGCGTAGGTGAGGTGGTTGCAGCCGGCTGTCGTGCGCTGTTGAGGGTGTTGCACACAGAAACTGTGTCTACCTTCCTTTTGCTGCACAGCGGAGACGTCCCTGTCTGCGGGTCGTGGGAGAGAAGCAGCACGTCGCATGCACATGCAACCCGCTTTTTCTCTTTTTCAAAAATAGTTCGGATATCAGTGAAAGGGCGGTGGTAATGCGTGTGCTAGTCTCCACCCAGCCATGCTATCTTATAGCTTCCCCCTAGCTTACACACTATCCGACCGTGCCGGTGGCCTTGCCCGTAGGACCCATGTCCTTACATTGTTGGAGATGGATGGATGCGTTCACAGCCAAGTCTTTGATCCAGAAGACTTGGCAAAGCAAGGGGTTGGGCAACCCACTTGATGATTGGCGGCATGAAGCATGATTAGGGCTTTGTACATATAGTAGCAATTTTTTTGGGTGTGCTCATTGTGTCTGCTAGTTTTGCAGTTTCTAAGTGAATAAAGGCTTTTATTGGTTGAACATGAATGTTCAACAAGGGGGTGGGGCAACGATGGTGCATCTAAAATTGTCCGATGCTATGAAGAGTGTAATGCAAGGATATGTGGGCTCTCAAGGGAATGCCAAAGTGGTCGAGAAGTTGTGGAGATCAAGAGTAGTCAAGGAGTAGCGATATGTATGCTTTATAAGGTTTCCATGGCCAACATGCTTTGCTATAGTTCCTGTCAGAGGTGATGGTTGAAGTGTGTAAAGTGCAAAAATGGGAGCTCCTAAGGTGGCCCTCAATGTGGTCTATAGGTTGGTATAGACGGCTCCTCAATTGGAGCTACAGTGTGCAAGTTATGGCAGTTTAAAGTTCAAAGCAGTTTGCAGAACCTTGCCCGATTGGGCAGTTGCAAAAGGATGGTCAGATATGAAGTGAGCACATGGGCCTAAAGTGATCATATTTGGTGAATGTCAGTCTTTTTGGATTGGCAATCAAAGTTCAAACGTCCAAGTTATGAGCAGTTGAAGTTTCATAGCGAACAAGTTATCTGCCAGTTGGGTTGCCTAGATAGATGTGCCATCTTGTGTTTTTTGTTAGCCTCGCTAGGGCAGAATCTATGCACCATATGAAGGCCATAGGAAGAGTGACACGTCAATCAGGATTTGGATAGCTAAGATATTGAAGTTTGAAGTCCGAAGCAAGTGCACGGCAGATGGTGCCAAATGACTTTTGCCCATTTTGGCGCCACTGATTGAAGGGCTTGGTGAAGTCAGAATCCAAAGACAATACTGGAATTCAAAGCTTGCAAGCTTTGAGACTGGGTGGTTTTTGGTGGCTTGGGAATCAAAGCACACGGCAGTGAATGGCAAGGCATTTAAGTTGGGGAGGAAACAAGTTTTTTTTGATAATTTTTGGTGAAGATAAGCGTTGCAACGCCACATGGCACACATTCAACCCATAATAGGGTGCAACGGGATGAAGTTTGCTCTATATATACTGGATGATGCCCATTTTCATTTGCAAAGTGAAGGAAGAGGGGATCTCTCCCAAGCTCATGGTGATGGCACCAGCACTCATGGTGCTGCTATGGCAACTCTCTGCCAAACTTTGGCAGCGGTGTGGCCCGTGAAGGCGCTTGTAGTAATGTTGATGCTGTCGGACAACTGTTGAGCGGCAATGTTATACAGTGCTACTGTAGCAACCCATTAAGGGGTGGTGGTTCACATGGGGGCCCTATCCAAGCTCCCCCTTCTATTGGAGGAAAGGTGCACACCCTCCTAGTAGTGAGCCGTCGTTTCCTTGGGGAGGGTAGGTGCATGTGTGACTTGGGGAGCAAGCAAGGTTAAGGGGACAATCTTTTCTTTTTTGGGGGGAGTTCTCAGCAAGAAGCTGTCAACGAGGAGAGCTTCAAGGAGAGAGCCGGTGAGGGCTGCAATGAAGGAGGTTTTTTTGCCGAGAAGAAGTAATTTTTTTGCTCATCAAGGTGTGTGCAAACAGATCCAAGCTGAGGGAGGTTTGTGCCCCTCAATGTGAAGGATATGGTGATTGTATATGGTGTTTTTGGCTGAGGAGGAAGCTAACCATTGCCAATTTTGGCACCATGTCTCCCCCCTTCTCCCTTTTCTCTTTTGCTCTAATCTAGTGTGTGTGGTGCCAATGTGTGTGTGAGCGGTGTGTGCCCCTCGGGCCGTCTGTGTGTGTGTGAGAGAGAAAGAGAGAGATGTGTCAAGTTGTGGAAGTCCTGGAAGCGAGCAAATTTGGGGTGATTGCTTCTGATAATTGTGGGAAGTGTGTGTGTGTTGGTTTTGCATGCAGGCAGTGGTTTGCTTGCAGAAGTGTGAAGCTTTGAAGGTGATTTCTAGTGGACGGGGATGTTATGAGACTCCTAGGCTATAGAGAGGCCGTCTCATGTGTTTTCGGGTGTGTTTTCATTTCCTCTCTCCATCTTCTAGTGGCCCCACGGGGAGCATTTGATTTCTCCTATTTGAAGGTAAAGTTGTGGTTTTGGAGCTACTGGATTGCAATTTTTTAAGAGTAGGTGTTGTTAAAAATGGCGTCTTTGAATTTTTCAATTCACTGGGTTGAAGATGCGGAAACGTGGTTGTAGGATTATGGGCTATTTTAGCTTGAGATTAGATTGTCAAGGGATGAATGTGCGGTTCAAATTTTCCCGCTCCTAGTTTGTGGTAAAGCCAAGAGATGGTACGCCGGTTTACGTTATGAAGAGAAGATGAATTGGGTGGCTTTGGAAGTGTCCTTTTGACGCAAGTACTATTTATCGATATGCAGCCGCATGAAGTAAAGCGTGAGTTAGATGGTTTGAAGCAAAGCTTGGAGGGAGATTTATAAGCATTCAAGTGGGACTTTGATGCTCTTTGGGGACAGCTTATCGAGATAACCACTGCATAAAATGTTGATTTTTCAAAGTTGAGCAAGTTTATGGATTGCCTACATGAGGAGGTTTGAGTTAAAGTCAAAGCAGATGGGCCTATGACGTATGCAAAAGTTACCAAGAAGATGTCGAAGAAGCCGCAAGCTAGGTAGGGCCTATCAAATCGAGTAGTGCCTAAGCAGGTTGATGCACTAGAAGTGAAGTCAAAGTTGGTGCAAAGGGATGTGTTGGTGCAAGAGGAACCGAGGGGGGCTCTCAAGAGGCCTTGATTGGGACTTATCTATGTGTCTTCCTCTCTCTCTCTCTCTCTCTCTCTCTCTCTCTCTCTCTCTCTCTCTCTCTCTCTCTCTCTCTCTCTCAATAGTCAAGTGGAGCAAGGTGCAACAAACAACATGATTGAATTACTTCTTTCTCACTAGCCTATGGGGCATTCCAAGACAAGACAAGTTTGTAAGAGAGAGCTAACAATGATGTGACGTACCGAACAAGGTGAGATACAACATTCTATCAAAGTAAGAACCTCTCTCTCTCTCTCTCTCTCTCTCTCTCTCTCTCTCTCTCTCTCTCTTGCTCGTGGTATTAGCTTGACACTAGCATACATTATGGAATTCACATAAACAATTCTAATACTTGAGAAGAATATTTGCATGGAAATTATATATTGCTAATTGTGTATGCATAATCGGTGCCCTTGGCAGTGAGTTTCCTTTGAAGAATGTTGTCTTTCTCTCTTCCTCTCCCTCCTTCCTTCTCTCTCTCTTCCTCTCCCTCCCCCCTTTCTCTCTTCTTCCTCCCTCCCTCCCCCCTAATTCATCCCAATCAATATAGCACTCTGAGGGCACCTCTAGTTTAACATTGTCTTTCTGTTTGCTAGCAAAGTTGATCCTTTTGATGATGCATCCAAAGTGCCCTGGCTCTAATTATTTCAACAATTCATTTAGAGTTATATTTCTTTGAATCTTTGAGCTTTAGCTAATTCAATAATAGCTAGACAATTGCTAGTCTCAGTAGACTTATATTTCTTTGAATCTTTGCGCTCTAGCTAATCTAAGAGCCAACTACTCCCTACCGGCTCCACTTACGTGTTTCATTACCTAGAATCTTGATGCATTCAAGCTTCCTTCACTGGGCGGGATATACATTAAAGTTACGAGCTCATCACATGGCCTTTCACACAAGTTCCTTTGTGCTAAGCCATTTTATCATGACAAGCTTCTTGTGTGATGTATGACACCTTTTCTACAAAAGAAAAAAACCTTTCCTTTCCCCTCCTCGCATCAACTTTCATGCCCACCATCCCCCATTTTTTCATGACAAGCTTCTTGCGTGATGTATGACACCTTTCCTATAAAAAAACAAAACCTTTCTTGTCCCCTCCTCTCTTGCGCACAGCTTTTCTGCCCACCGTCCCTCATTTGCTACTTTCTCTCCATCCATCTCATGCCATTGGCTTCCCCTCTTTGCCCCAAGCTACCGACTCACACTAGCTGCCATGCTTCACCTCGTCCTTCCCTTTGGATTAGCTCATCGGCTTTGCCTTAGTTTTCTTTCAACCTCACTTTGTGAAAGGTACATTAGATTCCCCTTAACTAGACCGACGTGCACTTTCCATTTAAAGTGAAAGAAAATTACATGAGATTCTCTTAATTAGACCAACTTGCACTATCCTAATATCCTAGTTTAGGTTTCCTTCAGCCTCATTTTCCTTTTACAGTGAAAGGGAATCACATCACATTTCGTCTTATTAGACTGACTTGCACTATTCTATTTAGTGCTTCTTCAATTAAAACACCCTATTAATGCCCAAGATTCCCCACACCCTCCTCATTCAATTGCCGGGCACCCCTAGTGTGACTCCCCCCCGCCCCCCCCCCCCCCCCCCCCCCCAATCATGTATATGTGATTTTTTCTCTTCTTGCAATGACTCTCTCTTTGTAGTCCTCTCATAAGCGACTAAGTGTTGGTGGCTTTGGGTCTTCCCCTTCTTCCCTCACACATGCGTTTTTGCTCTCCTTGCAACATATTTCTCTATTTGGTGGCCTCACCCAAAGCATCCTTGCCCTAACGACTTGTGTCACTCTGTGTGTGTGTGTGTGTGTGTGTGTGTGAGAGAGAGAGAGAGAGAGAGAGAGAGAGAGAGAGAGAGAGAGAGAGAGAGAGAGAGAGAGAGAGTGTTTTGAAGTTCAACTTCCGCTTATGAAGGTCTTATTATCGACTGTATAAAAATTCAGGATTCAATATTGGCATGTCACATTCTCACCATACAAGAGCATTGATAGCGTCACTTACATTTGCACGTACATCTTTGATAATAGTTAAATGGCCACGTGACGTAAAAACGTCACACACTTTGCATGCTTGCAAGTTGCAACAATCAAAACCCCCCGCTCTCAAACTGGAGACCTCTCTCTCTCTCTCTCTCTCTCTCTCTCTCTCTCTCTCTCTCTCTAGCGCTCAAACTGAAGATCTTGTGCATGCAAGCTCCATGCATGCACAAACACAATATGCATGCATGCATGCATTCTTTCCTAGTCTCTAGGTGTAAATCCCCCTCTGTATCTTCGAGAATTGAAGGACTTTCTACAAAGAGCCGACACTCGTATGGAGACCTGCATCTTGATAGGTGAGGAACCTTTCCTCACTCAAGATTGGCTAAACTCTCATCTATTTGCAAACAACTGTTTAATTTGTACGGACACATGCATGTGCGCTATATCTTTTCCAAGAAAAGTCTCGTTAGTATAATTAACAAGAAGATCTAGAAATTTTCTCATGTAGGGAAACGGAGTCTTTTTCATTGTTTTTCATACAATGCATAACATCATATCTCCTTCTCCTTGAGAGGACCACATACCTAGCTGGTACGATTGGGGGCAAGAAGGACCCAATACCTAGCTGGGTACGATTGGGGGCAAGGGACTTGCCGCCCGAGCTGGCGATCCCCTGCTCCAATCGTACCCAGTTAGGTATGCGGTGCCTCCCTCATAGAAGCTCATGATGTTGAGGTAAGTTACAATGTGAGAATTATTGTGAGAATTTGTCCAAAACTTCTATAAGGGATCATTGGATAATTTGTATGAACACACATGTATGTGCGTTACATGTATATTGTTTGTGTCGAGAGAGAAAAAAATACAACAGTCACCTTGTAAAGAAAACTTGCATTTCCACAGAACTAAGTAACTCTCTTTTTATGATGATGGGCACAAACTTCAAAGGAATCACGTGCTATTGGTGGATTTCCCAATCTCGAGCACAAGGAAACTCAAACAAAACTTTGATGTCGTGCATAAGACTCCTTGGCCTCAACCCTCTCCTACGACGGTGCTTATAGCTAGGGTTGTGATTCAAACTAAATGAGGATAGGGGTTTGTCTGGATTTAGTTGTTGGATGTGCATAATGCCTAATGATATATTTGGGGCGCCCTTGTGAACTTGTACTCTTAACTATCACCATGGTGGTAGTCTTCTCGCTCGGCGGACTCTCCACCGAGACTCGACTCTCTACACTCAAAAAGGCTACACCTTCTATGCATGTAAGCAATGTTTCGGAAAAATCATTTTGTGGTGGACTCCTAGAAGTGTGTGATGACATCTGTGCTCTAGCATAGCTAAAGCTGTTGTATCTTCGTGTGAGTCTATCTCTGACTACTTGTGCCATGCTAGGGGGGCTAGCGAAAGTGACTCCCAGGTATACATATGAGTCACCTACTTCTACTTGTCCTCTGGCCACTGTAAAAGCTTCGCACCTGATCACTCTGGATGCGTTGAAGATCATAACCTTGGTCTTGCCAAGGTTCACCGTGAGTTGTCGTTGCATACAAAAATCATCTTGTGATTGTGACTCAGAAAATAAAACAATGTTGTCGGCATAAAGCATGATATGGACTTATGTACTTGTGAGACTCAACTCGTTGGTTTTATACAAACCGCACCTACTCTTGGGCACTGAAGACGTGAGTAGGGATGTCATAGTTGTTATCCAAGCTATGCATGATAGAAACTTAGCTCGTTGGTTTTATACCAACCTGCACCTACTCTTGGGCACTGATGACGTGAGTAGGGATGTCATAGCTATTGTCCAAACTATGTATGATAAAAGTGATAATCTTATTCTTCCATGTTAGACAAGCACGGAGCTTGAGGTGTTAAGTTTAGATCTTTGTACTTCTTTGGTTATTATCATCCGCTTCTTCGAGTAGTATTCATTTTAGCTTACATTAGGACTTAAGAATTTGAGGTGTTAAGTTTGGATCTTTGTACTTCTTTGGTTATTATCATCCGCTTCTTCGAGTAGTATTCATTTTAGCTTATTAAGAATTTCTTCCTTTAGAAGCTGTTGTGTGGAATCCAATTTCTAGGATTAAGTCTCTGAGATGTCTTATCCTTTTTAGTTTAAAGTTGGGTACTTGTTTCAAGTAGCTGCTTCAACCTATTTTGCATATACCTTTTCTAAGAACATTCTTAAGTAAATAAGGAATTGTTTTATCTAGTTTTGTTTAGTACAAAATTAGCATCTTGCATAGAGCCGCATGCCTTCCAAGATGCACGAATGTATGTGATTACATCTGGAGAGAGGCCCTCTCTTTGCATCGGCTGAAAACAGCCCACGGATTTCTACCTTGCTCTTGTTGTGGGCATCCCGTAATCAACGCACTCCAAGAGACGACATTCCATACAAGAAGCTCCTCAAGCACTTTTTGTGCTTTTTGAAGTATGCCACATTTGGCATACATATCGACCAAGGCATTGCCAAGCACAACATTTTTTTAGCAACGGCCCATGACTAGCAATATCAAAGTGAACTTTTAAGCCCATACCAACATCTTGCGTAGAGCCACATGCCTTCAAGATGCATGCGTAGGTGATTGTATCTGGACAGAGGCCCTTACTTCGCATCCACTGAAAACAGCCTAGAGCTTTTTGGCCTTGCTCCTGTTATGCGTATCCCGCAATCAGTGCATTCCAAGAGACGCCATTCCGAATAGTAAGCTCCTCATGCAGTTTTTGTGCTTTCTGAAGTGCACCACAGTGGGCATACATATCGACTAGGGAAGTGTCAAGCACGACATCTCCTTTCAATAGCCTCTAACATTCCTTTCAATAGCCTCTGACTAACAATATTATCGTGAATTTTTGTGCCCATGAGCCACATGCCTTCAAGATGCACTTGTAGGTGATTGCATCTTGAGAGAGGCCCTCGCTTCGTATCTACAGCCTAGAGCTTCTTGGCCATGCCCCTGTTGGGCATATCTTGAAATCAGTGCGTTCCAAGAGACGGCATCCCGCATAGGAAGCTTGTCAAAGACTTGTTGCACCCTGACAATGTGTTCTTTTCAAGTAACCCACTATCAACATGAATCCTACTGCCTTGCTACAAATCCTTCTTAGCACAATCTTAAGAGAGCTCACAAAAGGAAAAGCTCATTCTCTTGCTTTCCATGTTTTCTTGTGTAGCCTTTATTGCTACTTTCTTGGTGGTGTTGCGAGAGAAAACGAATGTGTGGACAAATGCATTGCCAAGCACAATATTTTATGCAACAGTCCCTTACTAACAATATCACAGTGAATTTTGAAGCCCATATAAGTATCTTGCCTAGAGCCACATGCCTTCAAGATGCATGCGTAGGTGATTGCATGTGGACAGAGGCCCTCACTTTGCATCCGTTGAAAACCAGCCCTACATCTTTTGTGTGTATCTTTTAATCAGTGTATTCCAAGCGACGTTTCAAACAAGAAGCTCCTCAAGCCCTTTTGTGTTTTTTGAAGTGCACCACTTGGCATACATATCGACCATGGCAGTGCCAAGCATGACTTCTCTTTTCAATAGCCTCTGACTAACACTATCATCATGAATTTGTGTGCCCATATCAATATCTTGTGTAGAGACAGACACCTTCAAGATGCATGCGTAGGTGATTGCATCTCGAGAGAGGCCGTTGCTTGGCATCTAGTGAAAACAGCTAGATCTCCTTGGCCTTGCCCTTGTTGGGCATATCCCGCAATCAGTGCGTTCCAAGAGACGATATCCTGCATAGGAAGCTTATCAAGCGGACTCGCTCACCTTGACAGGTGCACCACACTCAACATACATACTGACCAACATGTTCCACATGTATGTGTTCTTTCAAGTAATCCACTATCGCGAATATCAACATGAATCCTTCTACCTTGGTACAAATCCTTTTTCTCTTAGCACACTCTTTAAGTGAGCTCCCAAAAGAAAGACTTTATCTCTCTCTCTCTCTCTCTCTCTCTCTCTCTCTCTTTTTATGTTTGCTTGTGTGGACTTTATTGCTGCTTTTTTGGCGATGTTTAGTGACAAAACGAATATGTATGTGTGTGTGTGGGGGGGGGGTTACCAAAAAAAGTATGTGTATGCACAAAAACAACAATTCTTACACAACGTTCCGTATAGGCGACGACCCTCGCACATTTCTTCTGCGCTGAGACTAGGCTCCCAGCTGCGATGCTACATGCCTCGGATGTCTCTCCTTTGGTGGTTTTCAAGCTTTGTATGCTAGCAGACATGGACTTGGGAGAACTTCCACCAGTGCTCGAATGTGCACGAGTATCTTCACTGAATCTCAAACTCACAATTCTTTTATCTACAGAGAATCCAGAGTCCAGACTCTCGGTGTTGAGAGCATATAAAAGCAGCTTGGACAAATAACCATTCATTTCTACATCCAAGTGGGCTTGGTTGTAAAATATTTCCATATTGTGCACGCAGCAATAGTCTATCTTGTTTTTTATAACTTGAGCAGATAATGACCTCCTGCTGGGTTGTCACAGGGCTTGGAGGGAGAGCCAGCCAGTCACAAGTAAAATTCAAGGTTTTCCATTGTGCAAGCTTCGTCAACCAAGCATGCCTTTGCTCGTTTCAATGTGATATCTTTGGTCCAGTGCTATAAGTATCCTTTAGATCTCTCTCAAACTCTACTTCTTCCTCCTCCTTAGCATCCCCCATGGCCTTGCCCTCCAATAGGTTTGGATGCACCACGTGCCAACGGAAAATAACAGACTGAGCAAACTTTAGACGCTTCAAAACAACTGAACTGAGAGAGAGACACTTCACACGAGACACGGACTGGCATAGTTCCACCTTCGGAGAGCACTGGTCCCCCACACTATGGCATCCCCTTCGATATTTCTTTATATATTGCTTCAATGATGTACACTTTGGTGACACTGCTTTGCATCTCCAACAGGAAGGATGCCAGAGAATGAGCCCTTGGTTCATATATAAAGGCCCTTGGCCATCAAAAGCAGTTTACATGAAAAGCTTTTAGTCTAAAAGCATCCAATCCCAAACATATGGGGTTGTCCGTACAATATGCCACGTCAGCACTTGGTGCAAAATGCAGAAGCGTCGTACAACCTGCTACGTCAACATATTTCGCGGAAATCCATATTGTAGGCCATGTCTTCAACTTTTACTCTTGTCTTCAACGTGTGTGTGCGCGCCTTTTACTCTTAGGCCCCATCGGCCGTGGTCCCATTAGTTGGGGGTTAGGATTTTAATCCTAACCCTATTTTAATAATAGGCCACTCGGCAAGGAACTATAAGTTGGTAAGAATTTTATATGCTTCTACTTCGACTAGGCTTTAGGCCCCTCGGTCGGATCTCCAGTTTGGCTAGGGTCTTTAGTGACTTGACATGTCAGCAGTTTGTGACATCCCCCTTTCTTGAAAGAAGAGTATATGCCAAGGATTTCGAAAAAAGAAAGAAAGTGGAGAATCAACAACGATTTTGCATTGGTAGTGAAAGAAAACAAAAATGAAGGATGCAGCATGCGAGCACAAGTGCTTGCCAGCATGGGTTCCTTTTCGTATCGCACACGAGGATCGAGGTGACACTTGCGATGCTAGGATCGACATGAGAGATGCAAACCAGCGTGCAGGAAACACGCGGTGGGGGGCACTCTAGATGGTGCAAGGAAGACAGAGCAGGCAGTGATGAAGGGGGCAGAGACCATCGGAAAAATATTATATAGGAAAACTACCACCATAGCATCGAGCTGCTTGAGGTGATCTAGCTTAGGCCAAATACTTCTGCGATCATGAGGTCGCAAGTTGGAGACCGTCGTCTATACTGAAACTGAGTTAACATTTTGGAGATAGCTCCTAGAGGTAAATTCAATATTATTAGTAGTAGTATGTCTCCTATTAGAGGAATCTGCGTAGATTCATATGGATAAAATAATCAACCTACCAGTATACTAGTATAAGTTGATCGTAGAAGAGTAATCTTCTGCGATCAACTTAGAGAAATAATATCCGAGGGTCATTCTGTTTTCTCATTCCATATCGGAGCTCTTTATATTCTGGCTAGCAAAATTAGCCATCACACCTAGACTGTGCTGATCAGTACAGGTGTCTCGTTGCACTAAAGTTACATACCTAGGCAATCTCACCCAATGAAGATGGCACATCACAATGCAACATAGATGCTTATATATGCATGTTACAAGACACAGAAACATATAGTTGTTGGTGAACCCTCCCCCCCCCCCCCCCCCCCCTCGCAAATAACCATCGAGGTCCGGGCCATGAGCTATTCAATGACTCCCTCATCACTCATCCCACAAATAATCTAAAAAGGTCCGGGCTATGAGATATATATAGGGATATGTAGAGTTTGGAAGCACCATCTTGCTTTATCTCCTCTTGAAGGACCGGTATACGTTCATAAAAGCTCTGAGACTGGAGCTTTGAGACCACTGTAACGGGACGATACCACGTGCCAACAGTAAAGAACAAACTAAACAGACTTTAGATGCTTCAAAACAACTTAATTGAGAGAGAGAGAGAGAGAGAGAGAGAGAGAGAGAGAGAGAGAGAGAGAGAGAGAGAGAGAGAGAGAGAGAGAGAGAGAGAGAGAGAGAGAGAGAGAGAGACTTCACACGTTACAGAGCTTTGAGACCACTGTAACGGGACGATACCACGTGCCAACAGTAAAGAACAAACTAAACAGACTTTAGATGCTTCAAAACAACTGAATTGAGAGAGAGAGAGAGAGAGAGAGAGAGAGAGAGAGAGAGAGAGAGAGAGAGAGAGAGAGAGAGAGAGAGAGAGAGAGAGAGAGAGAGAGAGAGAGAGAGAGAGAGAGAGAGAGAGAGAGAGAGAGAGAGAGAGAGAGAGAGACTTCACACGAGACACGGAGTGGCATAGCTCCACCCCCACCCCCCCAGAGCACTGGCCCCAAACTGTGGAGCCCCTTTTGGTATCTTTTATATTGCTTGAACGATGTACACTCTTGCAACACTACTCTGCATCTCCCGTGGGGGAAGGATGCCATAGAATGAGCCCTTGGTTCATATATGTGGCCCATTTTACATGAAAAGCTTTCAGTTTAAAGCATTTGGTCCCAAAAGCATATGCCCCATGTGCGCATGCCACATTAGCACCTGTCAATGCAAAACGTGGAAGCGTTGCTACAGCCCACCACGCCATCGTATTTTGCGGAAATCTGTACTATAAGCCACGCCATCAGCTTTTACCTTGTCTTGAATGTCTGTGGGCCTTTTGTTTTTAGGCCCCATCGGCCGAGGTCCCATAAGAAGTTGGGGACTAGGATTTTAATGCTAACCCTATTTTAATATTAGGTTACTCGGTGAGGATTTGTAAGTTGGTAAGGACTTTATCTTCTTCTGCTTTGACTAGGGTTTAGGCCCCTCGGTTGGGATATGCAAGTTGGCTAGAGTCTTCAGTTAGGTTCTTCAGTTAGGGTCTTCAGTGACTTGACAAATCAGCAGCTTGTGACAACCCCTGTGCACCAAAATCATTACAAACCCACATAGCAGCATGATTTTGAGATTGTTGAGTGTCTTATAAATTTGCTTCCCTTGGAAAGGTCCATGGCTATGGTTCCATCCATTTCCAGAGCCCAGTGCAAAGCAGAAAGTGGCACCCCCCTTCTTGCTCATCCTAAATCACAATTGATTTGGCAATGTGCATGCGTGTGCACGCTCTTCAATGAGTTTTTAGATCTTTAGTTTGAAGCTTTATTTTTAGATCTTTGCTTTATTATTTCTCCAATGAAATGTTGCCAATTGGCCACTCTCCCTGTGCTCCATTGTTTTAAACAGTCTTAGATAATCAAGGTAAACTTATATCTCATTGGAGTATATAGGGTGGTAGAAATTAGTGTAACAAGGAACGGGGGGATCACAGCCCAAACGTTCCAAAACGACGTTCCAAACGAGTCCCGTTCCCGAAACAGAGATGGGAACGGAACGCTGTTCCGGAATGGGGTGTAACCGGAATGGTGTTCTGGCGATGTTCCGGAATGGGTGGAACGAGGCAGAATGGCAAAACGCGCGATGGAACGGGCAAAAGTAGGCATTTGGGGGAAAAAAAGTGGGCTTTTGGGGGCAGATTGGGGCTGTTCGGGGAACATATTTGGTGCAGTTTGAGGACAGGTTAGGTGGCATATTTGGGGGCAATTTTGGGGTTATTTACGAGTTTATTTGGGACTAACCTGAATGGATGTAATTCAAGCCTTACTCTAGGTGGACCGTTCCGGCCCCGTTCCCGTTCCGCCCCCCCTCCTCCTCCCCGTTCCCATCCTGTTCCAGATCCTCCCCTTCCCGTTTCTCATTGCCGTTCCGGGTAACTATGGTACTAGAAATAGATTGTTTCCCACTTGGATTGATTACAAGCTGTTCAACCTTAAGCATTGCCATGCTAAGGTAGATCGCCTTCATTAAGTCCTTGAATCCTGAATTCAAGCATATTGCAAGAAAAGACAATCTATCTAGTAGTAGATATGCTATCTAGAGCAAGGTATGAAAATGAACAAGATATGATTGATGAAAGTGATGATTGTTGGAATTAGGGTTGCAGAGAAACACACATAGCTTGGAGAAGACAAAGGAAGGTCAAGGCACACACTAGAGAGTGTGTTACTTAGTGTGCAATGGAAAGATAGATAGCCCTAGAGTGATGGGCGTATATACAATGCTCGGGAGAAAACCTCCTAAAGAGGGAAAAAATGCCCTGGTGGTCCTAGTGTGTTCACACACATCACTACCACATGTATATGGTAACAAATCCCCCCTGGAGTGATGCGGTGAACAAGAGATGGCACATGAGTAAAAGGAAGTGTCATGCGCTGAGGATATGATCAGTCCACATAGGGGAGTAAGCCCAAAGCTTTGCAGAAATCTTCAAACTTCTCACGAGACAATGCCTTTGTGAAAAGATATGCAAGGTTGTCCTGTGTTAGCACATAAGCCAAGCTAATCTCTCCTCTAAGAGCCTCTCCTTGACATAGTGGTAATGCACCTCAATGTGCTTTGTGCGAGCATGAAAAACAGGGTTCCTCGCAACTGCCAATGCGCTCTGACTGTCAGTGTAGATAGTGTTGACAGTGTCCTGTCCAACACCCAAATCAGCCATAAGACATCTGAGCCATACACACTCAATCGTAGCTCTGAAGACTGCCCTGTACTCAGCCTCACAACTCGAAGTGGCCACAGTAGGTTGCTTCTTGCTCAACCATGATATACATCAACTGCCAAGCATGAAACAAAAACCACTTGTGGACACTTGTGTGTCAAAACAACCAGCCCAATCTGAGTCCGAAAAAGCATGTAAGTCTGGCGGCAATGATCCCCCCTTGGGATAAAACAAGCCAAGATATAAAGTGCCACTAAGGTAGCGGAAAATCCTCTTGATAGCCTGCCAATGCTTGACCCTGGGCTATGCATAAATTTGATGACCCGTGAGACTGCAAACTGAATATCCGGCCTCGTGTTGCATACATAAATGAGGCAGCCAACAGCAGTTTGATAAAGAGTGACATCAATAGGATCGCCAGCATCATGTAGACTCAACTTCAAACCTATTTCCATGGGAGTGGCAATAGGTTTGCAATCCTCAAGTCCAAACTAACATAGCAATGTCTCTACGTAACTTTTCTAACACAAGGCAATACCACCATCACACTGCTTAAACTGTATACCCAAGTAATGATGCGACAGCCCCAAATCTTTCATCTTGAAAGTAGCATTCAAATCAGCCTTAAATTCAGCAATTTGTCTCTCATTTGGTCTAGTTATCAGCAAATCATCGACATAAAGAACCACAATGAGATGTACATCACCCTCACTCTTTACATACAATGTGCTTTCTGTTGGACTATTACGAAAGGCTCGTTTGACCAAATGAGTGTCAGCTTTCTCATACCAAGCACGAGGAGATTGCTTCAACCCATACAAAGCCTTCTTACATCTACACAATTTGTCCTCTTGTCCTTTTATGAAAAAACCACGAGGCTGCGTTACATAAACTTCCTCAACTATATCACCATTCAAGAAAGCATTAACAATGTCTAATTGATGTACATCCCAACCAAAATGAGCTGCCAATAAACATAGCAAACGCACAGTAGTCATACGACAAGTGGGAGCAAAAGTCTCTTCATAATCTATGCCTTTTTGTTGTGCATAACCCTTTGCAACAAGTCGAGCCTTATGGCGATCAATCTCACCATCTGGCTTGCGTTTCAACTTGTAAACCCACTTCGTACCAATGGCCTTTTTGCCAGGAGGCAAATCACATAAAGTCCATGTGTCATTTTCTATGAGTGCATCATATTCTAATTGCATTGCAGCCATCAAGTTTTTTGAATTCTATGCTTCATCAAAATACAGAGGCTCCTCAACATCATGTAAGCTAGAAACAGCCAAAGCATAACAATATGATGCATAAGATGCATGGCGAGAGCTTGAATGAGTACGACTAGACAAAGGTGCATCCAATTTACTGTCAAGAAAAGTGTGCACCAGCCATTTTGGCATACCTCTAGCCTACTCACTTTCAACCCTTTAATCATCAAGTACATTTGCATCAGTAATAGGCTGATCTGGAACATTTTCAGAAACCCCCATAGGCTGTACATTTGCCTCATTGGAATTTACATTCGAACTTCCACCACTGAAAAGAGGCAACAAAGTATCATAAATGTCTTGTGAGCTTATGTTATTGTCTCTAGTACATGACAGCAAGGGCTGAACATAATCTTCCACAAACACTACATCTCGTGAAACCAGAATACGCTTTGTTTGTAGCTAATACAACCTGTAACCTTTGCTTTCAACACTATAACCAACAAAAATACATTTGACACCCTTATCATCCAATTTTTTGTGCTTGGTTTGTGGCACCAAAGCATATGCCAAACAACCAAAAACACACATGTGCTCAATAGAAATCTTTCTATCATGCCATGCTTCATATAGAGTAATAGACTGCAAAGCTTTCGTAGGACACCCGTTTAGTACATAAGTGGCACACGTGATAGACTCAAGCCAGAAAGAATGCGTCAAAGCTTGATTTTTTACCATACATCGTGCCATTTCCATAAGTGACCTGTTTTTCCTCTCAGCAACACCATTTTGCTGAGGTGTATAAGGCATTGTACATTGGTGTTTTATCCCACGACTAGCCAAAAATGCAGTAAATTCATGAGACATATACTCACCCCCTCGATCGGATCGAAGGGTGCCCATAGTACATTTTGAGACATTTTCAGCCATAGCCAGAAATTGTTTGAAGCACATAAAAACTTCGGACTTCGCTTTAAGAGGAAATACCCATGCATGCTTGGAGTGATCATCAATGAAAGTCACAAAGTAAAGGTAATTTCCCAGGGACGGAGTTTGCATGGGCCCACAAACGTCACTATGCACAATCTGGAACCTGCATGGACCCTAACTGAACCATCCTTTGGAAACTTAGAATGCTGCATTTTACCCAAATTACAGCCTTCATAAACATGTTTGACATGTGCTTCAAGAGGCGGCAAAGAAGCAACCATATTAGATTTTTGCAAACGCAGCAAATTGGCAAAATTCAGATGACGAAAACGTGCATGCCAAAGTTTTGCATCTGAAATAGCCCTTAAATCTGCAATTGCATTTGCAAAATTTTGTCCATACTTGTCATACAAAGTGAGCTTATACATTCCACGACACAAAAGCCTAGATGCAACGATTTACCAAAACTAAGATCCTGAACTGTACATCTGTCATCCACAAATTTGACTACAACTCCAAGTCTATCAAGTGCAGATACAGACAAAAGATTCTTCTTGATCCCAGGTACATAAAGTGCATCAACAAGTGTGAAAGAATTTCCATTAGCAGTAGTAAGCACAATCTTTCCAACTCCCTGAACCGGATTTACTGTCAAGCAAAGTGTGCACCAGCCATTTTGGCATACCTCTAGCCCACTCATTTTCAACCCTTTAATCATCAAGTACATTTGCATCAGTAATAGGCTGATCTGGAACATTTTCAGAAACCCCCATAGGCTGTACATTTGCCTCATTGGAATTTACATTCGAACTTCCACCACTGAAAAGAGGCAACAAAGTATCATAAATGTCTTGTGAGCTTATGTTATTGTCTCTAGTACATGACAGCAAGGGCTGAACATAATCTTCCACAAACACTACATCTCGTGAAACCAGAATACGCTTTGTTTGTAGCTAATACAACCTGTAACCTTTGCTTTCAGCACTATAACCAACAAAAATACATTTGACACCCTTATCATCCAATTTTTTGTTCTTGGTTTGTGGCACCAAAGCATATGCCAAACAACCAAAAATACGCATGTGCTCAATAGAAATCTTTCTATCATGCCATGCTTCATATAGAGTAATAGACTGCAAAGCTTTTGTAGGACACCTGTTTAGTACATAAAGTAAACACATGATGGCCTCAAGCCAAAAGAATGCAGCAAAGCTTGACTTTTGGCCAAACATTGTGTCATTTTTGTAAGTGACCTGTTTTTTCTCTCAGCAACACCATTTTGTTGAGGTGTATAAGGCACTGTACATTGGTGTTTTATCCCACGACTAGCCAAAAATGCATTAAATTCATGAGACATATACTCCCCCCCTCGATCGGAACGGAGGGTGCCCGTAGTACATTTCGATACATTTTCAGCCATAGCTAGAAATTGTTTGAAGCACATAAAAACTTTGGACTTTGCTTTAAGCGGAAATACCCATGCATGCATGGAGTAATCATCAATGAAAGTCAGGAAGTAAAGGTAATTGCCCAAGGACGGAGTTTGGATGGGCCCACAAACATCACTATGCACAAGCTGCAACCTGCATGTGGCCCAAACTGAACCATCCTTTGGAAACTTACAACATTGCATCTTACCCAAAATAAAACCTTCACAAACATGTTTGACAGGTGCTTCAAGAGGCAGCAAAGAAGCAACCATATTAGATTTTTGCAAACGCAGCAAACTGGCAAAATGTTGATGACCAAAACGTGCATACCAAAGTTTTGCATCTGAAATAGCCCTTGAATCTGCAATAGCATTTGCAAAATTTTGTCCATACTTGTCGTACAAAGTGAGCTTATACAGCCCACGGCACAAAAGGCCAGATGCAACAATTTCATCACCAAAACTGAGATCATGAACTGTACATCTGTCATCCACAAATTTGACTACAAGTTCAAGTATAGCAAGTGCGGATACAGATAAGAGATTCTTCTTGATCCCAGGTACATAAAGTGCATCAACAAGTGTGAAAGAACTGCCATTAGCAGCAGTAAACACAATCTTTCCAACTCCCTAAACCGGATAAGAGGCATTGTTGGCACAAGTGACTGAATTCCCATGAGGGACAGACTCGAGAGAGGTGAACAATTCACGATGTGAGGTAATGTGCTTTGTATTACCACTGTCGAAATACTACACATGTGAATCTGCAGCAACTGACAAGCATGCATCATGGACAATAGGATTGTACGTGCACTCTGCACTAAAAGCCTATTCTACATCAACATCAGCAACACAGTCTCCTTTCACACGTTTTCATTTCCGACATGGTTTTTCAATCTAGCTTTCTCAAACTAAAGTAGGATATATTGTGCTTTTTGAAGGTTGAGATCCCTTTTGCGCTTGTTTGCTTTTCTCTTGAGAGTGAAGAATCTCTTGTTTACTTGTTGATAGGCCGTATCAATATCACGCACAAATTCGTCTGCGGGAAAGATGTTTTCTTTGGTAACTAAAATAGGAAGTAAAAGTGGCTTCCCTTATATAATTTCAAAGGGAGCTTTACGAGTTGAGGAATGTATGGTATTATTATACGCAAACTCAACTACTGGTAAGTAATGTTCCCATTCGGATTGTCGTTCTGAAACATAGCACTTGAGAAGGTTAAAATAGTGGCATTAGCGATTTGGCTTTGACCATCTGTTTGTGGATGATAAGCTAATGAAAAATCAAGCTTAATTCCCAAATTCTCAAATAGTGCTTGCCAAAATAAACTAGACATGCGAGGATCTCTATTGTTGATAGTAGTTTTTGGCAATCCATGATGTTTAAAAATCTGAGCTAAAGATACTCTAGCCATGTGATCGGCTTTGATTGCTTTCTTAACTAGAAGGAAATGTGCTTGCTTACTGAATCTGTGTATAATAGTCCAGATGGCATCATTTCCATTCTTCGATTTAGGAAGGTGTGTAATAAAATCCATGGCAATGCTTTCCCATGGCGTGTCAGACACATGGAGTGGCTGAAGCTTACCATAAACTTTGGTTGTCATATTTCACTTTCTGAATACTAAACACTCACGAACATATTTTTCAATAATGTCCATTTGGAGTATTGGCCAAAAGAAAACCCTTTCGAGAGCATTAGCAGTTGCAAAAATCCCTCTATGGCCGGCATAGGGAGAATCATGTGCTTCTTCTATCACCTTTTGTCGTAAGGGTTGAGCTATGCGTATAGCTTGTTGATGATGCAATATGTAACAAACTTGGGCACCCCAAGTCAAGATTCTATCGCGACACAATAGAGATTCACTTCAAAACAGTTCACAAAATTGACACGGCCTGCCGGTGTAGTTCCGTGCCCAGAGGTATTGTCCCCAAAGACTGGCGCCCTTTGATATTTCTTTTTGTATTAATCTGTGTTCAAAGTACAAGAGAGCAGGTAATTTATAAGTACAAGGGATGCCCCAAAAGCAGTAAACTCTAAAAAGCTTTTAATTTAAAAGTTTCTAAAATAGCCAGCATTATTTCCGGAAATCCGTACGCAGTGCCACATCAGCAATTCAGCGTATTTTCCGCTGCAAATCCCGTCGCAATTTTCGGGCTGCCACGTCAGCCTGTCGGCCGCAATTCCGGAAGTCTGCTGCATGTCACTGGCCAGCTACGCCATCAGTTTATGGCACAATGTATTATCTTTAATAGAATAAGGTGGCCTTGAGTGTCCTACTTGAAGATCGGCTCAAATTTCAGCAAAATCTTGATCTTGAGGATACATCTCACTAAGGAATTCCAGTTCCTCATGATAAATAGTTGTCAAAACAGTGACCTTAAGACCTCTAGAGAGGGCATTTGCAACGGAATTCTTGTTTTTAAAAGTATGTAAAATCTAAAAATGAAACATTGAAAGAAAGTTGGCCTATCTCATCTGCTTTTTTGATAACTTTTGTTGTGTGAGAAAGTAGCGAAGACTCTGATGATCTGTTTTAATTACAAAATCAGCTCCTAAAAGATAATGTTTCCATATGGATTCTGGAAAGAGCATGAATTACTGCCATTAGCTCTTTCTCATAAATGAAAGCATGCAATTCTGCATCTTTAAGGTGTCGGGTTTCATAAGCTATGGCGTGACCCTTTTGGTTCAAGACTGCTCCTACACAATCTCCAAATGCATCGCAATACACCTCGAGAGGTTTGCAAAGATCAGGAACGGTGAGGACAGGTCCGTGACTGAGTAAATACTTTAGTGTTTCAAAAGCTTGCTTTTGTCCATGTCCCCAATGGAATGAAATCCGCTTCTTAGTCAAATCATGGAGAGGACAGGATATGGCGGCAAAGGCTCGGATAAAACGCTGAGAGGCCAAGAAAACTTCCAACTTCATGTATTGTAGTTGGCGTACGCCATTCTACAATTGCTTGAATCTTGTAAGGATCCATTCTCACCTGATTGTGAGATACTATATGGCCCAAATAGTGAATTTTTTTAAAAAAGAACTCACTTTTCTTAGCATTCACAAATAACTTATGTTTGCATAATTCTTCAAACACTGTTGCGAGATGCTTGTGATGTTCTTCTGCTGTCTAAGAAGATTAAAACATGATCGAAGAAGACTGTTGTAAATCTTCTATATGAATGGAAAAATTCTGAGTCAAGGTGGAATTATCCCACATGCAGTGGTGCAAAGATGTAGAGCTACGTAAATCTCATTTCATTTCATGAATAAACACAAGTCTACTTTGCATTACAACTCCCTTGTTTATGGTGAGCTTGTGATGGCTTAGCAAATGCTCAAGATCGTGTTTATGAGTCCAAGTTAATTGATCTTGGAACCTAATTCGCTTGAGTGATAATCCAGCCAACACACACTCAGTTGTGTGCACGATGTTTATCTTTCATCCACCCTAGCTAGCACAATCCCATTCCCATCAATCCGCTCTTTAAGTCTATACGGCTAAAATACTTGCTTCTTGTAACTTGTCAAGAATGTCGTCAATTCGAGCAATTGGGAATTGATTCTTGACTGTGATCTTGTTTAAAGATCTATCATCTATGCACATAGGGAATATGCCGTCCTTTTTCTGTACTGTCCTTTTTCTGTACTAACAAGACAGGTGAACAATATGGAGAAGTACTAGGCCTTATTAAACCTTTCTCTAAAAGTTTATTGACCTGCTTGAGGAGGAAATCCATAAACCGAGCCAAAAAAATGGAGCGTGTCATTTTTCCGAGCAAAAGTAAAGAGAATTGTAACACAAATTGCTTTTTCAATTAAGATCTACTATAATGTCAAGTACAAGAAGTCAATTTAAATGGTCAATCCATAGAGGATAGAAAACTCTAGCGCATGAAGGTGATCGCTGCTAAATACAAATTCGTATTTGATTAAGTAACATAAGCTATCAAAACTCTAGGCACCCCTCTTGCAATGGTAATGGCAGGGAATACCACTAGGTTGTGCTCCACATTTCCTAGTAGGGTAGTTGTTCAGTTGTCCTATCAAAATATTGCCTTGCAGCACAAATCCATTTTTTTGTAGCATCTCAACCTCCCCTGAAATCAGGCAAGTTCCCTCTTCCACAACCCACATGCTCAAGTTTTTAGAGATGTTTGTGAGGTTAATTAGGGTTATTTTGCAAATTTTGGCAGAATTGAAGGGCATTTTGGAAATTTTTGGCCAAATGTAACGAGTACTTTTGGAAATTTTCAAATTTTAGGGGTATTTTTGGAATTTTCACAAATCACAAGGGTATTTTGGTAATTTTTCCTAAAATAAACTGGATTCGCTCTAAACTCTCTCTCTCTCTCTCTCTCTCTCTCTATATATATATATATATATATATATATATATATATATATATATATATATATATATATATATATATATATATATATATATATATATATATATATATATATATTCCTTTTCTTACGAGATTTGTTGGAATCTTGTGCTTCAACATGTGGTCACGCCCACCTTCTCCGGCTACCTCCCCTGCACGCCACCTCCCCAATTTCCACTGGCTTCGCCCCTACCCACCCCTACCTACTTTGCCCCCCTTTATTCAGGTGCCACACATGCATGTCCCTCCACCCCCCACGGCTCTATTGCCCTCCCTCACCCTACTCCTATGCTTCCCCCTTGCTGCCCCCCACCAAATACTTCCACTTCTCTTCGCCAATTACGCTTGTAGACACACTATGTCAAGCCCTATTACACAGCCCTGCCACATGCGCTTGTTGACCTGACGAGAGAGAGAGAGAGAGAGAGAGAGAGAGAGAGAGAGAGAGAGAGAGAGAGAGAGAGAGAGAGAGAGAGAAGAAGAGGATTTTAGCGTCGTAGGAAACTATCCCAAGAGACCTCAAAGATCTATCCAACGAGAGTTGAACTCAAGACCTCTTATTCAAGAGGGAAATGGCATAACCAATCTACCACACTTGGGTGATAGAAAGGTTATACCGTTTTCCCTTTTTATTACTCACACACCCACACACGAGAAGAAGAGGATTTTAACGTCGTAGGAAACTGTCCCAAGAGACCTCAAAGATCTATGTAACGAGAGTTGAACTCAAGACCCTTATTCAAGAGGGAAATGGCATAACCAATCTACCACACTTGGGTGATAGAAAGGTTATACCATTTTCCTCTTTTTATTACCCACACACACACACACACACACGCGCGCGAGAAGGAGAGGGAGAGGGAGAGAGAGAGAGAGAGAGAGAGAGAGAGAGAGAGAGAGAGAGAGAGAGAGAGAGAGAGAGAGAGAGAGAGAATCTTTGCTCGTGACAGACAAAGAAAGAGAAAGAGGTCTCCTACCTTGCCTCCACTCCACAGCCCAACGACACAATGCGCACACGCGCGCACGCACACACACACACACACACACACACACATATATATATATATATATATATATATATATATATAGAGAGAGAGAGAGAGAGAGAGAGAGAGAGAGAGAGAGAGAGAGAGAGAGAGAACTTTTCCCAACAGACTCTGATTGGAAATCTTCGCGTGAGAGATATGGCATGCGAAGCCACGTGACTTGCCTCCCCCCCTTCCACTAATGTTTTATTTTTCCCACCCTTCCCTTTTCCACTTGGAACTAATGCACGATTTTTTGAATTTTTTCTAGCCGGTGCCCCCTGCTGCTACCGCTACTGAAGCGCATGTACTCTGGAGGAGGAAATCAAGGACTCGTTCCTGAGCAAGCGAGCATAATTCACATAGCTGGAGTCTCTGTTGATTAAGGCTATGGTCACGCAAGGCTTAGTTATCAGTTATTTGAACTGATAACTAAGCCCCATCCTGGGTTACACCACAAAAGAGCATTAAATGAATAACAATGCCACCCCTTTGTAACTATGCGGATTTTGGCTAGTTGTGAAGTTCACGGCATAGTTGGGAGACTGAATGAATAACCAAGCCATGTGTGACCGTGCAAGAGGCTTAGTAATTTCTTTAATGATGTGTCTCGGCATATTTATTTATAACTAAGAACTAAGCATCGCGTGACCATAACCTAAGAGAGAATGGTTGTTCACATTGCAGCATGTGGGCGTAGTGGAGCTAGAGGAGCTACAACCCAGCTTGCAATCAGGAAGGAAGTGCACTACTAAGACTGGGTTCAGACTAAGCCGGCGGAAGAAAGAAGTCTTCGCAAATCTGCCGCCGCCTAGTGTGAACAGTGTGGAGGCGGAACAGTGAAAAAGCAAAGGGGGCTGAGAGAGGCCATCAACTCTTCCGAGGGGGGGGGGGGGGGGGGGGGGGGGAGGTCGGAAGAAAAATGGAGGGCCCAGCGGAAGAGTGCCTCAACTTCAACCAATCAACTTTTGCCATGGAGCATTGATGCCCCTTTGCAGTTTTCTTCCGCCGCCTAGTGTGAACCCACCCTAAAGTTACATCGAAAAAGGGACCCTCAAAGATCCTGGTTCGAACTTTGAAAAATATATTCTGAAGGGGAAAAGTATTGTTAGAAAAAAACTGGGGTCCAATGTATTGTAACCGGCTGAAATCGTAAAATCCTAGTTAGATTTTGAGCTTGCCTTGAAGAAAACCAAGAAATTTACACAAGTTTAAGTGAAAATACCGGCAAAAGCTTCAACTTTTTACCTAAAAAACAAAAAATTTTGAAGTTTTCCCTTATTTTCTTTGGTTAGGGAAAATGTATTTTTCTAGCCTTCGCCGGCTTGGGGAATAGTGTTCATTCGAGCAGCCTGTAGTTACAATTCAAGCCTGCCAGATCATTTGCAATGGATAGTCGATCAGCAGGAGAGTCGAGCAGCATCTCCTACATCACAATCCATGGGTGCAAAATAAAGGATGATCTAGCCTTCTTAACTATATTCCACTGAAAATTGTAATGCATACAGAGCAGTGAACACTGAGTTGATTAGCTTCGCCTTTGCTCGGCCCAACTTTGCTCTCAGTACACCTAAGTGATATATGTTTGGGGGGGGAGAGAGAGAGAGAGAGAGAGAGAGAGAGAGAGAGAGAGAGAGAGAGAGAGAGAGAGAGAGAGAGAGAGAGAGAGAAGGGGACAGCACCGGATGCCCATTCAATAAAAAAAAAGCATGCAAAATCTATCTCGCGTTGGTGCGAAAGAGGCCATAATTTCTCTATGCAGGGTTATTCATTTAGTATTAGCTATGTACAGAATGGGTCGATTTTCTCATGAGATAACGTTTCAAATATCTGATTCCGTGCCAATGTGGAGAATGCCTCACCTAAACACATGTAATCTGTCATAATTAGGCTTCTTGCATGTCTATATCTCCTGTGGAATCTTGTAGTCCAACGGTGTACTAGACGACCTATTGATTATATGCACCGTTGTCATAACAGCCTCTCCCCAAAACTCTTGATTAGTTTTTTTTGCATAGACAGCATGGAAGTGACCCTCTCCTGAATAGTTCTATTCATGCACAACAACTTCATTCTGAGCAAGTGTGTATGGCGTAGTGAACTGCCTCCTAATGCCTTGTTTGCTCCAGAAGTCCTTAAACTTACTAGATAGGTACTCTCCCCCGTTAGTGCACAAAGCCTTCAGCTTCTTGCCTATCTAGTTTTTGCCATGGCTAGGAACTTTTGGAAGACACTAAAGACTTTGTCTTTCCTCTTCAAGAGGTAGACCCACACCTTTCGAGTAGAGTCATCTATGAAAGTCAAGAAATATAATGCCCCCCCTAAAGACTTATGCGGCATAGGCCCACATAGATCGTTATGTACTAAATTTAGAGGATTCTCTAACTTTTGATCTAATGGGGATAAGGTAAGCCTAGTTTTTTTTCCGTATATGCAGTGCTCCACAAACTAAAACTAGAATGATTGACATAGGGATATAGCCAAAACGCTATAACTATTTCATTCTGTTTTGACTCATATGACCAAGTCGGCTATGCCACAACTCTGTAGAAGGCAGCTGGGCAACATGGATCGAATTCTCTTTCATAGAAGAGACATGCAAGGAATTTATGAGCCAGATTTTGGCCTTTGAGCATGACCAAATTACCTTTTTTAATTAGCTAGGAACCATTGTCTAACATTGTAGTGTATCCAGGATTATCAAAGTTGTCCTACTGAAACCAAGCTCTTGGTTAGCTTTGGCGCATGTCAAACATCGCGTAGCATGAACTAAGTGCTGTTGCTTATACATAACTTTACATCTCCAATACTACATATCTCAATCTCATGAGAATCACCCAACTTAATTGAATCATGTGTACATGCATAACTAGAGAACCACTCCTTGTGAGGAGTAACATGGAAACTGGCACCTGAGTCAATACTCCAATTGTGCGCATAGCATTTGTTAAGAGCTAACAATGCCTTTGGACTCAAACCAAAATCGAAGACTATTACATTTGACGGTTGTGGCACGTCAGGAATAATATCAACATATAGACTCAACGACATTGTGCTCCTCTATCTTCACATTCTTAGGAGGTGAAGAGCTTACGACAATGGATTTACTATTTTCTCTTTTCTATCTCAGCTGCTCTCCTCATGGAGACAATTGGGCCACTAAAAGCTACCCAAAGGTAAGTGTACACATTCGTATACTCCACTCAATCCTGCCCATAAGAAAAACTAGGTGTTGATTACCATAGCCTTGTTCTTCACAAGGTTAACAAACATACCAGTATCATGTGCAAATGTGTGCAAAGCATCAAGATGGTGTTGCATCCCTTGAGGTGAATATGAAATAAGCTCAATATCATTTTCATACAACAATAGGGGTATCCATGTCCCTGCCAGTTGTGCTCCTCCGTCACCCTCCCCCGCTATGTAGTCTGAAGCTGCATCCACATACATGCCAAAAAGAATGGGCGATAGTGGTCATCCTTGTTTCATCCCAATGGTGGAATGAATAATCTCTGACGTCCCCTAGGGCGTACCGATGCATCCTATAACTGCCTTATACAAGGCCATGACCCCCCATATGATTTCTACCGGAACTCCCAGCTCTTGCATTCTATGCATCAATCTTCCCCTTGGAGCTATATCAAAAGCTTTGCAAAAATACACAAAGCTACTGATAACTGGAAATGACATGCCATATAGGGTGGCCTCTACACCACACATAGCCTAAACATCCCCAAGAATCATCTCAAGGTAGGAGTAATCCTACAAATAGAGAGGGGGCACCACCTAGCATAAGTGCGGCTGGGACGCAGACAACATGACCTAGGGTAGCAAAGAGTGAGATGCCCTCTAGGTAACCAACACGAAATGGTGATACAACAAACGTCCACATGTAGAAAATGCCTAGTCAATATTCAAGAGTGTGTGTACGAGGAAGGTATGTGCCAAGGTCGGAATGGAGCATATTGACTGATTGGAGAGGCCCCACGTGATGAAGCACAAGTAGAGTGATATACAAGAGACAAAACATTTTGCGAATGTGGGAAAACAAAACTAAGGAAAACAGAGAATGGACCCCAGAGATCAAGACAACATTGCACCCTTTTATTGGCGATGATAATACTTACAAATGGTGGTCTTGATGGTTACAAACCTGGCTCTTGGCACTAGGGATGCATGATGGAATGCGAGCGCCATATGGTGCATGGCGAAGTTGGAGTTAGCGGGGAGGTTAGTTGAGGAAAAACATCAAGACGATGCAGCCACCGACGACGTCAATCACCAAAATCGAGAGCAGCCCAAGGTAGCATGGTGTCGATGCATTCAATTCTAGCATGCTCATGTTGCCTTACGGGAGAGTAGTGACTGCCTTATGTGCATGGAGTGGTCGTGACTAGTAACTCAACCATAGTAACTCAACCAAACATGATTCCATGAGCTCTCTAGCTTGGGGGTGCATTATGTGCTTAGCGGTGCTTAAAATGTACAGTCCGTAGAGCTAATGTGTTCTTCCTTCACTTGTCCTCCTTTTGAGGTTAGCGGAGGCCTCTTTATATAGGCTTGAGAGGTGGTCCTTACCCAATGGTCCTTGCAAATATCCACTAGTCGTTGTAGGGAGCCTAGATGCCTCTCTAGTAAAAGAGATAGAGAGAGAGAAGGTAGAGATAGAGAGAGAGGAAAGAGTGGGGTGGGGAGAGTTTTTTTACAATCCACTAGCCACTGGCTAGGTTATTAGGGAGGAGTGGAGTTTGGGGAATTTACAAGGGTTTTGTTGATGGTTCGGGTGGTTGCTGTGAGGTTTAAGGCTGTCGGAATTGGTATTTCTTGCGAGAAGCCAAGATGCTACGTGTTACTTCCTCTCGGTGCCGGCCGGGGCATGCCCTTCGGCGCCACTTCTTGTTTTGGTGTTGGCGGCGCGCGAGTTGGCCGTGTTCTTTTTGTTGTTGGCGTTGATTCCTTTTGGTTTTTTTTCTATTATTCTCTGGTGCGTATGTCTATATATGTGCGTATATGCACAGGGAGAGGGTGTGGTGTGTGGGAACGAGGGAGAGGGGGGGTAATTTTTATGAAACGTGTATATATATATATATATATATGTATGTATGTATATGTATACTTTTTACCTGCCGGGTGCATAGGGAAATCAAGAGAGAGGGAGAACGAGATTGAGGGGGGGGGGGGGGGGTAGAGAACGCGGCCGTTGGGGAGAGAGGGGTGTGTGTGTGTATGTAGGTGTGTGTAGTTAGAGAGAGAGACTCTGGTCCTGTATATTGCGCGCCTTCGGGCCTCCGACACAGAGCGAGGGAGAGATCATGGCGGGGCGTGAGATGGCGAGGGAGGGGGAAGGTGTGTGGGTGTGGATAAGAGAGAGAGAGAGAGAGAGAGAGAGAGAGAGAGAGAGAGAGAGAGAGAGAGAGAGAGAGAGAGAGAGAGAGAGAGAGAGAGAGAGAGAGAGAGATGGGAGCAAGCCACCGACAGGGAGTGTGTGAGGTTGGGTGTGTGTGTGTGTGTGTATGTGTGTGTGTGTGGATAAGAATAAGAGAGAGAGAGAGAGAGAGAGAGAGAGAGAGAGAGACTTCGTATGCGGCTACCTTTGGGCCTGAACCGAGAGAGGGAGAGAGAAAGAGAGAGAGAGAGAGAGAGAGAGAGAGAGAGGGGGGGGGGGGGGGGGGGCGAGCTGCTTCTAGCCGTCAGCGAGCGAGGAGGGGGGGGGGGGGTGGGGGGTTTGAGGGTCAACGGGGTGGGGTAAGGTAGGGAATTATTAGAGAGAGAGAGAGAGAGAGAGAGAGAGAGAGAGAGAGAGAGAGAGAGAGAGAGAGAGAGAGAGAAATTATGTAGCCTTGGCGGTGGTGAGGCGGTCCGGGGCGGGCAACAAGAAGAGTGGCCTCTAAGCACTCTTCTATGCTCCCGTGCTGCTCAATTGGTTTGGGGTTGGAAAAAACAACAAACACACACACAAACCCGCAACCTAACCCTACACAAATTTGGGGCACCACCTAGTTTTGGATGCGAACTAGGACGCGTAGAGAGAGAGAGAGAGAGAGAGAGAGAGAGAGAGAGAGAGAGATAGTGCTCGGGCTGCTTTGAAATGTTTGACAGTGACCAAGCAAACACAATTATATATGTAAGAAAAAGAGGGAAGGGGGAGGGGGTGCTTGTTGCACTAATACCTTCTTACAAATCTGTCATGACCAATGAAAGTGAGATTAGTATTTGTTCAACATAGCTTGGGTAAATTACACCACCACAACACATCACAAGAAAAGCCACCCCAATCACTGTCTTAAGGCTAGGGGTGTCCTCTCCACCCTGTCGCCCTCTTATAGTATGTGGGATTTTTTGCTAAATTGATGACAACACCTAGAGACAAGCTATCAAGAACTTTAAAAAAACACCAAGACACTTACACATCATTGTTGTCCATTACTTCACGTTGGAAGAGAGACAAAGTATCCAATCTTACTCCAAATCCTCCCTCCTTGATTCAGCAAATGTTGGGCTTACACTAGTAGGAGAAATGATAGATTTCCTACTCTCAATTGAATGATCACTCTCTCTTACAATGGCATAGAGTTCCCTTGCTAATCACCCCTAATACAACACATGCACATACATAAGACGATGAGCTTCCACTCAAGAGCTCCTTCTAGAGAGGTTGAGCTTGGCTTCTCAAGCTATAGCATAGTGCTCTTGCTTATGGCTCTCCCATTTGTGCTAGCTACACCCTCCTTTTATAGCAATTTTGAAGGCTAGGGTTACTCCTCTAACCATGGTTGGGTTAGATTTTCAGCACTTATCTAATTTCTTTTGCTTGAAATTATCAAGAAGCTGGTGTGGATAGATGAAGAAGAGAGAGAGGAGAGAAGTGGAGGTGATAGGACTTTTCATAGTAGGTTAGTGTTAGTAAATTAGTAGAGTTAGTATTTTTATTGATTTACAAATGGAATTGGATATTTACAATGGGAGTATCCATGTAGGATACAAATAAGGAAGAAAAAACTCTTAATAGGTAAGAAAACATGGATTTCTTACAATGTTGATGCTCCAAGTGTCTTGAGTAGGGTCAATTTTGACGCTTGTTGACAGTCCACTAGCTTTGACGGTACGGTTTTTCTCCACTCTTGACCTTCCTTGGAAGCCAAGGTAAGTGAACATGAGTAATCAATCACCATGATGCTGTCTTTCAAGAGAAGAGGCTGAATTTTGTGGTATTTTTGATAGATATGGGTAATATGGATGAGGAAAAATGAGACTAGGTGGTCAATTTTGGAATGGAAGTGTGTGTAGGAGACATGAGTTCACCATGGTTTCTCTTATTCTTCAAGGTTGAGAAGAAGGTGAGTAGGGTGCAGAGAGGAGTGGTGAGAGAGGTAGGGATGATGAGTGGAGAAGTGTGTGTGAAAGAGGAAAATGATAAAGTGGAAGAGGGAGTGTGGCTGCATAGCATGGGCAAACTGGGGTCCACCAATAAAATCATAGCTCAAAGCTCGTAGCTCAAAAAAATATGAAAAAATTTGAGGTAAAAGTTCAGCTCACAAGCTACAACTTTTGTTTGTATCACCTTTTCAAATTCGGACAGCATGTGATCTTCAAAAATTCAGCAAAACCGACTGTTTTTTCCACTGCACAAAGTCCTTGTGAGGTCCTTCTTTGGATGATTCTTTTGAATACCTCCAAGAGTGAGCCCCCCATAGTGCATGCATGCATGCCACATACCCTTGACCTTATTTGGTAGGTCTATAATTGAAGATATTATTGAGATCATGATATAAGTGAATAGTACAACTAAGAAAATCAAATATTGAGGGGTCTAAAAAAATATGTACATGTCAAATATAAATAATATAGGTGGAAAAAATATAAAGGGGTCCAAATAAATCTCTCTCATTATAAGTCTACCATAAAAAGATGAATATTTTTGGTGGTCTAATTTATGAGAGTAATAGAGAATAGATGTAGGAAGAAAAAAATGACAATAGTGAAAAAATATACACATAAATAAACTGGTTTTTTTGGATTTTTGTTGGGATGGAGTTACACCAAAAATAAGAGAAGCTTGCATGAAATTATTTTTATATGGAATAAAGAGTACGCAAAATGGTAAGAAAAAATATGGTAATGTTGAGTAAATGTACATAGCATAAATAACACACCATAGGTAGAAATATTTAAATAAATACCAAAATAATTATGAAAAATCCTTTTATTTAGGCCCTATATACAATGAAATATTTACACACAAATGGGTCATAATATACTTATATTTTTTATTTTTTTGGCTCAACTAGCCCAATGTGACTAGCTAATTAAGGGTTTTTAAGAAGATATGGAAAAAGTCTCCTAACTCACACACACCTATATACAGTGAAATGGTAGGGATAGCCACAGTGTTTGGATGATTTTGGTAGGGTGGGTTAACTCACTATGGCAATTATGGAGAGCCGAAAAACGGCTATCAGTGGTATCCACAGGAAGAGATAGTAAGAGAGAGAGATATTGAGGGAAAGAGAGAGGAAGAGGGAAAGAAGAGAGAGAGAGAGAGAGAGAGAGAGAGAGAGAGAGAGTATTATTTTTCTTAGGAGTGCGGTGGCCCGCCGGTGGAAGAAAAACAAGAGGGAAGAGACGTAGGGGAGAGTGAGGTCGAGGGAGTGGGGTAAGAGAGAGAAGGATGGTTGTGAAAAATAATGAAAGAGAGAGACTTAAAAAACAAAACGACGGCCCGCCATGGAAAGAAGGTAGTTGTTTTATGCGCCCTACGAGGTTTGGCGGAAGAGCGAGAAAGGAAAAAAAATAAAATGAGAGGGAGTGTGGGGTTGGTGGCGGCAGTAATAATAAGAAAAAATGCTATTTTTTTGTGGTTTTCTTTACCTCCGGCTTCCCGAATGGGTTGATTCATGCGGCCTTGGTTTCGAAAACTAAGAACTTTAAATCTCTGGCCGGGCTAGAGGGTGGTGAGGCTAACCCGGTATCATTAGCCCTCCCCCTAAGGTTAGGGGCATTCATGCCTCTAACTCATCTGTTTGATTATTGTTGTCGGAGGTGGAGGTTGGTGGTGTATCCTCATCAGGAATGTCGATAGGTGGAGTCTGATCAAATCGAAGAAAATAAGGTTTGAGCCGCCAACCATTTACTCTGGTCTTATGAAGCTTGCCATCAACTTCCATAAGCTGGTAACACCCATTGGCATACTTTTTCTTCATGATGAAAGGGTCCTCCCATCGGAGTAGGATCTTCTTATCTTTGCGTGTGTCGAAGCGATTGTCGTAGCAGAGCACCAACATGCCTTTCTTTAATTCTTTGCACCAAAGATGCTGGTTGAAACTAAGCCGTTTGTGCTATGTCTGTGCCGCATAATAATTGATTGCTTCTTCTCTGTCCAGCTGTAGTCTTTCCAAGTCGAGGATGTGATTTCTCAAATGCATGCTGCGTCGTTGAAGCTGGCTTGCACGCTGCTAGAATGCACCTGTATGAGAGGACCCACACCAGATTGGCCCCTAACTTAGGCGCCCCTTTTGGTATTTCTTTATTGCTTATAAACGTTGTGGTTCCCTACAAACTGCCCCGTACAAGCTTGGCTGAATTTCAACTGTTTTGGCCCGATGTCAGCAGCATAACTGTACTAAGACACTTCACAGTCAGTATTCCCACGCATTGAATGACTTTCCCGACGCATACGAGCACTTTGTAAAACCTGGCGAGAATCTGCAGCATGCTGAATTCTCTGTTTTCAGCCCCGAAAATGCGCCAGATCACCTGTACAGCGGTCCCTTCGCGTCCCTGAACCTCCTGGGGGTATTAGGGGCCGTTTAGGGCCAACACCCTAAACCTGCAAAAATACAAAGCATGCTGTAAATATTACTGTTTCGGGCTCCGTTTCGCATGTCGGTCGCATCCGTAGCAAGTCCTCGAGCTCCCGCACCTGTAGGGCTACTTGCCCTTTGAATCGGATGAGATTTCTGGCGTGAAACCTCTCCGAATTCACTTGTACCTACGGGGGATTAGCCGCTAGCTAATCCAGTACCTATGCAAGAGGCTCTTGCCTCGGCAATCCCGCATGAACCGACATAACTGTACATTGGTCAAATGAAAAGCCCACTATAACATACTGCCATAAGGGAGAGAGAGGGCAGTGCGTAGTGGCAGGGCATCACTCCTGGCACCGCACTGTACATAGGAGGGAAAGCAAGCACTCCATAGCTCTTAACCTGTGTGACAGGAAACTTGAAAATGAGCTCACAGCTGAAAATCACGTTTTTGCCTACTCTATAAGTAGTAAACTGGCCTCGGAGTGCCAAGTGTCACTCATTTGTGCATTTTCCTGCTTTAGACCCTTGGGTCTAAAAATATCTCACCTGCAGCCTCTGTTGACTTGGCCACAGAGTAACAAAATGATCCCCATGTCAAACTGCACGTAATGACGCGAAGACATTTTCAGGTCCCAAAATAGCAGTTCCCTCAATTTTAGGAGATGCTGCCATTGTATCTTTCTAGGTCATCCGACCCTCTTTGTACACTGCAGCCACACCCAGAACTGAAATGTAGCCTCTATAACAAAGGATTCCGGTTTCGCTAGTCAATGACCCCACTTGGCTAACCATAGTCCTTGTCCAACCTTAGTGCTCTCTTGCCCTCAGGCCTGGACTCCCTCTGAACAGTTCCACACTAGCTATGCAATGCAGGGTAGTTAGATTTCCCGAGGGGCGTTTTCCAAAAAGTGGAAATAAATAAATAATAGGAAAGAAATCAACAAAAAGGATAGCTAGTAGTCACACGCTAGTGACATACCCCCCTCTTGAAATCTCAAACGTCCTCGTTTGCATCTATGTCGTACATGCTCACAGTCAACACTGATGTATTCAACACCTATCGCAACACATGTACGACACATACATGCTCATTGTCAACCCTGGTGTATTCAACACCTCGTCGACACATGTATTGCCTGCGTGTAAACCCTGTCCCAATGACATAGTGGTAGCTTGGCACTCTGCCATTGCTTTGAGTCACTAACTTTCCAATGACAAAATGGTAGCGACACATTTGGCCACTGTCTTATGGTACACGTTGGGCCCAGTAACACTTTCGAGCATACCCAAACCAACAGTTTAAGAATGCAGTTACACATGTACCCTTTAATAGAAGCAATTACTGTATCCTTGACAAACTGATAAGAAATACTTACTTCTATAGCACTAACCAAACTTTTGGACATTCCATAAGAGCAATTGCCAAACTGACAATCTGTACAGCTCTAACATTCATGTAACAGGTATTTCATTTGAGCTCACTTTAAATACCATGTACATCTTTTGTTTCAGAAGCCATTGTCACACTGACAATCCATGTAGCTTTAAAACTCAAGGGGTCAAGGTAGGTTGCAAATCGAAGGCTTCAAGGTAAAGTGATAACACAGTTGGTGACTCTACAAGTTCACCTTCTTCCATCCACTTAGCATCCATTGGTGGATAGTTTCTGAACTTTACCAAGTAACGCCTAGCTACCTTGCCTTTCACTTTTCTTTCCTTATGTGCCAAAATTTGTTCCGGGACCAAGATCTCGTCAAGTTCCTCGACTTTCGGCTGATCTTCAGCTGGCATATCTTCTGGCAAATCACCCACATAGGGTCTGAGAAGACTCACATGAAATGCATTGTGAATCTTCCAACTGTCAGGCAATTTCAGCCTATATGCAACATCACTAATTATGTCACACACTTGAAAAGGCCCGTAGTAACGCATGCTGAGCTTTGGAAACAGTCTTTCCTTGCCCTTCATCTTCTTTAACCTTGCCTTTTCAAAGCGTAAAAGCACCCAATCACCAAGTGAAAATACCACTTCACGACGGTGATGATCAGCTGCTTTCTTTTGCTTTGCCTGAGTCTTTTCCAAGGCCACTTTGACCTTCTTATACATTTCATCCATGTCCTGAACATACTTATCTGCTTCAAATATCTTGTCCTTTGTATGCATTATGGGAGGAACTTTCTTGCCACCTTCAACTATCTCAAAAGGTGCCTTGCCAGTTGATGAATGCACTGTATTGTTGTATGCATACTCCACCAATGGCAAATACTGCTCCCACTTTCGTTTATGCTCTGACACATAGCACTTCAGCAGATCTAGGACAGTAGAATTTTCCTCTTCTGACTGCCCATTTGTTTGAGGATGAAATGACGAAGAGAATTTGAGCGTTGTGCCCATATTCTCAAACAAGCCTCTCCATAACAAACTTGTCATGCGTGGATCACGGTCGCTAACAATCGACTGTGGCATGCCATGATACTTGAAAATATTGCTCATAAACAAGCGTGCCATCTGATCTGGCTTTATCTTCTTCCTGACAGGAATAAAATGAGCCTGCTTGCTGAATCTGCAAATAATGGTCCAAATACCATCGTTTCTTGTCTGCGTTCTCGAAAGATCAAAGATAAAATCCATAGCAATACTTTCCCATGGTTTATCTGGAATAGGTAGTGGTTGCAATAACCTTGGTGCCTTTTGCCTGTCAAACTTGACCTTCTGGCAAATTAGGCATTCTCGCACAAAGGCATCCACATCCCTTCTCAATGTAGGCCAATAGAAGAATGTCTCAACCGCTTTAACTATAGCATCGATACCACGATGCCCTGCATACGGTGGGACATGACTCTCTTCCATAACTTTGCGTCGCAATGGCTTCGTGACACACAATCTGCCATGCATCATCATGAACCCGTCTTTAAGAAGATAGTGTTCATGACGTTGTCCATCCATTAGTTGCTCGAAGACCGTTGAAAAATCTTCATCATTTGCATACTGTTCTCTCATATCATCAAGTTCATGATGATAAGGAATTGACACAGCTGAAATTTGTGGCTTCCTTGACAAGGCATCAGCCACAATGTTCTTCTTGCCTTCCACATGCACAATTTGAAAGTGGAACATGGACAAGATATTTGCCCATCGCATATGCTTCTCAGATAACTTTGCATGTGTCAAGAAGTATCGCAAGGTCTGATGGTCCGTTTCGACAACAAAGTCTGCACCTAGCAGGTAGTGTTTCCAACTTAACAGTGCATGAATCACAGCCAATAACTCTTTCTCATAGACCTGCATGGTCATCTCTGGCCCTTGCAAAATTCTGCTCTCATAGGCTACTACCCTGCCATCTTGCATTAGCACTGCACCAATGCTACTACCACAGGCGTCACACTGGACCACAAATGACTTCCTAAGATCTGGCAACACAATGACTGGATCTGAAGTCATCTTTTCCTTTAAGAGTTTAAAAGCTGAAATCTCTTTCTGTGTCCATCTAAAGGTGACTGCCGTCATTTGAAGAGCATGTAAAGGTGAAGCAATCTCAGCGAAATTTCGGATAAACCTTCTGTAATAGGAGCATAGTCCCAAGAAACTTCGGACATCGTGCACCATCTTCAAATCTGGCCATGACTTGATCGCTTCAACTTTTGCAGGATCCATTTTGACACCATCCTTTGAGACAATGTGTCCCAGAAAGTGAATCTCTTCCAGAAAAAAACTCACTTTTCTTTGCATTGATGAGCAACCTATGACTGCGTAGCTCTTTGAACACAATGGCCAAGTGATGCCTATGCTCCTCTTCATTCTTTGAGTAGACTATCATGTCATCAAAGAATGTACCAACAAACTGCTGGTGTGGACGGAAAATTCTGTCCATTGTCCTATTGAACGTAGCAGGAGCATTTGTGAGACCAAAGGCCATTTGTGAATCTCTTCCAGAAAAAACTCACCTTTCTTTGCATTGATGAGCAACCTATGACTGCGTAGCTCTTTGAACACAATGGCCAAGTGATGCCGATGCTCCTCTTCATTCTTTGAGTAGACTATCATGTCATCAAAGAATGTACCAACAAACTGCTGGTGTGGACTGAAAATTCTGTCCATCGTCCTATTGAACGTAGCAGGAGCATTTGTGAGACCAAAGGGCATCACTAAAAATTCGTAAAGGCCAAACGTTGTTCTAAAAGCAGTCTTGTGCACATCCTCTGATCTAATGCGGATCTGATGGTACCCACTCTTTAGATCTATCCTGCTAAACATAGCCGCTCCTTCTAATTTGTCCAGAATGTCATCAATTCTAGGTATAGGGAACCTATTCTTGATGGTATTCTTGTTCAGTGCACGGTAGTCGATGCACATACGCCATGAGCCATCCTTTTTCTGCACCAACAATACTGAGAACAGAATGGGGATGAACTGGGCTGAATCAGCCCCTTTTCTAACAGCTCCTGTACTTGGCCCATTATCTCTTTCTATTGAGCCGCACTAACCCTGTACGGAGGCTTATTTGGTGGGCTACTGCCTGGCACCAAATCTATCGCATGGTCCTCGGGTCTCTCTGGCGGTAATTGAGACGGTAATGAATCGGAAAAACAGTCACTATACTGTTGTAAAAACATTGACCTTTCTTTGTCTAGCACAGATAAATTTGATTCATCACAATCTGACACTTCACGTGCAAAAACCAAGTACGCAGAAAGATGCTTTTTCATTACAGAAGTAATAGCAGAAGGTGATTCAGTGGGAATAGACTCCCCTTTAAGCTTTACATCCAGAATGTGAGTCTTTCCCCTGCTCTGTACAGTGATCTTTTTGTTGTAGGCATCCATGATTCCCTATACACGAAATAACCAAGGAATACCTAACAACACATCACATCCATCCAGTGGCATGATGTAAAATTCTTCAGCATCTACATAGGACTGGATATGTAGGCGCAACTTTCCAATGATGGGTGTCACAGCCTCTGTATGGCCAGGACATGCCAAACCAGCCTCTGTTGTATACCCCATCTCTTCACGTCTGATTCCCAACTTTGAAGCCAATTCTAGGGAAATGAAGTTGGCTTTGGCACTGGGATCAAAGAAGATAAGCATTGTTTGATCCCTGACCTTTCCCCATGCTCTGCAAAGCTCACTTGCATCTGAATTTGGCTTAACGCCCACCATATCTGGCACTAAATCAGCCATGGGCTTCTTTCCTTTCTTGTCTTCCTTGTCTTCAAAATCAGCTGGCCTTTTCTTTGTAGGACAGTTGTAAGAAATGTGGCCAGGCTGCTCACAGATAAAGCATTTGTTCTCTGACCTCAGGACCTTCTTTTGCTCTTCCGACTTGCGAGGAAAATGTCTTTTCCATTTCTTTGCTAGTCCCTTTTCTGATTTAGCCGTAGCTTTGCCTTTCCCTGCGTTGGCTGGCTCCTGAGTCACTTTCGGAGCCTCCTTGGGAACATACTTCTTCGTTGAATTTTTCTTGGCTGATCCTTCCTTGACGCCAGTATTGAATTCACAATCTTCTCCCTTGAGAAAACCATTGCCAGTGTTTGCTACCTCGATGAGCTGCATCAAAGTAGTGACTTTAGTCTTCGTACAGTATTTTCTCAATCCTTTGGGTAGGCCACAACAGTATTTTTCAATATGTTCTGTCAATGGCACAAACCTATAGGAAGTTACTGGAAGTAGAGCTTTCCAAACTTCCGATTGTAGTCATCCAGATTCTTGCAAGTGGCAGCATTAAGCTGGTGCCATTCTGTCATGACATCTGCTTCAAAGTCATCAGATAACCATGCTGCTGCAAAAATCTGCTTGAAGTAAATCCATGTGGACGGAGCTTGCCCTTGAAGCAATAAAGTTGTCCACCATTGTCCCCCATTCCCTGTCAAGAAAGTGGCTGCCTTGCGGACCTTTGAAGCCTCTGTAAAGTTTCCCCCTGCATAGGCCTTGTTAAACTGCTGGAGGAATGAGAGAGCCTTCTTCCTGTCATCAAACCCTGTAAAGGTCGTGAATGTCACACCTTTTCCACCTTCTTTGTACGGAATTGGCCTCTCCAGCGGCGTCAAATTGTCACAAGGAAGTGACTGAAACATGGGAACACTGTTAGGGTTCATTTGTGTTCCCTGACCGCAATTAAGTTGACCTAGAAATGCCATATTTGGTTGCTGATTTGTAATTCCAGCCATACCAAAATTTTCCTGTGGCATCCCAAATTGGCCCTGATTGCTTTGAAACCCTGGTAGCATGCCCGTGACACCATACATGGGGTTAGGCATCATCGTTTGAGCACTCCCGAACACTGTTCCTGGTGTGTAAAACTGATTTCCAGGTGCATGAGCAGCCATGCTCTGGAATACCGATCCACCTCCAAAATAGCCAGGGTGTACTGAAGGTGGTGGGAAGACCTGTTGCATAGCCTATAGGTTGCTTCCCTGCCCATTAGAACAACCTATAGGATGCTGAAAAGTGGCTGGCTGAACTGGTACAGCTTGAAAGACTGGCATCTCAGCCACCTGTTCTTGCACCTTAGGCACAGGTTGTGGAGACTGCATGTTCTCCGTCAAGTGTACAGGTGTTTCCATTGACTCTGCAGTATGAATCACCTATGCTTGAGCCTTAACAGGCTTCTGAATATGATCCAGTGACCCAACTTGCTGAGACGGAAGAGGAGGTTGCAGAAAGGCTAAAAACCTCCGGTTCTGCATTACTTGTGTGAACATAGCTCAGCAGTAGCCAACTGGGTCCTGAATATATCATCATCCGTCTGTGGTGGTCTTGAAGACTCACCCACTCCATGTGTCTGTTGACCCTGTGAAGAGGAAACCTCTTCAGTCACATCATTTGGTCTGTTAGCCATGATTGCAATTTTTTGTGTCTGGTCTATGATCCCTTGTGTCTTCAAGCTCAACCTGACCAAGGCTCACTTCTATGGGAAAAAGTGATTTAATCCCGTCGATGGAACCATGAAACCGGCCTGTTCAATCCAAAAAGGGTGTTAGACTTTACTTCAAACCTTGATATAGCTTTCACCCATTATTAGTCGTCTATTCTACCTGTATTTTCAAGACACAACACGGGGGAAAGGGATACAGGCTGCTAGAATGCACGTGTATGAGAGGACCGACACCAGATTGGCCCCTAACTTAGGCGCCCCTTTCGGTATTTCTTTATTGCTTAAAAGAGGGAATAAACGTTGTGGTTCCCTACAAGCTACCCCGTACAAGCTTGGCTGAATTTCAACTGTTCCGGCCCGATTTCGGCAGCATAACTGTACTAGGACACTTCACAATCAGTATTCCCACGCATTGAATGACTTTCCCGACGCATACGGGCACTTTGCAAAACCTGGCAAGAATCTGCAGCACGTTGACTTCTCTGTTTTCAGTCCCGAAAATGCGCCAGATCACCTGTACAGCAGTCCCTTCGCGTCCCCGAACCTCTTGGGGGTATTAGGGACCGTTTAGGGACAAAACCCTAAACCTGCAAAAATACACAGCAGGCTGTAATTTACTGTTTCGGGCTCCGTTTCGCATGCCGGTCACATCTGTAGCAAGTCCTCGAGCTCCCGCACCTGTAGGGCTACTTGCCCTTTGAATTGGACGAGATTTCTGGCGTGAAACCTCTCCAAATTCACCTGTACATGCGGGGGATTAGCCGCTAGCTAATCTAGTACATGTGCAAGAGGCTCCTGCCTCGACAATCATGCATGAACCCACATAACTGTACATTGGTCAAATGAAAAGTCCACTAGAGGGGCATAACATACTGCCATAGGGGGCGTAGTGTGCAGGGCATCACTCCTGGCACCGCACTATACATAAGAGGGAAAGCAAGCACTCCATAGCTCTTAACCTGTGACAGGAAACTTGAAAATGAGCTCACAGCTGAAAATCACGTTTTTGCCTTCTCTATAAGTAGTAAACTCGCCTCAGAGTGCCAAGTGTCACTCATTTGTGCATTTTCCCGCTTTAGACCCTCGGGTCTAAAAATATCTCACCTGCAGCCTCTGTTGACTTGGCCACAGAGTAACAAAATGATCCCCATGTCAAACTGCACGTAATGACGCGAAGACATTTTCAGGTCCCAAAATAGCAGTTCCCTAAATTTTAGGAGATGCTTCCATTGTATCTTTCTAGGTCATCCGACCCTCTTTGTACAGTGCAGCCACACCCAGAACTGAAATGTAGCCTCTGTAACAAAGGATTCTAGTTTGGCTAGTCAATGACCCCACTTGGCTAACCATAGTCCTTGTCCAACCTTAGTGCTCTCTTGCCCTCAGGCCTGGACTCCCTCTGAACAGTTCCACACTAGCTATGCAATGCAGGGTAGTTAGATTTCCCGAGGGGCATTTTCCAAAAAGTGGAAATAAATAAATAATAGGAAAGAAATCAACAAAAAGGATAGATAGTAGTCACACGCTGGTGACACTTGCCATCACTCTGAGACTTGCTAGTTGCACCTCAATAGGAAAAATTGCCTCCTTTCCAAATACCAAATGATATGGGGTGAACCCCAAGGATGTACAAAATGAGGTTCTGTAGGCCCACAAAGCTGGGAGTAGATACATATCCCAATCGCCAGGATGATTGTTAACCTGCTTGGTGGTAATTTTACAAACCATTCCATTGACTTTCTCAACTAGGCCATTACATTGAGGGTAATATGGCGAGGAGTGCCTCCTTGTAATGCCAAGTTTTTGCATTAACTCTCCTACTAAATCTGCTCTGAAACATGGCCCTCTATCTGAGATGATTATTAATGGTGTGCCAAACCTGTAGCATATGTGCTTGTAGAAAAACTTAGCTACCTCTACAGTTGTGATCCTAGTTGTGGCTGTAGCTTCCGTCCATCTAGTCATATAGTCGACTCCCATGATGATGTAGAACTTCCCTGAGTTGGCCCTAGGCAATGGTCCTATGGCATCTATACCCCATTTTTCAAATGGTCCATATGAAAGGATAGGTGTCTATGGTTCAAGCATGAGTGACCTGGTGCCGGCTTGTTGACACAACTTACATGTCTTACACTAGTGGTGTACATCATGGTTGAGGCTAGGCCATACAAAACCAACCTGCAAGATTTTCATACTTGTTATATCTAGGGCAAAGTGCCCACCACAAACACCATCATGACAACTGGAAATTACCCCCATAATTTCATTAGAGAGAGGGACCTTCCTAAGTATTTGGTCCTTACCCTTACAATACAAACCGTCATTGATAAGCCGTTACCTTGTGGCCTTCCGAGTAAGCCATTGCTTCTGTCCTTTTGTTAGATCTAGTGGACATTCCCCTATTTCCAAAAAATGCATGATGTCAGGTAAGGCGTCACTACCTTGAAATAGAGGGAGCTTTATCTTTATAGCCCCAACCACCACTTCTTGCAGTCTTTCGCTTGCTAGGGCATCAGCTTCATGTATTTGAGCCCTTGGGATGTGATGTAGTTGAACTGCTTCAAACTTACCCAACAGAGTTTTTACACAGCTTAAGTGAGTCCTCAAGCTAGGATTCTTGCATGTCCACACTCCATTTACTTGCCTTACCAAAAGTAGAGCATCCTCAAATACGTTAAGGCGTTTTACCCCTTGCAAGATGCACCATTGTAAACCCTTGGTTAGTGCTGCATACTCAGCTTCATTGTTAAAATGTGATTCCAACAAATGGCCAAGCGAAAATACCTTGATACCTTTGTCATCAAAGACCACTATGCCTGCAGCAGCTGCTTTGTCAAATGGTCGCTTGTAGGCTCCATCAAAATAGAGAGAGTGTGCTCTTCCTACCATTGGTGGCTCTGGAAGTGATTGAATTCCTTCCCCTTTAGAGTGCTTCACCTTCTTCTCAAAGTTTTGGTAGGTCATGAGTCCCTCCAATCTTGCCCTTTTCGTGCTTTCCACCTGTACCGTGTAGTCAAATTCTTGCAGACGAACTAGCCATTTAGTAATCCTAGCAGAAACATCCACCCAGGTTTACATTTAATTGACCATCCAGGCTTTGCAACCTTGCCAAACCCTCAGTTACCTTTTATAAGTGTGAAATGCGAGGGCTATATATACAAAAATCATCAATGAACACTATTATGGATGTTCCAAAGAACAATTGGAAGACATATGTGACATATCTTTGGAATGTGGCAGGTGCATTTGTGAGACCAAATGGCATAACTCTGTATGCAAAACAACCCCATGGCGTAATGAAAGTGGTTTTTAGCTGATCTTCCAAGGCTATGCGTATTTGAAAATACCCGGAATAACCATCACACACGGTGTAGCATTCATAACCCGCCACTTCATTTAGAATTTCATCCAAGAAAGGGAGAGGAAAGTGGTCTCTCTTTGTAGCTGCATTTAGTGGTTTGTAGTCAATGCAGACCCTCTACTTACCATTCTTTTTAGGCATCACTACTATGGGTGACACCCACTCCAAGTTTTCTACAGGATAGATGAACCCTGCTTCTAGTAGCTTCCTTACCTCGGCCAGGAGTGCCTTTTCTTGTATGACCCCCAGCCGTCTTAGCTTTTGCACAACTGGTTTTACCCCTTCCTTCACCTTAATATAATGTTCCACTATTGTAATACATGTGATTCTTTCATAGTTGTCAATGAAAAGGTTAGGAAATCCCATCAACATTTGTAAAAATTTATCTTTCTCCTCAATTGTTAATTCCATAGACAACATACCCTTCAACCTACTTTCGCCTAGGCCGGGTGATTTACTTTCCTCTTCGTTGCTTTGCCCTTCTGGTGATGGGTCGCCAGTTGTGCTTACCCTTTGTGGTACCTTCATGATGATACCCATCACATCGATGGAACTGTCGCTCTCGTCGGTGGATGTGGTCTCCTCCTCAGAAGTGGAAGACTCACTAGTGGTTTCATCTGTTGATGTCTCTATGTCCATTTGCTTCTACTTGCTAGTCTTCATGTCGTAGTAGATTGTCTCCCCTTTCTTACCAGTCATGCATAAAAGGCCAATGCCCCAGTCCTGTTTTGCCTTCATGGCCATCAACCATGGCCTTCCCAAGATTAATGGATATCCCTCCCCCTTAGTAGGCATTACAAAAACATCCACTTCTACCTCGGTGTTGAAAGCTTTTATCTTCACAGCACTTACTACACCTGCACATTTTACTTTTGCGTTGTTTTCCATCTTTGCCTTGCATGGAGAAGGCCTGTCAACCTTGAGCCCTAGCCAAAGCATCATAGCTTCACTCATCACATAAATTTGTGCACCTCCATCAATGTAGGTGTTTCCAACCCTTTTAACTTCTATGTTGATGTCGACAATTGGAAGGATGTCATCCATGTTGCAACCCAAAATTGCTCCAGCTACCTTTTCTTTGGAGCGCCTTGTACTTACCATTTTGGACCATTGCTGCCTTACCTTTGGTGCAAGGTGTAGCAGTTGTGGCCATGTAATCTTTGGTCCTTGCTCTGCCACATCCAATGTTAGATCATAGGGCCTAGAACTTTCCCCTAACTGGAAGTCGGTGATGCCTATTTTCCGTCATGGCCTTGATGGCCTCTTGCTAGTCTCTCCTTTCATGCTTCTCTCATCATCAGATTGTGTAGCTTTCTCTCTCCTAGATCTTTTTACAGTCATGGCTTCAAATGGTTTTACAAAGGTTACCTTCTCCTTACCCTTATCGCTCTCCTTTACTCTGGGTGGATCCACTACTACGGCCTTTCCTTTCTCTTCTAGCCTTATGATGTTTACAAGGCGATCAGGTGGTGGTGCCGGTGGAAGAGGTGGAATGGGTGCTTGTGGTGGTGCCTGGGGTGGACGTAGGATTTGTGTTGGTGGGGCTGGTGCTCGGGGTGGGGGTGTTCTCTCTCTAGGGGGTGACAGTTGGTTCCTCCTACCTCCTCTATTATAGTTTTGTCGCGGTTTGGGACAGTAGTACATACCGTGGCCATCTTCTCCGTAGTTGTAGGAGTGATACTCTCTATTTTTTCGTCATGCTCTTCCCGGGTCTTGATCTCTTTCTTGATTCCTTCCTTGCTGTATCAAGTGGACAGACAAATTATGCAGTTGGTCAGTAATGTGGGCCAAGATATCTTGTTGGTCATTTCTTACCCCAGGAGCAAGTGGTGGAAGAATGGTGGTTGTCGTGGTTGTTGGTCGACGCGATGTTCCTGCTTCTGTTGACTCGGTTTCTTTGTCTTTCATCCGCAACTTCTTGTCCTTAAGGCGAGCAATCTCAACGGCTAACTCGTACGTGTCGGGAATCTACCCTTCACCTTCTCCTTGAGAAGCGGCCATAAGCCATGCATGAACCAGTCCTTTTTTAGGAAATTGGTTACAGCTTCCCCTCTTGCCGGTGACTCAACCCACCGTTCCCACAAATCCACAAATTTGGACTCATAGGTGGCATATTCTAAAAGACCCTCCTACTTCAAGTCTCTCAACTTGTCCCACAACTTCTCTGAAGTGGTACCTCCCCAAAGCGCCTCTTAAAAGCAGCTTTTAAGGGTTCCCAGTCATCCTTAGTTGCTTGTGGAAGTGCGTTGTACCATGACCTAGCTTCTAGCTTCATGAGATACTTAAAGATTCTAACCCGGGATTCATATGTATCTTTGTTTCTTACTACACATGCTACTTCAAAGTCATCTAGGAAATATGTTACCAAATCCTCCCCCTTCTTTCCTTTAAATGTTGGAAATACTACACTTGCCATGATTATTGAGAGAGAGAGAGCTATAAAGACATACTCCTTAGCTTGCAATCAAAAGTTTTTTTTTTCTTTACAAGGAGGCGTGTATACCCTTTTTACACTAGAACATAGATTAAAATCTCAAATGGTACATTGCCTTGTACAAAGGTAAGACAAATGGTTGATCTGATGCCAGAATCTCAAAGAAGCGCTCCCCACCCAGCATGGTGTCGATGACGTGCTGGTAGTGAGCCTTCAAGTCCAGTATTACCTTGATTGAGCGTACTCGTATCAGAATGTGTGATCTGCCTTGAGGTAAGTTGTACTGATTCATGTGAAGCTTAGAGGTGCTTAGTCACTGTCCAAGCTTGTGGTAGAGGAGGGTGTTCTTCCTTGAAACAAACTTAGTAGACCCCTAGTCTCTCTAGTGAGAGTGTGAGCGTGTGCTTCCGTTATCTGTGCTGGAGCATCAGGTGCGACTTGGAAACTGACTATGATAATTACCTCGGTGACTTGAGTTACCCGATTCTCGAAGTAGAATAGTGTTGATTCTCTATTGTGCAGAGCTCCCTCCATCTTGTTGTTGCGGGTTGGTTGTAGGTTGCGGACATGGTCACGACTTTCTCCTTCTTCTTCTTGGCATCCGGCCTATGTATATTCACTGAGTTTGGCGTGTTGGTTGACTCTCTCACTGCAAATCGATTACCGTTACGCCTAGCACTCGAGCTTCGATGGAGATGCGGAGTTCGTCTAGTTGTGCTTGGAGCTCTTCTTCTTCTGTCGTCCACTTAGCGAACCCTGCTCACCATTCATCCATCCACAAAAGTTTAGGGGTTTCAGTCTTGTAAACTAGACGGTTTCATGAAAGGATCCCGGTGGGGGCGCCAAGAAAATGATAACCGGAAATGACATGGCATATGGGGTGGCCTCTACACCACACATAGCCTGAACATCCCCAAGCATCATCTCAAGATAGGAGGAATTCTATAAATAGAGAGGGGGCACCACCTAGCATAAGTGCGGCTAGGACGCAGACAACGTGACCTAGGGTAGCAAAGAGCGAGATGCTCTCTAGGTAACCAACATGAAATGGTGATACAACAAATGTCCACATGTAGAAAATGCCTAGTCAACAGTCAGGAGTGTGTGTACGAGGACGGTATGTGACAAGGTCGGAATGGAGCATACTGACTGATTGGAGAGGCCACACATGATGGAGCACAAGTAGAGTGATATACAAGAGACGAAACATCCCGCGAATGTGGGAAAACAAAACTAAGGAAAACAAAGAATGGACCCCAAATATCAAGACAACATTGCACCCTTTTATTGGCAATGCTGATACTTACAAATGGTGGTCTTGATGGTTACAAACCTGGCTCTTTGCACTAGGGATGCATGATGGAATGCGAGCGCGATATGGTGCTTGGCGAATTTGGAGTTCGCGGGGAGGTTAGTTGAGGAAAAGCATCAAAGCGATGCAGCCACCGACGACGTCAATCACCAACATCGAGAGCGGCCCAAGGTAGCGCATTCATTCCTAGCGTGCTCATGTTGCCTTGCGGGAGAGTAGTGACTGCCTTATGTGCATGGAGTGGTCATGACTAGTAACTCAACCATGGTGTGGTGGAGAATGGGGAAAATGGTGATGTTGCCAATGCTAAAATGCCCAAGCTTGCAACCAAACATGATGCTATGAGCTCTCTAGCTTGGGGGGTGCATTATGTGCTTAGTGGTGCTTAAAATGTAGAGTGCATGGAGCTAGTGTGTTCTTCCTTCACTTGTCCTCCTTTTGAGGTTAGCAGAGGCCTCTTTATATAGGTTTGAGAGGTGGTCCTTACCCAATGGTCCTTGCAAATATCCACTGGTCGCTGTAGGGAGTCTAGATGCCTCTCTAGTAAGAGAGATAGAGAGAGAGAGAGAGAGAGAGAAGGTAGAGATAGAGAGAGAGGAAAGAGTGGGGTGGGGAGAGTTTTTTTACAATCCACTAGCCACTGGCTAGGTTATTAGGGAGGAGTGGAGTTCGGGGAATTTACAAGGGTTTTGTTGATGGTTCGGGTGGTCGGTGTGAGGTTTAAGGCTATCGAAATTGGTATTTGTTGCGAGAAGCCAAGATGCTACGTGTTACTTCCTCTCGGTGCCGGCCGGGGCATGCCTTCGGCGCCACTTCTTGTTTTGGTGTTGGCGGCGTGCGAGTTCGTCGTCTTCTTTTTGTTGTTGGCATTGATTCCTTTTGGGTTTTTTTTTATTATTCTTTGGTGCGTGCGTATATGCGTGTGTGTTTGGTGTGTTTATGGGTGAGTTTGAGTAGATGTGTGTGTATATGTAGGTGAGTGCGTGCGTATGTGTATATATGTGCGTATATGCACGGGGAGAGGGTGTGGTGTGTGGGAACGAGGGAGAGGGGGGGTAATTTATATATATATATATATATATATATATATATATATATATATATATATATATATATATATATATATATATATATATATATATATATATATATATATATACTTTTTACGTGCCGGGTGCATAGGGAAATTAACAGAGAGGGAGAATGAGATTGGGGGGGTGGGGGGTAGAGAACGCGGCCGCTGGGGAGAGGGGAGGGGGGTGTATATGTAGGTGTGTGTGGCTAGAGAGAGAGAGAGAGAGAGATTCCGGTCCTATATATTGCGTGCCTTTGGGCCTCCGACACAGAGCGAGGGAGAGACAGGGCGGGGGGTGAGATGGCGAGGGAGGGGGAAGGTGTGTGGGTGTGGATAAGAGAGAGAGAGAGAGAGAGAGAGAGAGAGAGAGAGAGAGAGAGAGAGACTTCATATCTGCGCCTGCACAGGCCTACGAGAGAGAGCGAGAGAGAGAGAGAGAGAGAGAGAGAGAGAGAGAGAGAGAGAGAGAGAGAGAGAGAGAGAGAGAGAGAGAGAGAGAGAGAGAGAAAGAGAGAGAGAGAGATGGGAGCAAGCCGCCGACAGGGAGTGTGTGAGGGTGGGTGTGTGTGTGGATAAGAATAAGAGAGAGAGAGACTTCGTATGGTGCTGCCTTCGGGCCTGAACCAGGAGAGGGAGAGAGAAAGAGAGAGAGAGAGAGGGGGGGCCCCGGGCTGCTTCTGGCCGTCATCAAGCAAGGAGGGGGGGGGGGGGGGGGTGAGGGTCAACAGGGTGGGGTAAGGTAGGGAATTATTAGGGAGAGAGAGAGAGAGAGAGAGAGAGAGAGAGAGAGAGAGAGAGAGAGAGAGAGAGAGAGAAATTATGCAGCCCTGGCGGTGGTATCCACAGGAAGAGATAGTAAGAGAGAGAGAAAGAGGGAAAGAAGAGAGAGAGAGAGAGAGAGAGAGAGAGAGAGAGAGAGAGAGAGAGAGAGAGAGAGAGAGAGAGAGAGAGAGAGAGAGAGAGTATTATTGTTCTTAGGAGCGCGGTGGCCCGCCGGTGGGAGAAAAACAAGAGGGAAGAGAGGGAGGGGAGAGTGAGGTCGAGGGAGCGAGCTAAGAGAGAGAGGGATGGTTTTGGAAAATAATGAAAGGGAGAGAGACTTAAAAAACAAAATGGCGGCCCGCCATGGAAAGAAGGTAGTTGTTTTATGCGCCCTGCGGGGTTTGGCGAAAGAGCGAGAAAGGAAAAAAAATGAGTGGGAGTGTGGGGTTGGGGGTGGCAGTAATAATAAGACAAAATGCTATTTTTTTGTGGTTTTCTTTACCTCCGGCTTCCCGAATGGGTTGATTCATGCGGCCTTAATTTTGAAAACTGAGAACTTTAACTCTCAGGCCGGGCTAGAGGGTGGTGCGGCTAACCCAGTAGCACTACAATAAATCCTCCTCCCATGAAATGTCCGCCTCAATAATAGCTCGTAGTGTGAGAATGTGATCTAGGGTAGAGAAACCCCTCCTGAAACCATCTTGGCCTAGCGCTTGGATCCCACTCTTTTTGTCCATCTACTCAGCTCATGCTCAATGATGTGTCCAATAATGATAGTACGGTAATTCTCAAGCAAAGTAGGGTCCCTAGATTTGATAGGTACAATCGTGGACATGCTCCAGGTACATCAATGCAACAAGATCAACCAAAAGATCCTTCGCATGTATAAAATGCTCAGCTACCAAGCCATCATGGTTATATGCTCTCCCAGTCTTCATCCTATCAATAGCCTTCTTTATCATCTCTATAAGTTAGGAAAGTGCAAGTGTGTGGGCATGCTTCTAGTGGATTTGGCAATAATTGCTAGTCTGGGGCCATGTAGAGATAAATAGCATACTCACCCCGTATGTCTATAAATGTAAGAATTGGTGTTGGGAAGTGCTCACGAAACAATTTCCAAGCCTTACCAAAGATTTAGCCCAAGAATAATTGATATAAATCTCTCTTCAACTGAGCTAGGTAAGCTCTCTTCTTTCGTAGCACAAGGCATTGGAAGGTAATGTGTGAATATCTATGAGTGATGAAGCCCATCAGCACCTCCCTCTCTAGTTTGACTTTCATTTCTCTACACTCATCATACCAATTGTTTTGGGACATCTTCCCAGAACGAGGTCTCTCTGAGGCTATCTTTGCATAATTCATAATGACTATGCAAATGAAATGAAATGTTGTATTAAACGTCTTCAAAAGGCCCAAAAGACCTATGAGACCAAACTAATACAATCTTGGTGCATCTAATACAATGTTTGGGTATAAAATAGCATGAAGCAAAATAAAAGCTAAGATGAATATCAGTGTCCAAGGATGCCGGGCACAGTGTTAGGAAAAACCCGGGGTCTAGTGTATTTTAACCGGTTGAAATTATAAAATCCCGATTAGATTTTGAGCTTGCCTTTAAGAAAACCGGCAAATTTACACAAGTTTTAGTGTAATTACCGGCAAAAGCTTCAAATTTTGACCTAAAAACCGGGAGAATTTCAAGTTTTCCTTTATTTTGTTCGGTTAGGAAAAATTTATTTTTCTAGGCTGGGCCGGGCATCGAGCGTTGTCCGAGGATGTATTGCAATATACCTCTAGTATAGGTGGACTCTGAAGTCTACTGCAAAGCTTGCTCATCTGATTGTCGAGTCTCTGCTCCTTTAAAGTTGGTGACCTCCCTTTGTGAATGTCTCCCACTGTCTAATCTCCTCAAGAGGCTCTCCCTGTCTCTGCGCAGCTGTAGAAAAGACAACCCCAAGCATCTTTGATCCTGATATTTCATGACTCTAGCCAGTGGTCCAAAGCCCTCTTTGAATAGACAGTGAAAACGGCCTTGTATCTCATAGTATACCGGACAATGACATATGTGATTTAACTCTCTCTAGCTTAATATGACACAACTGGCAAATCTTGGCCTTTGCTTGTACTCTCCTAAATCTGCCAGTCTCAATCTCTAGCAGATGCAATGATGTGCACCTCTAACCAATAGCACATCGCATCCCATGGGATAAATGAGTGTCCATATAGGAAGGCCTGATCACATATCCATCCTTTGTGATTTGGAGAAGATGCTCTGTGTAGGAAGCCATCTTCTTGCCAAGCTCTCGTGTCGGCTCTATCCATGTCATCCTGGTGTCTAGCTGGATCAAATCCATGAGTATTGGAAAGGGGTAGTTTGTCCATACTAAATTCATGTAGTTGAAACCATGATGTCGTTTGTAGCTGATGCAATGATGTGCACATCTAACCAATAGCACATCGCATCCCATGGGATAAATGAGTGTCCATATAGGAAGGTCTGATCACATATCCATCCTTTGTGATTTGGAGAAGATGCTCTCTGTAGGAAGCCATCTTCATGCCAAGCTCTCGTGTCGGCTCTGTCCATGTCATCCTGGTGTCTAGCTGGATCAAATCCATGAGTATTGGAAAGGGGTAGTTTGTCCATACTAAATTCATGTAGTTGAAACCATGATGTCGTTTGTGCATACCAACAACAAGATGTGTCTCTCTATGAGGCAAGCTGTCGAGTAGACTCCAAAGCTAGGCGAGCATATCTAGCTTTGGGGATATCCCAAATATTGTGTATAAAAGAGACGGATCTGGTAAGTGCCTGTATGACCAGCGGAGGAGTAGCAAGCTCTGCAAAAATAATCTCATGCGATATAGAGGCCTTGGCCCTAATCATTCAGGAAATCATAGAGACCAACAGCCTCTCCATACATCTCCATCCATCAGTACCGCCAACTTCACTATGACGGTCTACTGATGGTCCCTATATCTACACCCCATAAAGCATAGTTGAAGTAACCAATGAGTCTAATCAAATATTCTTGTGTGTGTGTGTGTGAAGGTTGGACTTCTCAATGTGAATGGATACTATGACAAACTACTATCATTTTTTGATGGTGCTGTTAGAGAAGGATTTATGACTCTGGCCTATAAGAGTCTAATCAAATATTCTTGTGTGTGTGTGTGTGTGTGTGTGTGTGTGAAGGTTGGACTTCTCAATGTGAATGGATACTATGACAGACTACTATCATTTTTTGATGGTGCTATTAGAGAAGGATTTATGACTCTGGCCTATAAGAGTATTGTTGTTGTTGCTTCCAATGGACATGATTTGATGCAAGAACACAAGGAATGATCTGATGCAATATGCAAAACGCTAGGGCTGGATTCTAAATCCCTCTTGGAGTATCCATATCTCTGATAGTGATATCAGAGCTCAGATGATTCTTCTTCTATGGAGGCTCCAATCGTTTTTTGCAAGACACATGGATTCTAGTAGTGAATCCGATAAGGATGACACCCCTCCGACTACTTGTCCGCAGGGAGATGAAGAAAACCCCAATCCTAGCAGGGGAATAGAAGAAACCAACGGAGGTTCCAACAAGCCCCATTCGAGAGATCATGGCAAATTTCTAGAAGGGGATCTTGACAAGACAGAGTACGGATGTCAACTCTAGGTTGACACATGTGTGAAAAGAATGATCAAGTACTCCAAGGACACGAAATATGTGAAGTACTCGAAGACTTATCCACTTGACGAGCTTCACTAACGATGGTGAGATGCTGTCCATGCTATCCATTCACCTCTCAACTCAGCAACGAAGCAAAAAGCAAAGTCAAGTGTAGAAGAGTGTAGCGAAGCTCTTGATAAGAATTTCAGTCAGTAGATGAAAACCACTAGGGGCTCGGAAGAAAAGCAAATCTATGGATTACCCGATTTATTTGGGCCAAAAATCGACTTTTGAGGTGGCTAGTAGATCCCAAAAGCATACGCGTTTTCAGGATCCAATTCTTTGTCTCAAATAGTTTCGACAGTTTCTCTTCCTCTAGTTTCGATGAAGATGAGAGAAAGGGGAAGAAGTGGAGAAAGAGCAAGAAGAGCAAATCCAAGAACAATTATAGAAATTAATCGTGCAATTCAGAGGAGGAGACCTTGTCTCCTTCTGATAGTACAAATATAGTGAGAAAAAGAGTAAGAGACCAAGGAGTTCCAGGATGGGGGTCAAGCAATTAAGTTTGACACGTTTTCAAGCTTCAAGGATACCCATTGAGGCCTTGCAATAATACGGCAGTTTGACATAGCTTTCTCAAGAGGTCGTTTCTCAGAAAAATTTACAAGTATGAAAGGTGGTGTCTTTTTTGAAAGTTAACGCACAGACATGGTGGTCCACCCTGCTGTTGCACATGGAAGCACCTAAGAATTCAATTAAATCTTCACTTCGGCATGGTTAACTAAAGAGTATGAAGAGGATGTCATCACTGCTTGGCATCATTTGAGGATGACGAAGAAAGACACTTTGGTTGCTTAATGCCAAAGGTTGTGGGATACATTTTTGTCAGTAGCTTCTTTTCGTAAGATCACCTTTAAGGAGCAGGTAGAGCGGTTGTGTTGTGTACTTTCAAAGAAGATTCGGCGGTATTGGTTGAAACAAAAGTCAATATCCTTTAGAGGCTTATGGGACATGCCAAGGAAGGATTTGGTATGCACATGGAAGCACCTAAGAATTCAATTAAATCTTCACTTCAGCATGGTTAACTAAGAGTATGAAGAGGATGTCATCACTGCTTGGCATCATTTGAGGATGACGAAGAAAGACACTTTGGTTGCTTAATGCCAGAGGTTGTGGGATACATTTTTGTCAGTAGCTTCTTTTCGTAAGATCACCTTTAAGGAGCAGGTAGAGCGGTTTTGTTGTGGACTTTCAAAGAAGATTCGACGATATTGGTTGAAACAAAAGTCAATATCGTTTAGAGGCTAATGGGACATGCCAAGGAAGGATTTGGTATGCATTCCGACTCTTTGACCTATACAACGGATAGGCCAGTGCCAAGTCAACGGAAAGAAAGACTTCCAAGGAAAAGAAAAAGAAAGCCACAAAACTTATCTTTTATGTGACGTGAGTAGGGATGGTGTAGTTGTTGTCCAAGCTAAGCATGACAAAGGTGATGATTTTGTTCTTTCTTGTTTAGACAAGTAGTAAAGTTAAGGTCACGTAACAGGCGAGCTCGCTGCTGCTTCCCGCACGCTCCCTCCCCCTTCTTTGCCATCGTTGCCTACCCCCTTGCTCCTGCGTAGTACCCCCACCCTTGTCTCCTCGCGCAGCCCTCCGTGCCCGCCCCCTGCGCAGCCCACCCTACCCGCCCCCCTGCGCAGCCAACCCCCTGCCCGCCCCGTGCGCTGTCCACCCTTCCACCCTACCCGCTTGCTGTCGCGCCCTCTTCCTAGCCCGTAGCCCCTCCATTCCGCTGCCCAGCCCCGCTCTGCTCACCGCCCGCTTCCCAGCCAACCCGCTTCCCTGCCAGCCCACATTGCCCCCCCCCCCCCCCCCCCCCCCCCCCCCCCTCCTTCGCTCTTTGCCTTTCTTCCCGAAGGTTTCCTTCAGCTGGCATTGGCAGTGCTATTCTTTTGACAGTGCTCGTCAAGGTCTGTTGTTGCAACAAAATGACTCTATCCACTTCTCCGACATAGCAGTAGACACAGATGGAGGCTCCAACTCCGCCACAGAGGGACTCTTCCAAAGCCCCATCGTCCAACCCCGCTCAGCCCACCATTCGATTTGCACTCTCACGGACAGAGCAAGCGAGCCTAGCCGCAGAGGTAGAGCGCTTGCAGGCGACTTCTATCATCTGTAAGATTCTCGGTACCCGACCCAGCAGAGGAGAGCTGCATGACCTTCTCCAGGTTCGCCTACTTGCAGAGGTGGGCAAGATCTTGGACGTACAGATTCTCGGACGAGGCTACTACCAGATCGAGTTTGAGACCTTTGAGATAGCATCCAAGGTCATCGCCATGAGTCCGTTGACTATCTGAGCAGCTCGAGCCCACTTTCGACAGTGGAAACATGGTTTTGACCCTGCTTTGGATGTTCTGGTAGAGGAGGCAGACATCTCCATCTTCGTCTGCTTTCCTGGTTTGCGGAGGGAGTACTTACCACTTTTGTCTGGCATTCCCTCAGTTTGTGTTCTGGTTAGGGACACTCACACGCTCCCGAAGGTCGTTCTTCTGCTTCGGGTGAGTGGGGGTTGGTTTAGATAGAGTGTGGAGTATTCGGGTCTCCCGAACCAATGCTTCATTTGTCGATAGATGGGCCATCTTGTGAAGGCCTCTCCACGGAGGAGGCCTAGACCTACACCACAGGCTCAGCCCCAGCCTGCAAGGGCTGGCCAGCAGCCCCACAGGCTGAGACACAGCGCACACATGCAGAGCCTCCCTCCGAGCCTGGGGCTCCAGCGGAGAAGGGATGGCAGCAGGTCCGTGGTCGACGATGGCAGGTGCCACAGAGACAACCTGACACTCAGAGTGGTCCTCAGGCGCCTGCTCAGCAGCAGTGGGTTCTTAGGAGGAACCATTTTGGTCCTCTTGAGCAGGATGAGGTCCTTGCTTCAGCCCCCACCTCAGCTTCACCCTCGACAGCCCCTCCCCCCCCAGATTTCCCCCCCTCCTCATCATCCTCCCCCCTGCCATCATAAGCATGACATACCAATATATGTGCCTCTTGCTCCCGCCGCCTCCTCCCCTCGCCCCTCTTCCTCTGCCGCTCCCCCCCGCCCCTCCTCTCCACCTCTTATCCCTGCTCCTACTCCCCCCCCTCCCGCTCCAGTTATACAATCGACCCAGGGGTCAGGGCCATCTCCAGCTGCTAGGAGATCTCTCGGCAGCGCCTTTGCCACGAGTCGCTTGACGAGAGAGGGACAGCCTTTCTTGCGACCCCATCTACACGTACAGACGTCTCCTTTTGCAGCTATCCCTCGTGGTCTGACGAGCATCGACTTGTGGCACCGATGGGACTTCTTCGACTACGACTTCACTCGTTTTCTCGGTGACCCATCAGTAGACCATGAGGCAGCCTTCTTCAGGGTCCATGTTTTGTTCCTTGCAGCTAGGGGGATAGAGGCCTTGGACTCCACGGTTGGCTTCTCTTTTCCCCTTTGCGGCAGGGACCAGACTGAGTGGAATCTCGACTCAGTGTTGAGAGTTCTCTCACCACATGGGAGAACTAGGAGTTACAGACATGCTTCAGACTTTGTGGCCACTGGCCAAGTTTGCGGTGACCCCTCCAGATACAGCAGGATGTAGACAAATTGTGGTCTACTTCTTTGCCGATATGCAGTGCTTGCCATGCTATGTACACGTTCATGAGGACTTCTGGACAGAGGAGGTTGCTTTACGGACGGCTCGCTCTACTTGGGCTTGGGCCAGGCACTTGTTGTAGTCACGCCTATCTAGAGGACACTCGGATGCGGATTACTCCCCATCCAAGCCAACCTCGAAGATAGCACGTTTAGCTGCTGCGACAACATCTGTTCTTTCTCACTCCCCATGAGGATCATCTCATGGAATGTGCAGGGACTTGGTGGGCCCCAGTTTCAGCGTCAGTGGGACTGACTGCGTCAGGAGCTTCAGCGCTGCCTTGTGGGAGGAGAGATTGATCTCCTTATGCTTCAGGAGCACCATCTGTGTGAGAGCCGCATTAGACGTTGTGGTCAGCTCTTGCATGGACGATATGATACTTTTTGGTCAGCTGCTTTTGGACATGGAGGCATCCACGGTGGGGTATGTATGACTATTGCGGATTCTTTGCAACGGGCCATTGTGGGCAGAGGGATTATTGTGCCAGGCAGGGTTCAGTGGACTACTATGCAGGTTCAGGGTTGCCTTGTGGGCTTCCTGAACATCTATACGCCCAATGTGGCGAGTGCACGAGCAGAGTTTTGGTCATAGATAGTTGAGTCTCTGCTGCCGCAGGCAGAACACTGGTGCATAGGGGGGGACTTCAACATGTTGGAGGACCCTTCTGACAGGATTGGTGGTAGCCATGCTACTGTACATGGAGTTGAGCTGGCAGCTTGGGAGAGCTTTTGTATGACTCTGAGGGTCTCGGATGTATGGCAGCACTCTAGTTTTGTGAGGCCCCCAGACAGCCTTGCCTTCTCTCATTCGGACCGCAGAGTGGGAGAAGTGAATCTATCAAGGATAGATCGCTTCTACACTAGTGACCATTTCAGTGACTTGGGAGGGACAATTGGCATTCTGGCAGGGACTTCCTTCTCGGACCATGCACCAGTGATCCTCACAGTGGCAGACAGGTAGAGGAGAGGGAGCACGATGCTTTGCATCATAGAGAGGGTCTTGCTGGACTCTGCACTCAGAGAGCGAGTAGGACTCTCCTGCTGACAAAGTGGCCTCAGGACTAGATCAGATTAGTCGTTTCTTTCTCCATGATTCTTTGGCTCGCCGGGATGCAACAAAAGAGGAGGAGCAGCGTCTCAGACGGGGCATTGCTTCGTTGCAAAGGATGCAGGAGCAGCATGCAGACAATCCTTGGTTGGAGGAGCAGCTACATCAGGCTCGCTAGGAGCTTGTTAGCACAGAGGAGCGGCGACACGAGTTTGCTCTCCATCGACAGGCATCTCAATGGACACAGGTGGGCGATAGAGTGACTGGTGCTTTCTTCGAGGCAACAGGACCTCAGTATTCTCATGACAAGGTCAGTCAGTTGAGGAGGCTTGAGGAGTCAGTTGCTTCTGAGCCCGAGGATATGCGTGCAGTTGCTACTGACTTTTATCGTGAGTTACTATCTACAGAGCATCAGGATGCATGCAGGGAGCAGGTGTGGGCACAGATGCCTTGCCTTGTGACTGAGGAGATGCGTCAGATGCTTGAGCTGCCACTTCAGCTGGAGGAGTTGCACACGGCTCTTAGTGTCTTCCCCCGTGGTAGCTGTCCAGGTGAGGATGGGTTGACTCCCAGTTTTTTCTTGGAGTACTGGGACTTGATTGGCCCAGATCTCTGTAGTGCTTTTCAGTACATCTTGCACAAAGGAGTGATGCCTGACAGCATGAGTGAGGGCTTAATCTACCTCATTCCCAAGGAGGGTGGCTCCTTGGATGAGATTCGACAGTGGCGCCCCATCACCATCCTCAACTCAGCCTACGAAATTCTTGCCAAAGCTCTGAGTTTGAGGATCCAGCCACTTCTAGAGAGCCTTATATATGGGACTCAGACAGGTTTTGTCAAGGAACACAGTATCCTTGACAACAACTTTACTTTTTGGGAGGCTTCTGCCCTAGCGCGGCTCTGTAGTGAGGACCTGGTGATTCTTCTTCTCGATTTTGAGAAGGCATACAACAGAGTTGACTGGGACTTTCTAGAGGGCACTCTACGCAGGATGGGATTCTCAGATGCTTGGATCATAGGGGTGTCAGCTTTGTACAGACAAACTCACAGTCAGGTTTTTTTGGCAGGAGGTAGAGGTGATCGCTTCATGTTCACACGTTCGGTCAGACAGGGCTGTCCTCTTGCCCCCTTCCTCTTTCTGTTCTATGCGGAGGCAATTAGCAGGTTCTTGGTTTCGCATCAGGTTGGTCTACGGGGCTTAGCACTCCCTATTCGGGGAGATGAGCTACTGGACGCTGAGTTTGCCGACGACTAAGCCTTGTACTTAGATGGCCAGGAGGCCAACCTTCACAGGTGTGAGCAGGCTCTGGAGACCTTTTGTTGTGCATCTGGCGCACTGATCAACCGGAGAAAGATAGTGGCTTTCTCGGTTGGTAGTGCTCCTGTGCCCGATTGGATGCCAGGAGAGGGTTTTAGGTGGATTCCCCCATGGACTGTTGTTCGGTACTTGGGTTGTCAGGTTGGTTTGGACTTGACTCCCAAGCAGCAGATTTCTCCCCTCCTCCTGTCTATCAGGAGGAAGTTGTTACACTGGAGCTCAACACGACTTTCTTTGGCAGGCAGAGTAGTAGTTTCCAACCAGGTGTTGTTGGCGACTATGTGGTACATCACTTCTTGTTGGATCTTCTTGAGTTCTTGTATCAGCCAGGTAGAGAGGTTTATCAGGAACTTCGTTTGGTCAGGATGTGGCACTCAGATAGCCCAAGCCAAAGTGGCTTGGTAGGTCATCACTCTTCCTTGTTCACAGGGAGGGCTTGGGATCATTGACCCCGCACAACAGAGCAAAGCCCTTCTTGGGAAGTTCAGTCAGAGGAAGGAGTTCTTGCTATAGCGGCTTCATGCTAGGGTACCTCAGGCTGGAGTCCCCTGGCGACCTTTGACCAGATGGATCTTCACAGAGATGCGCAGAGTTGGTTTGAGTAGGAGACTGGAGGATTGCTTCGCTGTGAGTTTGCTTTGATCTTGGAAGCACTTGCGGCGAGGCCTGGAGCAGTGACAGCCTACTTGCAAAGAGGAGCGCCTACGACAGCCCCTTGTTTGGAACCCCATGGTTAGCACTCACAGAGGCCACTTGGTTGGTAGTCGGCCTCATGTTTCCTGGGGTCCCATGGCAGCGGGTCCAGCGCGCTCTTTAGGTGACTGGTTAGAGTTTTTAGGCTTGTCAGAGGAGTTACATGGTTTCCAGCTACTACAGGGCATGACAGGGGTGCAGAGCATGTGCCAGGACATCTCAGAGGCAGTTCGAGCTGAGTGGCTCACACCTCTCGAGCCAATAGCACCCAGGTGGATGGGAGCCTTCACACGACTGGAGGTTCTCATCTCAGTCCAGGCTTGCTCAGAGACTGTTTCATCCCCTTTCTTTGCGTTACAGGGTGAGGGACGCTTACAACAAGTTGCAGTAGAGGCCCCGCAGGTGGCAGAGTGCTATTTTCAGAGGATCCGAGTGGTGGACATCCGTGGGAGGACTTATGTCATCGATCCTGACCCAGCAGCTCTTGAGATTGGACACTGGAAACTGTGGGCTTGGGAGTGATGTCCACTAGCACGAGTACAGTGGGATCCTGGAGAGTGGCTTTGGAGGGACCCTTTCTCTTCTGCATACCACCCAGGTGTTCCCGTTCTTTCAGTACACTGTTCGACTGGGACGTCACATACTAACAGCACAGAGAGAGGCCTGCCCCACTGCAGCACCTCATTGGCAGGAGGAGGGTCTCACAGCTAAGTTCTTGGCAGCCTTCTGGGAGAGGTTGTGGGACTCCAGACAGCCGAGGCGAGTCACCTTGTTTCAGTGGCTGGTCGCACATAGAGCTACAGCAGTTGGGAGCTGGCTAGTGCATAGTGGTCTTTCGGCCGCATGTGCAGCTTGTGACCATCTTGTGAGTTAGCGTCACTGTCTTTGGGATTGTCCTTTGGCACAGTAGGTGTGGCTTCGTGTTCTTCGGCTAATGCCTGCTCTTTCCACGGCTTGACAATACACTTGGGGAGCAATGGCTTGGTCCACCCTCACGGGCTCGGCACTTCAGTTTGAGCTATTGTCCACCAGCAGGATGATAGTGATGCAGGAGGGGCGACCTACACTCCAGCCTGCCATAGAGCTTACTCCACAGGAGTGGTGCAGTGAGAGAGAGGAGTGTTGGTAGCTCATCAGTGGCCTAACACTCTGGTTCATCTGGCGGGCCCGTTGCTTCCGCATCTTTGAGGCTCGCCCTCTACCACCAACAGAGACTGCTCGTGATCTTTGGCTAGAGCTGTGATCCACACTCTTAGAGGACAGCTGGAGAGACTACAGGGCAGCTCCGATCGCATGCGGGAGCGCAGAGAGGATTTCCTTCGACTATGGCGTCCTGGGCCTTTCTACACCATGGCCTAGGGTGTACTCCGATGGCACTACCGACCACCTATGTGGCTTTTGCCTCCTCCCATTTCTTGATTTAGCCCATTGTACATATGCTGGTTTTTCATTGGGAGAGTCTCCCCATCATGGTTGTTGTAGCCCTCTCTTGAAGAGGTGGTTGTAGCCCTATGGGCAGTTTTGTTAACTAATTTTAGGATCTTTTTCTCAAAAAAAAAAAAGCCACAGGGCTCAAATTGATAGAAGGCCAGTGTGCTGAGTACTTCAAAGAGGGCAAGTGTTATGGCCGTGGTGAACAAGGGTACATGTTTGTGAAGAGTTGATAGTTCATTAGAGAGTTCAGATGATTCAAAATTCAACATGATGAAAGATGTGATGAATATAGTGCATTTATGCATCTGTTAGTGATCAGTGAGATATGGATGTGATGGATAAATAAGTCAAGAATGTGATTCTAGTGCATCAAGATTTCTATCTGGATGAGATGACTTGATACTATTGCTAGTGCATCAAGAATACCGGAAGGATGAGATTGCTACATGCACATACGCAAAGCCGAAATACATGCTTTGTGAATGTGTTGTCTTGTTTGGGATGGTCATTGGCATGTCTGCTTGAAATGTGAAACGGATGTGAATCTGATAGTGACAAGACTTATTATGTGAAGAGATCAGCACGGTCTCGATGTCGTGTGTGTGTGTGTGTGTGTGTGTGTGTGTGTGTGTGTGTGTGTGTGTGTGTGTGTGTGTGTGTGTGTGTGTGTGTGTGTGTGTGTGTGTGTGTGTGTGTGTGTGTGTGTGTGTGTGTGTGTGTGTGTGTGTGTGTGTGTGTGTGAGAGAGAGAGAGAGAGAGAGTTCACCTGAAAATAAGTTGTTGAAAAATGCATATTGGAAGGCAAATATTGGGACATTGAGAATTGATGGAATTGTATGTGCATATGTGCGATGAGGGCCATGTAAAGCGCCCCGAGAACCAACTCGTTTCCAAAAAAAAATTTACAAGAAAAAGATCCTTCCACTAAATAAAACTTCCCAAAGGGCTACAACCGGTCTCTGCTAGAGAGGGCTACATTAGAAACATGGGGAGACTCTCCTAGTGAAAAGACAAGATATGTACAATGAGGGCTAAATCACGAGATGGAGAAGGAATCAACCACACTAGTGGCCAGTAATGCTATCTAGGCATGCCTTGAACCATGGTGAAAAAGGGCCCTGGGCGTTAAAGTCACAAGAAAGCCTCGGGGTGCTCCCCCATGCGGTTGGAGCTGCCCTGAAATCTCTCAAACCGGCCCTTGAGTGTATGGATTAGCTCCAACCAAAAGTCACGAACAGTCTCTGCCGGTGGGATAGGACAAGCCTTGAGGATGCAAAAGCAGTGGGCTCGTCAAATGAACCAAGGGTGCCAAGCCACAAATGAACTCCCAACATCACTCTCTATCACTGCACTACTCCTAGGGGATGAGCCCTCTAGAAGGCTGGAGTGTAGGCAGACACCCCCCTGAATCACTCTCATCCTGATGATGGAAGGCATCTCAAATTGGAGCGTTGGGTCCATGATTGTGGACCAGGCTACAGCACCCTAAGTGTACTGGCAGGCTCAGCCGAAGAATCCGAAGCCAAACCTGCTATGAGATGGGACAATCCCATAGGCAATGATGTTGAGTCTCCAATGGGTGCCCGTAGACTACACATGCTACCGAGAAGCCGTTGTGTATCAACCAACTCCCAATTGCAGTAGTCCTATGCATAACTAGCCACTAAACATGATAACTCTCCTTCGTTGTTTGCTGTCCCACAAATGCTCCAAGAACCCTGACAAGAACTCGACTATGAGATTCTCCTCTTGGTGAGCCTCACTCCGTGCTGCTAGTATGTGGCACCCCAAACGAGCTGTGTATTGGAAGAAAGGGTCCCTGGGTGATCGACTGAAGAGAAAGGATCTTGCCAAAATCACTCTCCCAGGTCCCACTGCTATCACACCAAAGGGCGAGTCTCCCAAGTCCAAAGCCGCCAGTGTCCTGACTCAAGATGCCCACAACTCGGATCCTTTTTATATAGCACTCTGCAACCTGTGGTGCCTCTACCAAAACTCTCTCCCTGAACCTCAAAAAACATGTAGGGTCCTTACTCTGAGCAAGCCCTGACTCCAATGAGGACCTCCAATCGCTTGAAATCCCCCATCCAACTTGGAGCTTTTGTCTCAAGAGGGGTATTCCCCTTAGCAAGTATAGCCCTTGTAATATCCTGACATGCTCTGCACCCCCCTCGTGCCTTGTAGCTGGATTCTCTAAATCTCCTTGGGAAGGCTTGAAAACTGTAGCTAGTCTCCAAAAGTACAGGGTGGACCGTTTGCCATGGGACCTCAAGAAACATGAGGCCTGCTACCAATCAAGTAGCCTCGTTTCCCAAGCCCAAAGCCGCCAGTGTTCTGACTCAAGATCTGTCGGATCGGGATTTATGACAAGTTCTCCCAGAGATGCCCACAACTCGGATCCTTTGAAAACAACACTCTGCAACCTGTGGTGCCTCTACCAAGACTCTCTCCCTGAACCTCAAAAAACATGCAAGGTCCTTACTCTGAGCAAGCCCTAACTCCAATGAGGACCTCCAATCGCATGAAATCCCCCATCCAACTTGGAGGTTTTGTCTCAAGAGGGGTATGCCACTTAGCAGGTATAGCCCTTATAATATCCTCACACATGCTCTGCACCCCCCTCATGCCTTGTAGCTGGATTCTCTAAATATCCTCGGGAAGGCTTGAAAACTGTAGCTAGTCTCCAAAAGTACAAGGTGGACCATCTGCCATGGGACCTCAAGAAAAATGAGACCTACTACCAACCAAGTGGCCTCGTTGTGTGTTGACCATGGGGTTCCAAACAAGACGCTGTCTCAAGTGCTCCTCAATACATGTGGGCTGGTGCTGCTCAAGGCCACTCCACAGTTTCTCCCAGCCTCCAGGACCTAAGGAGGCTCGTAGCAAAGTGGTCCTTCCAACTTCTGCTTAGGCCAACTCGGCGCATCTCTTTGAAAATCCACCTAATGGACGGGCTCCAAGGCCCCCCCGTATCAGGGACTCGGGCACGGATCCAATGTAGCAACAACTCCTTCCAGGGCTCCTCCCATGGAAGAAGTCCTCTGACCACAAGCTTCCCAAGGAGGGCTCTACTGTGGCGTGCTAGGTTGATAATCTGCAACCCTCCTTGAGAACATGGTAAAGTGATAACTTTGGCCCGGGCCAAATGGGTGTCACGCCCTGATCACAAAAAATTCATGATCAACCTCTCCAAGTAGCTAATGCAGGAGCTCGAGAAGATCCAGCAAGACGTGATGTACCACATAGTAGCCAAAAGCACGTGGCTGGCCACTACAACCCTACCAGCCAAAGAGAACCGTGTCGCGCTCCAATATAGTAGTTTCCTCCTAGTGGAAAGGAGGAAACTAAGGACTCTGGAGATAGATCCAAACAACCTGACAATCCCAAGTAACCTAAAGCAGTCCCTGGGAGGATCCACCTGAAGCCCTCTCCAAGCCACCAATCAAGCGTAGGAGCACTTCCAACCCAGAAAGCCACTGTCTTCCTCGAGGTGATTAGTGCTTCCGATGCACAACAAAATACTTAAAGAGCTTGCTCACACCTGTGCAGATTGGCCTCCTAGCCCTCCAAGTACATGCTTGAGTCATCAACAAACTCAGTGTCCAGCAGTTCGTCTCCCCTAATAGAATCTCTAAACCACGCAAACCAACCTCCTGTGAAGTCAAAAATATACTCATTGCTCAGCATAGAAGAGAAAAAGGAAGGGGGCAAGAGGTCAACGCATGAGCATGAATTAGCGTTCTCCTGTTTCCCTTGCCACAAGCACCTGACTGTGCGCACATCTGTAGATTGTTGACACTCCTCTAATCCAAGCATCTGAAAACCCCACTTTGCGCAGATTGCCCTCCAGGAAATCCCAATCAACTTTCTCACATGTATGCCTTCTCAAAATCGAGGAGTATCACAAGATCCTCTCCCCGGAGACATGCGAGGGCAAACGCTTCCCAAAAGGTGAAGATGTTATCAAGGATATTGCACTTCTTGACAAAACCTGTCTGGGTCTCATGTATAATGCTCTCAAGTAGCGGTTGAATTCTCAAACTCAAAGCCTTTGCTAAGATTTTGTAGACTGAGTTGAGAATGGTGATGGGCCGCCACTGCCAAATCTCATCCAAGGAGCCTCCCTCCTTAGGCATAGGGTATATCAAACCCTCACTCATGTTGTCAGGCATCTCTCCAAAGTACAATATGTGCTTGTAAGCACTACAAAGATCCGGACCAAGAAGCTCCCAATACTCCCAGAAGAAGCTAGGAGTCAAACCATCCTCCCCTGGGTAGCTACCCCGGGTAAGTGCCCTGAGGGCGTCGTGGCGCTCCTCCAACTAGAGCGGTATCTCTAGTCTCTGACGCATCTCCTAAGTAACAAGGAAAGGCATCTGAGCCCAAATCTGCTCTCAGCATGCATCATGGCACTCTGACTGTGGCTCACTTGAAAGTAACTCACAATAAAAGTCAGTAGCAATTGCACACATATCTTCAGGCTCTGTAGCAACTGACCTATTAGGTCTCCTCAACTAACAAACACTGGTGCGCGCATGGTGAGGAGCCACAATTTCAAAGAACTCACCAGTAACTCTGTCCCTCACTTGGGTCCACTGAGATGCCTGACGATGGAAGGCAAACTCATGCCGCCGCTTCTCAATAGTGATCAGCTCCTGTCGAGACTGTTGCATCTGCTCCTCCAACCAAGGACTATCAGGGTGGCGCTCTTGCATCCTCTGTAGGGAAGCAATGCTCTGTCAGAGACGCTTCTCCTCCTCCTTCGCTGCAGCCAAGCGAATTGCAAACTCTTGGAGGAAGAAACGACTAAGCTCAGCAAGTCTATTGGCCACTCGACTAGCAGGGTGCCGTAAGTACCCCTTGCTATGTATATGTACATGAGAATTCTTGGACAAGAGAATGTAGCCCTACGGATTGCACGCTCTAGTTGGGCCTAGATGGGACAGTCACTACAGACATGCCTATCACGGGGTTGCTTGGATGCAGAATACTCCCCATCCAAGCCGGCCTCAAAGATAGCGAGGTTAGTTGCTATCGTAGCATCGGTCTTTTCTGACTGATCCCATGAGGATTGTCTCATGGAATGTGCAGGGTTTAGGTGGACCCCAATTTTAGCGTCAGAGGGGTCGCTTGCATCAGGAGCTTCAGAGATGCCTTGTGAGTGGCATGATTGATATACTTATGCTTCAAAAGCATCATCTTTGTGAGAGCTGCATTTGGTTGTGGTCAGATTTTGCCTGGCTGCTATGAGACCTTTTGGTCAACTGCTTTTGGGCCTGGAGGCATCTAGGGAGGTGTATGTATGACTATTGCGGACTCATGGCAGCAAGCCATTGTGGGCAGATGTATCATTGTGCCAAGTAGGACCAAGTGGGTTACTATGCAGGTTCACAGTAGCCTCATGGGCTTCTTGAGCAGGGGCGAGGAAGAGGCTGATGCGGATGACACGGATGCCCCAACCATCCGAGTGCACAAGCTGAGTTTTGGTCACACATTGTGTGGCCTTTGCCTCATGCAAAGCTGGGGGGACTTCAACATGTTGGAGGACACCTCGGAGAGGATTGGAGGCAGCCATGCTACTGTGCACGGGGCTGAGTTGGCAGCTTGGGAGCGCTTATGTATGACCCTTAGGTTTTCAGATGTTTGGCAGCATGCAGGCTTTGTGCGACCCCCATACAGCCTATTTTTCTCTCGATCTGACCTATCTCATATAGATCGCTTCTACGCTAGTGAAAACTGAGGGAAAAAAAATAGTGTTCGTGTTGGAGCGAATCTCGCCAACAAGTCCAAGGTGCCGACGACAACACCTGACGAGGAGAAGACGCAGGAGAAGAACAAAAAGGGAGAGAGGCCCCGCGGGGGGGCACGGGGGGCGAGAGGAAGGGGAGTCGCAAGGGCTGCGAGCAGCGTGGGAAGAGGCCAGTGGCGATGGTGAGGGCGAACGCAGCAGCAGCGAGCCCCAAATTTATAACAATCACTAACAATCATCAAAGGATACAAGCTTGGAACTTTGATAAAGAGCACATCGCATATGAAGATCTCTTGGTCTTGCAAAGGAAAGCCAGCGACTCGCCTATTGCTTTTGATAACTATTTGTGCAAGCGGATGATAGTTTTCTTCCAAAAAGACGAAATTTGATGAGCTTCAAATGGAAGAGGTTTCGACGGGCACCAGAGTAAGGGGTGTTAAGGGTAGATTTTCTGTGACGATGAGAGCAAGTACGTGACTAAAAACTGCACAAAATACAATAGAGAGCAGAATGTAGGAACAACATGGAAATGGCACTGAGGATATGGATCGTAATTTTAGCAGAGATGTTGGTGATGGCACAATGTTCATGTCGATAGCAACAATGGTGAATGTGCTAACGATGTTGACGATGATGTGGAGAAGGTTTATGGACAAAATGACAAGCAAGAGGCCAGAGATAAGGACTCTTTTGATGACATTGCTAATGGTGATGAAGAAGATCTGCAGTACCATGAGAACATGCAAGTAAGGTAGACTAGAGGCAGGGTGTTTATGTCGAATGGGTATGCCTCCAAAGAGGCGAGACCATTGAAGAAGCAAAGAGGTATCCCGGCGGGGGCTAGGGCCAAAGAGAGCAAAGAGACAAAGCATCAAGCTAGCTATGGTCCTAGTGAGGACCGGGTTGAACCGTCTCAAGCATATAATGTCGATAAGGAGCAATTTTGTAGACCTAGTGCACCAACACAGAAATGTAATGTGAACAAGGAGGACTTCATAGATTAGATACAGTCTTGTGAAAGTAGCATTGACGAAATGATACCGATAATGTCGACGATGAGCCAGGCTTGTAGCCAGTTTAGTCAAGCTTTCAGCCAGACAGTGATAATGAAAGCAGCACTCGTTTGGCGGCATCTTTATAAAGTACTAGTAGAATTGTCCAAATTTGCTTGTATATATTACCACGGTTTGCAACTGGCTAATCTCGCTTTTCAATCAGCTCAAGGGTAAGCTGAGGTAAACACTGGCGGGACTCAATAAGACTTGTACTTGCCCATCTTCTCTCTCTCTCTCTCTCTCTCTCTCTCTCTCTCTCTCTCTCTCTCTCTCTCTCTCTCTCTCTCTCTCTCTCTAAAAAAAAAACTCAACTCTCTCAAAGAGCGCTCTCTCTCTCTCTCTCTCTCTCTCTCTCTCTCTCTCTCTCTCTCTCTCTAAAAAAAAAACTCAACTCTCTCAAAGAGCGCGCGCCGGCGCGCGCTCTTTGAGAGAGTTGAGTTTTTTTTTTAGAGAGAGAGAGAGAGAGAGTCTCTCAGCACTCCGGGCAATCACGAGCAACCATGGTGAAGAATTACCATGATCTAATAATGAATCGCAAGCAACCGGGCATCGCTATAGGGCGACTCTGCGAGAACTGTGATGGTACCCTACCCAAGAAGTTGACGAGTAGGCGGCATCATTGAAGCGACGAAGGGGAAGCCCCGGAATGTCTGGCCATAGTGGCGTTGTGTTGTCCGGGTCCCAGCATTACTCGCTATCAGCAGAACCCAACCATTCTGCAATGTCCGTTGTTCGTGACCTCACCCTCAGGTCCTTGGTCACGAAGAAAACTCAATTGCCGAATGCTCTCCCTTGCAATTAGCACTTCCTCAAATACTCTAAATCCCACAGGCAACATCCTTTCCCTCCTCTCTCAGCAGCAGACATGGGAGTCAGTGCGTGATTTGGAATTCATACTTGCGCCCCTGTACTGTGGTTCGAGTGTGCGATGAGTGCCATTATAACTCCTTCCAAGGGTGCTGCATCATCCGCGGAGCTGCCGGCATTTCTGATGCTTACTATTGTAAAGATGCTTACTATTGTAAAGAGAAGGATAGAGATGCTTGCCCCAAAATTGTGAACCTTGGCAATGCCAAAACTGATTTTTTCTATGAACATAAGAAGCATGGTTTCAAAAAAAATAGGTCAGTGCACTCTCGCAACCTTTTGCTTTGTCGTGCCTTATGAGGCTGGGGGGTGCTGCATACATACAACTAAAATGTGTCATGCTTATTGTGGGCTATGATGTCATGTTCTTGCAGATGTAAGTGTGCAAAGAATGACACTTTTTAATTGTGAGGTTTGCACCGGTTCAGATAGACATACTGTATTGATGTTAAATTATCTCCTATTTTTGTTGGATGCTGCATGTTATTTCAGAAAAGGTTTTTCTTTTGTGAGAGAGAGAGAGAGAGAGAGAGAGAGAGAGAGAGAGAGAGAGAGAGAGATTGTCAAGTGAGTGAGGGCAACGCAGGGTTGCGGGAGAAGAAGCGGAAGCAGCAAAAAGAAAGGAGAGGAAACCAGTAGAGATGCCGTCCAAATTGGATCCCTCACAGATAGTGGAAGGGACCACAGCGACCTTGGCTTGACGATTCTGGATAGTGAGCTTGACGATAACGTGCAAGCCCTTCCAGTCCTTGGTATTCTCCTTGGCGATGTCCTCTCCTACCTTCTTGGGCGACAGACCTAGAGGTATGATCTTGGGCGCCAATGAAGAGGTAACTCCAAATTCCCCTCCTGTTAAACGAACAAAAACCACCTCCTCATATTCTTGCTGCTCTTTCTTTATCAGCATTGCATCTTCGTTGTGGGTGCAAATAATGCATCACTCAGCTTCATGTCTACCGTGTATTGGAGTTTACTGGTGGCTCCCTCAATGGTGACACTGAACTAGAGTAGGACTAGAATTAGGGCAGCAATTAGCACCGCTGCCCTTGTGATCAAAGCCCTCAAGGAGCCCGAGCGCAATAGGAAGAAGATGAATACATTGCTGCAGCTGCAGCTCCTCGTGGGACTGAAATAGTAGCTAAATGTGTTATAATCCCTGCTCAGGAACGAGTACTGTTGTGGTGGGCACATGTGCTCTGGTGTGAACACAGCCTCTGAAGACAATTCGAGTTGCTCATGATTAGTGCTAAGGGCGTTGTTAATCCACTCTAAGTTTCGTGTGACAATTACTTCCCTTTATAATATCGAAGAGGGCGAGCTCTGACAGACAGATTCCTACCCATTTAATGCATAATTAATACCACAATGATGAAGCCGGCTGACAGAAACAACAAAGATGCCATGATTTTTATTTATGACATTTTTATACTACAGGTGCTCCTCATGATTGCTGGCTAGTGGCTACTCTCATAATTGCATTGCCAAAATTCATCCTATTATTCTGAACATGCAAGCCGCTGCAGCACTCGATTGCCTTTTTCTTCTTCGTCTACTTGCCCCTTAGTCCTACCATTGGTGACAAGGGTTTTGCTCCATGCTAGTGTGCCCCATGATCTTTTAGTTGGTTTCCAACGTGCAGATTCTTCTTCCTTCTCTTTATACATTTATGATGTGATCGAGATTGCCAGTGTGATGCGTCCCCGTTCAATGGCAAAGGAGCTTGCTGGCACAGTAAAGGAAATTATCGACACTATATTCTATGGTTTGCTCTGTGGATGGGAAGGATCCCAAGGATTTGCAAACAGATATTGATGATGGGGATGTTGATATTTCAGAGAACTAGCTTAATTAATCTTAGGTAGGTGCCTCTCTAGAATGTAGCGTTGCTAAAGTAAGTTTCAATTTGTGGTACTGCTGCTGGTTTTTTCTCGCAAATCATTTTTGGACAAATGTCAGCTTGTTATACTTTTAATGAGTGTGTTGCGCTTAGCATGTCGAAAGATAGAGAGAGAGAGAGAGAGAGAGAGAGAGAGAGAGAGAGAGAGAGAGAACCAGTTCACATGCTTCAGACAGTGTTGGGGAAAAATCAACTTTACAAACATCCATAGAGGAAATGTTCCAAAATAATTGTAAAACTCTATTTTCTTGAAATTTCAAACCGGATTCTACTTTCCCTCCCTTCAATTGGTTGTTTTGAGTTTTCAATTGGCTCTTAGTACTATATTTTAGCTGACTTGAAATCTAAAAATTGAAAGAGACATAGACTTTTTAAGAGAGTTTGTGTGTGTGTGTGTGTGTGTGTGTGTGTGTGTGTGTGTGTGTGTGTGTGTGTGTGTGTGTGTGTGTGTGTGTGTGAGAGAGAGAGAGAGAGAGAGAGAGAGAGAGAGAGAAAGAGAAGATCCTACAAGGTAGTTTGGTTGTGTTCACACGTTGGCTTGGTTTTCATGAGGACTAAAACTTAAGTGGGAGAATTCGCAAGGTGAAGTGAAAGAGAAGAAAGATAAGACAAAGATCGAAGTAGACCTAGTTAGCTTTGATCCGTGAAAGTGAAAAGACTTTTTCTTGGAAATTCTCCAAGCTCAACATTTTGTTGTAAAGATGTTTTGTATATGATGAAAATAGTCGGTGATAGTGATATTGTTTCTCTTTTTTTTTTTAAGATAGATAGATAGATAGATAGTTCTATTATCATCCTGGGAGGTCAAATATGACCTATGGGACCAAATGAACATGTCACATGGTGTGAGTGGAGTTCATAAGTGACTCTCGATGCTCAAAAATGGCTGAAATGAGCGTCGCAATAGAGAGTCCACATCGTGGTTGGGAGAGGAAGATATGTAGGGAGAGCTCATGGCTGAATATATGGGGAAAAGAGGACCTAATGTGGTCAAAAGCTGAGCACTCAAGTAGTGTGTGGTACTCACTCTCTCGCACTTGACGAGGGCATAAGGTGCAAAGTCGATGACACTCCTCGCCAGTGCCCCAACGTCCTGTCTCGCAGCGTAGAGAATGGGAGCTAAGACGAATGGAGGCAATGGTGCGGATCGCACTCAACGGGATGGGCTCAAGGATGTAGGAATGGGTTCAGTTACCTCGTTCCGAGAAGAAGAGAGATTTGTAGTTTGGGGCAACGTGTGTGGTGTAATGGCTGAAGCGAGAACCTCCAGATTTCTCCCAAGCCATGATACATTGGCGTTGTAAGAAGGCCTCATTAACTTGGGAGTCGATCGACGCATCCTTGACCAAGTGACATGCATCCCATCTTCCAAACCATTTCTTGATATCAAGCATCCACCCCGAACTTAGTATTTTGCTCTTGCATGTCTTTTGAACCTTTTGACTTGCTTCATATGCGATTCTAGGAAGTCGATGCAAAGGGCTACGTTGTGTCTTACGCATGTACTCCACAACCCTTTCCATGCCCAAGACCTCAATGGGAAGCGATCCGGACTCAAGAAGTAAGAGCATGTAGGGTGTTTGTGTCTTGACTTGGAGAAAGTTGGTGAGAAAACGCTTTTGGACATTCTCAAACTCTTTCCAAGTAGACTTCCCGATGCTTCCACCCCACACCTCCACTCCATAAAGAAGCACCGGTGTCACCAATGTGTCAAAGAGGTACTTTTTGAGAGCCCAACACTTGATCTCTCCTGCATTGCACATGTTCTCAAATGCATAATAAGCCCTCTTTCCGGCTTCCAAGCGATGCATTGCACAATCCTTCCATTTATGATTGGATGGAACCTCAAGGCCAAGGTACTTGAAGTGATCTACCACTTCAAGTTTCTCATTGTTGTATACAATGCATGGATTTTCGTCATTGAGGGTCTTTACAAGCATAACCTTGGTTTTGGATCCATTCACGATCAGCCCGCTATGTAGGCAAAAGCGTTCCAAGACACTCATAAGCTTTTGTGCATCTTCTAAGGTATGTGCCAAGAGCACTACATCATCGGCATAAAGCAAAAGCATGATCACCGCATTTCCAATCTTAACCTCTTCTATGCCTTCTTGCTGCATAAAATCAAGAACCATGTATTCCAATTCATCAATGAGTAGCCCAAAGAGGGTTGGGGAAAGTGGGCATCCTTGTTTGACACCAATAGTGCTTGCAAAAAATTCTGAAATTCCATCTCCCATACGTAATCGACATATCACTTTTTGGTAGATGCGAAAGACTGCATGCATAAATTCTCTCGGCACTTGAAGGCTTTGCATACGTCTCCAAAGATTTCCTCGCGGTACCATGTCAAAAGCTTTCTTGAAATCCACAAAGCAACAATACAACTTTTTTCCTTTCAATCGAGACGCTTCCATAAGAACTCGAAGAGTGACAAGGTGATCAATAGTGCTATGATGCTTTCGAAAACCTGCTTGGCCAAGCGCACGTTTGCCATTCTTTTCAGCCCATTCACTTATCTTCATCTCCATGATACATCCAAATAACTTTGCCATCAAAGAACCAACCATTATAGTGCGATAGTTGTTCACATTGTTTACATCTCCTCCTTTGTGCAAAGGTTTGATCCAATTTGCACTCCAATCATGAGGCATGCCATACTGAAGTGCAAGGTTAAACATATCGCATATCCAATATCGTGTTTTCTTGCTTGTCCATTTAATCATTTCAGCCTTGACACCTTGAAGGTCACCTGCCTTGCGAGTAGCAAGTTTCTCAAGCGCGCGGCATACATCTTCAATGGTAAAGAAGGGAGACATAAATGGAAGGGAGCTACAACCCTCCATCTTATCAACATTGGGTTGCTCATAGAGGTTCTTACAATGCATATACATATCCTCAAGAGTCAAGTCACCAAAGCTCTCAACGCGCTTGCCTTTTAGATTTTGCCAAAACTTGCCACATGCATGTGCTTTCTCTTGTGCTAAAAGAAGTTGTTTTTCGACTTCCCACCTTCTCCTCTTCTTTTGAACAAGTGCTTTGTATGTGTGTGAACATTCCAAGTAAACTTCCTTGTCTTTGATTGCATCCAATCTTAGCAAGTGTTTTCGGGCTTGACTACATTCCATGTCAAACCATTTCTTCTTGGTGCTACCCTTCTTAGACCTTTTGCAAGACATGTGTTTCGCCGAAAAGCATTCCTTCGCACAAGAGAAAATTACTTCTTTGAAAACTTTCCACTTGCATTCTAATGTTGGGCTCCCTTGATGCTCTATCATGCTTAACATTTGGTCCACCATATCAGCATATATAAGTGCTCGTTTGAAGTCTAGACGTAGGTACAAATGATTCACATCATGATTGGAGGCTACATGCTCGGGCCGTTTACCACACTTGAGGTCAATACATAACATCCTATGATCCGATTCCGGATTCCATTCACCAAGTGTAAAGCTTTGTATGCATTCTAGAGTGGCTTCTGAGAACAACATATAGTCAATCACGCTAGCACCATTGTGCTTTCTACATGTAAAGTCATTGGTGCCTTGCCATAGAGATACACCATTTGCAATGAGCATTCCGGTACTATTGCACATATGTAGAAGTGACTTTCCATAGTGATCCACTTCTTTTGCATCATTAGAACTTCGATTATACATGTATGAGTCATCCACTCTTCTTGATACATGCGGCATGTCGACTTGTTGTGTGTCGTGTTGTAACATATTTGTGCGAGCATTCATGTCTCCAAAAACAATGACTTCACCTTGATCCTTGTAATAAGCAATGTCTTCCTCTAGTTCAACAAAGGGCTGATCTCTATCCATATTCAAGCGAGCATAAAAGTTGGAGTCATAGTGAGGAATGTAGCAGCCGGCCACAAACATGACTTGACCATTTGGTGGGCTGATTTTCAGCCATAAGTAGCGTTTATACTTATCTTCTTTGACAATGGAAACATCTTTCAAACCCTTTTTGGTCATACATGCTATGCCTCCTTGGCCTCTTCGTTGCTTTGCATTTTTGGCCCACATCAAAGAATGTACATCGTATTTGTCAAATCCAAGAATTCGTTGCGCATCATGCTCCCATGTTTCGACAAGAAGTATCACATCGGAGTCATTGGTAAGCTCTACATTCATGTCCACAAGAGAGCGTTTACATTCTTGAACTTCATTCTCAAGATGCATCAAGCGCGTTGTTTGCATTTCAAGAACCTTCTTGAGGTGCTCATTCTCCACAACGAGAACTCTTAAAGTACCATTCTCCATTGCAAGTGCGCGCAACTCTTCACCTTGCTTGTTGACGGTTTCTTGTAACGAGATCAAGTAAGCCATGATCATTGCTTCCGTTGTTGTAGACGATGTGGTTGAATTAGCATCCAAATTCCTTGGAGATTTTGCATCATTCTCCATGGCGAGTGTGGCTTTTCCACCCTTGCGAGTTTTGTCTGACATTGCCTCCAAGTCGGCAACAAAAACGCAAAGTTTTGACAGTTTTTTCAGTTCTGAGATGCTGTTACAGCAAAGCCTTCCATTACACAGAAAAATTCTGTCTTTACATCAATGCGTAGAGGGCTTCGTGCTCTTCGATTGAGGCTATAGATCACCTAAATCGGAGTTCGGATGAGCAAGTTATGGTCAAAAGAGTGAATTGCTGTCTACTAAGAGAGAGAGAGAGAGAGAGAGAGAGAGAGAGAGAGAGAGAGAGAGAGAGAGAGATCTAAGCATCGCTCTCACTTATTAGCACTCTTCCTAGTGGACATACATGGTAGCTCTTGGTTTGGCAAGTCTCTATCATCTGCAAAAAATGGGATGTCAATACGATGCAACCCTTTCCCTCATCCAACTAGCAAGATTTCCTTACCACCTTGACTTTAGCAGACACAAGCTCAAAAGAGATTGAAATTTGCCACAAACAAATTATGGCCTTCTAGACATCTGCTAGATTTTTCCAAACAATGATGCAAAATTGAAAGGAGTCGCATCTTCCATGTTTGTGAACTAAGCTGTTCAATTGATCTATATTTAATGTTTGCTAGCAATGGTGACATGTATAAGGACGACTAGATTTGTATAATCATGATTGGAGAGCAATGGTGCTAACATTTATTGTTTGGGTTTAGAGAAATCTCTCTCTCTCTCTCTCTCTCTCTCTCTCTCTCTCTCTCTCTCTCTCTCTCACTCTCATGTCTCTTTTTAGAAAAGATGTATAAAGATACGTGAGAAACTCACTTGGTAACTTTGCTCGGTTTTGATCTTGCTCGGATAAATTCGCTCGATGTTTGGTAAAACTCCATATACATGTGTATTACATATTACTAAGTATAATATGATGATTTTCTTCTCGGAGCAATTCCCTTACCTGACCTTATACTTGAATTTGGCTTCAAAAATTAAGTGTATATTTGGCGATTTTGTATGTCAAAGGGCACGCAAAAATGTATATCATTTGAAGGGAAAATTTTTAAAAGTGCCCTGCATGAAGGGCGGGTTTTAAGCTAGACCTAGAATGGTGGTATCCTTTCAAGGGTACCTTACAAAACTAAGTTGTTCTCACGATAAATTTATGATGATGTGATCGGTAAAGGCACTCATTGGAGAGCTCTAGAACAACCCAATTACAACCCAAGTCTATAAGGCACCCCCCATCTTCTACACATTTTGTGCCTTGCAAATATTCTTTGGGGAACATTCTTGTGCATCTTGTATTATCTTATCTACTTTAGCTAATGGATTAAATTGTTGGAATACATCCAACACAGGCCACATTTTAAACAAATAGCTACTCCATGGCACCAAACACAAATACCAACAAATGATCACTCCGCATTATCATTAGACTATGAGAGCATTGCATGGAGAAAACTTTTGAAGACTTACCTCAAAAATCTGCCACATCTATGTGCGGGGCATAGAGCATATAGAGAGACCTTGTGAACCAATACAGATGAACATTCTTACACCATTGCAAATATTTGAATTTCCCTCTCTTTCAAGAAGCGCTTTTGGCACAAAAAAAAGAACATTTATCCAAGCTATGTATTAAAACAAATGTTTCTTGCTCCTTTCAAATGATGGCGGTTTTTTGGGTGCTGACTACACCTTGGACCTACCATGGGGGAGTACCCAAAAAGAGAATGGGGGTTCTCTCTCTCTCTCTCTCTCTCTCTCTCTCTCTCTCTCTTTTGCTTATATCCCATGGGAAGCCTATGGGAAGACCTAGTCTATGGAGACTCTCTCTCCCTTATCATCTTCACACCCACGAACAACGGGATGTTGTCCTCTCGTTCTCTCGGCACCATCGCTAGACAGCAAGCCCATTTACACACTCTCTCTCTCTCTCTCTCTCTCTCTCAACTCTGCACACACACACTTGTTCATGCACATCACTCGCTCTTCCTCGACAATCCTTTTTTAGAAAGGATCCATGATCACAAATCATTGTTGCTCATGGACTGTCCGATCCATTTAGACAAAAAACTTGGATTGGGCGGGGTTTGACCTCATTGACATCCCCGTCATGGAGCAAATGTCTTACCGCTATGCTAGCCCACATGTTTTGTTATGTAAGAAAAAAGATAGCATTTTAGGCTAGTATCAAACGAGTGCGGAGGAAGGAAAGCTTGCTTCAGGTCTGCAGCCGCCTCGTCTGAACGACGTCGGAGGAGGAAGAGTGAAAACGAGGGAGAGGTTGAGAGAGATGTGAGCTCCTCCGGGAGGGCAGGGGTCCAAAGAAGAATGACGGGCTCGGAGGAAGAGAGAATGCAGCTACAACGAACCAGGAATAGAGTAAAGGGGCCCTATTAAGGACTTTAACGAGTTATTGGGCACGATTTTTGTGTGATGTCTCATTGCAAGCATGGAAAGGCATATTCAATAGCAATTCTCGAGCAATATGCAACATAAAGCTCACAGCAATTAACACTCCTCAAGCCGAGATCTGTTGTGTTTTCGAGAGTTTTATGTATAAAAGGGAGGGTCCGATTGCATGAGTGGCACGTGCTAATCATGGAACGCTGTTGCCAACGCAATTTGAGCCTACATCGAACAACAAGGATGTTGCCTTAGCTTGGCTAACCGCAAAAGAGCTCGCTGGTGCCTTTTTGTTTTATTTTTTGGGGACACCCTATCCACACGTTGGCCCCCATCCCATGACTAGCCCCCTTACCCTAGCCACACATTTTGACGCCCTTGTGGGAAGGTTTTCCATCGCCTCGTCTGAATCCATTCTTACACTGAGTAGTTTTGGCATGCCCTCTATCCTAGTTCACAAAGTGTTCACTTCGAGTTTACAACAAGTTCACACCACCTAATTAGTGCACATACTTTGTAGAGTTCATGTATAGTTCAAACTTAGTTTATGTGCAAGTTCACAACGAGTTTACGTTTGCCCGAGTTTACACTTAGTTTACATCAAGTTCACACTCGAGATTAACGATTGTGATCTTCACTGACGTGCAACGCCTTTTTTTTTTTTTTGAAAAAGACTAAATTAGATTAAGTTGTAAAGAAAGAAAAAGTACATACCCATAGGAAGGGGGTAGGTAAGCCCCATACAAAAAGAAGCTAGGTCAAAATGAGGTCTCTCATCTTGAACCTTAACACAGAATAGTACTTGGGTAGTATGGATCTCTTTCTTTGCCATCTTGTACCTTTTTGAAGCTCACTAAAAGTTACATCTTCAAGGGCTTCAGAAGTCAGATCACACAAATTTGAGGCTGATCAGGCTAGGTCCAGTTTGAGACTAGAGATAAAGGGGGGGGGGGGGGGGGGGGGGGGGGGGGTTAGAGCCACTAAAGAGAATAGAATTCCTTTGGAGCCATATATACCAAAGGATGATTCCCCTCCAAATATTCCATACGGGATATCTAGACCTTTACATTTGCCAAGCAGCAAGTCCTGTATTGTCATGCCTGATGTAGAGACTTGGGTGTGAATCTTCCTCAGCATCACCATAATTGGTTGGTTAAAATGGCAGGAGAAGTAGATATGAGGACAATATTCTACATTAGATTTGCATCTCTGACAGATTCCATTGCTGACTTTAATTTGTAAAGCTCTGTGACCACACCAAATCCCTTGGTGCATGATAAGCCAAAGAAGATTATTGTGTTTACTAGCCAATGGGTAAGCCCATATGCATTTAAACATGTACTCCTAATGCTTGCAGCTCCATTGGAATTTCCATTTTCTGTTCTACTTATACTTCATACTATCCTCTAGACCACCCACCGCCTTGAACTGAGTGAATATCTGAGAGGTAATGTACTACAGAGTGTTGTGCCTCAAGGTGGCCTTGTGAATTACTTCAACTTTGGAAATCATCTCCTTTGCTCTGTCCACACACCATCTAGCATAAGTCCTACTGATGAATTCCTCTAGCAGATTCTTCATCCTGTTGCTGAGAAATAGATCTCCCCATCATTTGATGCCTGCTTTAAAACACATGTCCAGGTGCAGTTTGAGATGTACAACAAAATAGCTTGTCCAAAGGGAATCAGACACGAGACAAAAATAGTTATGTTTGAAAAAATTAGAGGGAGACCATGAGCCCTTGACAATGTTATTGGCTATCCAAAAACTGCATATCACAAAGTAGCTAGTAGGTTCCCCCAATTTTAGAAAAAGAGAAAACATTGAAAAAACATGGAATATTCCGTGAAAAAGCACTTAAAAAATGGAACTTGAAAAGGTATTAAAAGGTTTTGAAAAGTCTCGTGTAAGAATTTGGAAGATGAAAAGTTTTTCAACGTCGATAGGGGACGTGTGATTGTGCCACAACATGGCTCTTCGTGTGTTGTGAGGGTTGCAAGCTAGGCTAGGTTAGATGAGCATGGTCTGCATATTACCTAAGAGATCATGGCTTCTTAGGCTGACTTACCAAGGTCAAGAGCTCTCTTAAGAGCATGACAGAGCACCACATGGCTGTGAAGGGTGTTTGTAACAAGCACAGAGAGAGAGAGAGAGAGAGAGAGAGAGAGAGAGAGAGAGAGAGAGAGAGAGAGAGAGAGAGAGAGAGAGAGAATCACTGCTTCGTAGATAGGGAGTCGCTGAGAGAGAGTGGCCATGGGAGAGCAACACGGAGGTGAACGAAGTCGCCATGACTGAGGAGAATCAGGGGTGTGCATAACGAGCTGAGCAAGAGAGAGGGGAGAGATAATAATATCCCTATAGTCCATATTGGTCGAAGCTTTATAGCTTTTCAATATGAACGTAGTACATTCACGAGTGCCCAATAATTAGTAGAGTTGGAAGCTCTCATAATCCATTTTGCTTCCATCCAAGTAGCTATAAGATCCAAGTTAAGAATGTCAAGCCCTCCTTTAACTTTAGGCAGTTGACATGTGGCCCACAAGACCTTGGGTGTTTTGCGGTGGCACTCATTTCCTCCCTGCACGAAATTGTTGGCTAGAGCGTATACTTTTTGAATTTGATATTTGGATGGATTCCAACGAGAGAGGAAGTAGATCGTTCTTGGAAGGATAAAATGGTTCATCACAAAAGCTCTAGAGGTTAGAGAGGGACTGTGGCTTTACCAGTATCACCTCTCATCTTTGGTTAAGGGAGACTTTGAATCCCATTGGGATCCCCAATGTGTTACACTTGTCCATCCATAATTGGAGTACAACCTACATTCACAATTACCTAAGGAACAACCCTAGTTGAGCTCTTGTAACCAAATTTGGAGTGGTTAGACCTCCTTATTAAGTTCAAAAGGACACAACCTAAAATAATAAGGTTATGTCTGATGAAACCTATGGTGGATGCCACCTTGCAGGACTCATGGCGTGCAAGTACAGAGCAAGATGGAGAGAGAGAGAGAATTCGACACAGCAGCAAATACAAAAACCAATAATGCTATGCTTAATTTTTCTTGTATATAATTCTCAAAAGAAGCCTTACATATATAACCAAACTTGTCATGCAACACTTAAACTCCAACTAAATCTTACCTGCATGCTATAAACGGTGTTCCCACAGGCAGATACCACTGAACTCGGGCTTGCATACCTAACAATCCCCCCCTCAAGCCCGAACTAGGCAGACCCTCTCATGATACCTCGAGTTTTTGGTGTACTCGTCAACCGTGAGTTTTAGGTTCTCTCACAACCAAGGATTTCTGGTTTATCCATAACCAGGTGCTAGGTCAGTAACCCCCCCTTGAACAGATAGGGTGTAGGCCAAATATTTAGCTACCAAAAATGGAGTTTTTGGTTCACTGCCAAACCTTGGGTTTAAGTTGTACCCAGTAACCTCACGAGATGCGGGACAAAAAATGGGCTGAGAACAAATAGTTTTGGGAGGTCTTGCCACTTCTTTGTGGCAGTGTCTATAACCCGTACAAAATTTTTGGTACATGGCAATACTTGACAGTTGATAAGCTAAAAGAAGGATTTGACTGATTTTGTTGACAAAAAAGACAAACTTTGATGAACAAAACTATGATAACATGCAAAATAGTTTTTGTATGCTGTGTTGCTAATATACCGAGTGTTTGAAGCAACACTAGTGAAAGAATCGTCACGTACTTTCTTTCTGTTGCTTTGATTTTGGAGTCGCACTTTTGCTTTTCTTCGGTATCAATATCTATAACTAAGTTATTGACTAGTTGATCAAATTCAACATCAGACCCAACATCCTCACCATGAAGTGAGAATCTTTGCAAACAATTGTCTTTGCAGTACTTTGATACTCTTTGTTGTGTATGATCATCATCAAAAGCACCACACATTGCCTTGGTTATCTCCTACACAGTTGCCAAGGAACACTTTGTAGGCTATGCCTTGAACGACCAACCTCACCACCAAAAGGCTTGTTGTGTTGGAAGCAACGGCTAAAAGAAGTGTCGGCTTCACAAAGGAGGTGTGAAGACCCTCTTGTTTTAAAGGGGTTAATTGAGATTGGCCACTTATTAAATTGTGAACACAAAGGCTTTCTCTGTAGCAGAGTCGAGCAGAGAATAACAAACAGAGCGATGTCGTCTTGCTTCTGAGGAGCCTGTAGAGACCGATTTGGCAGGAGTTGTAGTGTCGAGATTTCACCAGCAGGTCTAGGCGAACCCTCTACTGGCGGTTATGCTCGAAATCAAGCAGGTCGACGATGGCCAAGCTTCTCAAACACGAGCCTTCAATCTGCAGCTCTGATACCAGTTGATGAAGCCGATGGTGGATGCCACCTTGCAGGACTCATGGCGTGCAAGTACAAAGCAAGATGGAGAGAGAGAGAGAGAGAGAGAGAGAGACAATTCGACACAATAGAAAATACAAAAACCAATAATGCTATGCTTAATTTTTCTTGTATATAATTCTCAAAAGAAGCCTTATATATATAACCAAACTTGCCATGCAACACTTAAACTCCAACTAAATTTTATCTGCATGCTATAAACGGTGTTCCCACAGGCACATACCACTGAACCCGGGCTTGCATACCTAACAATGTCCTCTCTATATGAAAATAGTGTAACCGGACCAATGTCCAACTACTCTATTCTTGCGTAGAGAGGACACTACAAAAAAATGTCAAACAAAAACACTCATGTCGTTTCTACACACAAATAGTGTAGTCGGACCAATGTCCAACTACTCTATTTTCGCATAGAGAGGACACTACCAAAAAATGTCAAACAAAAAAACTTGTGTCATCTCTATGCGAAATCATTGTAGTCGGACATACGTCCAGCTACACTATTTTTACATAAGGAAGATACATCTTTAAAAATATATCAAAAAATCTCTTATGTGCAATAACATTGTAGTCGGACACGTCTTTTCGCATAGCGACGCACGGTGTGAATTTACCAACATTTATTAAAAAAAGCATTAATTTTACAACGAATTACCTTACAATGAGAATCCAACTATTTGAATTGAGAAATGAGGAGAAAACGTGAGGGTTCGGTTGAAATCGCATATGTGAAGCGAGAGAAGAAGGCCCGACGTAAGTCAACCTTGAATCGACTTTCTGGATCAATCTGGAGAAAAGAATGGAGCTAATAGAAAAAAAGATAACAAAAATCTTGTTCAAGTGGGAGCACCTCTATATATAGTAGTGCACAATTACCAAGGTAAAATTTGAACTAACACGATTTATGACGCATGGATTTGACAGTTGGACACATGTCCCCTGGTGCATGATTGGCATGATAACATTCTATTTATAGCTCTCCAAGGGGATATATATAACATTTTTAGATCAATCCTCGTATTTTGTGTAAATCTTTTGTATAGATTCCAAAGCTAAAGAGCTCAAAATGTTCCTAAGGAAACATAAAAGTAAGTACTTTCATTCGGATTTCTTTTGTAACGTTTCTTTTTTGTGTTTATGTCGTCTCTATGTGAAAATAGAACACTCGGATGGATGTCCGGGTGCTCTATTTGCGCATAGTGAAGACACAATTAAATGGATAAAAAAACATTTATGAAATTTTATGTGTCGCCTATGCAAAAATAGAACACCTGGGCACCCATCCAGGTGCTCTATTTTTGCATAGTGAAGATACAGCGTTGTAAGAAAATGGTATATTTTTTTGAACATATTGTGTCACTCGTATGCAAAAATAGAGCAGCCGAGCCATCGGAGTGCTCTATTTTTGCATAGCAAAGACACAACTTTGTGAGTTAATGACATAATTTTTTAAACATATTGTGTTGTCCGTATGAAAAAATGAACACCCGGACACCCATCCGGGTGCTCTATTTTTGCATAGCGAAGACACAACGTTGTATGTAAAGGGTATCTTTTTTTAAATGTATTGTGTCGCCCGTATGCAAAATAGAGCACCCGTACAACCATTCGAGTGATCTATTTTTGCATAGCAAGGATACAACTTTGTAAATAACAAGTATATTTTTTTTAACATGTTGTGTCCCCCGTATGCAAAAATAGAACACCCAGGTAGCCTTTCGGGTGCCCTATTTTTGCATAGAAACGATTTTTTCAAGTGTAGGACATTTCTTGTGCAGAAAAGGCTACCAAAAAGAGTTTAGAGGGTGTTGATATTGAAAAGGTTGAGGAGACATGTGATGACAAGTTGATGGAGCTACTATACCAAGTCAAGCAATTGTCTAAGTTTGCCTATGTGAAAGAAATCTTTAATGTTTTTTTTTATCTGGAGAGTTTTTTGGAAGGCTTCAACGATGAAATTTTTTACCATCAAAAGGTTTTTGTTGACCTTACCAGGGAGCACAAGCTTGACAACTTTGTAACTCTAATGATATTGTTAAACCAGGCAATTTAACACCAAACACAGGCATTACTCAAAGATGATTGGAAGAAGGTCCATAACCCCTGTCAGTGGCATGGAAGGCATGGTTGTAAGCTTGTGATTGAACATATTGTATTTTTGCTCTTTTTGACTCAGATTCTAGTAGAGGAAGGAGAGTCCAAATCTCTGCAAAATACAGCAAATGTCCAAGATGTGGAGGAAGGAGAGTCCAAATCTCTGCAAAATACAGCAAATGTCCAAGATGTGGAGGAAACGCCTACAGATTTTAGAGAGGAAATGGAGAGTCTTGAAAGCAAAGAGACCTTGGATGTTGCAAAGTTCAAGGCAAGGAGCATCACCAAAGTGGAGGAGATTATCCATATTCCAAAGGAAGAGCTTGATCCCTTGTTGTGCATAGCAACCATGTCCACCTACAATATAAACAATAAGAAGTATTTGCTGCTACATGGTATACAAAACCTCTTTGATCTAAGAGAGGACTACTGCCTTGCTATTTTGGCAGAGTGGGCAGAGCATGATAAAGGCTTTGTGGACTACATTACACCATGCCCATTATCATTACTTGATATAGAATTTAAGAAGTTTATTGATCAGACACATGATGGAGAGCATGTGCTAAATGTTGTTCAAATCTATGAAGAGTAAGGGCTTTTGACAAATGAGGAGTTCCAGCAAATTCAAAAAAGATTGAAGATTGAACACATGGGCACACATGTTCCAAGAGAGAGCAAAGGGAATAAACAAAGCTTTTCCATTGACCCATGGAAAGAGGACATTTTTGAAGATGATGAAAACCCTAAGGGAAAATGGTAAAATTATATATAGTTTTTGCAAGCACATTATTTAGACCATTAAAATTTTGGTGAAACTTCATTTCTATTAACTGATTTGAGGGGGTTTTTTTCACAAATTGATATTATAGATCCTCACAAGTTTCTAGGGAGAGGGAAGGGCTCCAAGCCTTTGCATCTGAAGAGGGATTAGAGTTTAGGCCATTACATTGGGAAGCTCAATAAGGACACAATAGTTATCTACCATAGGAAGCTTTCCCAATCATGCACTCTCCCCATACTTGCAGTAGTGGCTCTGTCAAGGGTACTAGATTCACGTCCAATAAGAGTTGGAGTGGACAAAATCATACTTCTTGAGAAGCAAGAAGCCATTAGAGTATTTGGACTTACTCCAAGATTTATGGGCTCAAGAAGTGCATACTTTGACACTATGGCCAGTTATATCCTTGCCTCGTTTGTGGTGACTTGAAGCAATTGCAGGGTTATAAGAAGCAGAAGTACTTGAACTGGAGGGGAAAAAATGAAAAGCTTGATATTGGCTCAAGAAGCAAGAACTAATCCTTATATCATTCCCCATTTGCTTCCTTGCCTCTTTCTAATGGAAAACCATTGTAAAAACCTTTACTTGCAGATGATCTATTGTATGCATCTTTCCTTTTTTGTATATTCCTTTATATAGTTGTAGCAATATCAGAACTGTCTAATAATTTTTTAGTCTCTTGTGATCTTGTTTTGTGCCACACTTGTCTGTAAAACCACTGGAATACTTCAAGCAAGCTTTTTTAGCTCCTCCACCATGTCTAGTGTGTTTGAAAAAATTGAGTGATAATGGGACTTCTCTATACCTTGAGTGGACCAAATTGATGCGTTTCCATATTTTTTTACAAAACAAGAAGTGTTATTGTAGATAATGTGCTACCAAAAAAAAAAAGATAATATCTTTAGAAACTTATACAAGTATGTGCTAAACGATTTTTAAAAAATGACCATTAATACGAATCTCTCATAGATGCTCCATTTAATTAAGTAAAAGGGAAATAGAAGCGCATGCTCAGTTCGCCTTGTGACAGTGGAGGCGAGCAGGAGCATGGGGCAACTGGTAGGTGAGGCAGCATGAGCAAGGCCAAGAATAGTGAGGGAGCAGTCTAAAAAGCCAGACGTAGTTATTTTTTGATGTATAAGGTCTCCATCGTAGGTCACTTCATCTCGTTGGGGAAGTGGTGTAGGTAGGCGACGCATTCTGAGTGTGCCTTGCCTTGCTCGATTCCTGCTTGTGCCTACATCTCGACTTTTGCAGATGTGCTTCCAAACCTTGGTGATGGTGGTGCATCTTGGGAGATTTGCTATAGTAAAATAACAATAAGTACTAGTATGTTTGGACGTATTGAAGCAAACTATTAGATTCAAAATTCATAATTATTACCATGTAGTGTGTGAAGTGCTCTAAGCGCCAAGCACTTGTCATAGCTTTCTTGAATCTATTCAACTCTTTCTTAAAATTGGAGAGGTCATTCTTTCCCCAATGACTTTTATCACAGTAAGAAAAGACTGCATACAGTGCTTACCACACTTTTGCCTTCTCATTTCTTGCTCTACCGTCAACTCCATGGTCCTTCACAGCATTTTGCAGAGCCTTCCATAGGTTCTATTGCACTTTAGATGAACCCCTACCTAACTTTCCATAAAATCCCACGAATATTCTGGCCTTCATCCCACCAATAGAAGCTTTCCTAGGGACATTATTTCATATGACCTCTTGGGGTCTGACTCAATCACAACATTCCCTCCATGAAGTCTAATATCAGGCAATACCCTCTCAATACTTTTTATTACGGTTTTTCTGGTTGATAAAGGTTGTAGTTTCCATGCAAACCCTTCATAGAGGTGCAAAATCTTCTCAATGATTCTACAAAGTGCATGTAATGTGCAAAGGTGGACATTTGAAAGGGGAATATCTAAAACAGCTTGAATGTTTGGATCTTTAGTGACTATCTAGGGCTAAGTTCCAATTAGCAAACAAGATTCAGTTCCTTTCTTCCACCCATGCAGTAGATGCAGAGGGGCTTTTAGCATTAGCACTCCTTGACACATTGTACATACATTTTAGTGTCTTTAGGTCCCCCCCCAATGTGTCATTCCACCTTGTACCTACCAAAGCCCTCAACATCTAGCTCCTTCCCAACTCGTTGAGCTTTGATTATAGTAGGGATACTAATGTGGTGGAATACACAATTTAACACATTGAAATCTTCACTATCAACCTCAAAAGCACCCAACTAGCTGTAATGTCAATGCAAGGCAAAGCATGGATGAGTGGTCAATTGTTTGAATCTTGGCTTGATCAATTCAAATCTATGTTGCCATCTCCCCTTACACAAACAAAATGTCACCTACTTATAGTAGATGGCCATGGCAGCCACTCTTGGTTGGAGGTGGTTGAGAAAGCAACTCAATGGGAACTAGATATAGTCACACTTGTTAAGTATGGAGCCTTATTTACCCTTGTAATTTTCTGTGGTAAAAGTGCACATTTGTAAGGCCCCCATTATGAGGAGAAGCCATCGTGCGTGAAGGAAAATCACTCAGCGGAAACCAAAATTTTCACAGACAAGAATCAGGGGCAACTTTAGAGGCCTCCGCCCCCGAGATTTTTTTCTCGCCGGAATATTATGGCCGGAGGGCGGCCGAAAAGTGGTCAGAAAACAACCGTTCGGTTGGCCGGTGGCCGGTAGTCAATGGCCGATGGCCGGTGGTTGGAAGTCAATGGCCGGTGGCCGGTGGCCGAATTCAAAAGCGGACTTGTCTTCTCAAGGGCGGCCACACATGGGCGGATTGGAGGGTCCGATTTGGACTTATTCGCACAAGGGCGGCTACACATGGCTGTCTCTCATAAGAGAGAGCAGCCCTTTTGGTCTATAAAAGGAGGCCATTTCTACACACATTTCATAGTGTGAAGTTGATGCAACAAGGTGAGTGTGAGGTGGTGAGAGTGAAGCAAGGCGGGAGCTCTATCAAGGGTTTAATCCCTTTGTAAACTACTTCTTCTTTTGAAGTGCTAAAGCCATTGAGTGGCTTCTTTCCCATGGACGTAGCCCACATTGGGTGAACCACGTATATCGTGTGTACTCTCTCTCTCTTTCCCTACTCTATAATCTCTTGTGTGTGAAATCTATCTCTCTCCATTAAGTAATCTACTCAAAAATCTATTTAGCTACGCCTTATTTCCTATCAACTGGTATCAGAGCAAGGTTTGCTCGTAGCTAAATTATCTCAAGGAAAGGATTCCTTGAATTGAGTGGGAGTTATGGCGGAGGAAGGGAAGCTCAAGATTGAGAAGTTCAACGGCAAAAACTACCAACATTGGAAGATGAAAATTGAAGACTATCTCTACCAGAAGGACCTCTATTTGCCACTAGGCGGTCTTGCGAAGAAGCCCGCAACAATGGCAGATGAAGCATGGATTGTCCTTGATCAAAAGGCACTGGGAACAATCCGGTTAAGCTTGGCGTCAACGGTGGCCTTCAATGTTTCGGAGATGAAGACCACGGAGGACTTGATGAAGTCACTTGAGGACTTCTACGAGAAACCATCGGCATCCAATAAGGTATTTCTTATGAAGCACTTGTTCAATCTAAAGATGGCAGACAATGGTTCAGTTGCAGAACACCTAAATGACTTTAACACAAACATAAGTCAACTTCGATCAATGAAAATCAATTTTGATGACGAAGTGCGAGATCTCCTTATACTATCATCTCTACCGAATAGTTGGGACAGCCTTGTGATGGCTGTAAGTAATTCTATCTCTGGCACAAATACTCTTAAGTTTGATGATGTTGTGGGTGTTCTCCTAAGCGAGGAAATGCGAAGGAGAAGCACAGGATAATCATCAAGTGTTGCACTATCAGTGGAAACAAGAGGAAGGCCTAAGGAGAGGTTCAAAAACCAAAAGGGTCGTGATCGCTCAAGGCGAAGCAAGTCACGCACAAAGTCAGTTCTTGAATGTTGGAACTGCGGCAAGAAGGGCCACATCAAGAAGGATTGTTGGTCCAAGAAGAAGAAGGAGACAGAGTCTCAAGACAACAAGCCAACATCGGAGGCCAATGTGGCAGGTAAAGTAGAGCAAGATGCTCTAATTCTCTCATTAGACAATGTGTCTAATTCTTGGATAGTAGACTCCGGGGCTTCATTCCATAAGACACCACACAAGCAACATTTCCAACACTACACCAAAGGTAATTTTGGGTATGTATACTTTGGATATGATGAAGCTTGTGAGATTGTCGGCAAAGGTACATTTTCTGTCAAAACTACTAATGGAAATGAATGGAAGCTTAAAGATGTTAGGCATGGTCCTTCTCTTCGCAAAAATTTGATCTCTACAGGACAATTGGACGATGAAGGTCACAACATTGCATTCGGAAACAAACAGTGCAAGATCTCAAAGGGATCTTTGGTGGTTGCCAAGGGAGAAAAAGTCGGTACACTTTACTTGTGTACTGTTAGCACGCAACCTTCAGCTTGTGCAGCAACTACAGAAGTTGACAGTGCGGTGTGGCACTACCGACTTGGGCATATGAGTGCCAAAGGAATGCAAATCCTTCAAACAAAGAAGCTTCTACCAGGTTTGAAAGAAGTGGACTTAGAGTTCTGTGAAGATTGTGTTTATGGTAAACAAAAGAGGGTAAATTTTCAAAAATCAGGAAATGAAAGAAAAAATAAAAAACTTGAGTTGGTTCATTCTGATGTTTGGGGTCCTGCAAGTACACCATCACTTGGTGCCTCATTGTACTATGAAACATTCATAGACGATGCGACTAGAAAAACATGGGTTTATGTCATGAAGAATAAATCCGATGTATTTTCCATATTTCGAAGGTGGACAGCCTTTGTGGAGACTGAAACAGGTACCAAGGTTAAATGCCTCAGATCCGACAATGGAGGTGAATATTGCAGCCAAGCTTTTGAAAGATTTTGTGCTAGCAATGGCATTCGGAGGCAAAGGACAACCCCAAGGATACCTCAACAAAATGGTGTTTCGGAAAGGATGAACAGGACAATCATGGAGCGAGCACGAAGCATGCACGCAGCTACATGCAGGCCTACCGCTTGAGCTTTGGGCGGAAGCTGTAAGTACGTCTGTGTACTTAATCAATCGGTCACCCTCAACGGCATTGGATGGGGGAGTTCCAGAAGAGGCATGGACAGGTAAACCGGTGAATTATGCATTTCTCAAAGTGTTTGGGTGTGAGCCTTTCATGCACATAGATAGAATCCTAAGATCAAAGCTAGATGCAAAATCCAAAAAGTGTTTCTTCATTGGCTATGGAGAAGGTGACTTTGGGTATCGCGAATGGAATCCTGAAGATGTTAAAATCTTAAGGAGTAGGGATGTAATTTTTAACGAACAAAATATGTACAAAGATTACTTGGAAAGGAAACAAACAAAAGATACAGGTGATGAGTACATGGAGCTTGAGGACGGTGAAGACTCAAGGACTTCAAACGGTGACAATGTGCAACAACGTCAACCAAATGAGGAGCCTCAACCTATTCCCGGAAGATCTACAAGAGCAAGTAGACCTCCAGAAAGGTTTGTTCCTTCCTTCAACCATCTCTTGATCTCAGATTCTGGAGAGCCGGAATCATACGAAGAAGCTATGCAACATGAATCCAAAGAAGAATGGACGAAGAGCATGCAAGTGGAGATGGACTCACTACATCGCAACCAAACATGGGAGTTGGTTGAGTTGCCTAAAGGTAAGCGGGCACTTCAAAACAAATGGGTGTACAAGCTGAAGGAAGAAGAAGGTGGGAAGAAAAGATACAAGTCTAGGCTTGTGGTAAAAGGGTTTTCTCAAAAGAAAGGTATTGACTTATGAAATATTTTCTCTTGTTGTAAAAATGAACTCAGTTAGGCTTGTCTTAAGCCTTGTGGCTGCTCATGATCTAAATCTCGAGCAAATGGATGTAAATACGGCATTCCCTCACGGTGACTTAGAGGAGGAAATCTACATGCTTCAACCAAAGGGGTATGAAGTAAAAGGTAAGGAGAAAATGGTTTGCAGATTAAAGAAGAGCTTGTATGGTTTAAAGCAAGCATCAAGACAATGGTACTTGAAGTTTGATCGATGGATGTTGGATCATGGATTCACAAGATGCAACTCGGATCACTGCGTCTACACGAAGAATTTGGGAGATGGGAAATTCATCATCCTAATGTTGTATGTTGATGACATGTTGATTGCAAGTGCTAACATGCAGGACATCAAAGGCCTAAAAGAGGAGCTGTCCAAATCTTTTTCAATGAAAGATTTAGGTGCTGCAAAGAGGATACTTGGTATAAAAATATCAAGGGGCAGGACGAAGAAGACAATAAAGCTATCTCAAGAAGATTACATCAAGAAGGTACTAGAAAGGTTTGCAATGCAAAATGCAAAACCAGTTTCTACACCTTTGGCTGGTCATTTTAAACTAACAAAGGATATGTGTCCAAAGACACAAGAGGAGATAGCCTATGTCTAAAGTTCCATATGCTGCAGCGGTAGGTTCTCTAATGTATGCTATGGTCTGGACAGGGCCAGACATTGCACATGCAGTGGGAGTTGTGAGTAGGTTCATGGACAACCCAGGTAAAGAGCATTGGCAAGCTGTGAAGTGGATACTTAGGTATCTAAAAGGGACAACTACAAATGCTTTGTATTTTGGAGGAACTGATGCTTTTCTAGAAGGGTATGCTGATGCAGATATGGCAGGTGACAAAGATACTCGAAGGAGCACTATTGGCTATGTGTTCACGGTTGGAGGCACAGCAGTAAGTTTGGCTTCAAAGCTGCAGAAAGTGGTTTCACTTTCTACCACGGAAGCAGAGTATGTAGCAATGACGGAGGCAAGCAAAGAAATTCTGTGGCTTCACAGATTCTTAGAAGAGCTTGGATTCAAACAAGACAATTGTGTCTTGTACAGTGATAGCCAAAGCGCTATCCATCTTGCAAAGAGCTCAGCCTTTCATTCAAGGACAAAGCACATTGAGGTGAGATATCACTTCATACGCACTCTTTTGGAAGAGGGACAGCTAAAGCTAGGAAAGGTGCATACAAGTGAAAATCCTGCAAACATGTTTACAAAGGTGGTCAACAAGGAGAAGTTGAGCTTTTGCTCATCTTCAATCGGCATTCAAGGATAAGAAGCCAGAATGGAAAGCAGTCACAAGTTTGGTTTGGAGATCAGTCTCCAAGTGGGAGATTGTTAAGTATGGAGCCTGATTTACCCTTGTAATTTTCTGTGGTAAAAGCGCACATTTGTAAGGCCCCCATTATGAGGAGAAGCCATCGTGCGTGAAGGAAAATCACTCAACGGAAACCAAAATTTTCACGGACAAGAATCAGGGGCAATTTTAGAGGCCTCGGGGGCGGAGGCCCCCGAGAATTTTTTTTTCGCCGGAATATTATGGCCGGACGGCGGCTGGAAAGTGGTCGGAAAACAACCGGTCGGTTGGCCGGTGGCCGGTAGTCAATGGCCGATGGCCGGTGGTCGGAAGTCGATGGCCGGTGGCCGGTGGCCGAATTCAATGGCTGGTGGCCGAATTCAAAAGCGGACTTGTCTTCTCAAGGGCGGCCACACATGGGCGGATTGGAGGGTCCGATTTGGACTTATTCGCACAAGGGTGGCTACACATGGCTGTCTCTCATAAGAGAGGGCAGCCCTTTTGGCCTATAAAAGGAGTCCATTTCTACACACATTTCATAGTGTGAAGTTGGTGCAACAAGGTGAGTGTGAGGTGGTGAGAGTGAAGCAAGGCGGGAGCTCTATCAAGGGTTTAATCCCTTTGTAAACTACTTCTTCTTTTGAAGTGCTAAAGCCATTGAGTGGCTGCTTTCCCGTGGACGTAGCCCACATTGGGTGAACCACGTATATCGTGTGTACTCTCTCTCTCTCTCCCTACTCTATAATCTCTTGTGTGTGAAATCTATCTCTCTCCATTAAGTAATCTACTCAAAAATCTATTTAGCTACGCCTTATTTCCTAACAACCCTTCCAACCCACACCTCTCATAAGCTACAACCTCTTGACATAGCTGTTTTCAAGCCCTCAAAAGAAACTTTCAAAAAGAAAGAAATCTCTGGCAACTAAGAACCTTTTTCACTCAAGCGACAAAAAGTGAGCTAGCAGCAGAAGCCTCTCATGCTAAAGCATTGCATGCACAAAAAGTAACATAACACTAGGCTTTCGACCCACAAGTATTGGCCTTTCAACAATCAAGTAATAGAACTTTCATGCATGCCATGTGAGTACATGGATGTACACATTTCAAGCAGCACAATAGGAAAAGAGCCAGATTGTAGTCGGGTACCATTCTCGGAAGAAGAGCTAGATTGTAGTCAAGTGTCATGCACTCAAATGGATGATGTAGCATGTGATGTGGAAAGTGTCGACTACTTTAGGGGCTGACCTACCACCTCCTCTGACAAACCCTAATGTGATTGAAATCCTCAAAGTGCCACATGAGAATTTCACAATAGGACAAGTGCAGGGAGAGGCCTTCGTGGACTACATCAATTCTCTTATCCTTACATCATCTCAATACATGGAAAGCATGAAGCCAAAGCAAGCCAAGAGAGAGAAACTAGATTGGCTTAAAGAGGAACGTCAAAAGCAAAAGGAGCAAAAGCACAAGGAGACTATGGTCAACAAAAGCAACAAAAGGAAGAACAGAAGCTAAAAGGTGTAGCAAAAAGATAGTGGAATGCTCAAAAAATCCAATTTCAACACCAGATGCAAGCTATCTTATGGGAAGGAGAGACTTTCTATGCACCACTACATCCTCTACATGTGCCAAACATCTGGCAAAAATCTCAAAAGGTAGCACGCTTACAAGCACTTCGCTTGAAAAAAGTATCAAGGAAAGACAGATGCTCACAAGCTCAACCCTAAATGTAGCTTTTCAACTCGCTTTAAATCTCAGATTTTTGTTAAGAACAAGCTCAACTCAATTTGAATCTCAGCTCAATTTAGAATCTCAACTTTGAATCTCAGATTTTGTCAAGAGCAAGCTAAAGCTCAACCCTCAATGCAGTTTTCCTCAGGATTTTCAGAATTGTAGCTCAATTTGTATCTTAGATTTTGTCTCAAGCTCAATCCTAAACATAGACAAACTTCTTACAAGAACTATTTAATGTTAATTTTTATACTCGAGCAAAATGTGGGCTCGGGCATTGATCGCATAAGCAAGGAGTTGTTGCAGACCAGAAGTAGCACTACAAAGGGGGTTTTTTGTGACTTCAAAGAGGTTCTTAGGATCCCACAAAGGGGCTCTCATTGTGGGACTGCCATGTGGAGGGGACAATATCCCACATGCAGGACTACCGAGTGGAGAGGCAAGGTATAAGAGTAGTATTGTGGCCCTTTATGGGGTGTACATAACAGATAGATAGGTAGATTTTATTATTATCCTTGGAGTTTAAATATGACCTATGGGACCAAAATTACATGTGATGTAGCATGTGTATGGCTGATGAGTGACTCTCAACGCTCCAAAATTGTGGTGATGAGAGTGGCAATGGAGAGCCCACACTATGGCTAGGAGAGGAAAGTATGTAGGTCTAAGTCATGGCTGAAAATGTGAGAGAAGAAAGTTCGGATTTGACCAAAAGCTGAGCACTCTATGAGTGTGTGGTACTCAAACTCTCGAGCTTGTAGTGAGCATAATGTGCACAACGATTTGACTCTTCTCTATTGCCCCAATGTTGTCGTGCAGCTCCGCTGCCATGTAGAGAAAAAGAGCAGAGAAATGCAAGCTAAGCTTCTTTGAAGCCTACTTGATTAATGGTCAGTGATCAGGGCTTGTTAACAGGTCCAGTTTAATGATTAATGTATGCCAGATGCGGCTTAAAAGGGCCAACAGATGCCTTAATGATTCCAAAAAGGAGTATGCTTGACGTGAGCACATATGTGAGTTTATGATCTAGAACTGCGGAGCTTGAAGTGCTCTACCGGCCTGTCTTTACGGCTAGTCGATTAGAGCTACGGTGAAGAAGTTATGGCAGTTTAAAGTTCAAGTCGATTGCAAATTCGTACCGATTGGGCAACTGCAGCTGAGGTGACAGAAATGAAATGAATGCACGGGCCTGAAGTGCTCACTTTGTGGAGCACGTCGGTCTTTTCAGATCAATCGAAGTCCGGGTTGCCAGGATATGGGCCGTTAAAGATTCACCGAGGGCCGGCTCCGTACCAGTCCCCGGTCCGCTCAATCGGTGTGCCATCTGGGAATTTTACAGCCTCATTAGGGTTTGTATGTTTCTATGCAGTTTGAGAAGTTTAAAGGAATTAACGGCTCGTCGGACCGAGTCCGGGTTCGGGTTCATGAGATAATATGGATTGAGGCCGGTGTCAGCTGCCGGCACTAAGCTGAGCTGGATAATTTTGGCATTATCTGGTAATCCGATGCCAGCTATAAACAACCGAGTGCGAAGAGAATGCCTTTCGACAAGTGCAATCACCTATGCGTGCATCTTAGAACCATGTGGCATTATTTGAGATGCTGGTATACACAGTAAAATTTACGAAGAAATTGTTAGTTAATGACTGTTGTGGGAAGATGTCGTGCTTGGCGATTTGTTTTTGATGTTCAGTTGTAGTTGGCAATGCTTCGGTCGGCATGCGTACCAAAGGAGGTGCCTTTATGTATGTCTAAGGAACGGACTTGGCCGCCCAAAATCGAGACAAAAAGGGCTTGGCCGCCCAAAAACCAATGCCCGCCCAAGACCTCAAGAGGTGGCCGCCCACTTAAGTGGAAAAATAGAGTGTGAAGTGAAGAGAAAAAGAAAAAAGAACTGGGGAGGACCTGAGGCAGCGCGCAGGCAGCGTGAAGGAGAGGAGAGAACTTGCCTCGCGCGTGGTGATGCTCGGACGGCGACGCGCAGTAAACGGAAGTTGATGAACTTGCCATGGCGCATTGTTTCGACACCAGCAGGGTCAAGTTCGGTGTTGGTCGGGATTCAACCTGCCACGTCATCCAGCGAGCTTTCCCGCGCCACGTCAGCCATGGCGGCGTGACTGCGTGGTGGGGGCAAGTTTTTAAGGGGCCTATTTTAAGGCATCAACGAGTGCTGGAGAGAAAAAGGAAGGGAGTTTGTAGGGCTTCAACGAGCGAAGGAAAAGGAAGGCAAGGGAGAGAGGAGGGAAGAAGAAGGAAGCAGGGCTCTATCTCTCAAGCTCTCGGAGGCTCAAGGAGGCTCGCTCTCTCGCATGCTCTCGGAGAAGCAAGCCACGCTATCTCTCTCATGCTTAAGCAAGGGAGGACGAAGGGAAAAGCTCGCTATCCTCTCTCTCGTCATCGGCTAACGGGATTACGAGCTTCTTTCGCTTGTGGAGCAAGGAAGCTAGATTGAGAAGGAGAGTTAAGCAAGGTCGAGAAGAAGGATCTTGAAGCTTGGGAACCAAGGGAAACAAACAAGAAGGCTCAGGGGAGACCAGTAAGAAGGGTTGTGAGGACTACGGGAAGCAAGAACGAAGTGTCTCTCGTCCTCGACCTCGACTTAGCCTAATAACGGAAAGGAAATTCAACAAGAGCAGATGTCGGAACTCGACAAGCATTCAGGGAGTCTAGGGTTAAGTAGCAAGATAAGGGAGCAGTAAGGCAAGAAGGAGAGAGGGTAACCTCGCTCTACCATAATTGGGATTTGCAAGGGCATCAAGCAGGAAATTTCACCATATTGTACGTCCTGATCAGCTTCAAATGACTCTAATGGCAGGCATAAGTGAGAAATTTACAGTCATGATCTAATTTGAGAGCATTAAACTCTCCTATCACCATCAGTGCCATTAACGGCAAACATTTGTAATCAAATTTCACTTCGGCTAATCATTAGCAGCTTAAAACATTCCGGTTGTCAATTTTTAAGCATTTAAGGTGTTTTCAGAGTCTTTTGCTTTGTTTTTGGCATCTAGTCTCTCGCACCTCCCACAGCCAGAGGCCAAGCGCCTGCCCGGCTCACGTAGCGAACACATATCCCTCGACATCTCTGGTGAACCCGACGCAAAACGAGCCGGGGTAGGAGGTAAAGATGGAGATGCCAGAACAGTTAAAGCAGTTTATTGAAGATTTCAGTGCCAATGGATTTGATACAAATCTGGCAGTTACAGATTTGCCAAAAATGATGGAATTGGTTCAGGGGTATCTACAGGAAGCAAAAGCCATGCAGATAAAAAAGCAGATTGATGATGCTGTAGAGCTAGCACTTGATGTTGTTCGGAAGCAGTATTATAATTTTCAGGGATATGATCCAGAAGGTTTTATTGCATGTTACGAAGCTGAGATGAAGAGCCGAAATGTTCCAGAAGATTGGATGATTGCAGCTTTTGAGGAGGTTGTAAACTCGGATTTTTTAAAGTAGGTTCAAGAACTGGCAGAAGAATATCCCACATGGTGGGAGTATTTTGCAGAGGAATTTATTTACGAAAGCTCAAGGATTCTAGATCAGGAAATAAAGGAGATTACTGAACGAAATAAGGTGGTCTTCAGTAAAGGTGCAGGGGATCAGATGCAGATCCTCAACTATGATGAATTCTGGGCGCATATTTCTGCAAAAAGTAAATCCAAAGAGAATGCTAAGCTGGAAGTAGCAGATTCAGTTTCAGAGGAGCTTAATTTGAGCAAAGAAGAAAAGGTAAACAATGAATTTAAAGCTGGAACAGATTTGTATGAATTTTTCTCAAAGATTGCTCGCATGGACGCTACCTCTAATAATGGTTCCAGTGAAGACATAGACTGTACAGCAAGTGGTTCACAAGCTGGTGACCTTGACCTGGGTTATTCTGAAGGAATTCATCAAATAGATGAGCCTCTACAGGATATTTCAAAAACTATCAGCACTATAAGCAAGCAGGACAACATGTTTGCTACAGATGATTGCATAAACAAAGCTATTATATACACAGTAGTAGCTGATGAAGTGACTAAAATTGTGGACCCAGCACAAGATGAGCCTGAGGATGTCAATGAACCTATGATTGCTACTAACAATATACTTGTAGATGATGCTATCACAGAAGAGGATGCTATAATCGGCGAATTTTTGTCTAGATCTGAAGGAGATGTTTATGGCAGTATAGAAGAGCTTTCTGATGCGTATACCTCTTCAAAGGGGGTGCCAGATGAGCCTTTATAGCTCTATAATGTATTGCTAAGTAACACGGATGCAGATGAGGAAGCAAAGGATGATACCGAGGAGTATGAAGATTGCTTGGATCATATTGATTGTGAACAGGTTATCAACAGGGATTTTACATCTATGCTTGTAGATGGACTGCATGAGGAGATAACTCCTACAGTTTTGATTAATGTTGAGACTTCCAAGGGTGATTTTCCCGAGGATGCTATAGATGAAGATCTACAGGATAAAGCTGTTTTTCATGATCAAGCTGAAATCCCAACATGTGAAAATTCATCTGATGATACAGTTCGAGAGACTCCCAAAGTTTTTCTTGATGGCTATGAAGCTAGAGGGGGTGATGATGCTAAATCATCCTTGATACGGCATAAAATGCACAGGATTTTTCATTTGCTTGGACAATGTGCCAGATGTGGCTGTATTTGGCTGCTATACCTATTGATGCTTATGTCAGTGATGTTTTGGCTGCCAACAAAAGGGAGTCAGATATCTTTAATGCTTTCTGGTAACGAGCTTAATTTGCCAACAGTTTATGGGATGTGGGTGCTGCACTATGCTTCAGGTGAAGCTATACTATATTGCGGAGCCCATCAATGCTATGTGATCTCAATGGTGTTTGATCCAAGAGATTCTATGGATATTCACAAGCAAATTCAATACGGATGGATATTGATCAGTATGCATAGTAATTGCATGCTATTTGAACCAGGAGTTGCATATCTGCACCAGAAATGCTTGATGTTGATTGATACAGGAAATGTATGCTCATGTGGATGTTATGTTGCTCCAGTGTGTGGGCAATTCCTTATCATCCCATTTGATCCTGGGGGTTACTAAAGTGCAAGTTGCAGATGCAGAGGATACCAAATGCCTGATGTAGCAGGCTGCATGATGTAAGGTTTTGTTTTCTAGATTATGCTAAGTTAGAAGAGTTTTTGGCTATGCATTCAATAAGATTACATGGTTGGCTTCCAGCTGGCTTCTTTGGACAATTGATGAAGTATCTTCACATTTTTTTGAGTTGGTTCTGCTAACAGAACTTGAGGTAAAGGACTTGACGGCCATTCCGTGTGCAGACATAGTAAGGCATACTTGAGCTTGACAGGGTTCCTTAAGAGAGAGATTAATGGTCAAGCCGTGAGCATCATTAACTGGAGCACTTGAGTTTGGCGGGGTTCACTAAAAATGTTACCCATAATTGAATGCTTTGAAGATACGGCAGATACAGTTCAAAGATATTTGATGGGCAGCTACCTAATGCTTAAGCTAGAACATTGATGATAGGGTATAAGCCTTATTTTTTTTTTCATAGGTTTACCAGTAATGTGAGTCTGATGATGGAAAGAACTTAAGGTACCTTTAACAGCAGATACAGATTGAAGTGCAATTGGCACAGACCGGAGGCTGTGCAAGTTCAGAGGGGGTGGATGTCGTGCAGCTCCCCTGCCATGTAGAGAAAAAGAGCAGGGAAATGCAAGCTAAGCTTCTTTGAAGCCTACTTGATTAATGGTCAGTGATCAAGGCTTGTTAACAGGTCCAGTTTAATGATTAATGTATGCCAGATGCGGCTTAAAAGGGCCAACAGATGCCTTAATGATGCCAAAAAGGAGTATGCTTGACGTGAGCACATATGTGAGTTTATGATCTAGAACTGCGGAGCTTGAAGTGCTCTACCGGCCTGTCTTTACGGCTCGTCGATTAGAGCTACGGTGAAGAAGTTATGGCAGTTTAAAGTTCAAGTCGATTGCAAATCCGTACCGGATTGGGATACTGCAGCTGAGGTGACAGAAATGAAATGAATGCACGGGCCTGAAGTGCTCACTTTGTGGAGCACGTCGGTCTTTTCAGATCAGCAATCGGAGTCCCGGTTGCCAAGATATGGGCCGTTAAAGATTCACCGACGGTCCCTGGTCCGCTCAATCGGTGTGCCATCTGGGAATTTTACAGCCTCATCAGGGTTTGTATGTTTCTATGCAGTTTGAGAAGTTTAAAGGAATTAACGGCTCGTCGGACCGAGTCCAGGTTCGGGTTCATGAGATAATATGGATTGAGGCCGGTGTCACCTGCCGGCACTAAGCTGAGCTGGATAATTTTGGTATTATCTGGTAATCCGATGCCAGCTATAAACAACCGAGTGCGAAGAGAATGCCTTTCGACAAGTGCAATCACCTATGCGTGCATCTTAGAACCATGTGGCATTATTTGAGATGCTGGTATACACAGTAAAATTTACGAAGAAATTGTTAGTTAATGACTGTTGTGGGAAGATGTCGTGCTTGGCGATTTGTTTTTGATGTTCAGTTGTAGTTGGAAATGCTTCGGCCGGCATGCGTATCAAAGGAGCTGCCTTTATGTATGTCTAAGGAGGGGACTTGGCCGCCCAAAAACCAATGCCCGCCCATGACCTCAAGAGGTGGCCACCCACTTAAGTGGAAAAATAGAGTGTGAAGTGAAGAGAAAAAGAAAAAAGAAATGGGGAGGACCTGAGGCAGTTTCTATGCAGTTTGAGAAGTTTAAAGGAATTAACGGCTAGTCGAGTCCGGGTTCGGGTTCATGAGATAATATGGATTGAGGCCGATGTCAGCTGCCGGCACTAAGCTGAGCTGGATAATTTTGGCATTATCTGGTAATCCGATGCCAACTATAAACAACCGAGTGCGAAGAGAATGCCTTTCGACAAGTGCAATCACCTATGCGTGCATCTTAGAACCATGTGGCATTATTTGAGATGTTGGTATACACAGTAAAATTTACGAAGAAATTGTTAGCTAATGACTGTTGTGGGAAGATGTCGTGCTTGGCGATTTGTTTTTGATGTTCAGTTATAGTTGGCAATGCTTCGGCCGGCATGCGTACCAAAGGCGGTGCCTTTATGTATGTCTAAGGAGGGGACTTGGCCGCCCAAAATCGAGACAAAAAGGGCTTGGCCGCCCAAAAACCAATGCCCGCCCATGACCTCAAGAGGTGGCCGCCCACTTAAGTGGAAAAATAGAGTGTGAAATGAAGAGAAAAAGAAAAAAGAAATTGGGAGGACCTGAGGCAGCGCGCAGGCAGCGTGAAGGAGAGGGGAGAACTTGCCTCGCGCGTGGTGATTCTCGGACGGCGACGCGCAGTAAACGGAAGTTGATGAGCTTGCCATGACGCATTGTTTCGACACCAGCAGGATCAAGTTCTGTGTTGGTCGGGATTCGACCTGCCACGTCATCCAGCGAGCTTTCCCGCGCCACGTCAGCCACGACGGCGTGACTGCGTGGTGGGGGCAAGTTTTTAAGGGGCCTATTTTAAGGCATCAACGAGTGCTGGAGCGAAAAAGGAAGGGAGTTTGTAGGGCTTCAACGAGCGAAGGAAAAGGAAGGCAAGGGAGAGAGGAGGGAAGAAGAAGGAAGCAGGGCTCTATCTCTCAAGCTCTCGAGGCTCAAGGAGGCTCGCTCTCTCGCATGCTCTCAGAGAAGCAAGCCACGCTATCTCTCTCATGCTTAAGCAAGGGAGGACGATGGGAAAAGCTCGCTATCCTCTCTCTCGTCATCGGCTAACGGGATTACGAGCTTCTTTCGCTTGTGGAGCAAGGAAGCTAGATTGAGAAGGAGAGTTAAGCAAGGTCGAGAAGAAGGATCTTGAAGTTTGGGAACCAAGGAGCCAAAACAAACAAGAAGGCTCAGGGGAGACCAGTATGAAGGGTTGTGAGGATTACGGGAAGCAAGAACGAAGTGTCTCTCATTCTCGACCTCTACTTAGCCTAATAACGGAAAGGAAATTCGACAAGAGCAAATGTCGGAGCTCGACAAGCATTCAGGGAGTCTAGGGTTAAGTAGCAAGATAAGGGAGCAGTAAGGCAAGAAGGAGAGAGGGTAACCTCGCTCTACCATAATTGGGATTTGCAAGGGCATCAAGCAGGAAATTTCACCAGATTGTACGTCCTGATCAGCTTCAAATGACTCTAATGGCAGGCATAAGTGAGAAATTTACAGTCATGATCTAATTTGAGAGCATTAAACTCTCCTATCACCATCAGTGCCGTTAACGGCAAACATTTGTAATCGAATTTCACTTCGTCTAATCATTAGCAACTTAAAACATTCCGGTTGTCAATTTTTAAGCATTTAAGGTGTTTTCAGAGTCTTTCGCTTTGTGTTTGGCATCTAGTCTCTCGCACCTCCCACAGCCAGAGGCCCGGCGCCTGCCCGCTCACGTAGCGAACACATATCCCCGGACAACATCCTGTCTCGCATCGAAGGGAATGGGAGCTAAGCCGAATGGCTATGATAGTACATATCGCCGACAAGGGGATAGGCTCAAGCATGTAAGTGTGAGTACGGTTTCCTTTTTCAGCGAAGAACATGGTTTTGTAGTTGGGGGAAAGATGGGTGGTGTAATGTGAGAAGTGTGACCCACCGGATTTCTCCCAAGCCGTAATACATTGGCATTGTAGAAATGCTTCATTCACTTGGGAGTTTATAGAAGCATCATGTAGTGAGTGTAATAGAAGCATCATGTAGTGAGTGTAATGCATCCCATCTACCAAACCACTTCTTTCTATATTGCATACATCCCATGCTCAAGATCTTGCTTTTATGCATCTTTTGGACTTTTTTACTTGCTTCCCATGCGATTGTAGGAAGTCGATGTGAGGGGTTTTGATGCATCTTTATCATGTACTCCACAACCCTTTCCATGCCCATAACCTCAATTGGAAGAGATCCCGACTCAAGAAGTAGGAACATATATGGTGTTTGTGTCTTAACTTGGAGAAAGTTAGTAGAGAAAGGTTGTAAGCAAATGCTTTTGGACATTCTCGTTTGAGATGCTCCCGTCCCACACATCAACTCCATAACGAAGAACCGGTGTCACCAATGCATCAAAAAGGTATTTCTTGAGAATCCAACACTTGATGTTTCCCACATTCAACATCTTCTCAAGGTGCACGGCTATGGTGCGGCCTGTTTGGCGTTGCGTGAGCGGAGCTCGAGGCAGCCCAATGGACTCATTTGGTGGTTTTGGTGGTGAGCGACAGTGGCCATCAACCGACAGAGGTGTTGGATGACATCAATGAGACATGCTAATGTGGAAACCCACAAGAGGGTTGTGCCATGGCATCATATGGACAAATTTCTTTGAATTGAAGGGAAAGGAGGTAGACCAAACCCCCCAACCCACTTGCAACCTCGCTTGTGCTTGAGAGAGAGAGAGAGAGAGAGAGAGAGAGAGAGAGAGAGAGAGAGAGATCAAAGGATTCAAGGCAGTCAAAGGGTGATCCAAAGTGACAAGGTCAAAAGAGGTCAAAGCCGGCTAGGGGCAGTACAAAGGCGCTCCAAAAGGTCAAATCCAAAGGTGATCAAAGGCCAAGTCAGACAAAGGAGGAGAACTCCAAGGTGGGTCAAATCCAAAGTGATGGGAAAAAAAGCGGTAAGAAAAATAAAAGTAAAGAATAAAAATGTGAAAATGTTAAGGGCACTAGCAACCTTGCTAGTGCATCCCCCCTCAAGTTCAAAGGAGAGTAGATGAAACCAAGCCGCCCCCTTCCAAAAAACTGCCAAGTTAAGATGCCAAGTGGACCAATAGGAGTACAAATTCCCATAGTGGACAATGACCCCTATGTAAGGCATTTTTTAGTCATTTTTAATGTTTTTTTGCCAGGCCCTTGAGTCATTGAGCCTGCATAGCCATGGTGAGTGTGTGAGTTTTTGTTGGGGCTTCTTGTGCAGAGGCGTGTGCCTGTAAAGCCCAAGGTGTGCATTTTTTTCTTGGCGACTGCTCTCTCCCTCTGCATCTGAAATGTCCCTCTACCTTTCCCTCTATCTCTCTCTCTATTTCTGTCAGAGTATATTCCATATCTAGCTTTGTCTTAACAAACAACACACACATACACTCACAAATACAACACACACATACACTCACAAACACACACACACAAACACACACACACACACACACACACACAAACACACAGACACACAAATATAACATACACACACACACATACAGACACACACACACACAAATATAACATACACACAAACACACAGCGACACAAATATAACATACACACACAGACAAATATAACATACACACACACACACACAAATACAACACACACACATACACACACAGCCTCTCTCTCTCTCTCTCTCTCTCTCTCTCTCTCTCTCTCTCTCTCTCTCTCTCTCTCTCTCTCTCTCTCTCTCTCTCTCTACTAAAGGGGCGCGTAGAGAGGCACATCCGGTTTGCATGTCTCTTTGCACGCCTTTAGTATTGTGCATCCATGAGTGAGAGAGATGGAGTGTATCCACGAGTGTGTGTGTTTGTCTATGTATGTGTGTGTGTGTGTGTGTGTGTTATAGAGAGAGGAAGAAAGTGTAGAGACTGGGGAAGGAGAGAGAGAGAGTCTTTCTGTACCCTTATACTAACGGCGCGCGGAGGTGTTTTTTGGGGTCAAAACATGCTCCATGCGCGCCGTTAGTAATGGGAGTCTCTCACTCTCTCTCTTTAAATATGCTAAGCTATAGAAAGGGGGGAGAGAGAGAGAGAGAGAGAGAGAGAGAGAGAGAGAGAGAGAGACTCCTCTATTTTTATACAGTGAAATGGCTAGAACAAAAGAAACTGCAAGGAAAGCAGGCAAGGGACCAGGATTAGCAGCTAAGGCAAGTAGCAGATCTGCAACCCCAAAGAAGAGACCTGGAAAACCAAATAAAATTTTGAAAGGTCCAAGGGTGAAGAAGTTACAAAGCTGCATGGGACTTTCCAGAGAAATCAGAAAGGCACAGAAATGTGTAGATTTGTGCATACCAAAGCTGCCCTTTCAGAGGATGGTGAGGTCCATATGTGAAGAAGCTACCTGGGGCACTAAAAGGTGGAAGGTGGTGGCTTTGATGGCTCTACAAGAAGTAGCAGAGGACTTCCTACTCGAGTACTTCAGTGACATCACCATTGTAGCAGCCCATGCCCACAGGGTTACTGTAATGGACAAAGATAGTGAGACACTAAAAAGAATAAGGTGGAGGTATGACAAACTACTGGTCCCCAATGTCTGCAGGGATAAGAAAATGAGGGAAATTTTGTTATATCCCCCTGAGCTATTGCCACAACTCACAGTTGTAGATGTCACACATGATGTGAATACAAGGGCAAGGGCAGAGACTATTGCTCGCCAAACAGAGGACATGAGAGAAGCAGAGTTTAAGGAGAAAGCAAAAGTAGCAGTGGAGTCCCAAAGGTAAACAGAATGCAATGTGACCCTGTCCATAGAGGCAAGCAATCAAGAAACTCTACTTTCAATGAAGGATGGTTTGCTTGCAGAGATACCATTTGTAGATGGAGCCAGAAAGCTAGCTCTGGAAAAAGTGGACATTAATTTATTGCTAAATCCAGATGCTCAGATCTCAGACACAATTATCTATGCTTGTCTTAAGTAAGTGTTACTATCTTCTAACTTTGAAAACTCAGATAATAGGTTTACTAACTCAGGTATACTCTCTGCAGCTTGATCAAAAGTCAACTCCCACCGCACACCCACACGGAGGTGTTTCTTCTTGATCCACAAATGTCAGTGATTATTAGACAGAAGAACAGTCCATCTGGGACCTTTGAGAGTTGGTTTCTCCACTGTGCTATGCTGGAAGTAACTGTCATCATCTTTCCATATGAGAACAACCATCACTTGAGTCTCATATGCCTTGATGTTGACCAACCAGCAGTGTGGGTGTTCAATTCAATAAAAGGAACCCACCCTGAAATTAGGCTGTAAGTCTTATGTATCAGAAAGTGTTTCTTATAGATATCCATGTAAATTTGAAGCCTCATGCTAACATCTTGATACTGCTTTGTGCAGTTGTATAAAGAGGTTGTTGCTTGCCTATGGCAAGCTATGTGGAAGGTATGAACTATACAAGGCCCCAATCAAAGATGTACCTGTCCCAAATCAAACCGATGGAAATTCTTGCGGCTGGAGATGTCTTCTCCATGCAGAATATGTCCTGCAGAGCTACTTTGCCTTAAAACCTTTCATGACTAAGGTAACCATTTGGCAATGCATTCAGTCGGTTTTGGTTTAGTTTATACAAGAATTTTCACCATGTGGTCTTTCAATTTTGCAAAGTGCTTTAAAAAACTACACATATGATTATTTGCAAAGATACCGGGTAAGTTTAATACAACACCTGCTTACTATGTCGAGCCCCAGAGAACCTGAAGATAGCGGCTTGGACGACCGCACATTTGATATGACAATACATGACGTGCCACCACGACAAACCCCTGCATCTGATACAGTGGAATCACAACGGGCCGAGGGGGTTATATCAGCTGAATATGAAAGAGCCGAGGATGAGGAAAGGTCAAATGAGCATATGGAAGGTGCTAGTGTACAACCAGAGGGGCTTATGGAGGAGACAATGAAAGAGCCAAGTCAACCAGTGGAGGAGCCAAAAGAGCCTATGGATGAAACCCAAGATGAGGGAAGCAGGCCAATGGATGATCAAAAGGATATGGATGAGGAAAGCACGCCTAGGGATGAGCAAACGGATATGGGTGAGGCGAGGATGGATGAGGCAAGGATAGATGAGGCAAGGATGGATGATGCAAGCCGGTCAACCGAGGCAAAGGAAAAGACCTTGGAGGAAACCTTGAATGAGGCAGAAAGAGCCATGGTGGAGACCCTTGATGAAGATGTGAATAATGACTATGAAGATGTGAATGATGAAGTTAAAGCAGAGGAGAGCAACAACGACAACAACACTACAGAGACCCAGTATGGACCCTTGCTACCTGTAGATACGGTTGTTCCGGTAATGTCTATTCAAGTATGGCAAAATATGTTCAGCTTCTAACTACTTATATGTACTTGTCAACTTTTACAGAGGTTGATTATCTTGGACCTCAATGGATTGTTGTTGATGCGCGTGCCTCTTGGTGACACAGAACCCTTTGAGGATTTGCAAACGTTTCGGATGGGAACTTGTCGAGTCGTGGTTCGTCCAGGAACCAAGGAATTTATTCAATTTCTTCTTCCGCGCTTCAGAGTTGCCATATGGTCTTCAGTGCAAAGGCAAAACTTGTCGCCACTAGTTACAATAGTTTGCGGTGTATGCGGCGCTCACACGTCAGATTTTGTCTTTTTGTATAATCAAAGAAAATGTGTTACCGTCGAGGGCCACTACCACCCTAAAAAACCACATTTACCTCTTTTGTACAAACCATTTAGCCAAATCTGTGTACCCTTTGATGCAACTAATACACTACTAATTGATGATACTCCTGAAAAGGGAGAACTAAATCCACCGGGAACAACTATCTCACCACCTTCTTTCGAGGGGCATTTCTTTGATTTTTACCTTGAAGACATTCTGATTCCATACTTACAGAAATTGTATCTCAGTCCATTGTTCGCGGACGAGTTTGTACTTTCTAATGAATTAAGATGACTCTTCTATCATGTCTTTGTCTTGACTAACATTGAGAGAGAGAGAGAGAGAGAGAGAGAGAGAGAGAGAGAGATTTGACATGCTAAAGAAATGTATTTCAAGCACACTTATATTCACAGGGCACAATTGACAAATGAGCTCAAAAAACTTCATGTATTGAAAGTCATTCGTATACACTTGGGTTCACAAGAATCTCTGTTACATTGACACTATTTCAACCCGACCATCCAACTCTTTGCATAAAATATCTTTTTCCCTTCGCCGCATCACCTTACGGCCAGCTAGGAAAAAGGAAAAATCTGATAGGTCCCTGTCCATTGACTCTTCAATTATGTCATGCCGCAACTACAGAAGAATGCATTGCTCCCCTATTGTAACCACCAACATTAGGCCATGCTCTTTATCGATCACTTCCACATCCACAGCAGGATTATCTTCCAAACCTACAGAAACCTGGTCCATAGGAATGTACTTACCATTGAGCATCTGTGATTGCATATACCAAAAGGAGAGTAACAGTGATTGGCTTGCAATCATGTACTTGACAACTAGAGTATCAAGCGCGACCTCGCATCGTAAGCCAATATCTTCCTTTACATACCATCCTCTGTCAAGAAGTTTGTCACAGGATGACTGCTGAAATGACTTGCACATGAACATAGTTTTCGTGACACGGATATTGTAGCTATGAAACAACTCTATGAAGAGTGCAGCACGACAAAAGTTTGCAATTCTAACCAGTTTGGTGGGAATAGAGCTACGTAGAGACCTCTGTATATCCTTGTAGAGCTTACTTCGCATTGCCTCCACCATTGTTTCCTTGGGAACTGGCCAGTCCACACTGTTCCAATCGGTTGGTAGAAGGCAGTTTCACCAACATGCCATTCTTATTCCCTGAGCTGAGTTGGTAGAAGTGGTCATAAAAAAATATTCCTTCATCAGCCAGGCTTTTGCTGCTCCTCCCTGAATACTGTAGAGAACCAATGTGGGCATGAACAACAAGGAAGAGGCCTATTATGCACTCCACAGGCTCTCATTGCTCATAAGAAGAGGGATAAACATCTGCAATATATATAAGAAGAGTTAAACTAAGAGTATCAATAAGTAAAAATGACAAATCTAATGTAGTTGAGCTGTGAAGAATGGAGACATTGCTCATAAGAAGAGGGATAAACGTTGCAAAATATATAAGAAAAGTTATAATGAGAGTATCAGTAAGTGAAATGACAAATCAAACGAAGTTCAAATGTCAAGAGTACTTACAATTGCAACATGGTTGATGTATATCTGATACATTTCCACCGTTTGCTATCACGTCTGGATGGGTAAACACATGCTGAACAAGAACTTCCTTTACAGATCTTTTGCCGATTTCAACTTTGAAATCCAACACTCTGGCCTTCCATGTTGAGCGGTAAACATTGATACCACTAGACTTCTTGGGTCTTCTTGGTTGCATGAGGACCCATGAACCTTTGTTTATCCTTTGTCCAGCCCATTGGTTCTCTGCACTTATTGAAGTTGATATTGTAATTGAGGATATGCTACTACTTGGCCTTCTAGGCAAAGTGCAGCTGTTGGTTGTTGGTGTGAGAGACAGTAAACACCTAGAGCTTCTTGGGCGAGAAGACGTGGAAGCCATAGCTCTCAAAGAAAAGCTTTAGTGGAGGGAGATTCACTTTGAAAGCATTCTAATGGAGGGAAAGTGTTTTAGAATTCCAATATCTTGTGCGGGCTTAATGGTCACCCTCTAGTACGTTAATGACCATAAGAGAATATCAGTAGTGGGACCACTGGCAAGCACCTAATAGCTCGGTAAAAGCAAGGAAATTACGATGCCACAATCCAAGTTTTTAGGCTATTTTTCTATTTTTTGAGTCTTTCCACGTACTTTTCTACGTAACGTAGCCCTCATGCTCATTGGACGCGCTCTATTTTTCTCTCTCTTCATATGGCCCTCCAAATGACCTCTGAAATTTCCTAATGACACACACATGCACATGCCATGAGCATTCATCAAACTCGCTAACAGTAAGAGAAATATTTTGAAGCATCAAATTTTTTTCAGCGTACAAACTCTATAAACAACAAATTAATGTTCCGCTTTCATTTCCATAAAACAGACTTAAGAAAATGATTAAAGAGAAAAGTTTTGCAACTCACTAATAATTTTTAGAACATTGTAGATCTTTTCTCTAGCTCTAAAAACTAATTTTAAAAAATTTTATAAAAAAAAACTTCCTCAGAGCCCCCTCTAGCTACAGAGTCCCCTCTAGCTCCAGTTCAAATCTGGCTCCCTCCATTGAGCCACTTTCAAAATACAAATTCCTCCTCTAATCTACAAGAGCATGTCTCACAAATTAACTAGCCTAATCCAAGAATTCAAAATATGACCAATCATAATCTTTTACCTTGAGTCTTGCCTGAGTCTTGCCTCAGTCCATGCTTTTTACATTGGACCAATCAAAAGCGAGCTTCAACCATTTAAATAGCAAACTAAAATCCCATACACAAGGCACAACCCCACCTCATATTGCTACTCTCATATTTTTCCAAGTCTATTTCTCCACCCTTATGTGAATATTTGTCATTCCTCTTGCATAGGCACCCAACACTTTCACCCTTCTTATGCACTCAAATATTGATAAGAAAGGAAATAGAGGATATAGATGTGGTCAAGTTCACATTAGACCATCAGCCCTTTGCACCAAAAGTGTTGCGCAATCAAAAGTGTCAAGTATCATCACAAAAACCGCTTCAAAGCCTATAGAGAGAAATAAAAAAACAGTAAAAAGAAATAACCTTCTCTTGGAATCACAGAGGAAGCGGACACTTCGGATGATTTGTTGAACAACAAAAACCTAAGTAGTTCACTCGAAAAGAATGTACGAAGAGTTGAAAACAATGATGTGAAGATGCATTCAAAAAAATGCTTTCATTGCTTAGACTACGCTTATTTGCTTATATGAGGCGTCTTCAAGGGAAAGAAGGCAATGTGAAATTACCTGATGGAATGCAAGGATGGAGCTATGATTTCAATGCAAGGGCATGAGGGTGTTGGATAAGAAGGGCTCTAAGGTAGTATATGGAATCACCCTCAACTCTAGAGAATGGTTGACCATCTTGTGTTTGTGAATGCAGCAAGGAGTGCATTACGTGGATACTACATCTTCAAGGGGAAGAAAGCAATGCAAAACTACCTGATGGAATGTGACGATGGAGCTAGTGGTCGAGTGATCTCAGACTTTGTTGCCATTTTGGCATAGTTTATGGTTGAGATTTTGCTTGATTTTTTGCTCAGGTTACAAGGGAGACTCTGCCAAATTTCTCCCATGATTTCTTGCCGTAGTTTGTTGCATCCATATTGCAGATTTTTGTGACAATTTAGAGAACACGGTGATGGATCGTGAGAGATGGCAGTCTGGTAGTTGCCGATACTTGTGTTGTTGACATTGTGGTCACATAGGGCACATTAGGTGTCGTTGTTTTAAACGTATGAGGCATCAACAGAGATGTATTCATAACGTGGATGAGGTTTTAACACATGCTAAAGTAGTGGCTTCATACGCCAGTGACGGTTATATCATGTTTGCCTTTAGCGGTCCTCCCCCTTACATGTCTTTGAGAGGTGACACTTCTCTCCATTGGTTGCTAAATGAGGATGTATTTTTCCACGTCACACCACATCGTGAGTGATTCAACACATTCTCTAGTGGGAACTTTCGTTGTGTACACTTTGTTGATGGTTTTCAAGTGTAGGAGATGTTTGCTTTTCATTGCCCAATGGTACATCATATACGCTACGACATGTACATTTTGTTCCTCGACTGAGACATAGTTTAATCTCAATGAGACGGTTAGCAGATTGTGGGTGTCAGACACTACTTATAGAGCAATTTCAGACATGGCTTAGGGAATAGTCTTTCTAGATGCATTGCAAATCACTAATGATTACCAGAGGAGCATGCACTAGTCGCTTGGTATATCCTATGCATGTATCTCAGGTGCGAGACGGTATAGTCTCAGTTCTGTTGATGGCATGCTTTGAGCGAGAGACAAGACGTGTCTCATTCATGAGTGAGCTCCGGTATGCTCAAGCAACAAAGCAATTAGCTATGCATGATCCGCTAGTAGACCCTGCAGAGACAAAGGTGGAGCGAGATTGCGTTTATGAGACACGATAAGTGTTGTTAGAGTCTGTGCAGACAAAGGTAGAGCAGGTTTTCTCCCTAGAGACACATCAAAGATGATGAATATGGAGTTCTTTGATATGCTCATGCTAGAGGTTGATGAGTTCATGCCAAGACAAATGGTTTTGCCTATGGGTGAGAGGGATGTAGCCATCCCAGTGTTGGTGATGACACATCCATACTGGGTGATTAGCAGTAGGCATTGTCAATCGTACGGTGTCTGACACTAGCATGATTCATTGTGGCGATATGCAGATCATACAGAGTTGTTTGTAAGATTTACATATAGGCTCTACTGTAGATATGCACGCTCGCCTATCACTAAAGCCGATATGGCTACATGTAGTTTGACGAAGCGAGCCAATGGGTATAGGTTGAGAAAGTCTCTCACCTTGTTTCTTGTACATACTAATAATTTAGCGAGTAGAACCCGCTTATTGGCACATTTGCCTTCAAGTGCAAGTTTGTTCAGGTAAAGGTGCTATGCCATTGCCCGGGGCCGGACGTTTTGTGCCTGACCACCCACTGACCATACCTTTTCCTTATTCATGTATAAACATAATGAATAAGGGGCTCCTCATTCTTGAGGTCTGCTCCACCCACATAGCACAGTCTCTTCTTCTTCCCCTTCCTTGCATGCACGCACCACGTCGTGCACACATGCATCCACAAATAAGCGCACTTTCATAAACCGGTGTCTAAATGAAACATCACGAATGGAAAAGTTGATGACATCAATTGCTTATGTGGGTATATTAAGCTCTACAAATGATACTTTGAAGCGCTTCCAGTGTGGGCAAAGTCCATTTCTACCAATATGAGCACAAGTGTCTGTGTGAATTAGAGTATTAACAACATGAGGATGAAGCCACAACCCTGTATAGAAAAATACGAGCTTGGTGGGCCTCGAGCAAAGTGGCGGGAGTCAAATTTGTCACAAATGGATTGTTGGCTAAGTTCGTGGTACGTATGGTATCCTCATTGGAGGAAACACTTTGTAAGGGTAAATGTCATCAACCAATATTTAGAATGCACTTTAAAATCATATCTTAAAATGTCATTGACAAAAACTTTGTTGCAAGAAGTAGAGGATTTATCATTCATTCCCACAACAAACTTGGTAGCAAAGCACACCACCTGGTTAGCAGGCAAGGGAAATAAGGAGATATCGAGTTTATATGATGTATGGGTGTCCCATCTATCCAATTTAGTACTTCAAAGTGTGAAGATGCTTCTTTTGTGGAAGGTATATTTCATGAGGTTGGGCCATCTGCAGAAAATTTGGTTCGTCCCATAGAGCAAGGAGGAGCCTTTACACTACAAGAGGTTGTGTGCTCTTGTGACACTTTTAGCGACGAAAATACACTGGGTTTTTATAACCCCCGGTGTCGCTAAAGGCGTCACTACCAGCGTCGATATGGGGACGTCGCTCTAAGCGTCGCTATGCCAGTCGCTATAAACGTCGCTATATAGCGACGCCTATAGCGACGATTATAGCGAGGCTGCAAAGCCATCTATAGCGACGCTGCAGAGCCTTATATAGCGACAGTCATAGCGATGCCCGAGAGGAAAAAAATTTGGTGACAGAGCATTCTATGCCCTGCCACCCATCAACCATATTGAATGTTTCATACATATTCTTCACCTTTGAAAAAAAGTGCAAAGGTAGATATAGACCCAAATAGTCACCCACAAGACAATATAACCATTAACTCCATCATCCATAATACGTATTGTTTGACAAATAAAAATACAAAGTGACAAGCGTGAATTGATGAAAGTAAATCAATGATAATTGTACACATAGGCAAAATCACTTGATTGTTGAACTTTGCAAATGTAATAGTTACAAACCATTGTCATTATTTAAAGAATATACATAAGCTATGACAAAAAGAAACTAATGCTATCTAGCTATGGCTAAACTGACCGTGTCTAATCAGACATCTCATCGCGTCCAAGCGGCGTATCTGTCGGATTCTGCAAAAAAAAACAATAAGACAACTTTTTGTAAGTATAAACATATAGCGACGTTTATAAAACAATACAACAAATAGAAAAGAATAAACCCTAATACTAACCATGCCGCCGCGAGAACTCAGAATGTCTATAAGGGCGTTTAAGCCCTTCTTGCCTGCATACTCACGCTCATACAGTGTGGGATCACGTCCTGTAAACGACCACTGTCAAAACATACAAAGAATCCATTATGTTAGAATTTAAAAACCCATAAACCCTAAACTATCAACATAGAGAGCAATGCGAAAACACTTGAAAAATCGGCCTCAAATGATGCCCACCCCCGCTCTCCAAGTGGTGCGAGCTCCTTGCCTCTACTCGCGCTCTGGCTGCCTCCTTTTGTTGCTTCCACTTGTCGGGATTCTCGCGCGCTGCTTTCTTTGCATTCTTCCAATCTTATTTGGCCAGCCAATCTGGTCTGTTCCACCCATGCTTGATTGCTTTTTGCACTTCGGAACACTTGTGCTTGCAGTATTCGCGCATTCGAACCTTCATCACGTCTTCATTGAAGCGGTCCTCCCGTGTTGGAATGGGAAACTCGTCATGAAGCATGTTAATGACTCTGTCTTTTAAATCATTCGGTACTTTACTCCAGGTGTTTAGTATGTAGTATCTAAACACCTGAGAGAAAAGACCGCGCATGCGCGAAATCACCTTCTTGCCTTCATCATCCAAGATGATGCCGCCGCTGAAGTCGACAGAGTAAGGCAAGCCCTCTCGCCGCTGACGAGTGAACTTGGGTGTCCCGACAGGAGTCTCTAGTGACGTGTCAACGGCGGTACGGACGTCAGGTGTCTCCACTGGAGTCTGAGCCCCGAAGCGAGAAGTGTCCACTGGAGTGACTCCTAGTGGAGTAGCTAGTGGTGTGTAGCTCCTAGGAACGGCAGTCAGCCATGCAAAACCTGGTGTCGATGGCGATGCCCTGGATGGTGTCGAGACGGGCAAAGAAGGGGAGGTTAAAGAGCCTCGTCGAACACGAGGCGATGTCGAAGCATCGGTGGCGGCACCCCCACAACAACCGCCACCACCACCACTAGAGCGCCAACGCCTAGACGAGTGTGAAGATCGTCTTGTCGACATCGAAGCTTCGGAGCACACTGAGGACTCCGAAACAGAGGGAGATGCGGATGGAGTAGGAACGCGCGATGGTGCGCTCGAGCGATGACGCTCCACGTACCACTGTCTCTGCTAGGGTGACAAAGAAGAAAGAAACTCTTCATCATCGATACCTGCATTAAATACACGAACATTTAAACTTAATATTGAATGAATGGAGTAGAAAACATGGACAAGTAGATAGAGAGAGAGAGAGAGAGAGAGAGGAGGAGGTGCTCGTCGTCCCTGCTTGTGAGAACATACCTAGAGCATACGTACCTAGAGTGAACGCAAAGACCATTAAATACAATGATGCAATGACGCAATGACGCATATAAATACAATGACGCGTTCTTCTTCTATTCAACTTGAGTGATGGAAGAGGCAAGTCGATAACTCATATTTTCAATCGAGAGAGAGAGAGAGAGAGAGAGAGAGAGAGAGAGAGAGCACAATCAAATCTTGCAGTCGAAAACCAGGTGGTGGAGCTGCATGTGGCCATGGATTGCCCAGGATGTGAGCGCAAAATCAAAAGAGCGTTATACAACATGGAAGTTACTTAGAGAGCCAGAGTTTTTACAAAACGGAGCAAAATTGTTCAAAACGGAGAATCGTACAAGAATCCGAACTATCTCTTTCTTTTTTGACGTAGAACTTGAAGGTGCTTGTAGCTTTGGAATGTTCAAAGGCTAGCAGCAACAAAACTCGTTCTTCTTCTATTCAACTTGAGTGATGGAAGAGGCAAGTCGATAACTCATAATTTTCAATCGGAAGAGAGAGAGAGAGAGAGCGCGCACACAATCAAATCTTGCAGTCGGAAAACCAGGTGGTGGAGCTGCATGTGGCCATGGATTGCCCAGGATGTGAGCGCAAAATCAAAAGAGCGTTATACACCATGGAAGGTACTTAGAGAACCAGAGTTTTTACAAAACGGAGCAAAATTGTTCAAATACAATATTTATGGCTTTAAGAGATCTCTCTCTCATCCTCGCATAGCTCAGCATAACTTCCTATATCTATATAGAGCTCTCCGTTTAAACAGATTTCCTTCGTTTCATTTTGTAGATCCTCTGTATGCACCCCATAGAGTGTAGCAGCTTGATGTTCGTCTGGCACCACCTCAACGGCTTCTGACTAAGTATCTTCTCCGATCTCCTCCATTGATGCCGCTGTGATTGGCACATGGTAGCCTTCATACGTCCGTGCACTAGGAGGGGCCACCTCTATGACGTACCACCAGTTTGATGCAGACTTTGTAGGATGAAATATCACCTGCCAGAGCCACATAACTTACATGAGAGCTTCCAAGCACATAAATTCTAAAATAAGATGTTAACTATTTACATACTTACTTGTTCACAATGCTCGGGTAGTACGAAAGTGTCTCTTAGGTCAGTCCATTTCTTAGTTGAATCCACCTCAAGAAAACCAGACTCTCCTCTGCGACCCTCCATGACTATCTTGAACCATTGCACGTCGAACAAGTCGACAAGAAATCCTCTATAATCGATCCTCAAAATCTCTTGTAGCGTGCCGAAGTAAGTGAGTTCCGCCACCACAGGATCTGCATCAGAGGACCGTCATCGACTAGACTATTCAAATTTTGCCATGATTCCACAATCTTGAGTAAAACGCTTTTTGTCGATCCGTTCCACCCTAAAATGTCGACCTTTACACCATGATGTTGTGTATGACTTATACTACAACCAACAAAGATTATGAGTGGTTGTTCAAACATCTAGAAAGTAACTAGTAGTACATTGCAAACTTACCTTGGTCACGCAACCCCGAAAGTACTCCCACTCTTCCTCAGTCACTTCTTCACCACACTGTTGTACGCTTTTCAATTGGTTGTGCAACCATCTTAAGCTCATGAATGTTGGTAGGCTCTCCAGACCCGTCGGATAGTGCATCGGTGGTCGTCTTCCCCGTCTCCACTCGATTCGTGGCCTTTGTCGCTCTTGCTTTGCATCCTCATATTGTGAAATCCACTTTTGCATGACTGGATTGTGAAGCGTGCAAAATTGGTTTAGGTTCACATGTGACACATGCTCTGTATCCGCTTGTTTGAAGGCGTGCGTGTATACACATGATAATAGATCAGCGTGAGAAAAACCAAGATTTACTGTGTCTGAGTGAGGAGTGTAAATAGATCACCTGAGCATTCTGTTAGTCCGGGATAGTCATCCATGGTCCACATTAGAATGCCTCTAATCAAAGCATTCCGTCGACCCGTGTGTCAGCTCATATCCACCACTTCTATGCCAATCCACAATTGTTGTAGCTCTTCCAATAGTGGCAACAACTCGATCTATAATGGATGGATCGAACTCGCCAAATTCACGAACGTGCTGCAAAGAAACGCGTCTTGTCCGTCGCACAGCATGCTTACATTGATTACAAGGACATAAGATCCTCGTTTGACGGCCCCACGTCCTCGTTTTGGTTGGACGGCCCCACATCCTCGTCACTACTCATAATGAGGGCAAAAATCTTATAACCTGAACAACAAATTTAATCTTCTATTGGCATTCTTTGTTTTATCTCTCTCTCTCTCTCTCTCTCTCTCTCTCTCTCTCTCTCTCTCTCTCTCTCTCTCTGTGTGTGTGTGTGTGTGTGTGTGTGTGTGTGTGTGTGTGTGTGTGTGTGTGTGTGTGTGTTCACACTGTAAACTACCTCACATTCTCTAGTCATGTCCAATCCCCGCACACCTCGGTCTAGAGGTGCACGGAGATCAGAACCACCGGGTTATAATCTCGTCTTTATTGGTCAATGCCTATATTTGTGAGTATAAGAAATCTACACATCCACGTCTACATGATAGTGCATGTAGTGGACAAAACCCCTTTGCCTCTTCTCTAGCTGTAGCATTTCATAGCATCTTAACATCTTTTCACAGTAGATCTTTTCACCGTTCGTCTAACTCTAATTTTTTTATCGTAATCTCGAAGTTAGACACTAATATAAAAACTCAATCCGAAATATTATCTTAAATCTAACCTAATTGAGCATGTGGTGATTCGCTCCATTGAAGGATAAAAGACATACCAATGGGGCTACTAGTTGTGTAGATGTGAAAAGGAGAGCATGTATTTTGAATGATTTCATCTTTCCCCGCACACAATTTAGAGAGAGAGAGAGAGAAAGAAGAGATTGTGTGCACTGTGTACATCATTTCAAAGGGCATTATAATCCTTCGGTGTACTCAAAATAAACCTAAATCTAATCTAATCTAATTTAAATAAACCTAAATCTAATCTAACGTAAATCTAAATCTAATCTTATCTTAAACGATAAAAAGAGAAAAATGGTATAACCTTTCTATCACCCAAGTGTGGTAGATTGGTTATGCTATTTCCCTCTTCAATAACAAGTAAATAACGTAAATAAACATAAATCTAATCTAATATAACGTAAATCTAAATCTAACGTAAATAAACCTAAATCTAATCTAATATAACGTAAATCTAAATCTAACGTAAATAAACCTAAATCGAATCTAATATAACGTAAATCTAAATCTAACGTAAATAAACCTAAATTTAATCAAATGTAAATCTAACTAAAAATAAGCCTAAATTTAATTTAATTTAGCTTAAATAAACTTAAATCTAATTTAACGTAAGTCTACATCTAACCTAATCTTTAACATCTTTTGGGATAGTTTCCTACGATGTTAAAACTCTCTTCTTCTTGTGTGTGTGTGTGTGTGTGTGTGTGTGTGTGTGTGTGTGTGTGTGTGCCAATAAAAAGAGAAAAATGGTATAACCTTTCTATCACCCAAGTGTGGTAGATTGGTTATGCCATTTCCCTCTTGAATAACAGGTTTTGAGTTCAACTCCTCGTCGGCTAGATCTTTAGGTCTCTTTAATTAGTTTCCTACGACGTTAAATTAAACTCTCTTCTTCTCTGGTGTGTGTGTGTGGGTGTGTGCACATGCCAATAAAAAAAGGAGAAAAATGGTATAACTTTTTTATCACCGAAGTGTGATAGATTGATTATGCCATTTCCCTCCTGAATAACAGGTCTTGAGTTCAACTCCTGTCGACTAGATCTTTAAGGTCTCTTGGGATAGTTTCCTACGATGTTAAGACTCTCTTCTTCTTCTTCTCTCTCTCTCTCTCTCTCTCTCTCTCTCTCTCTCTCTCTCTCTCTTCCTCTCTCAATGTGTGTGTGCATTCTTTGTTTATGCATGTGTGTGCGTTTTTGGTTTATGCATGCTCTCTCTCTCTTTTCCTCTCTCAATGTGTGTGTGCATTCTTTGTTTATGCACGTGTGTGCATTTTTTGTTTATGCTTGTGCTCTCTCTCTCTCTCTCTCTCTCTCTCTCTCTCTCTCTCTCTCTCTCTCTCTCAAAAACACAATGTGTGTGTGTGTGCGTGTGTGTGTGTGAGAGAGAGAGGGAGAGAGAAAGAGGGGAAGGGAACATGAGAGTGAGGAGAGGGAAGGAGCATACCTGGCTCTCCTTCCTCTCCTCGTGTGTGTGTGTGTGTGTGTGTGTGTGTGTGTGTGTGTGTGTGTGTGTGTGTGTGTGTGTGTGTGTGGAGAAGAAAGAGAGAGAGAGAGAGAGGGAGACCCGCATTGCCTTGCTTTCTTGAGCGCGTGCTGAAAACTCAGATCTGAGATCTGAGTTTTCGGACGCTCTCGGTTATTTTTTTAAGCTCTGACGGCGTCGCTATGAGCATCGCTAAGTTACTTGTAACTTAGCGACGCTCATAGAGACGCCGTGGTTTTTCACATTTGAGCATCGCAGTACGAGCGTCGCTACTATTAAGTACCTCTTGTAGTGTTACACCATCAGCTATTGCAAGAGAGGTTGAGGAACACATCAAGTGTACTCCTCTCTAATGACACCCAATTGTTGAAGGGGATAATGTTACAATATCTAGGAAGGAAAACAAACGGGTTGAATGTAAACCAAGAGGAAGAACCGGCCTAAGTACGTGATGCAAAGTGCTACTAGCAATCAAAGAGGTACACAAGCAACAAGTGGAATGACCGTTCAACAATGCAATGAATATGATGAGGGACTGGTGGCAAAGGAGACAAAAATACATAAGACAATGTGGACAATTTTTCGCATACCAAAGGGCAGCAGAGTATAGTGTTAAGGATGGCCGGGTGCACAAGCCAAAAAGAGAAAAATTCAAGGAGTACAACCGGAAGTGCGACGCGAGAGAGAGTGCGAGAAGCAGAGCACGACAATATGGTGAACTCGCTCTACTGTAATGTGTAGAGCATAGTGAGTTCTTATTAGGCTTTTACAAAAGAATATGTGTACATACCTGGCGGCCCGCCCACTTACCTGGGCAACCACATTGGGCTTTATACCCCAACAACCTCCCACTTAAAGTCCAATGTGGTACTTTAAGTGTGAGAGAAGCTACTATACAAGCTAATATACAAGAGATGTAGAGAAGTGATGTACTACCCTACACCTAACTGCTTGCGAAAATGCGCAAAGCTCTCTAAGGGAAGTCCTTTTGTAAGTAGATCAACATGATTTTCTGTGGTGTGAACTTTGACAAGCTGAAGTTGCTTATCCTCGAGCATTTCCCTGATGAAATGATACTTCACATCCACATGCTTTGTCTTTGAGTGATAAATTGTATAGCACTTTGACTATCACAATATAACACAGGCATCTCTTCTTTGATTCCCAAATTTGTTACTAGTCGATTAAGCCAAATTGATTCTTTGCATGCCTCTGATGCTGCAACATATTCAGCCTCTATAGTAGACTGAGTAACACAATCTTGTAATCTAGAACACCATGATACTGCTCCACCAGCCAATGTAAAGACATACCCTGACGTAGACCTTCGGTTGTCTAAGTCACCTGCATAATCTGAGTCTGTAAAACCCTTTACACTTAGCTCCTAACTCCCATAGCATCTACGCATACTCCTTGTAGCTTTCAGGTATCTCAATATTCCTTTCACTGCCTCCCAATGTTTCTTGCATGGGTTTGACATGTATCGACTTACTACTCCCACTGCAAATGCAATGTCTGGGCGAGTAGCAATCATTGCATACATCAAACTACCCACTGCAGACGCATATGGAATCTTATCCATTTCAGCCTGTTCTTCCTCAGACACAAGACAATCTTGTTTGCTAAGTTTCACATATGGTGGCAATGGAACACTCAGTGCCTTTCCCTTCTCCATATTGAAACGTTGCAAAACCTTGTCAATATACTCTGTTGGAGATAACCAAATCAACTTCTTTGATCTGTATCTCTCAATGCGCATACCAAGTATATGACTTGCCTCACCCATGTCTTTCATGTCAAACGATTTTGCCATCTTTGACTTCAAAGCTGAAATTTATTCCAAGTGCTTGCCAGCAATCAACATGTCATCCACATACAAAATAAGGATCAGCCAACTGCCATCCTTAGCCTTCTTTGTATATAGACAGTGATCGAACTCACTACGTTTGTAGCCTTGAGAAAGCATAAACTTGTGGAATTTATGGTACCATTTCCTCGGTGATTGTTTTAAGCCATAAAGACTCTTTAACAACTGGCATACCCAATCTTCTTGTCAACAAACCCTTCTGGCTGCTGCATGTAAATTTCCACATCTAAATCACCATGCAAGAACGCTGTCTTGACATCTATTTGGTGCAACACCAAATCTAATATGGCAACCAATGCAAGAAAGCATCTCAATGTAGTCATCTTGACCACCGGAGAGAAGACTTCATCAAAGTCAATTCCTTGTTCTTGCTTAAAGCCCTTGGCAACAAGCCTTGCTTTGTACTTTGGCTGACTATCATGAGGGGTGATCTTATACCTGTACACCCATTTAGAGGGTAGAGCCTTTTTGCCCCGTGGTAATTTAACTAGCTTCCATGTCTGTTTTTTATGCAGAGCTGTCATCTCTGACTGCATGGCCAATTGCCAATATCCGGAGTCCTTCATTTGCACTGCTTCCTTGTAACATGAAGGCTCATTGCAATCAGTCAACATGACATAATTCATATATGGAACAAACCTATCTGGAGGTCGTGTGACATGTCCAGATCTACGCACAATAGGTGGCTCAGGCTCAGCCACAACCTGTGGTTCCACTCTATCCTGTCCTTGCTCCTCTTGAGCCCTGACATTTTGTCTTGCACGTGCAGGTCCATCTTCTTGGAATACAACTCTTCTAATCTCCTCAACCCTCTCTGGTTTAGAATGATATTTGGATTCATTAAAGTGAACATCATTGCTGCGGAAAACCTTTCTGGATTCGGGATCCCAAAGTCTGTACCCCATCTCACCAGAATTACCATAGCCTAGAAAGATGCACTTTCTACTCTTTGGCTCAAGTTTGTTCCTAAATTCCTTTGGAACGTGAGTATATGCCTCACAGCCAAAGACTCTGAGATGCTTGTATGAGGGCATTTTTCCTGACCATACCATCTCTGGCACTGAATCCTTCTGTAAAACCTTGCTAGGAGATCTATTTACAAGATGAACAGCTGTTGATACAGCTTCAGCCCAAAACCCATTTGGCAGTTGTGCATTAGACAACATACTTCTGACCTTCTCTTGTATGGTCCTATTCATCCTCTCAGCAACACCATTTTGAGGAGGATTGTAAGGAGCAATAAGTTCACGTTTTATACCTTTTGACTCACAAAAGTCCTGAAAGGCCTTTGAAACATACTCTCCACCATTGTCAGTGCGTAAGCATTTAAGCTTCTTGCCACTCTGATTCTCCACAAGTGTCACAAACGTTTTGAAAACACTAAACGCTTCATCCTTGTGCTTGAGAAAGTAAAGCCATACTTTCCTCGAGTAATCATCTATAAATGTCATAAAGTAAGAAGCTCCCCCTAGAGATAGGTTAGGCATAGGTCCACACAAATCACTATGAACAAGTGCCAACTGTGTATCTCTTCTACTGCTTCTATGCTTATGTGGCTGCTGTGTTTGCTTACCATATAGACAATGTTCACAGAATTCAAAATCATTAAATGAAAAGCCAGTCAAATAACCAGAATGAGACAAGATTTCCATTCCCTTCTTGGACATATGTCCTAACCGGCTATGCCACAAAGAAACGTTCGGCTGCTCGGTTACATTGATTACATTTTTAGAGACATTTGATACATAAATCATGTAAAGTCCTCCAGACTTTACTCCATGTGCTACTGTCATAGAACCCTTGGATATCTTCCACATGTTCTGTCCAAAAATGGTGACGTAGCCAGCATCATCAAGTAAACCTGTGCTGATCAAGCTCTTTGTAATTGCGGGAACATGTCTCACATCCTTCAGCGTGAAAGAAGAGCCATTCTGAAACTTCAATTGAACATCTCCAACACCTAAGATCTCACATGTCTGCCCATTGCCTAGCCGAACATGATCTTTAGTGGTCACATAAGAGGTAAACCACTCCTTGTTTGGAGACACATGAAGTGATGCCCCTGAGTCTATAATCCAGTCACTCAGTGCATTTCCATCAGATGTTGTAAGAAGAGCTGAGTCCATTGTATTCTTCAAGAAGTAGATGTCTCCTGACACTAAACTGTCATCCTCTGCAACAGTGTTAGTCACATTTATTTCTTGAATCTTCAGTGAGGACTTGTTCTTCTCACCATGGTCTTCAGCTTTCTCTTTGCCTTTTTCTGCTTTCCATTCTCTGCAGTCTCTTTTCATGTGACCCTTCTTGCCACAATGGTAGCATTCTATGTCACTCTTGCCTTTAGCACTGCGGGACTTGCTACGAGACTGATTCCTCTTTCCACCTTTGTACTTTTCTTTGGTCCTTCCCCTGACAACTAAGGTTGTTCCTTTGCCTTTGTCCATTGTCTTTCTATTGGTTTCTTCAGTAAGGAGACTTCCTTCTACACCTGCTATGTTCAAACCATCTGGAGGTGCAAAATTACTCAAAGCTGTGCGAAAAGTGTCCCAACTTTTCGGCAATGTGATCAACAGGGACATAGCTCTAACAGGTTCATCAAACTTGACACCTTGAGCTGACAACTTACTGTAGATGGTGTTGAATTCATTCAGATGATTGGACATAGGGGTCCCTTCTTTCATCTTCAAGTCAACAAGCTTCTTAAGCCAGTATACCTGTGAACCTGCACTCTGCTTCTCATAAAGATCACTCAGCTTTATCCATGCTTGATAAGCCGACATCTCGTCTGCTACATTGAAGTAAATGCTTTCTGCCAAAGTCAGCATAATGGTAGAAAGTGCCAATTCATCCATTTCGCTGCATTCATCTTCATCCATATCTTCTGGTTTTATCCCCTTGAGCTTTATAGGTTTTATCTTCTTCTTTTGTACCAACACGTGCCAAATCTGCTGCTTCCACAATGGGAAATTGGTTCCATCCAGCTTCTTGATATTGTAAAGAGCCGTGTCCTGTGATCCAGCCATAGCTACGCTTCACAGTAGTTTACTTTCCTGGGAAAAAATCGGCAAAGTTTCCCCTGTAAACTGACCTCTGAACCAATATCAACCTGTCAAATGAACCAAGAAAGCTTCAGATTCTGCAGAAATTTTGGCAGAGTCTCCTTTGTAAAATGGCTCTGGTGTACTAAAAACAGACCAAAAAACAGCTCAAAAAACCATTGTCTCTCTAACACTGTAAGCTGTGGGTAAACCTGTCCTGCACCTGTACTGTCTCTGACAGTCCTATCACTGTCCTGTAAGCATAGACTGCGACAATGCCTCAACGGCAGTAAAGCAGAGATGCAATCCCAACTGTCTAACTCACAGTCAATAAATCCTAGCTGCCTATCTAAGGGTGCTCGAGGGATCGCTCCAAGACCTGTATCACCGAAAGGATCTCAACATTCGAGAATCCCCCAGCTCAATAAAACCTCACTCGACCCTCAACAGAGGCTGCAGTAAATCTGACAGTACATAGACTTCCCACAAAGTCATACATCCACAAATTTCCCACTGTATGTTGTAACCGCTGCGGCGGTTGTTTGCTACGCGACTCACAGCCACCAAACCCTCAACAGACATACATCATCTCTGACAATACATCCCATGTGGAAGTACTTGCAATGTCAGGATGAAATCTTGAATATCAAGCAGCAAACACAAGCTACCTGATGAACTAGTGGATGTCGCCTACAGACTGTGTGTAGATGCGCCCGTGTCGTATGTGACACGCCTCCAAGAACTGTGAGCCGTCCTTCGATGTGTAGACAGCCACAAATCAAGACTCTGGGAGTGTCGATATCCTCAGCACCTGCAGTCGTAGGCCGAAAACCCCAAATTTGCAAAGTCGGATCTGCACCCGCTGAGACCACGTAGTCGAAAATGCCCTGCGCAGAACTTTGTCGAAGCCGAACGGTGACCGAGATGACCGAGTGCTGCCCCGAGCCTCGATCTGAGCTCTGATACAAGTTGAGGGAGTACCACCGAAAGTGCGACGTGAGAGAGAGTGCGAGAAGAAGAGCACGACGATATGGTGAACTCGCTCTACTGTAATGTGTAGAGCATGGTGAGTTCTTATTAGGTTTTTACAAAAGAATATGTGTACATACCTAGCAGCCCGCCCACTTACCTGGGCGACCACATTGGGCTTTATACCCCGACAAAAATAACATTAAAAACATGAGTATATGGGTGCAACATTGTCGTGGTCAGAACTTGGGATAACAGAACAGATAGTGCTTACAAAAGAGGCTCAAAAGCTCAATTTATGTGGTTCTGCAATGACAGTGTGGATCACACATGGAAAATTTGTAACACAATCTCAAAATGTCCAACAAGAGTGAGTACCAAAGCATGTGGTGGCCCATAGAGAAGGGAACAAACTTAACACCTAGTGAATTGATGACTTTAGAGGCTTCAAGATACACAATGAAGAAGAGTGCATTGACAAAATCACAAAGTGTGCATTATCGACTAGGCATCTCAATTGTAGCCTCAAAGAAAATAGTCTCAACAATTTCAATTGAGGCTCAAATTGTGGGTCGCACTATTGTTAACGCTAGCATATATGAAAAATTATTGGTACATCTAGTTCATATGTCTGAGGCGAGTTCTCTAAAGTTCACATTGAACATACTTCAATTTGTACATATGGAAACTTTACAGATCACATAGCAAATCAAACCATACATGGCTTGTAAGCATATTTACTTTCTCTTCCTTCACTACTTTAGATTTCACATGAACCATAACATGTTTATCCATCAAAGAAAGATCACGATTGAAGATCTACTTCAAGTGTTCAATTGGCGTCGTACTATGTAATTGAAGATAAGGAGCACCCTATAAGTAGTGGATCCCAACCATGCCATATGGTCTAATTGTACCTTGTAATGTCCCTTTGGATATTTGAAACATTTTGCAAAATAATTCATTGTCATAACGTTGTTGATTTCTTTAGGTATGCATATTTATAAATTGTACGGTGTCACCCTCACTATGTGTAACTTTTAGTATATATATATATATATATATATAGAGAGAGAGAGAGAGAGAGAGAGAGAGAGATCTATTGGCGCAGTTGCACCTTTTGTTTGGTATTGTTGGCAACAACAGTTCATAGAATGAGCCTTCTCTTTTGACTAATATGATGCATTGTTGAAAGAGAGGTAGAGAGAGAAAGATTTAGAGAGAGAGATACTGTAAACCTCCTAATCAAAAAAATTTGAACAAGGTGTGTGTGTGTGCGTGTGTGTGTGTGTATGTGTGTGTTTGATTGAAAAATCCCATCACTTAGAACCATATACTGAGAGAACTTAAGTACTTTTTTTATTAAAAAAAACTTATCATATGGTTACTCCAAAGACCCCATAGAACTTTGTTTATGAAAATAAAAATTGTTACAAGATCCTTCGGTACATAAAACAATAGGAGCTTTAGGCCCGAACTCCTATCAGATGAAAGCAGGGATGAAAGCTTCGTGAGAAGTTCGAAGCTGTCCAGAAAGCTTTGGGCTTACTCCCCTTTGTGGACTGATCGTGTCCTCAGGACATGGCACTTCCCTATACTCTATGTGCCAGCTCTTGTTCATTACATCACTCCTAGGGGGGATTTGTTACCATATACATGTGGTAGTGATGTGTGTGAACACACTTAGGACCGTCGGGGCATTTTTTCCCTCATTAGGAAGTTTTTTTCCCCGTGCATTGTATATATGCCCATCACTCTAGGGCTATCTTATCTTTCCATTGCACACTAAATGATACACTCTTTGTTGTGTGCCTTGAGCTTCCTTCGTCTTCTCCAAGGTGTGTGTTTTCCTGCAACCCTAATTCCAACAGTGGAGAGAGAGGTAGAGAGAGAAATAACTATAAACCTTGTAATCAAAAGAAATTAAACAAGTTGAGAGAGATGGAGATGGAGATGGAGACATGGAGAAAGAGGGATGGAGAGCTAAACTTAGGCTACAGAGAGACGAGGATGGATAAAAATAAAAAAAGCTCACTCCAATTGCCTCTTGAGCCATCATTTTTGGCAAAATACAAAATTTAGGGAAAAAGAGACCAAAAGCTTGCTCCAAAGCTCACTCAAAAATCTAGCTCCGTTCCAATCCCCAACCACATATATCTTATGTATGCGCTCTCTTTCTTTTCTCTATTCTCTCTTGTGTATCTTATACCCCACTCCACTTGGTACATCACTCTAATTATTACATTCTTGGGACGTAATTTTTTGGCGAGCAATTTTCGACTAGCGCTTTTTTAAAATTCGACGAGAAGATTCCAAAAAGATTTTTTCTCCCTTCTCAACTTTATTCTCTCTCTTGATCCTTTGTTGCTCTCTCTCTCTCTCTCTCTCTCTCTCTCTCTCTCTCTCTCTCTCTCTCTCTCTCATGTGTGTGCTTTGACGATGGTTGTATGTGTGTTTTAAAAAAGTGGTAAACGGTTCTATCACTACACCACCCAAGCTTCTTTTTCTCCATCATCTGCTTCTCTCTCTCTCTCTCTCTCTCTCTCTCTCTCTCTCTCTCTCTCAAACATTCATAATTTAAATCTCTCTCTGTCACTATCCTCTTTCTCATACATGCAACTTGTCTTCTCAAATGTTGTGATATATGTTGGGCAACAAGATTAACCACCAACGTGATAAGTGTCCTTCTATTTGTCACACTTGTGAGCACTCATACACATGCAACAAATCAATTTCAACGATTCACACTCCATAATAATGAAATTCAATTTTGAACAACAGTAAAGACTGCAATAAAACACCACAGATTGTTATTAAAAGGGTTTAAAGTACACAACTTAAAACAACAACTATAATAAGGTAGACATGGAGAAAAAAACGGTACAATATGTAATATAGTGTCAAGGCCTTATTTCTCCAACATTAGCGACGAGGAAAGGCTCATGAGATCTAATTGTTGTTGTTGTTGTTGTTGTTGTTGTTGTTGTTGTTGTTGGCGGCTCCATTGGCTATTCCTTGCACAACAATGTATGCCATCTACACTTCTACCCAAGCCTCCACATGTCATTTGAAGGATGCATACTCCTGTGAAGTGCGGGAACCATGTTCCCCCCAAATCATACTTGCATTGTTGAATAGTGCGGCAACTTGATCGATATCCCCTTCGATTGGGTGTACATTGAAATCAAGGTTTTGTGTGGCAACGAATATAGAGCTTGTGGCCTCGTCAAGTGCACAAAGAGAGTCCGTGTAGTTGTGTACACTCTGTGTTGTGGATACTGCATTCATAAGCATATACACTATTGAGAATATAATTGGCGTGCACATTGTTGATGGGGTCAACACGGGGAGGGGGCTGACCACACTAATCGCGTTGTTTGCGATTTCCCCTAGACAAGGTAAATATTTCAATGAGAGAAAACACGAGGAATAAATTTAGAAAATAGATACTTAATTAGCGTGACTTGCGTATGAATGAATGAATGAAACTAGTGTTCTTCTGGCTAGTTATAAAAAAAACCCAAGCATCTTTAATTCATAGGTCATTCACACCATGTCCTCTGTGATATTTTCACTTAAAATATTACAAAGAAAAAAATCATCGACTAACCACCATGGATTGACTTGCCTTCAAAAATTAAACATAGTCACAAAAATTTAAAAAAACATAGAGCAGACACATATCAGATTGAACAAAAAATAAAACATAGTATAACCAACCAGTAAGTTCAGTGTGCCATTACATAGAAATAAGTTAATATGCAGTAATAAATACAAGTTGGGATTTAGGTTCCAAGTGGCCGCAAATCCTGTGGGGGTTGCGCTAATGGGGCGTGTGCAGGTAGGGGCCACATGGATAGTGTGGGAAATAGTGGCCGATAGAGCTATTGACCATAGCTTGACCAACCAGAAACTATGGTTGAAGGTCTACTCGGAGGAGAAGTAGATGGCACAACCGACTCTTAGTGATGTCGTAAAGGAGACGAGGATGGCTGTGATTGTGCTCTACGTGATACCTCACCCACATGATGAGTCGATCCTAGACCAGTAGGAAGCCACTATTGTGGTTGAATACGTGTCAAAAACAATTTCTTGTCCCGGTCAATGTTGATGCAATGTCGTTGTAGACGCTCGTACTCCATTGCCAAGCCACCACAACCTGTAAGACTATCTAAAATTGCATTCCCAACCTTTGTGAAGGTACCCAACAACCACCTGTTTACAAAAGCACAAACATCAGCAGACATTTCAATGGCACATTAGCGGACTATCTCAATGGAAAAAAAAGAGCATAAAAGTGTCCTCCTAGACTTATCGAGCAAAGAACTCTCTCTTCTTCACTCCTCTTGCAGTACTTACTGATGTATGCCATCTACGGAAGGCTATCATGGATCCAAAGATTTCTTCTGAGTGAGTTTATGACACTTTGGCATTCACTTTGAATTTGGACAGCACTCTCCCAATCTTCTTTTATATGGTATTTATGTATTGCAGGAGCCTTCAAGTGATCCAATGTTTGATTGTGTCTCTCTCACACTTCGGAAAACTGGAGCCTGATCCGCGGCTTAGAGAGGTGCGACTCGTGTGGGCAGACCTTCACACACATTGCAAACTTGATTCCGTCATTGGTGGCATACCCGTGTGGAATGCATTCTCTGTTGAGCTCGTTGCGAGTGTGTTCACCACGGCTACAGAGTTTTTACTATCGGATGACGCAATAATCATGGGATGTCGGATAGACCACTTGGCACTCATCACCGAGGAGACCCGTTTGCACAATTTTTTCCATATTCGTAGTATTTTTTTCGTAAGGTGTCACACACATACGATGTCGTAGATGACTTCACGGATCCAGTAAGTTCTCAACCATTTCTCCACAAATTTCATGGTTGGTAGATCTCGATGTGTTTTTTGTTTGAAACAGTACCCATTGTCGATTGAGATATTGCTAAGTCAGATATTTGCTAAGTCTAATTATTTGTTGACTCTGATTATTGTTAAGTCTGAAATTTGGTAAGCCATATTATTGTTGAGTGTGAATATTGTTGGGTCTAAAGTTGGAATGGTGACTCTGAATATTGCCGACTCTGATTATTACTAAGTCGAATCTGTGCTGAGTCGGATTCCTGTAAGTCAAATTTTTGTTGAGTCAGAATATGCTGATCCAGATACGGTTGAATCAAATGTTGAGTCTGATGTTTGTTGAGTCGGATTATCTATTGATTCAGAACATTGTTGGGTCAGAATATTTGCTGAGTCGGATTTTGCTAAGTCTTATATTTTATGCCAAGAACATTTTTGGGTTGGACAGTTATAGCCATCAGTTGGTACTTGTATTTGGATAAGTTCTGCGTAGGGGAGTGCGATAGAAGCTTTAGCCATGGTGTTCTTTGCTCTGTCTGATCTTTTCTTTATGTTCTATTTGTTAACTCTGAAGTTATCTGAATGTGTCTTTTGCTGAGTCTGATCATGGAGTGAGTATCTATTCTCTGTTTGAGAGCATGTGTGAGAGAGAGATTCTTGTGTTGTTGAACCCCAACACCCATATTGTAGGTTGCGACCTTATTGCTGGTCATGTTCACACGTAAAATTGAAGGCCTTCTAGTGATTCCATTATACGATCGTCAACCAAGAGATGTGACAGCTGACAACGATGGGTTCGAGTTTGATTGTGACATGATCCAAGAGCCACTACGGGACTTGCCATGGATGCTAGATGCCCTTGGAGCACCATTTTGGCCTAACCTCTTTTGGCAATAGAGGTCGTTAGTTCAGCCACACGATCATCATTTGTTCTAATGGCCGTGTTGGTCAAAAGACGGAAAAGGGGGATGTGAGGCAACAAGTGATTGTATGGCACAACATGTGCATCAATCCAACACGAGGAGATGTGGCTATCAACCATGGATCCAAAGAAATCAGTAAGAGGATCATTATCCATGTTTTTCCCAAGCATGGTCTTCGACGTGACTGCACTCGTCGAAAGGGGCACTTGTATCCTCGTCAAAACGGACAATCCAACCACGAAACCGCTCTCTTGAGTGGTGTGCAGAGGATTTTCTTCTTGGGTGATTGAATTGTCATTCCTTCTTGGTAGTTCACGTCTTTGGATTGTTTTCTTGTTAAAATTGGCATCTTGTTTGTTAATTAAAGTGCTTATGGCTTCCAAAGAAATGATGAAAGGTGAAAGGAATATGAGAGGTTAGAAGGTGTGGGAAGAAAGTTTAAGAGAAATGAAATAAAAGAGAGTCCAAGAAAAGGTTTGGAACTGTATGAAGCAATGAAAAAGAAAAAAAGATTAGAAGTGTGAGGAAAAATAAAGAAGATAGAGTTAGCTTTTGAAAAAAGGGGAGGGGAGGGGGGAAGGGGGGGATGCGCGTGCAGGGGGGCAACAAGGGGGTTGTGAGCGATGAGGAAGGGGCGGGGCGATAGAGGGAGGCCTCGACAGGGGGGGGGCGAGCGATCGTATCCGTCCATGTCCAGAATCAACCGCTTGCTCTGATACCAATTGTCACAGGAACAGAATAATAGAGATAGGCAGCAAAAGATAGAGAAAGAGATCTTTGTATTAAAGGATTTTTGTAAAGTTTTGATACAATAGAGGAGCAATTGAATATGGGCGCACTCCGTTGTACGGAGCTCGCACCTCCCGACCACCCCCGAGCTTCAATTCGCTTGCATGCAGCATATCACTCGCACTCGCACTCGCACTCGCAAAAGAGAGATCGGTGAATGACCCCCAAAACCAACCACCCGTCCTTCTATTCTGATTTTTCCTCCAAAAGCATGCGACCTCTCAAAATAGCCGCTTTTCTATTTTTGGCGTTCGGTCGACTCGACTTGCGCGCCAAGTATACCTGCGAGAACAAGGTAAAAACGTGATCGCGAAGCGATCCGTAAAGGTTAGATTTTCGAAACTTTTTTTTTTTTTCAAGTCCACAAATTTTCAGTTGTCTTCAACTGAACATAACTCCCAAACGGAGCCAAAACAGCCCAAGTCCCCGTCTCACACAATCTTGTTGCCCTCGCTACGCTCTTCGACGGCTATGTGATGGAAAATTTCCATAGCCTGCTCTGATTTGCTGAAAATCAACGTGCAAAACAGCATTTTCTACAAAAACGATGCAAAAACAGCAAATCCCACTTTTTTCTTAATCTTTGGCCCTCAACGAGCATCAAAACATCAAAATCTCTAAAGACTCAAAGAACCAAAGTTGTTCCTTATAACGCACGCTTCATACATCACTTTTTCAAAATCCCACGTTAACACCTTCAAAAATGCCCCAGAAAGTGCCTTCCGGATCAAAAAAATGTATTGGACGAAAACAATCCACACATCCTTCTACACAATGGACTAACTTTAGAACGACCAAAACTTCTTAGAAAACAAAATTTATTACTAAAACACCTCAAAATCAAGTCATGTACAGTGTTGGTGTGTGTGGGGGCGGGGGGGGGGTCGGGGTCGTAGAAAAGGGATGGAGTAAGCTTCTACCGTTGCCGGTGTTTTGCCGATGCCGAGATGCCACGCGTTCGTCACTTTCGGGGCCGATCAGGGCATGCCTTTGGCGCCAATCTTCGATATACTGCTGCTTCCGCGTGCTTTTGGTCATCTTCTTCGTCGATGTCCAGTTCCTTCTTGTGTGTGCATATGGCATGCGTGTGCTTATTTGTGTTTATAGTATATGGGATCGTGTGTGTGTGTGTGTGTGTGTGTGTGTGTGTGTGTGTGTGGGTAAGTATGTCGACAAGTGTGTGTGTGGGAACGGGAGTATAAGAGAAATATATCTATTTTTTATATATGGTTGGCTCGGCCACATAGAAAACGAAAGAGGGAGAAAGTGCAAGTGAGAGACGGAGTGAGGGTGTGTGTGTGTCTATAGACGAGAGAGAGAGATCTCCGTGCATGCGCCCTACGAGCTGGTGCCGACAAAGGACAGGAGAGAGAGGGAGCGTGTGTGAGTGAGCGAGAAGGGAAGAGAGGGAGGGAGAGGGTGAGGTAGTTGGGGAGAGAGACAGAGAGTGTGTGTGTGTGTGTGTGTGTGTGGTGGGTGTTCACACACACACACACACACAGAGAAAAAAAATTGCATGGCGCCCCCCCAACCCCCCCCCCCGAGTTGATGAACGAGAGAGAGAGAGAGAGAGAGAGAGAGAGAGAGAGAGAGAGAGAGAGAGATTGTGTTATGCACCTTATGGGCTGGCCTGGTACAGGACAAGAGAGAGGGAGAGAGAGATTGTGAATAATGGATGAGGGACAAAGAGAGAGAGAGAGAGAGAGAGAGAGAGAGAGAGAGAGCGGGGATATAGCCTATGGCAATTTGCAAACAAACGAGAGGGAGAGGGAGGGGTGGCGATAATGGAGGAGAGGGAGGGAGTGGTGTCATGGAAGGGGGAGGGGGGGGCATTGTGGGCGCAAGGTCAAGGGGAAGGTGGTGGCGGCAGCAACAGGCAAGAAAAGAAAAAAAAAACATTTTTTTGTTCTTTAATTTATGCTCCCCCAATGGGGTTGATTCCCGTGGCCAGGCTCCGATAGACACGTCTCATTAGCCCTGGGTGAGCTAGAGTGCGGTACGGCTATCCTCGTGTCAATTCTAAGTTTCCAAAGGATGGTTCAGTAAGGGCCACATGCAGGTTGCAGCTTGTGTAGTGATGTTTATAGGCCCATGCAAACTCCATCCTTGGGCAATTACCTTTACTTTGTGACTTTCATTGATGATTACTCCAGGCATGCGTGGGTATTTTCGCTTAAAGCGAAGTCCAAAGTATTTATGTGCTTCAAACAATTTCTTGCTATGGTTGAAAATGTCTCGAAAAGTACTACGGGCCCCCTTCATTCCGATCGAGGGCGGGAGTATATGTCTCATGAATTTAATGCATTTCTGGCTAGTCGTGGGATAAAACACCAATGTACAGTGCCTTATATGCCTCAACAAAATGATGTCGTTGAGAGGAAAAACATATCACTTACAAAAATGGCACGATGTATGATCAAAAGTCAAGCTTTACCGCATTCTTTTTGTCTTGAGGCCATCATGTGTGCCACTTATGTACTAAATAGGTGTCCTACGAAAGCTGTGCACTCTATTACTTCATATGAAGCATGGCATGATAGAAAGCCTTCTATTGAGCACATGCGTGTTTTTGGTTGTTTGGCATATGCTTTGTTGCCACCAAGACAACGCAAAATTGGATGATAAGGCTGTCAAATGTATTTTTGTTGGTTATAGTGCTGAAAGCAAAGATTACAGGTTGTATCATCTGCAAACAAAGTGTATCTTGGTCTCACAGGATGTTGTGTTTGTGGAAGATTCTGTTCAGCCCTTGTTGTCATGTACTAGAGACAATAATGTCTGCTCATAAGACATTTATGACACTTTGTTTCCACTTTTCAGTGGTGGAAGTTCGAATGTAAATTCCAATGAGGCAAATGTAAAGCCTATGGGGGTTTTTGAAAATGTTACAGATCAGCCTATTGCTGACGCAGATATACATGATGTACTTGATGAGGAAAGTCCTGAAAATGAGCAGGCTAGAGGTATGCCAAAATGGCTGGTGCATACATTGCATGATAGTAAATTGGATGCACCTTTGTCTCGTCGTACTCGTTCAGGTTCTGGCCATGCATCTTATGCATCAGAATTTTATGCTTTGGCTGTGTCTAGCTTGCATGATGTTTAGGAACCTCTGTCTCTTGATGAAGCACAGAATTCAGAAAACTGGATGGCTGCCATGCAATTAGAATATGATGCACTTATAGAATAACACATGGACTTTATGTGATTTGCCTCCTAGAAAAAAGGCCATTGGTACGAAGTGCGTTTACAAGTTGAAATGCAAGCCAGATGGTGAGATCGATCACCTTAAGGCTCGACTTGTTGCAAAGAGTTATGCACAGCAAAAAGGCATAGATTATGAAGAGACTTTTGCTCCCACTTTTCGTATGACTACTATGCATTTTCTATGTGCATTGGTAGCTCATTTTGGTTGGGATGTACATCAATCAGACATTGTTACTGCTTTCTTGAATGGTGACATATTTGAGGAAGTTTATGTAACGCAGCCTCATGGTTTTGTCAAGAAAGGAGAAGAGGACAAAGTGTGCAGATGTAAGAAGGCTTTGTATGGGTTGAAGCAATCTCCTCGTGCTTGGTATGAGAAAGTTGACACTCATTTGGTCAAACGAGGCTTTCGTAACAGTCCAACAGAAAGCACATTGTATGTAAAGCGTGAGGGTGATGTACTTCTCATCGTGATTCTGTATGTAGATGATTTGTTGATCATCGGACCAAATGAGAGACATATTGTTGAATTTAAGGCTGATTTGCATGCTACTTTCAAGATGAAATATTTGGGGTTGTTGTATCATTACTTGGGTATACAGTTTTAGAAGTGTGATGGTGGTATTGCCTTGTGTCAAAAAAGTTTCATAGAAACATTGCTATGTAAGTTTGGACTTGAGGATTGCAAACCTATTGCCACTCCCATGGAAACAGGTTTGAAATTGATTCTTCGTGATGATGGTGATCCTGCAACTGTCACTCTTTACCAAACTATTGTTGGATGCCTCATTTATGTATGCAACACGAGGGCGGATATTCAGTTTGGAATCTCACAGGACATCGAATTTATGCAAAGCTCAGGATCTAAGCATTGGCAGGCTATCAAGAGAAATTGTCGCTACTTGAGTGGCACTATTCATCTTGGTTTGTTTTATCCCAAGGGGGGATCATTGCCACCAGACTTACATGCTTTTTTGGACTCAGATTGGGCTGGTTGTTTTGACATGCGAGTGTCCACGAGTGGTTTTTATTTCATGTTTGGCAGTTCATGTATATCATGGTTGAGCAAGAAGCAACCTACGGTGGTCACTTCCAGTTGTGAAGCTGAGTACATGGCAGTCTTCACAGCTATGGTTGAATGTGTATGGATCAGATGCCTTATGGCTGATTTGGGTGCCAACACTATCTACACTAACAGTCAGAGCACATTGGTTGTTGCCTGGAACCCAATTTTTCATGCTTGCATAAAGCAAATTGAGGTGCCTTACCACTATGTCAGGGAGAGCAGGAGAGATCAGCTTGGCTCATGTGCCAACACAGGACAACCTTGCAGATCTTTTCACAAAGGAATTATCTCGTGAGAAGTTCGAAGCTTTCCGCAAAGCTTTGGGCTTACTCCTTTTGTGGATTGATCATGTCCTCAGGGCATGGCACTTCCCTTTACTCTATGTGCAAGCTCTTGTTTGTGTTTATAGTATATGGGGTTGTGTGTGTGTGTATGTGGGTAAGTATGTCGACAAGTGTGTGTGTGTGGGAACGGGAGTATAAGTGAAATAAATTTATTTGTATATATGGCTGGCTATGCTACACAGAAAACAAAAGAGGGAGAGATAGAGAGTGAGTGAGAGATGGAGTGAGGGTGTGCGTGTGTGTGTGTGTGTGTATGTGTGTGTGTGTGTGCACGCGCGCGTGCATGCACATGTGTGTGTGTGGATGAGAGAAAGAGAGATCTGTGCGCATGCGCCCTGTGGGCTAGTGCCGACAAAGGACAGGAGAGAGAGTGAATGTGCATGAGTGAGCGAGAGGGGAAGAGAGGGAGGGAGAGGGTGAGGTAGTTGCGGAGAGAGACTGAGAGTGTGTGTGTGTGGTGGGTGTTTACAGAGAGAGAGAGAGGCTTCCTGCAATGCGCCCTACGGGCTGGCCTGCTGGCTGCCGACAGAGGGAAGGAGAGAGCGAGAGCGAGAGTCAATGGGGTGAGAGAGAGGGAGTGGGTGAGAGAGAGAGAGAGAGAGAGAGAGAGAGAGAGAGAGAGAGAGAGAGAGAGAGAGATTGTTTTATGTGCCTTATGGACTGGCCTAGTACAAGACGAGAGAGAGAGAGAGAGAGAGAGAGAGAGAGAGAGAGAGAGAGGGAGAGAGAGTGTGAATAATGGATGAGGGAGAGAGAGATATAGCCTATGGCGGCTTGCAAACTAACAAGAGGGAGGGGAAGGGGTGGCGATAATGGAGGAGAGGGAGGGAGTGGTATCATGGAAGGGGGGGTGCGGCCCACTGTGGGCGGAAGGTCAAGGGGAAGGTGGGTTGGCAGCAGCAACAGGCAAGAAAAGAGAAAAATAACATTTTTTTGTTGTTTATTTTATGCTCCCCGAATGGGACCGGTTCCCGTGGCCAGGCTTCAAAATCTAGGCCTCATTAGCCCTGGGTGAGCTAGAGTGAGGTACGGCTATCCTCGTGTCATTAGCCCTCCCCCTAAAGGTTAGGGCATTTATGCCTCTAACTCATTCGTTTGGTCGTTGTCATCGGAGGTGGAGGTTGATGGTGTGTCCTCATCTAGAATGTCGATAGGTGGAGCTTGATCAAATCTTAGAAAGTAGGGTTTAAGCCTCCAACCATTAACTCTCGTCGTATGAAGCTTACCATCCGCTTCCATGAGTTGGTAACTCTCATTGGCATATGTCTTCCTGACGATGAAAGGACCTTCCCATCAGAGAAGGAACTTCTTATCCTTGCATGTGTCGAAGCGATTGTCATAGCGGAGCACCAATATACCCTTCTTTAAATCTTTGCACCGAAGATGTTGATTGAAACTAAGCCGTGTGTGCTCTGCATGTGCCACATAATGATTGATTGCCTCCTCTCTGTCCAGTCGTAGTCGTTCCAAGTCAAGGATGTGATATTTCAAATGCATGTTGGGTTGTTGAAGCTGGCTCGCCATTATTCTGAGACTTGCTAGTTGCACCTCAATAGGTAAGATTTGTTGTAGCTTGTGCTAGGGAACCATGATGGTGCAAAGTGTGCAGAGCAAGAAGAGGGACGAGAGAGAAGGAGTCAACACAATATGCAGAGCAAAAATCACACGCTACTCTCTGCTCAATTCTATTAATAAAAAGAGTCTTTACATAGCTTTTGCAAGATGATGCCTACCTCACCTTTTCCACATGCAAACTCAACTAACTAATGGTCTATACCTGCATGCCTTGAGACTTGTTGTCACGGGCTGACCAATAAGCTGACCAATAAGGGCTTGAACCCAACAATACCCCCCTCAAGCCCAAACTGGACAAGCAACTCACGATACCTTGAGTTTTTGGTGTACTCGTCAACCGTGAGTTTTAGGTTTTCTCACAACCAAGGATTTCTGGTGTATCCATAACCCGGTGCTAGATCAGTAACCCCCCCTTGAACAGATAGGGTGTAGGCCAAATATGTAGCTACCAAAAATGGAGCTTTTGGTTCACTGCCAAACCTTGGGTTTAAGGTGTACCCAGTAACCTCACGAGAGTGCAACAAAAATGGGCTGAGAACTGATAAAAATTGGGAGGTCTTACCACTTATCTTTGTGGCAGTGTCTATAACCCGTACAATTTATTTTGACTAAACAACATGAAAAGAGTTGATCTAATAAATTTCCTCATCAACAGAATATATTCGAGATTCAGTGTCTCCCTCAACCACATGAATTTGAGTTTTACCCTTTTGAAAGCACTTATTTGATGGATGATTTGTTTTACCACAGTGAACACAAGGATTTTTCTTGAAACAGTCTTTCGTCTTATGATTGTTGCGCCCACAAATGGCACAAGTTCTGGTTCCATTGAATGGTCGAGATGAAGCTGTTGTAGCAGCACATTTAGTGACTGCATATGTACTGGAAGTGTCAGAAGAACTGCTGGGGGATACGGCATTCGAGACTCTATATGAATTGGGAATGATAGTAGAATTGGTACTAGGTACCCTGCATTCTTCTTCCTGCAATGAATTGATGATACCATCCAAGGAGGGCAGCGGATCTTTCTCTTTTAAAACAATAACAATCTAATGAAATTTGTCAATCAAACTTTTTAACAAAATGGCTATGAGATCTTCTTTTGGTACTGAAGCTTCAACATAAACAAGCTGAGTTCTAATACTCTTCAGTCTATTGACTAAAGCTGCAATGTTTTCATCTTCACACATGCGGATGGAATATAATTCCATTTTTAAACTCATTTTTGAATACTTAGCTTTGGCACCAAAAAGCTTCTCTAACTCTATCCAGGCAGCACTTGAAGAATCAACATCGTCCAAATAATGAATAAAATCGTCTTCTAAGGAGGTTAGGATAATACCAAAAGCTTGTTCGTCTTTCCTTTATAGCTCAACCGATAATGCCCTTGTAACTGCAGCGGATGTTCCAGATTCGTCAGCTGCAAGAGGCTTGACCACGTTCCATAAGTTTTTGCGCATCAAATAGCCTTTAACTTTGATCTGCCAAGTGTGGAAGCCGGATCCATTGAACTTGTCGACTTTTGATGCCATGTTGAGATCTTTAAAATAAAAGAAGGTAAAGGTTCGGTCAGATTTAACTTGTAGCAGAAATTCCAATCAACTTTCGAAGTTCCGAAGCAAAGGTGTCGAAGCTTTAAAATATGACTTATACTGTATGTCAATTTACTGTTTTGAAGTCGTCGTCAACATGATCGAATGTTGAGCAAACCATAACCGAACACCGAGCACAGCTTGTAAGCAGTGTAGCACAACGGATTTTGCAAGGGTGGGAATCCCGGCTATGTAAACCCTTAGGACCAAATTAAGTGGTCAATGAAATATGAATCGAAATATTGTGATAATCTTCAATATAAAAAATCGATTTATTGCAGCAAAAGAACAGCGCGATGGTGGATTTCTTCAAGGCAGACGCTGCAGGCAGTTTTAGCAAGCATGAGTGTGACGAAAACTCATCACAAGGCCAGGGCGACCTCGTTGATGCCGGGCTTGTCCAGTTTTCTGCAAGTCGACTGTGCTTCCTTCCTGCTGTTAAGCGGCTGTACCCGCGAGCTTGTCGAGGTTTGCTTGTCGAGCGCCGAGGCCCAGTAGGGCGCTGATACCATATGTTGTAGCTTGTGCTAGGGAACCATGATGGTGCAAAGTGTGCAGAGCAAGAAGAGGGACAAGAGAGAAGGAGTCGACACAATATGCAGAGCAAAAATCACACGCTACTCTCTGCTCAATTGTATTAATAAAAAGAGTCTTTACATAGCTTTTGCAAGATGATGCCTACCTCACCTTTTCCACATGCACACTCAACTAACTAATGGTCTATACCTGCATGCCTTGAGACTTGTTCTCACGGGCTGACCAATAAGCTGACCAATAAGGGCTTGAACCCAACAAGATTGCCTCCTTACCAAATACCAAATGATATGGGGTCAACCCCAAAGATGTTCGGAATGAGGTTCAGTAGGCCCACAAAGCTGGGAGTAGATACTTATCCCAATCCCCAAGATGATTGTTAACCTGCTTGGTGATGATTTTACAAATCATTCCATTCACTTTTTCAACTAGGCCATTACATTGAGGGTAATATGGTGTGGAGTGCCTTTTTGTAATGTCTAGTTTTTGCATTAACTCCCCTACCAAGTCTACCATGAAACCTAGCCCTCTATCAGAGATGATTTCTAGAGGTGTGTCAAACCTACAACAAATGTGCTCATAGACAAACTTGGCTACCTCCACAGCTGTGATCCTAGTTGTGGCTGTAGCTTCCGCCCATCTAGTCATATAGTCGACTCCCATGATGATATAGAATTTCCCAGAGTTGGCCCTAGGCAATGGTCATATGGCATCTATAACCCATTTCTCAAATGGCCCATATGAGAGTATAGGTGTCTATGGTTTAGGCATGAGTGATCTGGTGCCGGCCTTTTGCCACAACTTACATGTCTTACACTAGTGGTGTACATCACGATTGAGGCTAGACCATACAAAACTAGCCTGCAAGATTTTCCTCCTTGTTATATCTAGGGCAAAGTGACCGCCACAAACACCATCATGACAACTGGTAATTATCCCAGTAATTTCATTAGAGAGAGGGACCTTCGTGAGTACTTGGTCCTTACCTTTACAATACAGACCATCATTGATAAGTCGATACCTTGTGGGCTTCCTAGTGAGCCATTGCTTTTGCCCTTTCATCAGATCTAGTGGACATTCCCCTATTTTCAAGAAATGCATTATGTCGGGTAAGGTGTCACTACCTTGAAATAGAGGGAGCTTTAGCTTTATAGCCCCAACTACCATTTCTTGCAGTCTTTCACTTGCTAAGGCATCGGCTTCATGGTTTTGAGCCCTTGGAATGTGGTGTAATTGAACTGCTTCAAACTTACCCAACAAACTTTTTACACAGCTTAAGTGATTCCTCAAGCTAGGATTCTTACATGTCCATGCTCCATTTACTTTGTCTTACCAAAAGTAGAGCATCCCCAAATACATTAAGGCGTTTTACCCCTTGTGAGATGCACCATTGTAATCCCTTTGTCAGTGCTGCATACTCAGCTTCATTGTTAGAATGTGATTCTAACAAATGGCCAAGCGAAAATACCTTGATACCTTTGTCATCAAAGACCACTATGCCTGCTGCTTTGTCAGATGCTCGCTTGTAGGCTCCATCAAAGTAGAGAGAGTGTGCTCTTTCTATCATCGGTGGCTCTGGAAGTGGTTGAGTTCCCCCCCTCTAGATTGCTTTACCTTTTTCTCAAAGTGTTGGTAGGTCATGAGTCCCCCCAAGCTTGCCCTTGTTGTGCTTTCCACTTGTACCGTGTAGTCAAACTCTTGCATACGAACTAGCCATTTAGTAATTCTAGTAGAAACATCCATGTGTTGTACCACATAGGGGAACATTTCATCCATAGTTAAGATTACAAATTGCTTAGGCAATAAATATGATCGAAACTTTATAGTTGCAAATCTAAGAGCCAGGACTAGGTGTTCCACATGGGTGAAACCTTTCTCTGCCGCTGTCATCATGCGACTAAAGAAGTAGATTGGCCTCATGAAAGATGCCATTGCATCCTTCTGGAGTAGCACTGCCCCCAAGGAGTCATCACCCACACTTGAGGTGACATAGAAATTTTTGTCCCACTTAGGTGGTGAGATAGTTGGTAGGGTGGTTAAGGCCTCCTTTACCTTGTTGTAGTGATGCTCGCTCTCCTCGTCCCATGTGAAAGTCGGTCGTTGTGTGAGTTGTTGCAGTGGTAGAACAAGTTGTGATAGTAGATATATGAATCTACTCAAGTACCTCACCTTCTGTAGAAAAGAGACTAGTTGACGTGTGGTTGTTGGTGAAGGTAATGCGATGAGTGCAGACACCTTACTTGGATCGGCATTGATAATTTCAGCTGAAATTTCATGGCCTAAGAGAATGACTCTACTTTCCCCTATGTGGCACTTGTCTACGTTTAACTGCCCTCCTAGGCTTTGCAGCCTTGCTAGACCATCATTCACTTTTTCTAAGTGTGAGATGTGAGAGCTATATATACAAAAATCATCAATGAACACTCTTATGGATGTTCCAAAGAACGGTTGAAAGACATATGTGACATATGTGACATATCTCTAGAATGTGGCACGTGCATTTGTGAGACCAAATGGCATAACTCTATAAGCAAAACAACCCCATGGTGTAATGAATGTAGTTTTTAGGTTATCTTCAAAGGCTACGTGTATTTGAAAATAGCTGGAATACCCGTCACACACTGTGTAGCATTCAAAACCAGCTACTTCATTCAAAATTTCATCCAAGAAAGGAGAGGGAAATGGTCCCTCTTTGTGGCTGCATTTAGTGGTTTGTAGTCAATGCAGACCCTCCACTTACCATTCTTCTTAGGAATCACCACTACGAGTGACACCCACTCTGAGTTTTCCACAGGGTAAATGAACCCTGCTTCTAGTAGCTTCCTTACCTCGGCAAGGAGCGCCTTTTCTTGTATGACCCTTGGTTGTCGTAGTTTCTGCACAATTGGCTTTACCCCTTCCTTCAACTTAATGTGATGCTCCACTGTTGTAATACCTGTGATTCTTTCATAGTTGTCAATGAAAAGGTCAGGGAATCCCATCAACATTTGCAAAAATTTATCCTTCTCTTCACTTGTTAATTCCATAGATAGCATATTTTTCAACCTACCCTCTCCTAGGCCAAGTGATTTATTTTCCTCTCTGTTGCTTTGACCTTCTGGTGATGGGTCGCCACTCATGCTTGCCCTTTGTAGATCCTTCATAATAATGCCCATCATATCGATGGAACTATCGCTCTCATCGGTGGAAGTGGTCTCCTCCTCAGAAGTGGAAGACTCACTAGTGGTTTCATCTATTGATGTCTCTAGGTCCATCTTTCTCTGCTTGCCGATCCTCACGTCGTAGTAAATTGTTTCCCCCTTCTTACTAATCATGCGTAGAAGACCAGTGTCCCAATCCTGCTTTGCCTTCATGGCCATCAACCATGGACTTCCCAAGATCAATGGATAGCCGTCCCCCTTAGTTGGCATCACAAAGATATCTACTTCTACCTCAGTGTTGAAGGCTTTTACCTTCACGGCACCTACTACACCCGCACATTTTACTTTTGCGTTTTTTGCCATATTTGCCTTGCACGGAGAGGGCCGGTCAACCTCGAGCCCTAGCCGAAGTATCATAGCTTCACTCATCACACAGATTTGTGCACCACCATCAATGTAGGTGTTTCCAACCCTCTTACCCTTTATGTTGACGTCGATGACTGGAAGGATGTCAACCATGTTGCAACCTAAAATTGCTCCGGTCACCTTTTCTTTGGAGCGCCTTATACTTACCATTTTAGACCATTGCCGCCTTACCTTTGGTGCGAGATGTAGTAGCTATGGCCATGTAATCTTTGGTCCTTGCTTTGCCACATCCAATGTTAGATCATAGAGCCTCGAACTCTCCCCTAACTCAAAGTCGATGATGCCTATTTTTCTTCGTGGCCTTGACGGCCTTTTGCTAGTCTCTCCCGTCATGCTTTTCTCATCATCAGCTTGTGTAGTTTTCTCCCTCCTAGCTCTTTTTACAGTCGTGGTTTCAAATGGTTCTGCAAAGGTTGCCTTCACCTTACCCTACCCTTTCTCCTTCACTCTGGGTGGATGTTGGACGGGAGAGACTCACACACCCATGAAGTGCATGCAAACACTACCTAGATCAACATAATGTCAATCGAGGACACAGATGACACAATAGGCACACGGAGGAAATCTCTTAAGATTGTCAGGCTGAGACCATCCTACACATACAACACTCTGGAAGGCCTACAAAACCACAATCAAGAACCTCATTGCCCTCAACTACACCACTTAGCCACATACACATACGGAAGGTAACTCACCTAATCATGTCAGATTCGTACGAAACTTAAGGAACACCATCCCCTCACTAGGATACACCTGTCCCTAAGATTCTACACTCAAAACTCTCACTCTAAACCCATCTGCGGAAAACGCGTAGGATGACAAAACAGAATTTTGAAAGTGCCCGAAACTGAAATTTATGAGTACCTATACGTAGCTTATGTCGCCACAATTCTATAGACTACTAGCACGTAGAAAACAGACATCGTTTGATACACTTACGGCCACAAATAGCTCGTAGATGCGTCGGCGTGTACGCTTCGTCTCGCGTGGAATGCTTGGCGTTTTCGCGTAGCTCTCCTCAAGCCTACAACAATGGTGCAGTCGTATCTCCAATGTGTTGAGCGAGTCGGGCGTAGCGAGAGGATGAAGCTCACGCTCACTCTCTTTCTCTCTCACACACAGTAGACGGCACCGCTAGTTTTGATTATGATCAAAAGTCTTTTTACAAAATGACCTAGGTACCTTATATACTAAGGCTACCTTAGGTTTAACCAAAAATGGGGTTGAAAGGGTCAAATGGCTTTGTATTTACAATCTGGAAGTGCCATTGCACCCCGGCTTCTGAAACTAGAATAACTACTCATTACAAATGACGTTTATAGCCATAAACCGCAGCATTTCATAACTCGCAAAAGATAAGGCTTTGGTATGAAACTTGAGTTATGTTGTGTTGTTGACCCAACGGTCAACATTCCCCCCTTCCGCGTTCATGTCGTCCCCGACATGGCCTGATTGTCGATGGCGATGTGGTCTTTGCTGTCGTTTGGCTTCATTTGTTGCATTGCTTGTAACTTTGTCGAACCACAACAAGAACTATGATCCATTAGAGCGGACATCTATCATCATAACCGTTCATCTTTTGAGACCCTTTGATTACTTTTATGTCTGCTCTTCTTCATTGGGGACTTCTTTGTTCCTGTGCAATCATGTTGTTAGTGTTGTCTTCAGCTTTGTCATTGTAGGCCATTCTTCGACTCGCCATTGAGGAGAAGTATGCTATGATCTGAAATTGGTGCTCCAATTCATTTGTCAATTGATTTGAGTAGCATTTCCTTATTGTTGATGTAGAAGGAATATGTACAAGAGGATGGTGATAGGTGTGTTTAGATTAGGGTCTAAAACCTGGATGACCAAAGGGAAAAAACCCGGTGGGAAAAAAATGCCTTTGGTATACGCGCTTATTGGAGTTGAGCAATTGACGTGAAGTACATGTTCATGAAAGGTGAGTGCTTGGATGAAACACGGAAAGAGTGCCTGATGCAAGTGCCAATTATGGGACACTCTATATGCATATGAGAAATTTGTCAACAAAAGCATGCAATGTGAAAGAAGGAGATGATGGGCGTTTGAGGAATAAATGTAGCACATGTGACATCAAAAGATGTCTCAATAGCTTCCACCTTTCCAAGAAGGGTTATCGATGTAGAAGTTTCTCCACTCGTATCTCACTGTGCTCAGTACGTGAGTGTCTTTTGGAACTTCTCCTTCACTTCACCAGACGTAAGTACTTAGACTTCGACTCTTTTGCTCACCTATACAAGCATGAACAACGTAAATGTGCTCAACTCTTCCAGCTTGAGCAGTACCTAGAATAGCTAAGACGCTTAGGCCACAGAGAATATTACTTGAAGCTTTGGGACTAACACCTCACTCATTTTGTGGCGTAGCTACTCGACTCTGACTTGTATGACTTGTCGGTTGCATGTTGATACTGCTTTGTGACAAGTTCTTCGGCTGTTGTAGTGGCTGCTGAGACATACTTCGTGAAGTTTCATCGTTTTCCTGTACCGTACCTTCTTCTCTTTGTAGTGCTCAGGCCTCTCGTCAGTCTTTTCTTCATGCGGATTATGGATTTTTTTAATTTTTTCTTATTAATAAACAAAGAAAATCTTTAAAAAAACTTAACAAAAGAAAAATCATTCAAATAGAAAACTAAATGCTATGTACACTATACACATGTCCCTAGGTGCTCATATATGGATTTTGTCCCCATACTCCTTTGTAACACTACTATGAGGGCATATACTCTAAATTTCTTCAAAAAATTATCACAATAAAACGCAAAAATTCAATGCATCTCACAAAACATTGCCCTCTAATAGTCATAATGTTAGGTCCGCATTCAGAATGCCTCCCCCAGGGTATCGCAAAGGGTATGTGTTGTGCTTGGGCAATTAAAAGTTGTGCCTATGCAGGCCTTGTAATGTAGCCCTATTATGCATACACAATCAATGCATGGAAAAGATTTATGTTGTGCAAGATGTGGGTATAAGCAATTTGCTTTTTGGCATTTGTTGGCGAGGCTTCCTATTCTAAGCAATGTAATGGTCTTTGAAGCTCTTGTATCGTTGCTTGATTGAAGCGACTTGCTCTCTTCTAACTGTACTGTAATCGTAGGAAGAATTGTAAGAATTCAAGCGGCGATGCACTGACATCAGTTTTGTTGTTCTTCTTTGGGACCCATTTCTTTGCGATTATTGGTTGTTTTGTTGCTGACGCTCGTTTGGGAACCCATACTTTCCCGTGCTTCGTTTGTGTTTGAAGAGACTTCTTTGGGATCCACCTTTTTGTTGTGTGAGTCGACAGTGGTCTTTGCTTCATTGGTCTTTGCTTCAGCCCTTGTACACTTGGTTGGTGATAGGATTCAGGCTTTGAAAGTTGATACTGTGGTTGTTCTGGAATCCAAATGAATTCCTGACTTTTTCGTGCTTGAATCAACTTCGTTGGAGCCCGAACCTGAGTTGTGAAAGCTTGCAACTTTGTGATATTCTTACCCGTTCGTGCACGCTTTCCTTGTTTTTGTTTTGGTGTTGGATCTTGTGATTTGTCATTAGAGATCTTTGTCTTCTTGATCCATATCTGTTTTTGGCCGATCTGGCTTTTTGGTATCCAGATTTGTCGAGCTTTTTGGCTTTGACTTGTTGTCCTGTTCTTTTGACCTGTCATGGTTGTTGCTGAAGGGGTTGGTGATAGTAATTGTTGGGAGAAGAGGGGGAGATCGAACGCTTAGAATATTCAACACAAGCTTTCAAGCCATCACCATCAAACTGTCTATCTCTTCTTCCAATTTCCAAGCACACACACTCACCTAGACTATGACACACACACACACACACACACAGTAAACATAGAATTGACATAGACATGCTTGTAAGAGAGTGTAAGAGATGTGTAAGAGATGGAGACTAGATTAGAGAGTACACAACAAAATAACCATAGCTTAAGAGAGTAGAGAAGAGAATCTGCAAGAGAAAGGCCTAAATCTAGCCCCAAACTCCACGGCACCTCTCTTGTGGAGTTGGTATTTAATATATTACTTTGAGTTTAAGGTGCCAAAAATTGAGGCCCCTCTTTTACAACCACTTTACTTTTGCAAATGAGTGAAGCTCATTAGTTCTTGCATGACCCATAAGGGGAGTTCCCACTACAACTATTTACAGAGCCATAGTGGCTTATTGAAATGATGTTCTAAGATACTGTGCAAATATAAAGTGGCCAAGAGTAGTTGCCGTCACCTCTTCATCAACTCCCCGCATTCCACTCTACAAAATCATCATCAAGTCAATTAGTAAAATAAATAGACAGCACATAATTAACCATTACGCCCAGCTATCCCAATTGCAGCTAACCACTACAATAGGAGGGTGCCCAGTCTCGTAACATCCCTCCCACCAGGGATAGCCACTGTCCTCAGTTGCTCAATAGAGAAATCAACTGGACCGTGAGTGATGGAAAGTGTGGAGAAGGTCGGGAAAGTTGCGAAAAAACTTTTCAGGCATCCATTTGGCATCCTCTCTAGGGTGGCCTTTGAAAGTCAAAAGGTAACGGGTATAAACCATTCCAGTGCGTGTAGTGGTGGTGTCATGGTCAACTATTTTGTCAAGGATGAGTTGCTCTTCTTGGTCTACAAGTGAAGGTGGGTCTTCATAAATGTGGTGTGTAGGTAGGGGTCCTCGGAATGGGCGTAAAAGACTAATGTGAAAGGCATTGTGAATGTGCCAATGTGTAGGTAGGTCTAAACGAAAAGAAACATCGTTAATGACAGTTGAAATTTTGAAAGGTCCATAAAAACCAGGAGCAAGCTTAACAAAGACATTAGTATCAACACTTTTGATCTTTCGTTTTTCGATGCGAAGTAAAACATGATCACCTTGTTTGAATTTGTGTGCCTTGCGGTGCTTGTTAGCATGCTTGGTGTAAAGTTCTTGTGAGTGTTTAATGGCAGAATGTACACTTGCAAAAATATCATGAAAGTCAGTAGTGAAATCATCAGCGGCAGGCACAACATTAGAAAGACGTGAAGCAGGAGTAGGAAGTGAGTGACCATATACAATTTCAAAGGGAGATTTACCCGTGGTAGTGTGAGTGGTGTTATTGTATGCAAATTGCAAAATATGTAGGTAGTCATCCCATTTCTTAGGTTGAGAGGAAACATAAGCCTTCAACAAGTCAATAATAGTGCGGTTGGTGACTTCGGTTTGGCCATTAGATTCAGGATGAAATGCAGAAGTGAAGTCAAGTGTAGTGCCAAGATTTTCAAATACAGTAGTCCAAAAAGCACTACAAAATTTTGAGTCTCGATAAAAAATAATCACTTTTGGCAAACCATGATGTGGAAAAACAGTCTTCAGAAACAAAAGTGTAGCTTGATGTGCTGTGAGTGTTTTCTTACATGGAAAAAAGTACGCTTGTTTAGAGAAACGATCAATAATAGTCCATATCATGTCATGTTTGTGTGTTGTGAGTGGGAAACCAGTAACAAAATCCATGGAAATATGTTCCCAAGGTCTTTCAGGAATGGGGAGAGGGTGTAAAATTCCCAATTTCTTACCTGTAGCTGCTTTGATTTTTTGACAAATCAAACAAGTTGACACACACTGTTTAACATCCATTCTCATAGCAGGCCAATAGAAATCACGACATAAATTTTAAAAAGTGGCAGCAAATCCTCTATGTCTAGCATAAGGTGGTTTGTGCAATTCTTCAATAATTAGTATACGAAAAGGTTTAGTTACACACAATTTTTGTTTGAAATAAAGGAAGTTTTCTTGAATAGTGTATTCGAGGAATATGTGTACAGAATTATCAAGCATGTGCAACCATGTCGTTTTGAAGTCATTATCATGTGCATAAGTGTCAGGCATAGTATCAAAGGAAGTTCCCGTAATGGTTGATAGATGATTAAGTGAGGGTCTTCTACTCAAAGCATCAGCTACAACGTTTTCTTTACCAGGTTGGTATTGAATATTGGGCTGGAAACTTTGAATAAAAGCGGCCCACTTAATATGTCTATCATCTATTAAGGGCTGAGAAAGTAAATATTTGATACTTTGTTGATCAGTTTTAATGATCAAGTCAGTACCCATTACATAGTGTTTCCAAATTTTCAATGCATGCACCACAGCAGTTAACTCTTTATCATAAGTACTGAACTTTGTTTCAGACGGTTTGAATTTACGACTTTCGAAAGCAATGGGATGGTTATCTTGCATAAGGACTGCACCGATACCTTTCCCACTAGCATCCGTGACTACCACAAAGAATGGTCTTTCAAAGTCAGGCAATTGCAATACAGGTGCATTAGTCAAATCATGTTTAAGTGCATTAAATGAGCTTTCTTGCAAATCAATCCATTCATAAGGCGTGTTTTTCTTCAACAAGAGAGTCAAATAATGTGCTTTGTAAGCAAAATTACGAACAAATTTCCTGTAATAGCTACAAAGACCAATAAAAGATCGTAGCTCATGCAAGTTTTTGGGTCTAGGCCAGGATTGAATGGCTTCAATTTTCTTTGGATCGACATGTATTCCCTTACCCGATACAATGTGTCCCAAATATTCAATTTCAGATTGGAAAAATGAACTCTTTTCAGGATTCAAATACAAGTGATTTTGTGCAAGCAGATCAAATACACGTGTTAAATGTTGCTTATGCTCTTCTTTAGATTTACTGAATACCAAAATGTCATCAAAAAATACAATCACAAAATCTTGATGGTCAATGAAAATGCGATTCATCATGCGTGTGAATGTAGCTGGTGCATTTGTCAAACCAAATGGCATGACAAGAAATTCATAGTGCCCAGTTTGTGTTATGAAAGCAGTTTTGTAGACATCATGTTCAAACATTTTGACTTGGTGATACCCTGATTTAAGGTCAATTTTGCTAAAAATGTTTGCCCCTTTCAGTTTGTCTAGTAGATCATCCACTCTAGGAATAGGAAATCTATTCTTAATGGTGATCTTGTTTAAAGCCCTGTAGTCAATACACATACGAAAGGTTCCATTTTTCTTCTTAACAAGAAGTACTAGAGCTCCGTATGGTGGACTACTGGGTCGGATTAGGCCTCGGTCAAGTAAATCAGTGATTTGATTTTGTATTTCCCTGTGTGCGGTAGGATTTACACGATAAGGTGCTCTACAAGGAGGTTCACTACCCAGTATGATGTCAATTTTGTGGTCTTCGGGGTGTGATGGTGGAATTCCAGGTGGTAGATCATGCATGAAACAATCTTTAAATTGAGAGAGGAATTCATCATGGGTGGAGTTATGTGAAGTTTCCGTTTCAGCAGAAATTTGATTTACCAAGACTAGATATTGTTTTCCCAGTTTTCGAATTGCTCGTTTGGCTTGAGTGTGAGAGAGGAGTGGAAAGTTTTGATGTGTCAGTGTTGCTTGGATGGAGAAAGTTTTATTATTATGAGTGAGAGACATTGTACGTGTTTTATAATTAATCAACGGGTCAAATTCGTGACGAAATGGCATTCCCAAAATCATATCAAGTCCATGCAATGATGCTACCAAAAATGTACGTGCTTGTGTGAATTCACCAATGCAAACTTCAACAGTGACTTGAGTTTTACAATTAAAACGTTGATTATAAAAAACAGTTTTGACCTTATGAGGTGATGAAATTTCAGAGAATGATAGTTGTTGTGTCAATCGTGTGGAAATAAAATCATGGCTACTACCATCATCTAGCAAAATGGTGACATTTTCACCCTTAACAGTGCCTTGCACTTTAAACAAAGTGTGAGGAGATATAGGAGTACCTGAGGATGGGTTGTCATCGTTATCATAATCAGGATCATATCCCTCACCGTAGTTAACTTCCACTTCATTGTCGTCAGGTGTAGCATCTTCGATGAGGTTAAGAGTAGCTCTGTTGGGGCGGTTGTTGTTGAAGGGTTTCTGATTTGAATTCCTGTTGACTCCATTTGAATGGCCATTGGATTGACCATTGCCCTTAGCATGACCATTTGGGCACTTATTTGCATAGTGACCATACTGAAAGCATTTAAAACACTTCACCTTTTTGTTACCATTAGAATTTGGAGGAGAACGCTGGTTGAAAGAATTTTGGTTGCCTCGTTGTTGGGTGTTGTTGTTGTTGTTGCTTGTATGAGGTTGAGCAGTTGTAGGAGAATTGTCGAATCTACGTCTTTTGAAAAAAGTACGGCTTTGGTGTTTGTTTCTGTCACAGTTAGTAGAGAAAGGAGGTCTCTTGTTGCGGTTAGTGTTAGCAGGTTGATCAGTGTGAGAGAAATGTCCACCTTTCTTCTTTTCTGCGTTGAGAGCCAAATTAATAGCCTTTGACAGAGAATCTGGTTCGAACATATCTACCTCAGCACCAATTTGTAGTGCCAAGCCTGATATGTACTTACGCTTCAATTTCCTACGACTAACATGTTCAATAGCTTGCAGTTGAATCAAACAGTTCCAAAAACGATTAGTGTAACCCTGTACATCTTCATTTCGACCCTGTCGGATTAAATCCCATTGACGTCGTGCTTTAGCTTTGTATTGTGTGGGCAAAAATTGAGATAAAAACACTTTTTTGAATGCATGCCAGGTGCGTGGTCTTCTACCGTGTTGTTTGGTTGCGTTCCACCACAATGCAGCGCTGCTAGTGAGATGATTTGATGCACACTTTACCATTTCACGTTCGGGAAAGTCTTCATCATGAAAATAGTCATCTAGTTGACTAACCCATGCTAGAACCGTGCTAGCATCTTTAGTGCCATCAAAATCTTTGAAAGTGAAGGCTTTTCTGCTAATTTTGTTTTGCTTGGGTGTCAGTGCAGATTCGGTGCGTACAGAATGCAATAATTTATCTTCAAGTTATTGCCTTTGCATGCGTTCATATGTGAGTGACTGCTGCAAATTTTGAAGTTGCCCTGCAATCGTGGGTGCTTGAGGAAGGTGTGCCATGATTGCGTATGTGTGTGTGTGTGTGTGTTTTTTTTTTTTCAAATAATAATGCTGAAAATGGCTATATAGTGATATTTACAGATGCAATATGCGGAATAAGTGAGAGAGAGTAAAATAAATAACAGAAATGAAATGTACTTAGCTTAAAAATCGCGTTGGCGTTCAGTCCAGAATGGCGATGCGCTAGGAAATTTCCAGAAGAGTGAGCGGTTCGATGGTGCGTCTGCCAGTCGGTTGAATTTCATGGCGCCCGATTTCTTGTACCCCCAAGCAAAAAGCAATAGCAGTCGCAAATTTTTTTTGCTAGTTATTCAGGTGACCTGCTCCTTGGCGGATGATTGCTGGCTCAATTGTGAGCCGATTTTCAAAAAGAATCAATTTTGTTCTTTGAAAATTCGACGACTTCGAATGAAAGTTTTTCTCCACCGGTGTTGATTAATTTTTTTATTTTATTTTTGGCCAATCCGGAGCTGAAGAATTTTCATCGGTGCCGACCAAGATTCGCTGCCGTGGCGGATGGGTGAGTTTTGTTTTGGACCAAAGGAAGACTTTTGAGTTAAATTGGTGGGTTTGGTACTTCAATAGCAAAAGGAGACTTTTAAGCTTTCAAAAAGGCAGACGACTGAATTCAAAGTCTTCAAAGTTAAAGTAAAGTTAACTTTTATGCATGATAATGTTTTACGAGCAGGCTGTGATGATTTGGGAGATAGCACTTTCTACAATGGAAATTGGGCTTTGTGATAGTAGGAAAGTATGTTCCCCAAGCAAAGGCAATTCTCTTGCTACCAATCAAAGGCACTTTTATTGCAGGTCAATTAAGATTGATTTTGTGTGCAAGGGTTGTGTCCCATAGTTTGCTTCGGTTCGAGTTGCTCGGGGTGAATTTCAAGCTTGAATTCGCAGCTCGAGGGATTCAAGCTTCCTTGGAAGACCTTCAATTTCTCTTCGTCTTTTGTTTGATAGTCGTGATCGCCTACTTCGTTCCGCAACGTGAAATTCGCCAAGCTTTAGAGAAGATTTCCTCTCTTAATTTCGTCGAGTACAACCCTTCTAAAATCTTTCAAAATCCTCCTATGCCGAGTCGGTTCCATCGCTTTTATTCCAACTTCTTTCGAATCTTCTTTTCACCTTCTTACCCCTATCGTCATATTTCCACAAATTTTAGTATTTATCGCAAAATAGATGTTGCGCATACCCGTTTTTAATCGTCGTGAAGCCGAAATTGGAAGCCGGTTACCGATTAGTAGCCGATTCGCCACCAATTGATGACCGAGTAGAATTTGTTTTGCAAATTAGACCGATTAAGCTTTGAATTTCCACGAATCCTTGAATCTTTGTATTGCAAATTTGATAAATTGCAATTTCGAGGTTGTCGATTCGAGAAATTCCATTCTTGAAATTGAAATCCGATGCCAATTTACTCGAACCTGGTTGCTCTGATACCACTGTTGGGAGAAGAGGGGGAGATCGATCGTTTAGAATATTCAACACAAGCTTTCAAGCCATCACCATCAAACTGTCCATCTCTTCTTCCAATTTCCAAGCACACACACTCACCTAGACTATGACACACACACACACACACAGTAAACATAGAATTGACATAGACATGCTTGTAAGAGATGTGTAAGAGATGGAGACTAGATTAGAGAGTACACAGCAAAATAACCATAGCTTAAGAGAGTAGAGAAGAGAATCTGCAAGAGAAAGGCCTAAATCTAGCCCCAAACTCCACGGCACCTCTCTTGTGGAGTTGGTATTTAATATATTACTTTGAATTTAAGGTGCCAAAAATTGAGGCCCCTCTTTTACAACCACTTTACTTTTGCAAATGAGTGAAGGTCATTAGTTCTTGCATGACCCATAAGGGGAGTTCCCACTACAGCTATTTACAGAGCCATAGTGGCTTATTGAAATGATTTTCTAAGATACTGTGCAAATATAAAGTGGCCAAGAGTAGTTGTCGTCGCCTCTTCATCAACTCCCCGCATTCCACTCTACAAAATCATCATCAACTCAATTAGTAAAATAAATAGACAACACATAATTAACCATTACGCCCAGCTATCCCAATTGCAGCTAACCACTACAACAGGAGGGTGCCCAGTCTCGTAACAGTAATGGCCTGAGTTAATGATAGGGATGTCGTAATATTCATCACTATCGCTACTATCCTCAGCAAGGTTGACTTCTTGTACTTTCCCTTGATTTTTTGGCTGGTAGTGGAAAGTTACTGTCTGTTTGCTCGTGGGTGGTAGTTTCTTGGAGGCCTTTTCTAGCCCATTGATTAGAGCATTGCTCGTGGGTGGTAGTTTCTTGGAGGACTTTTCTAGCCCATTGATTAGAGCATTGCTGGTGGGTGGTAGTTTCTTCGAGGACTTTTCTAGCCCTTTGATTAGAGCATTGTTAGCTCGTTGCTCTGGTCGTATTCCTCCTAGCTGAGTCTTTGCATCCTTATTAGGAGCCCTGTATGAGGATGCTTGTGGTGGCTGTGTCTTCACTGAGGACTTTGGAATCCACTTTTGATGCACTTTATTCATGTAGCGATGACATTGATTCCCGGGTCGTTGATCTTCTTGAAGCTCGAAGTGTTCTACAGAGTCATAGAACTCGTCGTCTTCTTCATCTTTTGATTCTCCACATTTCTTTGTGTGCTCCTTATTTCGAGAGCTTGTTGATGTCTGGTTCTCTTCATTTTCATGGATTACACTCACAGCAAAATAAGGAACGACATCATAGCCATTTTCATCACAAAACTTTGTTGTGGGAGCATCCTCCACGGCGCACACGTCCAGAGTAGCCAAGATGTGTTCCAATCCAAAAGACTCTAACTCTTCTTTCAGGAAATGGTTTTGGGATATAGTCCTTATCCTCTATAACCCACTCTAGGATACATTCCTCAAGTTTCAAGCTACCACATTGTGAAGCTCCACACATCCACAGTTCTTTAGGCTTACCCAACCAAGCTGGCAGTTCTGATCCTGCAACTGTGGCGGAATCAAACTCCTCAACCGATGTTCTCGTCACATCCCTATAGCTATGGTCCCTCAAGTTTACCTTTGTTATGGTTTCCACATGTCTCAAGTATATATGGTCATAACCCCAATCTTGGACCATTTTCAATTGTCGCATGAATGGTCTTCCCAGAATGATGTCAAGTTGTTCTTCTTGCCAAAGTCAACAACAGCAAAAGTGTGTTCATATTCAATGCCACAAGAAGTAACAAGTACTTTTTCTAGCAGTCCTATGGGCTTTTCCTTGTGTCCGTCTACAAGCTGCAAGGTCATTCGTGTGGATATCAAGGCAGGTTTTCCCCATTTTTTCCAAACCTCTTTGGTTGCAATGGCCACACCAGCTCCACTGTCAAGGATTGGCATGGTTTTTACACCGTTGAATTCCATAGGAAGGGTGGTGTTTCCATCTTCTCCCTCGTAATACTCGCCTACCTTGTTTAATGGCACTGGCCTAGTATTTAGTTGAGGCATTTCAAGCTCTTTGATGCCTTCCTCAATTTGAGTCATTGGGGTTTTTACACCAAATTTCTCTAGACATTTACCCACATTAACCCACATGTTTGGTCTTATTCTGAGCAACTCGGCTAACATTATTGTACAGGTGACTGGGGTAGATAGAATATCTACTAGCCCCTTTGAATCGATGGCCTTGTTGGGAGACAGTCTCTGTGATGGGACTGCAACCACGTCTGACTTGGTCTTGTACTCTCCCATGTAGGACGGTAGTGTTCTTAGCGAATGGGGTTGACTATCCATAGATTGTACAGATCCTTTGTCGCCCCAACACGATTGCACGTCTAGATTCATTTGAGATCCAGTCTCAAATTCCTCTATTGGTGGTAGAAACACTCCTCGTTCATCACTAGTCTTGTCTACTCGTCTTCTTAGGTCATCGGCTTCATTGGCCTCTCTGACTTGTTTCCACAATTCGTCAAGACCATCTATCTCTTTACGATCCTCAGGTATAGCTTGGTGAAATCCCTCGAAAGAGTTATACGTGGTATTCAGTACTATCCTTGGTTCTAATGCTGGGTCTTTAAGGTTTGGTCTGTGCTCATGACTAGAATCTGGCTCTTTTAGTTCCTGGTTTGGTGGGATTACTTGTGTAGGCATGACACGGATCACATCCTCAGGTTTTGCAATTGGTGGTTCTAGTAAAGCTTGGGCTGTTTGAATCATTTTCTTGCACATTTCAAACCTTTGCTTTTCTAGTTCCGTATAGGGATATGTCATCCACCTGTGTTCTTGGGTTTGGTTGTTTTTGAGCCTCGCATCATAGGCTTTCAAGAGGGCATCTAATGTCTCATTAACCTTCTCTGCCAACACAGATCCTCCTGAACTAGCACTTCTCGGTTTCTCAACCGTGGATGGTTCTTCTAGAGGTTTAACCATCTGTGTAAGAGAAGGTGCCTCCTTTTCCTCATGTTGTTTTATCTTCTCCTCGGCTTCGGTAAGCTTCTCAGCTAGGGATTTTTGCTCTCGTTCCCTGCGTGCTTTCATCCTAGTCTTTCTAGCTTTCCAACTATTTCGTTTGCTCTTGGTTTTCTGACTAGGTGCGTCTGTCTTTGTTCCATCATCTGTCTTTGGACTCGTGTCACTTTCCGTGTTCTTTGTCTTTGGATTCTCATCAGCTTTCTTTTGAGCTTGTGCTCTCGTAACCACTTGAACTGGTACGACATTTTCATTTTCTGAGCTACTAGGTAGCTGAACAATCCCCGATACATTTGTCGTGATTTTCCTGATTTGGTTTGGGTTTTTTGGGCAATCGGGGATCAAGTGAGTGATGCCACACTCAAGACAATAGGCATTTACTTCAGTGATCTCCGTATGAGGACATTGTTTGACCAAGTGGTTGTCACGACTTTTGTGACAATCTGTCTCTGGTTGAGGAGATTCTTTTAGCATTTCCTCTTGGCTATAAGCAAGCTTTGACCTAAATAAGCCGCTATTTGCAATGAATCGCAATGTCCTTTCATCCATTTCATACCTTCTTTCTTTCGAATGAAACCCAGGAGGTGGAGGCTGTACCGGCCTCACCACTCCATGTGTTTCTCTAACATTTTGTTGCTCCGAAGGGTAGTACTCACTTTGGTTGCTATACCACATTGTAGCTGGTACTAGCGTGGGTTTATTTGATGCTTCCATCATTGGCATGTATCTCATGTCTACCTGCATTCTAGCACCTGGCAGCGGAGGTTGTTGTCCTAAGACAAGATGTGGCCTTAAAACTCCTACTGGTCTTGGCGCATTCCCCGTAATGTATCTAGGTGGAGTAGGTGCTTCTGGAACAGGTTGTACATACCTCTCCCTAGCATTTTCCATGCTATAATAGCACTCTTCCCCCGTATGGTTCGTCCATTTTCTCTCAATTTCACACCACTTCGGCTCTCCCGAATCATACCTTACAAGAGGAATCAACCTCTTGACCAAGTCGTCGATAAGCTTTTCTTGATCAATAGGTGCCGTTGGCTTGGCAATGGACTCACTTATCTGTGAAACACTGTGCTGAGAGGATGTGTCATCTCCTTGACTCTTTAAATTCGTTTCTTTGTATGCCTCACAGTTATCCACTAGATAAAGAGCTTCTTTGATCAACTCGTTTAACGTCATCCTCCTTATCATATGGAGATCCTTCTGAAGGCCCGCATGTCTCATTCCCTGCATAAAGATCAGCATCAGCCGTGCTTGCGTAGGTAATTCCACTCTCGGACAGAGCTTAACATATCTCTTGAGCCGTAATGATGCTTTGCGTACTGATTCATCCTCTTTCTGTTTGAATCTATGGATTTGCGAGACCGTGTTGTGAGCAATGCCTTTTGGCGAGAATTCTTCAATAAACTCCTCAAACAGCTCATCTAGGGTCTCAAAATCCCATTTTTCCACCGAGTCGAACCATGTAGCTACATCATCTTCTAGAGTCAATCCAAATCCCGCAAACTGTGTCGCAAAATCTGAAACTTCCTCTGCTCTAATCACTCTTCTAAAAGCCGTTATGTGATCTCTCGGATCTTTATCCCCCGAGTATTTTTTGTTTACCCATTTCTGGACTTGGGATGGTCTAACTCGTCGATTGTCTACAAGTCTAACCAGAGACTCTCACAATCCTTCTCTCGTTATCGCTCTTGAAGGGAATCCTGGTGGCTCTCTTCTTGGAATTCCTATAGGAATTCTCGTGTTTGGTGGAGGCATTTGTGGTCCTTCATTGACCAAATATCCACCTCTTTCTAGTACAGTCTGTGGATTTGTGCTTTCTACAACTCTGTATTCTCGTCCATACTTGTCGACAACTATAGATCTCCATTGACAGTCAACTCCGTATGTGTAGACATATAAGAGCTTGTAATCCGTTATCTCTTCTAGGTATGGATCTGAGCACCTATAAAGATTGACCTCATTGTCATCAATGTATCTATATAGTCCTTCACTCTCATGACCAATCATCCAAACTCTCTCAACAAGATGGGTCTTTATCAATTGCAAGTTTGGAAGATCCATTGTGGGAGGATATTCCTCTATCGTCGGGATCTCCAAGCTTGTGTAAGCTGCATTTGAATCTAGGGTAGACATGATTTCTAGGCTTAAGAGCTTTTTCTTGGTTCAAGTAGACTTAGTCCACTGTGTTCAAGTGCTTTGGTTAGGGAAAAGTCGAAACTATGTCCAAAACCGCAACAGTTTCGTCACAATTCTCGCAAATTGTTGCTTTTAGACACCCCTGACTTCCGGATGAATTTTGAGGCCTCAAACGATGTTTTTTTCAAATTAGAACTAAATGATTGCCGTAGGCATACATTTAGTTAATGTTTTTCTCTAAGATCTCTACAGCCGCTCTTAGGCTACGTTTTGATATAAAAACTTTTCCGATGCGATACCGTTTGTGAAAGTTATGGCCAAAACAGTGAATTGCAGTTTAGAATGGTCAAAATGAGTCCAAATTCAATTTTGAAAGAAGATTTGGGATCTCTGTGACACTGTGAACACTCCTATATGGTCAAAAGTACAGTTGGACCCTAAAACTGGCCTAGAGACATCCTAGGCGTAGTATGTCTATATGCTCAGAATTTAACAAAATTTGGTCCAGAGACTCCCCTTAAGTTCAGCAACACAATGGTATGCTTAGAATTTCATTTGGACCTAAAAATGGCCTTGAGACATCCTACGCGAAGGATGTCTTTTTGCTCAGAATGACTTGAAATTTTCACCCTAGCTTCTCCTTGATGTGCTGATCACAGTGGTGTGCTCATAGGTTGGTTTGGAGTCCTAAATCAAGCTGGAGACATCCTACGCGTAGGATGTCTAACTGCTCAGATTTTGTCCAAACTTGATCCCAAGATTCTCCTAGTGCTCAGCAACCCAATGGTATGCTCAAAATTGAATTTGGATGCCAATAGGTCAAGATTTGGGCTACATAAGCTTCTAGTGCACTCGAAGATTAGGATGTCTGACAATTCTTGTCTTTGCTTGGTAAATAGGCCAAACAAGGTCCAAATTCACTTTTGAAAAAAGTTCTGGAATCCTTGAGACACTGGGAACCTCCCTATATGGCCAAAGTAGAATTTTGACCACTTTATGACCTTGGAGACATCCTACACGTAGGATGTCTTTTTGCTCTGTTTCAGCTCAAACTTGCACTATAGCTTCCCCTTGATGTGCTAAACACACAACTATTTTTACTTTTTGATTCTAACACCTATAGGTTGGTCAAATGCTCAAGAATCTGTTTCGAAAGCCTGATGTCTGTTCTGATAAATTCCTAAGTCAAATCAACTCCAAATTGGACCAAAATTGACTAGGAGGCTTGCCTAAGGCTATATGACAGCATGGTATGATCATAGTAGAATTTTGGTTTCAGAATTATGCATTAGACATACTACGCGTAGAATGTCTAACTGCTCAGAATTGCCCCAAATTTGAACCACGGACTCTCCTTAAGGTGTTGATCACTGCGGTATGCTCAGAATTTTGTTTAGAGTCCAAAATCACACAGAAGACATCCTACGCGTAGGATATCTTTTTGGCCTGTTTGACCCCAGACTTGTCCCACAGCTTCCCCTTGATGTCAATAACCCAGTGGTATGCTTAGATTTTTGTTTGGATTTCAAAAGTCACAAATTTTAGTTGTTCTTGCCTTTTGTCTGTCCAAAAACGCTAAAGTCTGTTCAATCTTCCTTTCAATGACCCAAATGAGATGAAATTGATCACATGCACTTAATACAACATTTAGAACATGCCTATGGAGTCATCCTATGGTTTGGTCTCAAAATTAGGCCTTGGACACAATTTGGGTAGGATGTCTGGCAATTTCTCGTCTTTTGGCTTTGATCTGTCAAAATTTGGTCAAATTTCCACTTTCCAGGTGAAAATAGGGTAAAACCTACCTTCTGAACACATTGGTAACCTCAGATTTTCAAAAAAGTGCCCAGATCACCCTGTAGATATCCTACGCGTAGGATGTCTACTACTAATTTTTTGAGACTGAAGTGTCCCTGATGCTTCCTTATGCTCTCAGCAGGTGCAAGTATGCTTCACAATTGCAAAAACATGCAAAAATCAATTAATTTAAGCCTTTTCTAAAATTTTACGTTTTCTGACTCTGCCTTTTGGCTTTTGGTCAACAAAAATAGGGAAAAACACCCAAGTCAATATGTTAATAGGGTAAAACCTACCCTCTAAACCCACTGGTGCAGTCAAAATTTTCAAATTTGGTCTCCAGAACCCACTTGATACATCCTACGCGTAGGATGTCTATGTTTACAGAATTGCAGGTTTTCTTCACAGAACCCTTGCAAATGCTCTTTTATATGCACAACATAAGTCAGTCATACAAAAATATCCACAAAAGCTTGTTTAACCCTCAAACACACACTTTTCCGTGATTTCAAATGCAATCAAGCACTTTAGCAAATAATTCAGTGTTGAATAGCTCTAGATCAGAATCGGATCACTTACCTAAAGCTACTCTTACAAATCATATGGGGTTTTGCATCTATGAGTAGAAAAACGCTTCACTGCCACACACGGACTAGCAAACGCTTTTATCACCTCACAAATCACTCGACCACCAACAACTACTCTAATCCACAGATCCTAATTAAACCTATCTAGTCGCAGACCCTCGGCAAGACACACGCTTCCTGGCTATCCACTTGATCACGGAATATCCTCTTCCGGATCCACTTAAGAAAAATGCTTTCTTTAGCCGAAACTAAATTAAGCAACCATCACACGAGTGTTAGTAGGAAACCTACTTAGGTCCTTGTGTCCCCGGCAACGGCGCCAATGTTGGACGGGAGAGACTCACACACCCATGAAGTGCATGCAAACACTACCTAGATCAACATAATGTCAATCGAGGACACAGATGACACGATAGGCACACGGAGGAAATCTCTTAAGCTTGTCAGGCTGAGACCATCCTACACATACAACACTCTGGAAGGCCAACTAAACCACAATCAAGAACCTCACTGCCCTCAACCACACCACCTAGCCACATACACACATACGGAAGGTAACTCACCTAATCATTCCAGATTCGTACGAAACTTAAGGAACACCATCCCCTCACTAGGATACACCTGTCCCTAAGCTTCTACACTCAAAACTCTCACTCTAAAACCATCTGCGGAAAACGTGTAGGATGACAGAACAAAATTTTGAAAGTGCCCGAAACTAAAATTTATGAGTACCTATGCGTAGCTTATGTCGCCACAATTCTATAGACTACTAGCACGCAGAAAATAGACATCGTTTGATACACTTACGGCCACAAATAGCTCGTAGATGCGTCGGCGTGTGCGCTTCGTCTCGCGTGGAATGTTTGGCGTCTTTGTCGCGTAGCTCTCCTCGAGCCTACAACAATGGTGCAGTCGGATCTCCAATGTGTTGAGCGAGCCAGGCATAGCGAGAGGATGAAGCTCACGCTCACTCTCTTTCTCTGTCACACACAGTAGACGGCAGCGCTAAGTTTTGATTATGATCAAAAGTCTTTTTACAAAATGACCTAGGTACCTTATATACTAAGGCTACCTTATGTTTAACCAAAAATGGGGTTGAAAGGGTCAAATGGCTTTGTATTTACAATCTTGAAGTGCCATTGCACCCCGGCTTCTGAAACTAGAATAACTACTCATTACAAATGACGTTTATAGCCATAATCCGCAGCATTTCATACCTCGCAAAAGATAAGACTTTGGTACGAAACTTGAGTTATGTTGTGTTGTTGACCCAACGGTCAACAGTGGATCCACTACTACAGCCTTTCCCTTCTCCTCTAAGCTTATGATGCTTACAGTGTGATCAGGCGCCAGTAGAAGAGGTGGAATGGGTGCTTGTGGTGGTGCTTGGGGTGGACGTAGAATTTGTGTTGGTGGGGCTGGTGCTCGGGGTGAAGGTGCTCTCTCTCTAGGGGGTGACAGTTGGTTTCTCCTACCTCCTCTATTATAGTATTGTCGCAGTTGGGGACAGTAATACATTCTGTGACCATCTTCTCCACACTTGTAGTAGTGATACTCCCAGTTTTGTCGTCGTGCTCTTCCCGGGTCTTGATCTCTCTCCTGATTCCTTCCTTGTTGTATCAAGTGGACACACAGATTCTGCAGTTGATCAGTAATGTGGGCCAACATATCTTGTTGGTCATTTCTTACCCCATGAGCTAGTGGTGGCAGAAGTGGAGTGGTAAATGTCGTGGTTGGTGGTTGGTGGTTGATGCGATGTTCCTGCTTCTATTGACTCGGTTTCTTTGGCTTTCATTTGCAGCTTCTTGTCCTTGAGGCGAGCAATCTCCACGGCTAGCTCACACCTTCTCCTTGAGTGGCGGCCACAAGACATGCGTGAACCGGTCCTTTTTTAGGAAATCGGTTGCAGCTTCTCCTCTTGCCAATGACTCAACCCACCATTCCCACAAATCCACGAACTTGGACTCATAGGTCGCATATTCTAAAAAACCCTCCTGCTTCAAGTCCCTCAACTTGTCCCCCAACTTCTCTGAAGTGGTACCTCCCCCAAAGCGCCTCTTAAAAGTAGTTTTTAGGAGCTCCCAGTTATCCTTAGTTGCTTGTGGGAGTGCGTTATACCACGACCTAGCTTCTAGCTTCATGAGATGCTTAAAGATTCTAACCTAAGACTCATCTGTGTCTTTGTTGCTTACTACTCATGCTACTTCAAAGTCATCTAAGAAATCTGCTACCAAGTCCTCCCCCTTCTTTCCTTTAAATGTTGGAAATGCTACACTTGCCATGATAACCGAGAGAGAGAGAGAGCTAGAAAGATACACTACTTAGCTTACAACCAAAAGATTTTATTTTTTAATTTTTATTTTTCTTACAAGAAGGCATGTATACCCTTTCTATACTAGAACATAGATTAAAATCTCAAATGGTACATTGCCTTGTACCAAAGGTAGGACAAATGGCTGATCTGGTGCCATAACCTCAAAGAAGCGCTCCCCTCCCAGCATAGTGTTGATGATGTGCTAGTAGTGAGCCTTCCAATCCAGTATTACCTTGATTGATCGTACTCGTATCAGAATGTGTGATCAACCTTGAGGTAGGTTGTACTGATTCATGTGAAGCTTAGAAGTACTTAGTCGTCGTCCAAGCTTGTGGGAGAGAATGGTGCCCTTTCCTGAAATAGACTTAGTAGATCCCTAGTCTCTCTAGTGAGAGCATGAGCATGTGCTTCCGTTTATCTGTGCTGCAACATCAGGTGCGACTTGGAAAGTGACTATGATAATTACCTCGGTGACTTGAGTTACCCGATTCTTGAAGTAGAGTAGTGTTGACTCTCTACTGTGCAGAGCTCCCTCCATCTTGTTGTTGCGGGTTGGTCGTAGGTTGCGGACATGGTCTCAACCTCCTTCTTCTTCTCCTTGGCACACATGCTATGTATATCCACTGAGTCTGACGTGTTGTTTGTCTTTCCCACTGCAAATCTATCACCGTTACGCCTGGCACTCGAGCCTCAATGGAGATGCGAAGTTCGTCCAGCTGTGCTTGGAGCTCTTCTTCTTATGTCGTCCAGTTAGCAAACCCTGCTAACCATTCATCCATCCACAAAAGGTTAGGGTTTACAGTCTTGTAAACTAAAGGCTTTCATGAAAGGATCATGCATGGGGACGCCAAGAAAATGATATTCGGAAATGACGTGCCAGGTGGGGTGGCCTTGTTACCATATACATGTAGTAGTGATGTGTGTGAACACGCTAGGACCACCGGGGCATTTTTTCCTTCTTTAGGAGGTTTTTTCCCCCCGTGCATTGTATATACGCCCATCACTCTAGGGCTATCTATCTTTCCATTGCACACTAAGTAACAAACTCTCTATTGTGTGCCTTGAGTTTCCTTTGTCTTCTCCAAGTTGTGTCTTCTCGGGCTTAGTCACTAGCAGCTCCAGCTCACACCTACCACTTTCTCCAATTTTTGTGAGCTTTGGCGTGCATTCGTAGGTTGACAAAAATTTCGGGAGGGCTCGTAGAGCTTAGTCTGCTGAGATTTTTGATTTGGGCTCACTTCGGCCTCCGTTTCCACTATAGCCAAGTCTGTGCAGACAATTTCGTCATTTTGTACAGAATTTTTGTCAGTGCCAAATACTGCATAACAGGTCCCATACAGTCTATTGCGGGTTGTGCTATATAGCATGTGCTGGTCTCACTCAATTTTTTCTTATTTCGGGCAGTTTTCACATCAGGTGCAGGCATTTTCCATGGCTGACAACAACATAGATGTGTTCAAGATGTTTGCTGATGAGGATAGATTGGATGGGGACAATTACCTTATGTGGGCTTACATCATGCACATGTTCTTGTGTTAAAGGGCGTCTAGAATATTGTGCAGGCGATGTTGGTGATGTTGCATGCGATGTTGGCGATATTGGTAGGGTTCTGAGGATGTAGGCGATGTTGAGGATGTTGTAGGTCTTGCTACAAGGATTGCTACTATTAGAGTTGTTTTGCCTACGGCTAAACAAGCTCATTGGGATGTAAAGGATGCACAGACTCATGCATTGATTGCGTTCTCTGTGAAGCGACCATTACTCCTCTCATTCGTTCAACGAAATCTGCAAAACAGGCTTGGGATATTCTAGCAGGTCTTTATGCAAGCCGCAATGAGGCTAAAATTGCTTTGCTGCGTAAAGAGATGGAATCGAAGATTATGCATGAGGAAGATGATATGGACACTTTCCTTGTTGGTGTCAATGATATCAATGAGTAGCTTATTTTTGCAGGTGAAGTCATTTCAGACAGTTCCCTTGTGTAGAATGTTCTTGATGCCTTACCAAATTCTTACCAGACTTTTGCTAGTACTTGGAGGCTTATGACCCAAGGAAATCCTGAAGTTGTCAAGCTTGATGCATTATGTACATTGCTATTGCAAGAGTCACTTTCCATTAAAAAAAGGACTAGGCAGCATTTATTGCTTCTTAATGAAAGGGTGCTAACAGCAATGCAACCACTTCTTATGGTTCTGCTGCGAGTGGCAAAACTTCTGTTCCTAATTCTTTTGCTGGCAGCAATTTGTCTATAAATTTTGGTGATAAGGGCAACAAGAAGATGCGTTGCCATTATTGTAAATCTAATGATCACTTGATCAAGTAGTGTCCTAAGTTGAAGGCCAAAGAGGCGAAGAAGAAAGAGGGTGGTTCCACTACAAATGTTGGTTCCACTACAAATGCAACCATTGTTGAGTCTTTTGTGAAAGGAGACTGTGTTGCTGATGTTGATACAGAATGGGCTTTTAGTGCAAAGTACACTTACAATCTTGCTATCCATGATGCATACACGTCAGTTTGCTGCAGATTCACATGTGTGGTATTTCGACAGTGGTGCTACAAAGCACATTACCTCACATCGTGAATCGTTAACCTCTCTCGAGTCTGTCCCTCATGGGAATTCAGTCACTTGTGCCAACAATGCCTCTTATCCGGTTCAGGGAGTTGGAAAGATTGTGCTTACTGCTGCAAATGGTAGTTCTTTCACACTTGTTGATGCACTTTATGTACCTGGGATCAAGAAGAATCTTTTGTCTGTATCTGCACTTGCTAGACTTGGACTTTGTAGTCAAATTTGTGGATGACAAATGTACAATTCATGATCTCAGTTTTAGTGATGAAATTGTTACATCTGGCCTTTTGTGTCGTGGGCTATATAAGCTCATGTTGTATGACAAGTGTGGACAAAATTTTGCAAATGCGGTTGCAGAGGGATGTTTCAGATAAAAAAAAGTGGCATGTAGGTTTTGGGCATCTGAATTTTGCCAATTTGTTGCGTTTGCAAAAATCTGATATGGTTGCTTCTTTGTCGCCTCTTGAAGCACCTGTCAAACATGTTTGTGAAGGCTGTATTTTGGGTAAAATGCAGCGTTCTAAGTTTCCAAAGGATGGTTCAGTTAGGGCCACATGCAGGTTGCAGCTTGTGCATAATGATGTTTGTGGGCCCTTGCAAACTCCGTCCTTGGGCAATTACCTATATTGCGTGACTTTCATTGATGATTACTCCAGGCACGCATGGGTATTTCCGCTTAAAGCGAAGTCCAAAGTTTTTATGTGCTTCAAATTTTTTTTGTCTATGGCTGAAAATGTATCGAAATGTACTATGAGCACCCTCCATTCCGCTCGAGGGGGGGAGTATATGTCTCATGAATTTAATGCATTTATGGCTAGTCGTGCGATAAAACACCAATGTACAGCGCCTTATACACCTCAGCAAAATGGTGTTGCTGAGAGGAAAAACAGGTCACTTATGGAAATGGCACGATGTATGGTCAAAAGTCAAGCTTTGCCGCATTCTTTTTGGCTTGAGGCCATCATGTTTCCACTTATGTACTAAACAGGTGTCCTATGAAAGCTATGCAGTCTATTACTCCATATGAAGCATGGCATGATAGAAAGCCTTTTGTTGAGCACATGCGTGTTTTTGGTTGTTTGGCATATGCTTTGGTGCCACAAACATGACGCAGAAAATTGGAGAATAAGGCTATCAAATATATTTTTGTTGGTTATAGTGCTAAAATCAAAGGTTACAAGTTGTATCATCCGCAAACAAAGCGTATTCTGGTTTCACAGGATGTAGTGTTTGTGGAAGATTCTGTTCAACCCTTGCTGTCATGTACTAGAGACAGTAATGTAAGCTCACAGGACATTTATAACAATTTGTTGCCTCTTTTCAGTGGTGGAAGTTCGAATGTAAATTCCAATGAGTCAAATGTACAGCCTATGGGGGTTTCTGAAAATGTTACATATCAGCCTATTGCTAATGCAGATATACATGATGTACTTGATGAGGAAAGGCCTGAAAATGAGCAGGCTAGAGACATGCCAAAATGACTGGTGCATACATTGCGTGACAGTAAATTGGATGCACCTTTGTCTAGTCGTACTCGTTCAGGCTCTGGCCATGCATTTTATGCATCAGATTGTTATGCTTTGGCTGTGTCTAGCTTACATGATGTTGAGGAACTTCTGTCTTTTGATGAAGCACATAATTGAAAAAATTGGATGGCTGCCATGCAATCAGAATATGATGCACTTATAGAAAATGACACATGGACTTTATGTGATTTGCCTCCTGGCAAAAAGACCATTGGTACAAAGTGGGTCAACAAGTTGAAATGCAAGACAGACGGTGAGATTGATTGCCATAAGGCTCGACTTGTTCCAAAGGGTTATGCACAGCAAAAAGGCATAGATTATGAAGAGACTTTTGCTCCCACTTGTCGTATGACTACTGTGCGTTTACTATGTGCCTTGATAGCTCATTTTGGTTGGAATGTACATCAATCAGACATTGTTACTTCTTTCTTGAATGGTGACATATTTGAGGAATTTTATGTAACGTAGCCTCGCGGTTTTGTCAAGAAAGGAGAAGAGGACAAAGTGTGCATATGTAAGAAGGCTTTGTATGGGTTGAAGCAATCTCCTCGTGCTTGGTATGAGAAAGCTGACACTCATTTGGTTAAACGAGGCTCTCGTAACAATCCAATAGAAAGCACATTGTATGTAAAGCGTGTGGGTGGTATACTTCTCATCGTGGTTCTTTATGTAGATGATTTGGTGATCATTGGACCAAATGAGAGACATATTGCTGAATTTAAGGCTGATTTGAATGCTACTTTCAAGATGAAAGATTTAGGGCCGTTGCATCATTACTTGGGTATACAGTTTAAGCAGTGTGATGGTGGTATTGCCTTGTGCCAGAAAAGTTACATAGAGACATTGCTATGTAATGGACTTGAGGATTGCAAACCTATTGCCACTCCCATGGAAATAGGTTTAAAATTGAGTCTTCATGATGTTGGCAATCCTGCATATGTCACTCTTTACCAAACTGATGTTGGATGCCTCATTTATGTATGCAACACCAGGCCGGATATTCAGTTTACAGTCTCACAGGTTAGTAGATTTATGCATAGCCCAGGGTCTAAGCATTGGCAAGCTGTCAAGAGGATTTTATGCTACCTTAGTGGCACTCCACATCTTGGCTTGTTTTATCCCAAGGGGAGAACTTTCCACCAGACTTACATGCTTTTTCGGACTCAGATTGGGATGGTTGTTTTGACACGCGAGTGTCCGCAAGTGGTTTTTGTTTCATGCTTGGCAGTTCATGTATATCATGGTTGAGCAAGAAACAACCTACTGTGATCACTTCCAGTTGTGAAGATGAGTACATGGCAATCTTCACAGCTACGGTTGAATGTGTATGGCTCAGATGCCTTATGGCTGATTTGGGTGTTGGACAGGATACTGCCAACACTATCTACACTGAAGGTCAGAGTGCATTGGCAGTTACGAAGAACCTATTTTTTCATGCTCGCACAAAGCACATCAAGGTGAATTACCACTATGTCAGGGAGAGTCTCTCAGCAGGAGAGATTAGCTTGGATTATGTGCCAACACAGGACAACCTTGCAGATCTTTTCACAAAGGCATTGTCTCATTAGAAGTTCAAAGCTTTCCGCAAAGATTTGGGCTTACTCCCCTTTGTGGATTGATCATGTCCTCAGGGCATGGCACTTCCCTTTACTCATGTGCCAGCTCTCGTTCAACGCATCACTCCAGGGGGGATTTGTTACCATATACATGTGGTAGTGATGTGTGTGAACACACTAGGACCGTCGGGGCATTTTTTCCCTCTTTAGGAGGTTTTTTTTCCCGTGCATTGTATATACGCCAATCACTCTAGGGCTATCTATCTTTCTATTGCACACTAAGTAACACACTCTCTATTGTGTGTCTTGAGCTTCCTTCGTCTTCTCCAAGCTGTGTGTGTTTCTCTGCAACCCTAATTCCAACAGGCCTCTACACAACACCTAGCTTGATATCCCCAAGCATCATCTCAGAGGGGGGGGGTAGCACCTAAGGTGTGTTATCCTATAACTCTAAAGGGGCACCACCTAGCATAAGCACGGCTAGGATGCTATCATAGCCTCAGATTTGTCACTCTAGCACAACACACCCAAATCACATTCTTCTGAATCCTTGCTATGAGAGAGAGTGTGTGTGTGGAGGGGGGGGGGGGGGGGGAGAGATAGAGAGATTTCCCTTTTCTTATCGTTCCCTACTGTGAGAAGTCCCAAATGGATATACAACCATACCACCCACACCTACGAGTCGCCTTGAATTGTGACCGTTGGATTTTTGGACCGTTGTCATGGAAGGTTAGATGTGAAAACCACACCCAAGGGTTTCCATAGAGAAGAAGCTATCATCTAGGGGGTGAATGCTTACACCCGACTTCTGCCACACAATGCAACACCAATACACAGGTCTTGATGGCGAAGAGGTCCTTTCTATTGATGTAGTTCCGCAACAAGATTACAAGCTACTTGAGCTTCAAGATGCATTTTGGGCTAATCAAGAGATTTCTCATGAGCTAGATGTGTGCCTAAACCCATATTCCATGGTGCTAGCATCGAGTGCTCCTAATTCCGTATGCTTAGAGTGCCAACCTTCCCAAAACTACCACTTGTCTATCATGCTTGTGTAGTGTGTGCATAATGGCTATGGTGATGTTGTGCTTCTTTGTATTGGTGTTCTCCCTATGTTTGAGTGGAGAGCTCACCCTCCTTATATAGGATTTTGGGAGCGGTTACCTCTCTTACAAGTGGGGTGAGTGAGAGTGTGAGTGTGCCATGTGATTGCGGGACGTGCTCCAATGGAGCCTCTTCTTATTTTATTGAGTAGGAGAGAGGAGGTGAACAGAGTAGAGAGAGGGAATGAGACATAGGGAGTGGGATAGGGGTAGGTGAATTTACAAGTGCTAGCCATAGCTAGACTTAGGGTAACTTAATTTAAGGCTTTTTTTACAAGGGTGTTGCAGGGGGGGGAGTCGTAGAAAAGGGATGGAGTATGCTTCTGCCGTTGCCGGTGTTTTGTTGATGTCGAGATTGTTAAGTATGGAGCCTAATTTACCCTTGTAATTTTCTGTGGTAAAAGCGCACATTTGTAAGGCCCCCATTATGAGGAGAAGCCATCGTGCGTGAAGGAAAATCACTCACCGGAAACCAAAATTTTCACGGACAAGAATCAAGGGCAACTTTAAAGGCCTTGGGGGCGGAGGCCCCCGAGACTTTTTTCACCGGAATATTCTTTTTCGCCGGAATATTATGGCCGGACGGCGGCCGGAAAGTGGTCGGAAAACAACCGGTCGGTTGGCCAGTGGCCGGTAGTCAATGGCCGATGGTCGGTGGTCGGAAGTCAATGGCCGGTGGCCGGTGGTCGGAAGTCAATGGCTGGTGGCCGGTGGCCGAATTCAAAAGCGGACTTGTCTTCTCAAGGGCGGCCACACATGGGCGAATTGGAGGGTCCGATTTGGACTTATTCGCACAAGGGCGGCTACACATGGTTGTCTCTCATAAGAGAGGGCAGCCCTTTTGGCCTATAAAAGGAGGCCATTTCTACACACATTTCATAGTGTGAAGTTGATGCAACAAGGTGAGTGTGAGGTGGTGAGAGTGAAGCAAGGCGGGAGCTCCATTAAGGGTATAATCCCTTTGTAAACTACTTCTTGTTTTGAAGTACTAAAGCCATTGAGTGGCTGCTTTCCCGTGGACGTAGCCCACATTGGGTGAACCACGTATATCATGTGTACTCTCTCTCTCTCTCTCTACTCTATAATCTCGTGTATATAAATCTGTCTCTCTCCATTAAGTAATCTACTCAATTATCTATTTAGCTACGTCTTATTTCCTAACAACTGGTATCAGAGCAAGGTTTGCTCGTAGCTAAATTATCTCAAGGAAAGGATTCCTTGAATTGAGTGGGAGTTATGGCGGAGGAAGGGAAGCTCAAGATTGAGAAGTTCAACGGCAAAAACTACCAACATTGGAAGATGCAGATTGAAGACTATCTCTACCAGAAGGACCTCTATTTGCCACTAGGCGGTCTTGCGAAGAAGCCCGCAACAATGGCAGATGAAGCATGGATTGTCCTTGATCGAAAGGCACTGGGAACAATCCGGTTAAGCTTGGCGTCAACGGTGGCCTTCAATGTTTCGGAGATGAAGACCACGGAGGACTTGATGAAGTCACTTGACGACTTCTACGAGAAACCATCGGCATCCAATAAGGTATTTCTTATGAAGCGCTTGTTCAATCTAAAGATGGCAGAGAATGGTTCAGTTGCAGAACACCTAAATGACTTTAACACAAACATAAGTCAACTTCGATCAGTGAAAATCAATTTCGATGACGAAGTGCGAGCTCTCCTTATACTATCATCTCTACCGGATAGTTGGGACAGCCTTGTGATGGCTGTAAGTAATTCTATCTCTGGCACAAATACTCTTAAGTTTGATGATGTTGTGGGTGTTCTCCTAAGCGAGGAAATGCGAAGGAGAAGCACACGAGAATCATCAAGTGTTGCACTATCAGTGGAAACAAGAGGAAGGCCTAAGGAGAGGTTCAAAAACCAAAAGGGTCGTGATCGCTCAAGACGGAGCAAGTCACGAACAAAGTCAGTTCTTGAATGTTGGAACTGCGGCAAGAAGGGCCACGTCAAGAATCGGCATTCAAGGATAAGAAGCTAGAATGGAAAGCAGTCACAGGTTTGGTTTGGAGATCAGTCTCCAAGTGGGAGATTGTTAAGTATGGAGCCTGATTTACCCTTGTAATTTTCTGTGGTAAAAGCGCACATTTGTAAGGCCCCCATTATGAGGAGAAGCCATCGTGCGTGAAGGAAAATCACTCACCGGAAACCAAAATTTTCACGGACAAGAATCAGGGGCAACTTTAAAGGCCTCGGGGGCGGAGGCCCCTGAGACTTTTTTTCGCCGAAATATTCTTTTTCGCCGGAATATTATGGCCGGCCGGCGGCCGGAAAGTGGTCGGAAAACAACCGGTCGGTTGGCCAGTGGCCGGTAGTCAATGGCCGATGGCCGGTGGTTGGAAGTCAATGGCCGGTGGCCGGTGGTCGGAAGTCAATGGCCGGTGGCCGAATTCAAAAGCGGACTTGTCTTCTCAAGGGCGGCCACACATGGGTGAATTGGAGGGTCCGATTTGGACTTATTTGCACAAGGGCGGCTACACATGGCTGTCTCTCATAAGAGAGGGCAGCCCTTTTGGCCTATAAAAGGAGGCCATTTCTACACACATTTCATAGTGTGAAGTTGATGCAACAAGGTGAGTGTGAGGTGGTGAGAGTGAAGCAAGGCGGGAGCTCCATTAAGGGTATAATCCCTTTGTAAACTACTTCTTGTTTTGAAGTACTAAAGCCATTGAGTGGCTGCTTTCCCGTGGACGTAGCCCACATTGGGTGAACCACGTATATCGTGTGTACTCTCTCTCTCTCTCTACTCTATAATCTCGTGTATATAAATCTGTCTCTCTCCATTAAGTAATCTACTCAATTATCTATTTAGCTACGTCTTATTTCCTAACAGAGATGCCATGCGTTCGTCACTTTCGGGGCCGACCAGGGTGAGCTAGAGTGCTGTACGGCTATCCTTGTGTCAATTCTAAGTTTCCAAAGGATGGTTCATTTAGGGCCACATGCAGGTTGCAACTTGTGTATTGATGTTTGTGGGCCCATGCAAACTCCATCCTTGGGCAATTACCTTTACTTCGTGACTTTCATTGGTGATTACTCCAAGCATGCGTGGGTATGTTTACTTAAAGCGAAGTCCGAAGTATTTGTGTGCTTCAAAGAATATCTTGCTATGGTTGAAAATGTCTCGAAATGTACTATGGGCACCCTTCGTTCCGATCGACGGCGGGAGTATATGTCTCATGAATTTAATGCATTTCTAGCTAGTCATGGGATAAAACACCAATGTACAGTGCCTTGTACACCTAAACAAAATGGTGTTGCTGAGAGGAAAAACAAGTCACTTATAGAAATGGCACGATGTATGGTCAAAACTCAAGCTTTACCGCATTCTTTTTGTCTTGAGGCCATCATGTGTGCCACTTATGTACTAAACAGGTGTTCTACGAAAGCTTTGCAATCTATTACTCCATATGAAGCATGGCATGATAGAAAGCCTTCTATTGAGCACATGGGTGTTTTTGGTTGTTTGACATATGCTTTGGTGCTACAAACACAGCACAGAATATTGGATGATAAGGCTATCAAATGTATTTTTGTTGGTTATAGTGCTGAAAGCAAAGGTTACAGATTGTATCATCCGCAAACAAAGCATATCTTGGTCTCACAGGATGTTGTGTTTGTGGAAGATTCTGTTCAGCCCTTGTTGTCATGTACTAGAGACAGGTGCAAACTTATCCGCGACACCGTGATCCATAAACTTAACACACATGCACATTTCAATAAACGTGATAGCTTAGCGGTTAGAGTCAATTCCAAGGGGGGGGGAGAGGGAGCAAGTTCAACCCCGGATCTGAAAATGTGGGAATCTTTTGCATTCCCTAGGCAATTCAATGGTCACAATAGACCGGCCTCCCCTTTAAGTGCCACGGGGTCATATAAAGCATGGAATCAATGGCGCTCATTCAAAAAGAGGGATGCACGCAATCTGGCTCGTTGATCTTTAAAAACTAAACTTGGGATCCCGAGTTTAGTTTTGGGAAGAGGGATTACGGATGGCGGCGCTCTTAATGACTTGAATGATGTCATAGATTTTTAAGGATATTATGCTCCAAAAAAAAAGATCTTTCCCATAAAGTTACAAAAGTGGGAGTTAATGTCATCATAAATATGACGGCACCACCTACCAAACTAAACTCGAGAGGTAATTCTAATCTCGGGATCCCAAGATTAGTTTTTAGCAGTGACAGGGCGAGTTGGATTCACATTACTTTTCATGGCTAATCAAGCAACCCAAAATCTATATGCATGATATGGAGCATGAGTCTACAGAAAATGGAACCCCTTTTTGGAGAAGAAGCTAGTGATTATTCCTCTTCTTCTTCCAGCTATGAATCAATTGAATCCTCAAGTGATGATGGGTTGCACCGGGGGTCTTTGCGACCCTTTCAAAGTCTTGAAGCTAGCCATTCTACTTCTCAAAGAGGTACTCTTGATCCATTCTCATACGTGCCACATGTTTATTTCTACTTCAACAAAGACACATACGACCTTATGATTGAAGCATTTCAAGGAGATCTATGTGTAACATTGGAACATCTCAAAAGTTGTACCCATTTGGTGGATTTAAAGAAATGGAGAAGAATAAAGGATAATTTAAAGCTTGCAAGGAAAGAAGGTAACGTTCTTTGCCTTTGTCTTAAGATAGCTCCCAATCTTCGGATTGCATGCATTGAAGATTGGGAAAGTATTGTCCAACAAGCCCATCTTGATGAGACTCAAGGTAGACATCGTGATGTTAATGACACGATAGAGGAGGTGAAGTCAAAATGGTATGTTGGTATTCAAAAGCATGGCATTTCCCTTACTTACATTAGGGACTTTGTCAATGCATGCGAGTGCAATCAATGCATGTGACTTTGTCAATGCATGCGAGTCAAAACCATAACCATAACCGGAAACGCAAACCATAATCGGAGTCAAAAACACTTACCATAACCATAACCGACAACCATAACTATAAATGCAAACCATAACCGGATATGTAACTCAACACCATACCGGAAACGTAAACCATAACCGGAGTCAAAACCATAACCATAACCGAAAACGCAAACCATAATCGGAGTCGAAAACACTTACCATAACCATAACCGACAACCATAACCATAAACATCTTAACCGGATATGTAACTCAAAATCATACCGAAAACGTAAATCATAACCAGAATCACTTACCATAACCATAATTGAAAACCATAACCATAACGAAAACAAAAAACGCAATCCATAAGCGGAGTCGGAAATACTCACCATAACCATAACCGGCGACCATAACTAGAAACGCAAACCATAACCGGATATGTAACTCAAAACCATACCGCAAATGTAAACCATAACCGGAGTCACTCACCACAGCCATAGTCGGCAACACATAACCGGGAATCATGATCATAAACTACATAAGAAACCATGACCATAAACCATAACTAGATACGATGACCATAAATCGTAACTAGAGACCACACCAAAAAACATAACCATGATCATAAACCATAACAGAAAACCATGACCATAAACCATACTAAGGTTTTGTATCAAAATTAACTCCAAAGAGTTGTTAGCCAAGTCGTGTTTGAAGAGCATACATAGAGCAAGTCATACCATCACTACACGAGTCTAAAAGCTACATGTATAGAAAAAATCTATAGTCTATTCCTTTTGCAATGGCACCTCTCCAAGTGCTTGGGCCAACCATTCTCTAAGATCTTCTTTCAATATCTCCACATCTTCATGTTGAAACCATTTTCTAGAAAGCTGCCATAAATACAAGTAGTCAAAAGCTTCTATAAACAACTACATATAACTACATACAAAACAAACACCATAATGGATTACCCAAGAACGTGGCGGACAACCGACCAAGCCACCCTTGATAAGCATGCGCATACATTTCATCACATACCATCCACAATCATGAGCATTTGGCTGTTGTGGAATTTACACCAAGAAACAAAACAAATTACATTTGAATGCCAAAAGATACATTGAGATTTTGTAAATTACTCACCTCAATAGTTTCATATCCTATCGACTTTATTGAATCCAATAGCTCTGACTGTACAACTTGATCCGTACAATATTTTCCAAAATGTTCACATGCTCTAAAACAAGGAAAACAAGAAGCTTATGCAATGAGACTAAAATTATTTAGCATACATAACTTTTGCAAGTATACCTTTGTAGAACATCCCAATATTCGTGAGCTGAGCATAGAATGGACAAGGAATCGAACATTAAAAAGCATGACCTTTTTCGAGGAAGTCCATCGAGACGTAGACGATGCGGGTTGTACAAAACGATAAGAGTCCAATGGGATCTGAACATAGGTAGGGTGTCATAAATTTTAATAACATACCAATTACAACAAAAAGATGATGAATCCTATTATTACCTATCAACAATTGGAAAGAAGGTGAAACTATGGCTTCCAAGATCTGGAGAACCAAAGAAGTTCTTCATGGCCAACTTCTCTCGTGTTTAGATGCGTGAGTCCCATGATGCTAGCTCATCTTTGACAAATTCATCTATCCATGACTCCTTTGTTATTTTTCCTTTTTTCTTATGTGCACAAAGCGTCCATCCCCGCTCTCCCTGTTCTCTTTTGCTTTTCTCGTATGCCTTTCTAGCATTCTTAAGCTTTTGCTCAACATTGAAAAATCGAGACTTGCTTTGAATGCGTGACCTGGAAGAAGTGGGTTTGTGAATTTTTGCGTTTCCCTTTGGCCGACCTATTGGAAGCGGTGGTACGACTACATTTTCACATTGATGCTTTCTTTCAAGGTGGCGTTTCATATCCACTCTCTTCTCAAAACGCTGACGTTTTCTTATACATGCTTCAGAAGCTAAACAATACCGCCACCACCTCCCGAATTCATCTTGGTTACATTTGAAATAGTTATTTTCCTTCACAATAAACAAACTCTAGATAATCAGCAGAAAGTCTCTTTCTCTCTCTCCACACACACACACACACCCTCTCTCTCACACACAGAAGTGCTTTCTATCTCTATCTCTCTCTCCAATACTCATATACACACCTTTACTCTCTCTCTCTCACACACACAATCTCCCTCTCTCTCTCTCTCTCTCTCTCTCTCTCTCTCTCTCTCACTCACACACACACACACACACACACCTGGGGCGGATCGATATGTGAAGAAGGTGAGTTATCCTCCTCCATTTCTTGCACCGGATTCAATCTTGGGTTGCTGCTTTGCCGAAATCCATCCTCGGGATCCTCTTTCACCCTGCTTGCATAGCGGTTTGAGCGCCTACTATACGCCATGAGAGTAAGCGAGTCGTCTTCCTCCATTTCTTCCACTAGATTCAATGGAGAGTTACTGCTTTGCCGGAAGCCATCCACAGGATTCTCTTTCAGCGTGCTTGCATAGCGGTTTGAGCGCCTAGTAAATACCATGGGATCCCTCTTTTTTTACCTGAGAAGACTCTCCCTCCTCCCTCCCTCTCTCTCTCTCTCTCTCTCAACTTGAGGCTCCTCTCTGTGTGCTCACGTTTCTGCTTTTGATAAACGAACTCTCTAATTCAAAGACCCTCTCCAATTTTTGAATTAGGTGCAATCTGCTGAAAACTAAACTCGAGATCCCAATTTTAGTTTTTAAAGATCGACGGACCAAATTGCATGCGCCCCCTCTTTTTGAATGAGCGTCGTTGATCCCATGCTTATGACTCCGTGGCACTTAAAGGGGAGGATAGACCGATGATCGTAGCCATTATCCCAAAAGGAGGTGTCAATTAGTGACATGTGAATGTGGGAAGGGTTGCAAATTTCGACGTTGGATGCTGGTCCCATGCTGCCTTTGAAAATTTGTGGATCCCCTGATTAATGATCGCGGGATTTTTTGAGATTTATTCACTAGGCAGCTTTTCGAGGTCGTCACTTCCGACACGAAATGCAGTGCATTGACAGCTCCTTACCAAACATTTCAAGGACACCGCTTTTACTTCAGCAAGGGAATGCAAGCCTCATAGGAGTATTGGACTCCGGACCTTCTCGTTACAATGGGCGCTGGCTATTCTTCTGCCGAGATACCCCAGAAGAAGAGTATTCATGAGTTCACAGTCAAGGTATCTCCCCCTCTTTCTCCCGCTCTCTTTCTGTAATTCCGCGCGTGCGTGCGTGTGCGTGTGAGAGAGAGAGAGAGAGAGAGAGAGAGAGAGAGAGAGATTCTCTGAAGTCCTTGCTTCGTCAAACAAGCTATTATAACCACAGAAGGAACTCATTCACAACTGACGAGGCTTCTATTAGGCTGGAAGGCACATGAGCTCTCAAGGCTCTACCAGTCTTCTGTTTTGATATCATAGGAGAAGAGCATATAGGAACATGGGCCATGTCAGATGATGGTCACTCGACTTGTGAGGTAGCAGGACCTCGGTACCTAACCGTGCTACACAACGTATGTTGAAATTTAAGCAGAAGCATTGATATTGAAGGTCCAGGAAATTTTTGCTTCATTCTGGCCCGCAATTATTATTCACATGGGATGTGTGGGACTAGACAGGCTGTAAATGATCAGACTTGTGTTTGTACCACGGGAAGAAGGAAAGTATTTGACAGCAACGCTCATACAGGGATTAGAAAATGGCATAAGAAATTGATTTTGCATGGACTAGGGAAACAAGAACATAGTGTTTGAATGTATTGACCTGGAGCTCTTGCAGTGAGCGGCAGCATTTGTAAGTTTCTCTTTGGGAAAAGTGAACTGCTCTATTGCGTTAAGGAGCAGGAGGATGAATGTTTTAATTCTTTGATAAAGTAATTCTTTATCAAGGACTAAACTCCATACAAACATGCACCGAATCTTTGGCATTGGTGGGGTGAGGAGGGATGTTGTACCTATTGTCCAAGCTAAGCATGACAAAGGTGTCAGGTGATGATTACTCTTTATTGTTTGGACAAGCAATGGAGGCGCTTAGTCGTTTTTTCTCAAGTCGTTTGTTTTGCATAGTTCATCCTAAATCTTTCATGTTTTGGGTTTGTGCTTTATTTCTTGTCTAAGGGAGAACGGCGTTCCATTTTATCTTATGTTGGTGTTGTTTTAAGAGTTTGAAGTGTAGGCATCAATTCTTTGCTTCTTTATGATGTTCTTGGTGCAATGAATACAACTTTAAAAGCTTTTCTCATTTCTTTGCATGTGCACACTCAGTGGTTCTCGTTTGCATTCACTTGTTTGCTCATAAACATTTGCATTAGCTCGAAGGGAATCTTCAGCCTTTTCTCCATCATTGTTAGGGATTCTCATCTCAAAGTGTAGTGTGGTGTAGGTTTTGATCAAAGCTATGATCTTAGTTGCTATCGTGTCCTTGGTAGTGTGTGGACTTTCTGTATTTTAGCATGTTCTTTATGGTTTGTCCATCAAAAGGTACTGATAGATAGTTCAAGAGAGACTATGATTAGTAATTCTAGCATAATTGCTAGAAGTCGTGAAAACGTTTGTGGTGCCCAAACAGAGAAATGGATTGAAGTCAGGAAATAGGAATAGGTAGTAAACTGTGGCAGGAATATCTTTGCTAATTTTTTAGCATCTGATGGGTGCAATAAAAACAAACAATTTGTATTTATGTTCAAGAAGTCAGTTTCAAATCAGTAGCGTCTAAGTTATTGTTCAAGGCTCTCAGTTTTTTACTGAAGTGAGTATTTACTTGCCTCTTAAAGAACGCAGCTGGCAATGATGTGGATCTGAGTATGTACAAGGGCAAGGTGCTTCTTGTGGTGAATGTTGCATCGAGATGGTAATATCATGCTTGGGCCTTTGTTTCTTTCTACGTGCCTTTTGAAGTTTCAAACTCCACTGTTATTTTCAGTGGTCTCACCAATGACAATTACACTCAATTAGCGGAGTTGCATGCCAAATACAAAGATAAAGGTAAGTTCTGCAACAATGACATCAATGATGTTTCTTTGTACCTTCACTTCATGTATCTGTGTGTGTGCATGCTCATCTTCTTGCACATGTTCAGTTCTTAGTGGTGTACTTATAACAGGTTTCGAGATCTTGGCCTTCCCTTGCAATCAATTTTTGAACCAAGAACCTGGCAGCAATGAGAAAATACAAGAATTTGCTTGTACAAGATTCAAGACAGAATTTCCCATCTTTGACAAGGTATGGAAGTGATGAGATTGCTCTAGCATAGCTCATTTTCATTATTCCCCTTAGTTTTCATATGAAATTCCTGATTCTTTTGTTGCTAGTTTGTCAATGCTTGTTGTTTGAGATTCAACTGGTCCAATTTGTAGTGCTGAATGTGTGACGTACAGGTTGGTTTGCAAGATTAGCCCAAAAGTTTTTGCTAGTGCTTGCTCCAAAAGGAAATTTGGAGATGCACTGTGAAGGAGTCGAAAAGAAGTCTCTGCTTTGCATTAAAAGGTTTTGGAGCTTCTGAGCTTTCACCACTTGATACTTCGACCGATGGCCATATGAGCTTTCACCACTATGATCTAGAGCTGTTGCTTTTTATACGGTTTTTTATCTGTTTATGCCATATTTATGTACAAAAAAACTCTTTACGGCTGACCCTTTACTCTTTGGGCATTTAATCACAAAAGTGATTATTTGCTTTCATACAGTTTCCACACTGCCAGCCAAGGCCGCTTCCTTTTGGCTAATGTGCAAGCTCTGTATTTTGTGCGAAATGCCCGGACAAGGCATTGTTCTTGTCTGCACGATTTTCAGTTTTTGAAATTCTGTTGCACCCTTAAGTGCACGTGCAATGGTTTTGTACTTCGTTCGTTCTGGTTGTTGAATGCTTGGACAAGTTGTTGCTTCCAAGTTTCATCTTAATGATTGCAATTGTCGACATTCTGTTGCCATGTTTCTAGTGCTTGTGAAATGCACTTGTACTTCGTTCCTTCTGGTTGGTGATATGTGCACGTGTAATGCACTTGCACTTGTTCATTCTTGTTGGTTAATTTGCTCTTTGCAGATCAATGTGAATGGAAAGGATACAGCCCCCGTTTACAGCTTTTTGAAAGCAACTTCAAAACCAGGGAAATTTGGGTCTCGAATAAGTTGGAATTTTACCAAGTTCCTGATTGATCCAGATGGCCATGTAAAAGATCGCTATGGACCTAGTAAACCGCCAATGAAAATCGAGGTACCTCTTCTGTGTTTTGTTGGAATTGTTGTTTAGTACTTGTCTGTTCTGATTGATAGCTACAAATGTCTCATTTACTTTGGAACATTTTCATTGCCTTTTAATCGTTTGCTGGTTGCGGACAGTGACACTTTCTTGCGAGACTAATCCTCTGCTATTTGAGGAAGCTTAGACTAATGCTTTGAACTATTGAGTCAATAAAAATTGAGAAAGGTGATGTAGAAGAGGAGAGTAACTTGTTCACATTTTTTTTTTCAAGATAAATTTGTTTTAGTGCTTGTAAGAACTTGTTTGTGGATTAAGGTGTTCTTTTAAAACTTTTAGCAGCAAGATGGTTGCAAGCTTTACCTCCAACATTTGTAGTATATATGCTCCTAGAAAATTTATGTTTGCCACGCCCATGTGCAATGACCAAGGGCTAACATAAGCTATGGTTATGTAACCCTGCTTTTTGTTTTCTTTTGAAATCACGGATTGATGTTGTAATTTTGAGGGATGATTGTGCCCTCCAGCTAGCACGAACCATATCGGATTGATGTGTCAGATGTAACGTTGTAAAGGCATCGTTCAGCAAGGTTATATGTGTTGGATATACTATGGGGCCATGCATGTCTGACACAAACTTGATTGGATTGATTTGTCAGTAGCTACAATGTAAAGGCATTGTTAGCAGAGTACATGTACTAGATATACTATGGAGCCATGTATGGCTTGGCAAAAACTAACTCTGAATCGATGTGTTGGGAGAATACCCCTTAGGCATGACTTGACAGGGTATGTGTGCATGTCTGGTACAAACTTGATTGGATTGATTTGTCAGTAGCGACAATGTAAAGGCATGGTTAGCGGAGTACCCATGTTCTTCGAGAACCAGGGAGAGGGTCGACTACACAGAGTCACAGTAGAGGCTCCACAGGTTGCAGAGTGCCGTTTTCAAAGGATACAAGTAGTGGGCATCTGTGGGAGGACTTGTGTCATAGATCCTGACCCAGCAGACGTTGAGACAGGCCACTGGAGGCTTTGGGCTTGGGAGAGCTGCCCTCTGGCACGAGTGTAGTGGGACCTTGGAGAGTGGTTTTGGAGAGACCCCTTCTCTTCAACCGACCACCCTGGGATCCCTTTCTTTCACTGTTCGACTGGGACGTCACACACTGGTAGCATGGAGAGAGGCTCGTCTTGTTGCAACACCTTATTAGCAGGAGGAGGGTCTCACAGCTGAGTTCTTGTCAGGCTTTTGGGAGTGGTTGTGGGACTCTAGATAGTCGAGGCGAGTCTTCTTGTTCCAGTGGCTAGCTGCACCATAGTTACATGGGACGGCGGGTCGGGGTCGGGAACGAGGTCGGGATGGCAAAAGTCAGGAAACGGGGACGGGGGTCGGAACGGCAAAAAAAAAAGAGAGTTTTTTTGGCATTTTTTGACCTACACACATGCCACACACATAGAGCATCACTTTGACCATAAATTTACACTAAATAGACCAAAGAACACGAGTCATATAGGCTGAAATGTGCTAATAAAACATCGATGATCGATGGATACAAAATGAGAAGTGCATGCCACAAGGGCTCAAGAGTCAAAAAGCCTAAAGGACTTAGGACAAGCCTGAGGCCTCAAGGATAACAAAAAGTACAAAGGGCTATGTAGTAGGTAGAGTCGTAGACTCAAGAGTCTAGACTCGAGAGTCGAGTGATCAATGATCATCAAACTCAAGAAGTGCTCGCCTGTTGAATCTCCACATCGTCGTCGTAGTCGAGGTCGTCAGCAACGTATGAGGGCTCCGGCTCGGGAGGCTCGCATTGAGGCTCGAAATCCTCCTCTAGCTCCTCCAAAAGAGTATCGGCCATAGATGGATTCTCTTGTGCCATCTCCCACTCAGTGAAAGGATCTGCCTTGTGTGATGCTCTTGGCAAGCATGCGCAAGTTAGCGCTCACAAACACCAAATCATTGGCCCTCTGAACGCCAAGGCGATTCCTCTTCTTAGAGGCAATGTGGCTGTACACACTCCATAGTTGCTCCAAGCAACTAGTGGTACATGCTTGGCTAAGGACACGAACAGCCAAGCGCTGCAAATGTGGGCCATCTCCTCCATAGTCCTCCCACCACAAAACCGAGCCAATCTTGTTGTGATCAAGCTGTGCATCTACACATCCATAGGAGCCCTTCTTTTGCCTGTAGTTGAGTAGCTCGTCTCTAATCTTGCGCCTAATGTCACTGCTAGGCTCAAGGCGCTCCAATGCAAGCCGCCATCCTTTGCTCACCTCCTTGTCGGTCTCTTGACGCCTTCCTTGAAACTCAGGGTCAAGCACATAAGCTGCCGCATGAAGTGGAGAGTAGTATCCATTCCACCTCGACTCACACAAGCCATGAATCTCCGCATACTGAACAGGGTCAGGCACAAGCTTCTCAAGTGCCTCTATCATCCGATCCATGGCTTCGTAGACTTTGCCAATGCATGGCTGCAAGCCATCCACCACTCGAAGTAGATGTAGAATAGGCTTGACCATGGCGTCAAGAGTCTTCACCTCCTCCCACCAAGCGGCGTCGTCGGCCCATTCTCGGCATTTCAATCCTACTGCTGATGTAGACTCCGGCATGGCCTGGAACTCATCACTGAGAAAGAGGCCCCTTAAGGCTCCGCCACATGTAGACAAGCGGCCTAGCATAAGCCAATTGAATGCAAATCTTGTCTCTGAATATTTGAGCAAAGACAACTGGCTCCTCTTTGAGAATTCATGGCGCACTTTTTGATGGTTGAGCACAAAGGAGACAATTCGAGAGGCGTCACCAATGGTGGGTGAAATCCATGACAAGTTCCCTATGTCCTTGAGGAGGTTATTGAGGCAATGCGCCATGCAAAATGTGACATGGATGCTGGGATACATGCCCTCAATGATAGCTCCGGCTGCCCTATTTGACGCCTCTCCATCTGCAACCATACAAAGGACATTCTCCGGGCCGGTGATCTCTATGGTGCTTGTCCACTCCGCAGCAAGCATCTCGGCGGCCTTGCCACTATCGGATGCATCATGTGACTCCACAAAGTACATCTCCCCCCGAGAGTAGGCCACCACCCCGTGAATGGACCGCTTGCGGGTGTCGCTCCATCCATCTACAAGAAGAGAGACGCCATTGGTCTCCCACAAATCCTTTGTTGCTTGGGCCGCTTGCTCCACGGCAAGCTTCTCTTTGTCAAGAAGGGTGGTGCGAAGCCTCTCCGATGAAGGTGGCACATAAGAGGAGCCATATTCCCCTATTTTCGTAACCATGGTTCGAAAGTATGGAGACCTATCCACACAAAATAGAGCATGTTGCGTTAGTATGGAGAGTCCAGAAATTATAACCCATTATGAATACAAAATGGAAGATTGCAATGTGCATATGCCAAGGGAAACTCACCGCGAAGCATGGAAGGCAATGTGGTCGTGGAAGAAGAATCGGGCAACCGACCTATCTACCTCTTCCTTCAATTTAGGATTCCAATTTTGGTTGAGAGTGGTTTGGCGATGCGGAAGGGAAGAGGACGGTGTAGATCCATGGCTCTTGAAGGTTCGAGAGATGTCGTCAAGGTTGGCTTCCCTTTGCTCTCGCGGTGTCGCCGTGGCGGAGGGATCAACAGCAACAAAACGGCCCCTCTTGGCCGCTTCCGCAACCTCATACACCGTGAGTTTCTCGAGAAGATCCAACCTCTTCTCGGGAGCTACATGAGGGCAAAACTTCACCTCGTGACCGGGTTCATGAAGAAGATGGGCTCGCACTTTGTTTGAACCACCCGATCTCTTGTATGGACATAGCTTGCACGTCCATGGTCTTGCACCGCCACCTTTGCCACGCGAGCTAAAGTCGACTTCATCCCACCACGACCACGTTTGCACGGCGGCCTCCTTCGAGAAGAAGCGGCTTGAGAAGTGGAGTTGGCTTGAGATGACATGATGGTGGAGAGACTCCAGAGAGTAGAGCTTAGAAGTTAGAAGGGTTAGAGGAGAGCTTGTGTGGAGAGAGAGTAAAGGAGAGCTTCAAAGTGGGTAGAAGAGGGAGAGGAGAGCTTCAAAGTTCAAACTTGAGCCTTGAGCTTGAGGGAAATGGAATGAGCTTGAGCCTTGAGCTTGAGGGAAATGGAATGAGCTTTGAGCATTGAGACTATGAGTATTAAGAGGCCCAAGGGAGCCTTTTATAGCCTCCCAAGGGCCAAGGCTTAAAAAATATGGCAGTTGGGGCTGCACAGAGCCGTTGCAAACGGTCAATAACGGTCACTTTTTTGAATCCGACCCTTGCCGTCCTCGTCCGGTTCGTCCGACCCCGGTCCGGCCCCGGTCCGTCCCCCCTGCGACCCGCTCGTCCGGCCCGTTTTCCGTCCGTCCCTCGGCGTTCCCGGCCGTTCCCGGCCCGGTTACGGCCGTTCCCCGGCCCTAGGGCCCGTCACCCCCGTCCCCTGTAACTATGAGCTGCACACAGAGCTATAATAGTGGGGAGCTAGCTGGTTGGTACATAGTGGCCTTTCGACAGCCTATGCAACTTGCGACTATCCTTTGGAGAGTCAACATCACTGTCCGTTGGGACTTCCCCATGGCACAATAGTTTTGGCTTCAGGTTCTTCGGCTGATGCCATCTCTTTCCACAATGAGACAATACACTTGGTGTGTTGCTGCCTGGTCCACCCTCACTTGCCCTGTGCTCCAGTTTGAGCTATCTTCCATCAATAGGATGATAGTGATCTAGGGGGTCGACCTACACTTCAGCCTGTTACAGAGCTTACGCCCCCGGAGTGGTGTAGAGAGAGGTGTGTTGGGAGCTCGTTTGTGGCCTAAGACTCTGGTTCATTTGGCACGCCCGTTGCTTCTGCATCTTCGAGGCTCGCCCTGTCCCACCGGGGCAGAGAGTTCTGACTTTTGACTGGAGTTGATCCATACTCTCAGGGTCAGCTCGAGAGACTTCAGGGCAGCTCCGACCGTATGTGGGAGCACATAGAGGCTTTCCTACGACTCTGGCACCTAGGGCCCTTCTTCACCTTGGCCTAGGATATATCCAAATGGCACTATCGACCACCTGTGTGGCTCTTTCCTCCTCCTAGTGATTTAGCCTCCTTGTACATGTTTTGTTTACTCACTAGGAGAGTCTCCCCATGCTTTTGATGTAGCCCTCTCTAGTAGAGGTGGTTTGTAGCCCTATGGGTAGTTCTATGAACTAATGGAAGGATCTTTTTCTGGAAAAAAAAACTTTGGTTGTTAGAGTACACCATGATCGTCTGTTGGGGAAATCCCATCTCCAAAATTAGCCTCCATAACCACGCGGACTCACATGTAGCACTGCAAACAACCCTGTATTTTGACTCTGTGAAAGATAAGGCAATTGTTGGCTGTTTCTTGCTGCTCCATGAAGCTACTCTTGAGCCAAAAGAAAAAGTGTAACGTGTAATCCATCGTTGTCCATATGGATCTCCACCCCTATGTGAATCACTCCAATGAAATTACTGTCTACTGTTTCTTGCTGCTCCATGAAACTACTTCTGAGCCAAAAGAAAAGGTGTAACCTGTAGTCGACCATCGTCCAATAGTTGATTGTTTCTTGGTGCTCCATGCAACTACTCTTTAGCCAAAAGAAAAGAGGTAACCTGTAGTCGAACGTCGTTCATTTGGATCTCCACCCCAATCTGAATCACTCCATGAAACTACTGTCGATTGTTTCTTGCCGCTCCATGAAACTACTCTTGAGCCAAAATAAAAGGTGTAACCTGTAGTCGACCGTCGCCTAATAGTCGACTGTCGACTGTTTCTTGCTGGTCCATGCAACTACTCATGAGCGAAAAGACAAGGTGTAACCTACAGTCGATCGTTGTCCATCTGGATCTCTGTCCTAATCTCAATCATTCCATCCTCGTAGAATGAACTTGAAGTCTGTACCTCTAGCCGAGTAGTGAATACCTAATGACTTGGTTGCCTTTAAATACGGTAGGGTTCGAAGAGCCTGCTTCAAATGTGGCTTGGTAGGTCTCTGCATGAAAGAATTGAGAAGTCTCATGGGGAAACGATCATCAAACAGGGTTATGAGAACCCAAATAAAAGAACCGACGAGTTTTCAATTCTTTGTAGCATCTGCAACATCTGAGGGGTCAAAGGTGCAATGGAAAAGGGTGAATCGGGTGATAATCTCGATTGCAACCGCGAGCAAACCTCCTCTTGGGACCGAACAGCCAATGGATCTTAGATCTATCGCAATAGATCTCTTGAGTCCTCGTACTCAAGCTCCTAGCACGAACCGCCCATCGTACGGTCACGGGAACCACCTGTAGGCAATGACGCGACGTGTAAGGTCTCTACACGTTAGGGAGAGGGAGTGCTAGCAAGAGAAAGAGAGATCTACAGTTCTCCCTTTGCTCCTGCGGCACATGGACACATGCAATGCTTTCAAATATCCGAAAATGAGAGACGTCAGGCTTTCTACCAAAGTAAGCCTCGAACAGGGCCTTGCCTGGAAGTGAAGAGATTGGAGATCGGTTTATGGTATGAACTGCCGTTGCAAGTGCCTCCGCCCATAGAGACTTTGGAAAGTCTCGATGCTCAAGCATAGTCCGCGCCATCTCAACCATTATCCTATTCTTCCGCTGCACAACTTCATTCTCTGAATGCTATCCGGTATTTGCAAGCTCTGGCTTGATGCCATTGTTCGCACAAAATGAATGAATGCTTTGGAGGTAAACTCCCCGCCTTTGTCCGATGGAATAGTCTTCAACACTTTATTGCTCTCCTTCTCCACAAGACCGTGCAAAGGCCAAATGCCTCGGATTTGTGCCGTAGAAAACATACCCAAGGGCTGAACTCGTTCACCAGTAACATGAAATAGAGAGCTTTGCCAAGGGAAGCAGTCTGCATAGGTCCACAAAGGTTGGTGTGAACCAACTCCAAAATGGCAATAGCTAAACCAACTTCAAAATGGCAATAACTCGGCATTTAGCAAGCCTTTGAATAGCATCTCGATGTTGCTTCCCACAAATGCAAGTAATGCATTTCCCATGCTACTCCCAACATCTGGTAAGCTTGTAAGCATCTGCTCACGAAAAGCAAGCCGAAGAGCATCATTGTTCTAATGACGAAATCTGTAATGCCAAAGATATCCTGATTGTTGAAGAAAGAGCATGGAGCTTGTAGAGTCCGTTCTCCATTGAGCCCCCCTTGACCTCCTTGTAGGAGTCACGATCCTGAATAGATATTGCATCCTTTGTAAAAATCACCTCCATGCTTAGCTTGCACATGAAACCGGTCCGTGGGGCGGTAGGCTTTGGCTTTTACCCGAAATTCTTTACTTTAGACACACACAAAGATCACTTTTGAAAGATAACCTGCGACGGGAATTAACACTTAAGCACACACACGGCTCAGAAGCTAGAATGCTTCGAGTAGATGCTGACAACCTGTAGGCCCTAAAATTGGCGCCCCTTTTGGTATTTCTTTATTCTTTAAGAGGGTAATTGTAACACACCGCCTACGCTACTGTCTCTGTCGATGGGTGCCCACTTGCGGAAACTGAATTGAAATGAATGTGAGAATGTATATGTAGATAAGAAACTGAGAGAGAGAGAAAAAGAGAGAGATGGACTGCGGTAACGCAATTGCGTTACCCAACTGCTGTATTAGAGATCCATACACGAACTACTGGAATGCTAAAACGCAGGTTCGTTTCTTGACTATGATGCGGGTGCGCGGAGCGTAACTACTGAGTGAGAGTCCTTCGCGAGGAGGAAAACGCACAAGGCTGAATGCTTGAATGCTTGATGAATCATGATGAAAAGTGTAGGCTGAGGTTGCCTTATGTATGCCTGCATGGTTTTTGCCCGACCAACATTTGGCAAACACGACATTTTAATTTTAGCCTAATTTATGAATGTTTATTTAATTATGCTCTAACTTGCTCGTCCGGACTCAGAATCGAGTTCCGAAACTTGCGGCTAAGTGCTCCTTTTTTGTAGCTCACTTGGAGACTCTCCAGAGTGGCATACGGCAAGTGAAGGATAGTCCTAAAATGCATGTTCGTGCACATAATATAAATGTTTGAGCGTGTCATCGTGCATCGATAGGTGGTGCACGTGACAGTAATTACAAAGAAGAGTCTTGGGAATTCTTTACTTGTATCTAGCTAGATACCATGTGTTCTGGCAAAAGTTCGGCAGCATAACAGCCCCAAAACTTGCCCGAAACCAATTCCCCTGCTGGAACTCGCTTCCACTGACATAAACTCTTTGATTCCTTCCCAAAAACAGTAAATTCAGCACGCTGTGTTTACTGGTTTTTGCCCCGTTTTCAGCCCTAAAGAGTCCCTGAACTGCCCTCTAGCAGTGGGGCACTATTCCCAAGGGTTTTGGTGTCTATATGGCTGAAAAACAGTCAAAACACAGCCACATAACCAACGCTGAAATCGCACCTGTACAGTGAGGTTATCACCCTCACCGGTGCCTGCTTTTGGAGCAGCAGTCAGCTACTCCTGTTCTTGCTGAGGGAGGCTCTTGCCTCAGCAAAAACGCATGTAACCACACAGCTGTACATGAGTCAAATGAAGAGCTCTCTTGTGGGGCATCACATTACTGCAAGTAGGGAAGAGAGAGAGAGCAGTGTGGGGTGTGCAGGACATGACTTCTTGCACCACACTTTACATGAGAGGGAAAGCTTGCAATCAATAGCTCTTAACCTGTGGCAAGCTGCAAATGAAGCTCCTCTCAGCTTAAAATTCAGTGCTCATTTTTCTGCAAGAGGAAGTGCACTAAATTGTGCCACTTGGCACGTTTACACAGTTTCCCGCTTTGGGCTTCCCGCTTAAAAATCTCTCGACCGGTTGCCCAGTTGACTTTGCAGTAGAGTTCTAAAATGTTCCCCTTGTCATTCCGGAGGTAATGGCGCTAACATATTTCATGGCCCAAAATAGGAGTTCCCTATTTTTTACAAGGTTGCATCCGTAAGTACGTACGGATTCTATTCGTTCCGTACGTCCGTATTGTACGGTTCAATATGTACGGATAGGTTTTGTACAGGTGTTTAAAAAATAAAATAAAATTCAGCCCTATTTAAGCCGATTTTAGTCCTCATCATCATCTTCAATCCTATTTCAGCCCTATTTCAGTCCTTATCATCATCTTCAGCCCTATTTGAGTCCTCATCATTATCTTCATCGTCCTCTGATGATGATGATGGCTTTTGAGTGTAGTGCTGAGTGTGCGGTTTTTAGTGCTTACTAGTTATTAGAGTTAGGACTTCAGACTTCAGTCTTGGATTTATCATTTTTTCATGATTCATTATGTATTTATTTTGATGCTCTTAGTTTTATGTGACCATGGTAGCAGACATTGATCAATGGTTAGCTAATCTGAGCTTTTCGTTTTCATTGTTCAGTTAGAGTCATGGACTCCAGTTTTTGGATTTGTAACGGTATACTGTTGATTTGCTAGTCTTTATTTGAAGTCTTGGTGAATGCATAAGTAGATGTATGACTCTCAGTTTTAGGCTTTGTGAAAAAAAGGACGAATTTTTACGTACCTAAAAACTCAATCCATTCTGTCCTACGTACCTTACATACCGAATTTGTACCGAACACTACGTACCTAACTACCTTGAATTTTTAGGATATGCTTCCGTTGGGCTTCCACTGGTCTTTTGACCATCTATCCCCATTGGGGCCGCATCCAAAAATGCAATGTGCCCAACTGTCGGGTACTTTCTTTTAGTGACCCCACCTTGACTTTGTGCCTTTATTGAGTTCACTTCCTAGTATCCACCAACTTGCTAAGTGCGACGGCGGGACCTACATGATCTTGAATTGAGCCTAGATATCCTCTTACGATATGAATTCCAATGCCGACCAACTTCCCGTCTGCAGGTTAAACTACCGTTCACATTGGCCATACAATGTCCGACCATTTGCAACTTCAAAAAGAGGGTCTCAAAAATAGAACAAAAATCATTGGAAAGAAACCAACAACTAAGGTTAGCAGTTGCCACATCCTCGTGACATAGTTAACAGTTGCCACGTCCTCGTGACATACCCCCCTCTTGAAATCGCAAACGTCCTCGATTGCATACCATAAATACATGCTACTGATGATCTTGTGTTGTTAGCACTCTTTTATCATTGCACGTATGTATCCATAAGAAAGGTCGTAACACATAGATATAAATGACTTAATGAGACCTTCATACTTTTGTCATTTCCATCTATTACACTGAATTCATATGTACATTTAATGTGCTAGCTCTATCATTGCCCCTCCTTTGCACACGTTGGGTTGGGACATAGGTAGGCTGTAACCCAAAGGCTTCAAGGTAAAGCTGCAATACATTTGGTGACTCTGATAGTTCATGCTCTTTCATCCACTTTGCATCCATAGGTGAATAGTTCTTGAACTTCACCAAGTAGCGTCTTGCAACCTGTTCTTTTAACTTTTCTGTCCTTATGTGCCAAAACTTGCTTAGGTATGAGGATCTCATCAAGTTCCTCAACTTCTGGTTGATCCTCATTTGGCATATCTTCTAGCACATCACCCACGAAGGGTCTTAAAAGACTCACGTGAAACGCATTATGAATCTTCCACGTATCAAGCAATTTCAGCATGTAAGCCACATCACCGATCTTGTCAAGCACTTGAAAAGGCCCATAGTAACGCATCTTGAGCTTAGGAAACAGTCGTTCCTTGCCCTTCATCTTCTTTAACCTTGCCTTCTCGAACCTTAACAGAACCCAATCACCAGGTGATAATAGCAATTCACGACGGTGACGATCATCAGCCTTTTTGTGCTTTGCTTGAGTCTTCTCCAAGGCAACTTTAATTTTCTTATACATTTCATCCATGTTCTCAACATATCGATCTGCCTCAAACATCTTGTCCTTTGTATGCAAAATGGGAGGAACTTTTTTCATAGTTACATGGGACGGCGGGTCGAGGTCGAGAACGGGGACGGGATGGCAAAAGTCAAGAAACAGGGACGGAGGTCGGAACGGCAAAAAAAGAGTTTTTTTTGGGCACATTTTCTATCCATCGATCATCGATGTTTTATTAGCACATTTCCGCCTATATGACTCGATCGATGGATAGAAAATGAGAAGTGCATGCCATAAGGGCTCAAGAGTCAAAAAGCCTAAAGGACTTTGGACAAGCCTGAGGCCTCAAGGATAACAAAAAATAGAAAGGGCTATGTAGTAGGTAGAGTCGTAGACTCAAGAGTCTAGACTCGAGAGTCGAGTAATCAATGATCATCAAACTCAAGAAGTGCTCACCTGTTGAATCTCCATATCGTCGTTGTAGTCGAGTCGTCAGCGACGTATGAGGACTCGGGAGGCTCGCATTGAGGCTCAAAGTCCTCCTCTAGCTCCTCCAAAAGTGTATCGGCCATAGATGGATTCTCTTGTGCCATCTCCCACTCAGTGAAGGGATCTGCCTTGTGTGTGATGCTCTTGGCAAGCATGCGTAGGTTAGCGCTCACAAACACCAAATCATTGGCCCTCTGGACCCCAAGGCGATTCCTCTTCTTAGAGGCAATGTGGCTGTACACACTCCATAGTTGCTCCAAGCAACTAGTGGTACATGCTTGGCTAAGGACACGAACAGCCAAGCGTTGCAAATGTGGACCATCTCCTCCATAGTCCTCCCACCACAAAACCGAGCCAATCTTGTTGCGATCAAGCTGCGCATCTACACATCCATAGTAGCCCTTCTTTTGCTTGTAGTTGAGTAGCTCGTCCCTAATCTTGTGCCTAATGTCATTGTTAGGCTCAAGGCGCTTCAATGCAAGCCGCCATCCTTTGCTCACCTCCTTGTCGGTCTCTTGATGCCTTCTCTGAAACTCAGGGTCAAGCACATAAGCTGCGGCATGAAGTGGAGAGTAGTTTCCATTCCACCTCGACTCACACAAGCCATGAATCTCCGCATACTGAACAGGGTCAGGCACAAGCTTCTCAAGTGCCTCTATCATCCGATCCATGGCTTCGTGGACTTTGCCAATGCATGGCTGCAAGCCATCCACCATTCGAAGTAGGTGTAGAATAGGCTTGACCATGGCGTCAAGAGTCTTCACCTCCTCCCACCAAGCGGCGTCGTCGGCCCATTCTCAGCATTTCAATCCTGTTGTTGATGTAGACTCCGGTATGGTCTGGAACTCATCACTGAGAAATAGGCTCCTTAAGGCTCCGCCACATGTAGACAAGCGGCATAGTATAAGCCAATTGAATGCAAATCTTGTCTCTGAATATTTGAGCAAGGACAAGTGGCTCCTCTTTGATGATTCAGTATATGCCCGGTCTACAAAATGTGGTAGCAGATGCTTTGAGCCGCATGCCTCAAGCAACCAATTTTGCCATTACAAATGTGCAGATGGAAATTCCTGCGTGTTTCAAGAATGAATATTTGACAAACAAAGACTTTGGAGATGTTTTTCGAGCCCTCAAATCTCTAAGTCCCACTCCATCAGAGATGAATATGTTTGCAGCATATACAATGGTGGATGAGTTAATCTATTACATGGATCGTATTTGTGTTCCACACAAAGGCTTTTTGAGGAAGATTTTGGTACAAGAACATCATGAAGTACCTTTTGCTGCACATCCTGGAATTAACAAAACATATCGGCTTTTATTAGCAACATATTTTTGGCCACAGATGCAAGCAGATGTTATTAAATCTGTAAAAGCTTGTCACTCATGTTAGATCATGAAAGCTTCTCGACAGTTACCTCAAGGTTTACTTCAACCTTTACCCGTGCCTAACGAAAGATGGAAAAGTATTAGCATGGATTTTATTACCACTTTGCCTCGATCCCCTAAAGGCAATGCTCAAATTCTTGTGGTAGTTGATCGATTTTCCAAAATGGCACATTTTATACCTTGCAAGAAAACAGTTTCTGCTCCGGATGTTGCAACACTATTCGTACAACATATTTTCAGATTACATGGATTACCAAAATCTATCATATCCGATAGAGATCCAAAGTTTACAGGACATTTTTGGACATCACTATTCAAGTCTCTTGGAACCAATCTATTGTTCAGATCGGCCTACCATCCTCAAACAGATGGTCAAACAGAAAGAGTGAACCAAATTTTAGAAGAAATGCTTCGACATTACATTCAAACTCGATTAGCATCTTGGGAGGATTATTTGCCACTTGTGGAGTTTGCTTATAACAACTCTCCTCATTCGGTAACTCGAATGACACCATTTCAAGCAGCATATGGACATACTCCTCTTGTGCCTACAAACTTTGTTCTTCAACACAAAGTAGCGTTAGCAGATCAATTGGTTCAAGAAATGCAAGATGTCCTTCTACAGATTCGAGATAAATTGCTACATGTCCAACAAGGTTATCAGAAGCAGGCAAATAAACATCGTCGATATGCAGAATTTAAAGAAGGTGACTTAGTCTTATTGTATGTAGCACCTCATCGCTACAAAACAGTGAAGTCAATCTTCCCAAAATTACGACCTCGCTTCTATGGACCTTTCAAGATCATCAAGAAGAATTCAGTTCTCAACTACAAGTTGGAACTTCCACCTTCATGGGGAAAAATTCATCCAACTTTTCACATTTCCTGGCTCAAACAGTATATTCAAGGAGATTCGCTTGTTACAGACTTATCTTCTTATGAGTCAGAAATTGAAGATGAACACATTATTCTTGTCCTAGAAAAGATTCTCAATGTTCGTTAAAAAGAAACTAGACAAAAGATCCATAACTGAATTTCTTGTTAAGTGGATGGACTTAGATGAGTTAGATTCTACTTGGTAAACTGATGAAGAAATGCAACAATACCCTCACCTCCTCCAAGAATTCTTCGAAAAACGGCAGATTTTGTGGTGCGTATGCCCTATCAACTACCTCATTTGTGCTAATTTTTTTCAATTTCATGCTTCTTTTAGTGCTAGGCTTCATTATGGCTGAGTCTGCCCTTGATCTCCGGAGTCATGACAGAAACTCAGTACGCTGAACTTCGTGTTGATGTATGCACATGTGTGTGTGCGTGTGGTGTGTGTTGTGTTGGGGAGCATATGTTAGTACCTAGTTCTACACCCACTATTGGGCACTGACGACGTTAGTGGGGATGTCGTGGCATTTAGTTGATACTATGCATGATGGAGCTGATGGTTATATCGTCTTGTGGGTGACTACCATGGGTCTATACCTTGCACTTTCCTTCAAGGGTGAATCTGGGCTTATCTTGGATTCATCTAGGTATATTTTATTTTAAGAGGGAGGGAATGTCACGTTTGTGACTTAACTACATTACAATACTTACTCATTGATGCAGATACGCGAAGTGCCATGCCAAGGAGAACCCCTGCGCTTGGATGGTCACACCCCTTCGTCCAAGAGACGTGCTCTTCGTCAAAAGCCACACTCCTTCGACGACTGGTCACACCCCTTCGCTCTACGGGTGCGACTCTTCGCCCAATGGTTGTAGCTCTTCGCCGAAAGGATGTGTCTTTACATCTAAAGTCTCGTCTCTTCACCAAGAGATGTGTCTTTTCATTTATGTCTCTTCGTCTCCTATATAAGGAGCCCTTGTATCACACTTTCAATCAATCAATCAAACACAGAGTCTTCAGAGTCTTTCTTTGAGTTGAGTTCAGTTTCTTAAGTCTTAATCATGAGTTTAAATACTTAATAAAGGATTAGTACCTAGAATCCTCACACGAAACCAATTCCCTTGCTGGAACTCGCTTCCATTGACATAAACCCTGATTCCTTCCCAAAAACAGTAAATCCAGCACGCTGTATTTATTGGTTTTTGCCCCGTTTTCAGCCCTAAACAGTCCTTGAACTGTCCTCTAGCAGTCGGGCACTATTCCCAAGGGTTGTGGTGTCTGTATGGCTGAAAAACAGTCAAAATACAGCGCATAACCAGCGCTGAAATCGCACCTGTACGGTGAGGTTATCACCCTTACTGATGCCTGCTTTTGGAGCAGCAGTCAGCTACTCCTGTTCCTGCTGAGGGAGGCTCTTGCCTCAACAAAAACGCATGTAACCACACAACTGTACATGAGTCAAATGAAGAGCCCTCTTGTGGGGCATCACATTACTGCACGTAGGGAAGAGAGAAAGAGAGCAATGTGGGGTGTGTAGGACATGACTTCTTGCACCACACTGTACATGAGAGGGAAAGCTTACAGTCAGTAGCTCTTAACCTGTGGCAAGCTGCAAATGAAGCTCCTCTCAGCTTAAAATTCAGCGCCCATTTTTCTGCAAGGTGCACCAAATTGTGCCACTTGGCACGTTTACACAGTTTCCCGCTTTGGGCTTCCCGCTTAAAAATCTCCCGATCGGTTGCCCAGTTGACTTTGTAGTAGAGTTCTAAAATGTTCCCCTTGTCATTCCGGAGGTAATGATGCGAACAGATTTCATGGCCCAAAACAACAGTTCCCTAATTTTTAGGAGATGCTTCCGTTGGGCTCCTATTGGTCTTCTGACCATCAATTCCCATTGGGACCGCATTCAAAAATGCAATGTGGCCCAATTGTCGGGTACTTTCTTTTCGTGACTCCACCTTGACTTTGTGCCTTTATTGAGTTCACTTCCTAGTATCCACCAACTTGCTAAGTGCGACGAGGGGACCTACATGATCTTGAACTGAGCCTAGACATCCTCTTACTATACGAATTCCAGTGCCGACCAACTTCTCGTCTGCGGGTGAAACTACCGTTCACATTGGCCATACAATGTCCGACCATTTGCAACTTCAAAATAAAACAAAAATCATTGGAAAGAAACCAACAACTAAGGTTAGTAGTTGCCATGTCCTCGTGACATAGTTAACAGTTGCCACGCCCTCGTGACAGCACACCTCGTGCACAGACATAAGATGAAATCCAACGCTTTGGAGAATAAAGTACCTTGAAGGTATGCATACCCCCTCTGCTGTTAGGAATGAACATAGATCCCTCGATGTAATAAAGAATTTTAGAATCCAGATTTGTTGCCAATGAAAATAGTACCACAATGTCGGCACATGTTGGACAAAAGATCCTTCAAAGGTGCCATGTGTCGTGAGGCACCACTATCGAGAATCCTATACGACCATCTCGAACCGCAAGAGCCGTTGCAACCTTTGATGTTCCTAGAAAGTCTTTTGAGGGTAGAATTTCTATAGGAACAAAGGTTGATGATTGCACCATCGTTGCCGAAGAAGTCGAAGCATCTCCAACTCTCTTTGGACACTTCCACCAATAATGGCCCGTGTCCCCACAATGATTGCAATGCTGATCCTCTTTCAAGGCTTCCTTTTCTTCTGCCCAGTTCAATTTAGTTAGCTTAGGAAGTGTTCTGGCACTTCTGTGAGTCTGTTCGCAGACCATGCATGTCCAGGCACTTAGAGTAGATGCATATCCTCTGGTTGCACACAACATGATCATCAGATTATAGTCAGAACCCATCAGGAGCATTTTTACAGTGCATAGACCTATTTTCCCTATTTTAACAGTTTTTCACTTATTATTATTAAGTGACTTTTGTTGGGAAACTGGGTAGGGCAATTTGCCTCAGCAAGTATATAAGAAACCTAGCGCTAGCACTTTTTGGCAGAAGAGGCAGTAGAGACCTTGTGTCCAACAGAGCACCTTCTTAGCAAGAAACCCCCCCCCCCCGGGCGGAACTCCTAGCGTTTTCAGCCAACAAAGAAGCTAGCGTTTTCAGCTTTGCAGATCAGCCATCGTTTTGCATTTGCAGATCCATCTGGCGATAACAGGACACAATAGGACCATAGTGTTTTTTGCAGATTTACACCAGATCAGCCCTAGTGTTTTTGGATCAGCAAGACAACCTAGCGTTTTGCAGATTCTCTGCGACAGAACCAGCAGATAGATCAGCGTTTTCAGTTTTCAGCATAGAGACACCGCAGAACAAGTCCCGAACGTTGCAGATCTCACCTTTCCGCAGCAGATCCTCGTCGCACGGTCAGATCAGCCGGCGTTTGTAGCTTCAGCCCGGAAAACGCAGATTTCAGCATCTGCGTTTTCAGCGCGTTGTCGTTGCATCGTCGTCATCGCCGTCGTTACCGACATAGAGTCAGAATTCAACAGATAAAGATTTGCAGATTTCAGCCATTAACGTTTTCAGATTTCAGCCCGTCTCGTCGTCGTCCTTATCGTCGTCGACATCGTCGGCAAGTCCATAGCATTGTAGAGATTTGTGCAATCAATAGTAGACCGCTCTCGCCATAGAGAGTGGGGCCTTCGGAGGAGGGTTTGACAACATTCTGGTGTCATATTCTTCTCTCTCTATCTCTCAGTCTCAGCACCTTCATTCACAGTGTTTGCCACTTTGTTTGTGATCACCTGCACTCTCTCACTAAAGGAACGGAAGGCTCTCCCTTCCGTAAGTAAAAGGAACCCTTGAGCACAATCCGGAGCACTCATCTTGAGCAAAGTTCAACATTCACTTCCGCTGCACCTTACATATGTCATTTTCCTTTTCTTACATCCTCAAATCACAAGGTTTTGAGTTTTCCCCGTAAAGCAACACGAGTATCCAAGGACCTAATAATTGTGCACCTCTAATCAGCTGTGTTTGCTTGATACATTGGTAGTGTCCACATTATTGTGTGTGTAAGATTTAGGGACCTAACTTAGTCTACACCATTGTAGTCGGTCTGATGATGATGATGATGGAGAGACCTCTATTCACTATGGTCTCCAGGATACCCAATGTAAGAGTGGAATTGAGCTATTTTGACTGTGGTTAAGGCAGTCACTCGATTAATATCTTGCATACAAGGCTTGTGGGACCTTCGAGGTGATCATCATACTAGATTTGCCCGTCTCTGCAGTAGACATGGGGCCCGGGGGCAGACTCTAGATTTTTGGATGCACAAATGTTAGCTGGTTTTGGTTGCATGGCTTTACTACAGGCAATTTGCCACCCGTTTAGAACTCCTTGGATGCAGTGTCGCTCGCATTCACTTGTTCAAAGATCAACAGCATTATCAAACAAGCTCCCTTCCAGATTGGTGCAAAGAGGACATGGGTGACTCCCTGGACTTGGGAGCTTTCTACAAACATTATTTCTTTACAGAGTAGGGATTTATTTTATGGCCTCTGTCACTGGTGATGGATTACAGTAACGACAGATGCGCTGGGCTTCTTGCTGGAGTCATGAAGGCATTATTGCGGAGCTTGACACGTGCTCTAGTAGAGGACCCATTCAGAGGCAGGTGACAGATTTCTTGTAGAGCAGCAGCTTTTAGCAGGAACCCATGACACGTCACGTTTTAGCTCATGGGACTCCTGGATAGAACTACAGAGATTAATGAATCTTGACGGCCTCGTCTTATGAAAGACATATTTACCATCGCCACATCCAGTCAATTATTGAGGGGCATAGAGTAGCTCCTACAAGGTTCTTTACAAAGGAGGAGATTGATGCCATGATGCAGTGGCCCATGAGGTAGTTACATTTAGCATTTGCTACCTAGTCTTTTGTTATATTGTACTTGACATTGTACTGGACATAGAGTTGTATGACATTGATGCAATTTTTTCTGGTCTCATAGGCCTTTTAGGGTACTTTGCTCTCTCTCTCTCTCTCTCTCTCTCTCTCTCTCTCTCTCTCATATAACTAGGTGAACAAAATTCTGGGTCTTTTTTATGCAGAATGACATCAAGAGCCTTCTAGGCCTGTGAGAGTTTGCAGAGCTGATGATGGAAGCTGGATGTCAAGAGAATGGCTCCTATATATGCAGTTAGACGCCGCGTTGCTTGTAGAAGGGCATTCTATTCTTTTATTTGTGAAATATGGACCTAAGAGCTGTTAGTTGTACAAACTTTGTGTCTTTGAACAGATGTGTTGTGGGCCTGTTTATTTTGATTTCACTTGTATGCTTATTGTGTCATTGAAGTCTATGGGTGTGTATCTGGTAGTTGGCTGCCATTCTGTTAAGGGCCAACCACATTGAGAATGTTCTTGTCAATGCTGTTTATATCTAGGGGACAGGTCCAGGAAGCATGTAGGGTAATTAGAATGGACAGACTTACATGCATATGTCCGCATGCGTGTGCACGAGTGCTTCGATTTTTGGGTTTTTTAATTGTGCTTTTTGACAATTTTTCATTCTTGGACAATTGAGTGGTGTGTGTGTGTGTGTGTGTGTGTGTGTGTGTGTGTGTGTGAGCAGTGTGGGCTGTATCATTTAGACCATATGATCTTTGTAACTTGTGCTCTATACCTTTTGTAAATAGCATGGACTCGTCTGATCATCTTTTAAGCTTCTACAATTGTGCCCTTTGAGGAAGTCATTCCATTCTTCCAAAGCAGCTGGGACTGCAAGTAATATTTCTTTATGCTTTTCCAAGATATACGCCAGCATTCACATTGAATTTTTTTGGGAAACCTTGGATGGCATGTTAGGCAAGAACTGAAACCTCACAAAACCTTAAAACCCTGTTTTGAAACTCCATGGCAACTATGCATGTAATGAAAGAATATATATGTAAGGAGGTCTGAGAGACTTTTAAAAACCAAAATAGTTTTGGTCAGTTTATTGAATATCTAATGGATATTTTCAGGAGCATGTCTTTGTTGGGGTCGGCTTTGGGGATTTATCTTGAGTTTATGCCCTCGAGATGTTTATTCTGACTAACAAGTATTTGAGAGAGAGAGAGAGAGAGAGAGAGGGGGGGGTGCATTATCAAAAGGATTCAAATCATCAAAACCTACGGTAGGTATGAGCTTGTATTGTCGACTCCTATAATGAACTTGCCACGTAAATATTCCGTGAATAGTAGCTTTTAATGCTCTCCCTTCAGATATTGTTCTCTTCTTTTCCAAGAATTGGTCTTCATACTAGCTAGATAACCTCTGTCCGAAATAGGGTTTTTGGTCCCACTTATTCATGCATCCACCCATGTAGCATAGTTTAAAAAATGTTCATAGGCCATCATGGAAAAGACTACAGCAACTTAATGCATGAAAAATTAGCAAAGGAAATGTGATCGGATGCTCCAACTTTGATGATTTAAGACAAAGAAAGAGAAGAAAATGTATCTCTTTTCCTCGAGACCTTTTCAACTCACTAAATTTGTACAAAATAAATGTTGCAGTTTTTATGTTATTTTTGTTGTGGGTAATATCTTGAATGTTATTCGTGATGATGAAGAGAATGTTTCAAGATTAAGGGCGACAATTTATTTGCCATATCGTGACTATTTTCAAGCAAGGATACAAGATGCAAGGATTTGTTCAAGTGTTATTTGTAGATAAACCCCTAGAGGGCTGGGCATACCTGCAAAGCACAAGGAAAAAAATCTCCTAGTGAGGGAAAAAGGGCCTCGGCGGTCCCAAGTGTTTGCACACATCACTACCACATGCATGGTAACAAAATGTTTAATGTAAGTGACACTAGCATGGTGAGAGGGAATCAAGGGTGGGCACCATTTTGGGGGTCGTGGTATAAAACAAGGTTGTCTACAGTAGACGAAGGCATTGCCTTTATAGAGAGAGAGAGAGAGAGAGAGAGAGAGAGAGAACAATGGAAGCTCCATAGAAGATATGTACTCCATAGTAGTTACTAGTATGGGACTCGGAGAGATAGCGACAGTGTGCAGAGAGTGATACATAATGAGAAACACATGTTAGAAATAGAACGATTGCCACACGCACGCATGTTCAATACAGTGTATCAATCACTCTCTCACAAACACAAGAAATTTTGTGCAAAAGTAGTGCAGAAATCGCACTTGGTGCAGTAGCGCCAATATGTATAGAAAAACATGCTTTCGTAAAAAAATCATGTCGCGAAGTCTTCACGCGCGAAGCCTAGACTATCTTCTACACCAAAAAAAAAAGCAATTGCATGGATGTCTTCCACATAAAAACAACACCCTTGCAGGACGAATCTTGATTGGCCGAAGCCCCTGTGGCCATGGCGACAAAATTCCTCCCTTGCCTAATGGCAATGCCAATAAAACCCATAGATTGGCACTTTGAATTTACTAAAAGTTGCCCCGAATACCTAAAATCACACAAATTTCCAAAATTACAAAATTTCTACCATTTACAATGAGTCCGCTTATCAAGTAGTTTTTGAATTATTTCAAAATGGCGTATAGGTGAGGTGATTACGGCATCAAGCTCCTTAGGGTGATGTCCCGGTCTCAATTTCAGAGGTTTGAGGAGTTGACGATGCCTAAATTTATTTTTGGCTCAATTTTACAAATCTAAATCAAATGGCAACATGTGTATGTGACTCAGTGACGAAAGTGATGTTACCACTAGCACATGTCAGTTAGATTAACCTTGAGCTTGTTTTCAAACGTTTTCTTGGAAAAGGGGGGGGGGGGGGTACCTTTTACAAAGTATTGAGTGTCACTACAATGCAATCAAGTTTGTGGCTAGTAGTTAAAACGCGATTTTGTACATAGTTCGGCAGTGAATCACTAAATCATGGGAACATAATTGGGAAATTTTTAGAGTATGTGCGATGGGAGATTTTTGTAAGGAGAAGACAGGGCCTTAGGAGGTGGGAAAAGCTTGAACTTCTAGTTGTGGGGCATGTGGATTTTGGTTGACAGTGTCTCATGCATGGGTTGGTGAGCAAGAAATGTTCATTTTTTTTACTATGTATATGTTGTACGGACGGTTGCAAGAATGCACGTGAGGATTGGAGAAGATGAAGGAGGAGCTCAAGACCACACAACCCAAAAAGTAATTACTCAGTGAGCCCAAGGCTCTTTTCGCAGTATTTGAACGCAGAAGCCACCATGTGGCATTAGATTTAAATTTTTTAAGACATCAGTGCCATGAAAAGCTCTAAAAAAAACTCCACACGAAAAGCTATCAAGTGAATAAAATAAAAAAACCACTCTGCGGTGCTCAATTGCTCTCGCACATCAGTTTGATCTTCTCCACAAGTAGTTTGTAGGTTCCCCAATACCTAATTATAAGCCTTAGCGATCATAGCAGCTTTGTGTGCAACCTTTCGGCAAGAGCTGAAACCTCACAAAACCTTAAAACCCTGTTTTGAAACTCCATGGCAACTATGCATGTAATGAAAGAATATATATGTAAGGAGGTCTGAGAGACTTTTAAAAACCACTAAATAGTTTTGGTCAGTTTATTGAATATCTAATGGATATTTTCAGGAGCATGTCTTTGTTGCGGTCGGCTTTGTTCAGGATTTATCTGAGATGTTTATTCTGACTAACAAGTATTTGAGAGAGAGAGAGAGAGAGAGAGAGAGAGAGAGGGGTGCATTATCAAAAGGATTCAAATCATCAAAACCTACGGTAGGTATGAGCTTGTATTGTCGACTCCTATAATGAACTTGCCACGTAAATATTCCGTGAATAGTAGCTTTTAATGCTCTCTTCTTTTCCAAGAATTGGTCTTCATACTCGCTAGATAACTTGTGTCCTGAATAGGGTTTTTGGTCCACTTATTCATGCATCCACCCATGTAGCATAGCTTAAAAAATGTTCATATGCACAGATATCTTCCACAACTACAACAACTTAATGCATGAAAAATTAGCAAAGGAAATGTGATCGGATGCTCCAACTTTGATGATTTAAGACAAAGAAAGAGTATCTCTTTTCTTCGAGACCTTTTCAACCCACACTAAACTTGATGTTGCAGTTTTTATGTTATTTTTGTTGTGGGTAATATCTTGAAAGTTATAGGTGACAATTTATTTGCCATATCGTGACGATTTTCAAGCAAGGATACAAGATGCAAGGATTTGTTCAAGTGTTATTTGTAAATAAACCCTAGAGGGATGGGTGTACCTGCAAAGCACAAGGGAAAAAACCTCCTAGTGAGGGAAAAAGGGGCTCGGCGGTTCTAAGTGTGTTCGCACACATCACTACCATATGCATGGTAACAGAACGTTTAATTTATTCAATCAATATTGTGGTTGCCTATGTGCACACCTCCTCTGTAAGTGACACTAGCATGGTGAGAGGGATTCAAGGGCGGGCACCATTTTGGGGGTCATGGTATAAAATAAAACCCATAGATTTCCAAATACCTAAAAGCTGCCCCGAATACCTAAAATTACAAAAAATTCCAAAATTACAAAATTTCTAGCATTTACATTGAGTCCGTATTTAGGATATCAATTGATTTCTTAATTATTTCAAAACGGCGTATAGATTAGGGCAACGAGCTCCTAAGGGTGATGTCCCGGGTTCAAGTCGCAGAGGTTTGAGGAGTGGGTGATGCCTAAATTTATTTTTGGCTCAAATTTACAAATCTAAATCAAATGGTGACATGCGTATGTGACTCAGTGACGAAAGTGAGAGCATATGTGACTCAGTGACATGCGTATGTGACTCATTGACGCAACTTTCCACCTCCATAGCGTTGTGAGAATTTGTAACTATACCTTTTTTAGCATAGTTTTCAAACTAAGCCCGTTGCGTGCCGGTGAGTTCTCCTTTCTCTCCCCTGTCTGCGCCTCACACTCCCTCTCACTACAGGCTGCTTCCCGTCGCCCTCTGAGCTGCCGTACCTACCGCAGTCAAATGCTGTCGCAAATTACCGAAAACTAAGCCTCGCGTGACCATGCTCTAATACAAGCATAGATGTTACCACTAGCACATGTCAGTTAGATTAACCTTGAGCCTGTTTTCAAACATTCTCTTTTCTTTCTTGGAAGAGGGGGGGGGGGGGGCGGGGCGGGGGGGGCGCTACCTTTTACAAAGTATTGAGTGTCACTACAATGCAACCAAGTTTGTGGCTAGTAGTGAAAACGCGATTTTGTACATAGTTGGGCAGTGAATCACTAAATCATGGGAACATAATCGGGAAATTTTTAAGAGTATGTGTGATGGGAGATTTTTGTAAGGAGAAGAGAAGGCCTTAGGAGGTGGGAAAAGCTTGAACTTCCAGTTGTGGGGCATGTGGATTTTGGTTGACAGTGTCTCATGCATGGGTTGGTGAGCAAGAAATGTTCATTTTTTTTTCTATGTATATGTTGTACGTACGGTTGCAAGAATGCATGTGAGGAGTGGAGAAGATGAAGGAAGAGCTCAAGACCACACAACCCAGAAAGTAATTACTCAGTGAGCCCAAGGCTCTTTTCGCAGTATTTGAACGCAGAAGCCACCACGTGGCATTAGATTTAAATTTTTAAAGACATCAGTGCCATGAAAAGCTCTAAAAAAAACTCCACACGAAAAGCTATCAAGTGAATAAAATAAAAAAACCACTCTGCGGTGCTCAATTGCTCTCGTACAGCAGTTCGATCTTCTCCACAAGCAGTTCGTAGGTTCCCCAATACCTAATTATAAGCCTTAGCGATCATAGCAGCTTTGTGTGCAACAAGACCCAGAGGCTAGCTGAACAGTATGTCCAGCTTCAACTACCTCATTCAACTCGTTTCTGCAAGCGCAACTAGTTATGGACAGCATTATGCCGCTCCAAGTATATAATCGGATGCAGATTGAACAACCTTGTGCTCTCGGCCATCCTTCAATGTTCATGAAAATGATATGCAGCAGGTCGCTATGCCTAATTCTCAAGATTCACGCCAATTCTTTTCTACGCAATTTGACTATGCGATAGTAAGTCGGGCAGAAATGGAAAGGAGTACCAGAGACCTTTCAAACCCTGGTTATATTTCGTAGATCATCAAGCTGGAGGGTACTTCGGATGCTTGCCGATGTGATGAGCATTCTAAAAGATCAGATATTTCGTGCGATCAACCAATGGCAGAGGTCTGCTCTAATGCTACTGAAATAGAAGGTAATCAGATTTCAATCGATGATCGGTTGGCCTAATCTGGAGTCGAACCACCAAAACTCATTGCCTTCGCAGGCCCGTTCAACACATTTTTCTGTTGATGCTATCAGGGTGTTGGCAATGCAGACGGAAGAGGTCGAAGAAATGGAAAGAATAAACGTCGAAGTGGACATGAGGACAGAAAAGCTTACGATGGTTATCCTCAAGTCATTAAGACAGCGGCTTCAGTGCTAGCTGCTTGCGCTTTTAGCAGAGTGTGAGGGGATTAGTGGCAGACAGCTCAATGTCGAGGGAAAGGCATTGGGGAATATTGCCACTAGTGCAAGTCATGGTCTGATGAGTTGTTGACTTCAATCACACTCCTTGTCCGGCTTTGTTGATAGTCTATTTGAAAATTTGATGAGGCAAGCATTTCAAAACGATCTACAAACAAACAGAAACATCTCTCATGACCAATTCAACGCAAAATATGGTGTCTGTGGACTTGGTTAATGTGTAGCTCCAAAGAGATGCAGCAGCATTGCAGCAGAACTCAAGTAGTCAATCATGCAGGTGCCTACGTTGCCGACGAGGATCAAAAGAATAGTCAAAGGGCAGAAGCGGAAGCTAATTATTTTTTCCACACAAAGAGCTTTGATGCTGGAGAAGCCGAAGAACAAGGATTGCGGAGTAATGGCATTTCTGGAGACAAGCATACCAATATGTTAGCACCTATTAGCCTCCATCAGTAGTTCAATGCTGGCCATTCAACATCTGGGTGGGATAGCAACATTTTTACAGACAATATGGCCAATATTGCGGCATGTAAAAAGATTCTCTTTCTAAACCGCGTGCAGGCGGCAGCCAATGCGGCTGCAGTTGAGATTAGCAACAACAATATACTACAACGTTGCTCTTCAACAGATGCATACGAAGCAGGTAATGTTGGTGGTGTTGTGGATTTGAACGCATAGTAGTTACTGTTCGGAGTTCCCTTCTTGCCAATAACCATGATTCGGTGGCGGATCCTATGAGCAAAGGTCCATGTATGCAACAGCTATCGGATCAAGTTCAGATGGTTGCAAATGTAGACATCAATTTGGTATCGATACATAACATAAGTTAGTCAGCAAGGAGGCGAGAAGACATAATTGCTTATCGAAGCAGCTTACAACTGTGTGTGTGTGTGTGTGTGTGTGTGTGTGTGTGTGAGAGAGAGAGAGAGAGAGAGAGAGAGAGAGAGAGAGAGAGAGAGAGAGATAGATAGATAGATTTTATTTTCGTCCTCGGAGGTCAAATATGACCTATGGGACCAAAGTTACATGTGATGTAGTATGTGTATGGCTGATGAGTGACTCTCGATGCTCCAAAATTGTAGTGATGAGAGTCGCAATGGAGAGCCCACACTTTGGCTGGGAGAGGAAAGTGTGTAGGTCTAAGTTATGGCTGAAAATGTGAGAGAAGCAAGTTCGGATGTGATCAAAAGCTGAGCACTCTAGTAGTGTGTGGTACTCAGACTCTCGAACTTGCAGTGAGCATAATGTGCACAATCGATTTGACTCTTCTCCATTGCCCCAATGCCCTATCTCGCATCGAAGGAAATGGGAGCTAAGCCGAATTGCTGCGATAGTGCGTATCGCGGACAAGGGAATAGGCTCAAGCATGTAAGTGTGAGTACGGTTTCCTCTCTCAGCGAAGAACATGGTTTTGTAGTTGGGGGCAATATAGGTGGTGTAATGTATGAAGCGTGACCCACCGGATTTCTCCCAAGCCGTAATACATTGGCGTTGTAGAAAAGCTTCATTCACTTGAGAGTCAATTGAAGCATCATGTAGCAAGTGTAATGCATCCCATCTCCCAAACCACTTCTTTATGTCTTGCATCCATCCCGTGCTCAAGATCTTGCTTTTATGCGTCTTTTGAACTTTTTTGCTTGCTTCCCATGCAATTGTAGGAAGTCGATGTGAGGGGTTTTGACGCATCTTTATCATGTACTCCACAACCCTTTCCATGCCCATAACCTCAATTGGAAGAGATCCCGACTCAAGAAGTAAGAGCATATATGGTGTTTGTGTCTTAACTTGGAGAAAGTTTGTAAGAAAACGCTTTTGGACATTCTCAAACTCTTTCCAAGTAGACTTTGAGATGCTCCCGCCCCACACTTCAACTCCATAAAGAAGAACCGGTGTCACCAATGCATCAAAAAGATACTTCTTGAGAACCCAACACTTGATGTTTCCCGCATTACACATGTTCTCAAATGCATAATATGCTCTCTTTCCCGCTTCCAAACGACGCATAGCACATTCATGCCACTTGTGATTGGATGGAACCTCAAGGCCAAGGTACTTAAAGCTCTCAACAACTTCAAGTGTCTCGTTGTTGTACACAATGCATGGCTTCTCCTTATGGTTGGTTTTCACAAGCATAACCTTTGTTTTGGATTCATTTACAATCAGCCCACTATGCAAGCAAAAGTTCTCAAGGACAACCATAAGCTTTTGTGCATCTTCTAAAGTGTGTGCTAGAAGCACTACATCATCCGCATACAACAAAAGCATGATTACCGCATTGCAAATAGTGACCTCTTCAATGCCTTCTTCTTGCATAAAGTCAAGTACCATTTGTTCCAATTGATCGATGCATAGACCAAAGAGAGTTGGTGATAATGGACATCCTTGTTTAACCCCAATAGTGGTTACAAAAATTTCTGAAATTTCTCTTCCCATGCGCAATTGACAAATCACCTTCTCATAGATTCGAGAAACCGCAAGCATAAACTCACTTGGCACTTGGAGTTCTTCCATCCTTCTCCACAAATTGTTACGTGGAATCATATCAAAGGCTTTCTTAAAGTCCACAAAACAACAATACAATCGCTTGCCTTTCAACCGACTTTCCTCCATGAGAACACGAAGAGTGACAAGATGATCAATGGTGCTATGGCATCGACGAAAACCCGCTTGTCCCTTTGCACGCTTGTCATTCTCTTCAACCCAATCACTCAATTTCATCTCCATTATGCACCCAAACAACTTTGCCATAAGAGACCCAATCATTATAGTCCGGTAGTTGCTTACATTCTTTACATCCCCTCCTTTATGCAAAGGCTTAACCCAATTAGTACTCCAATCATAAGGCATACCATGTTGAAGTGCAAGGTTGAACATATCACACATCCACTCATGGGTAAAATCTCCCGTCCATTTGATCATCTCCGGCTTGATACCTTGAAGATCTCCCGCTTTGCGAGTGGCCAACTTTTCAAGCCCACCGCATACATCCTCAATAGTAAAAAAAGACGGCATACATGGGAGTGAACCATAAAATGGCATTTTTTCAGTATTTTCTTGCTCATATAATTGCCTACAATGTGTGTACATATCCACTAGACTCAAGTTACCAAAATTCTCAACCTGCTTGCCTCTCAAGTTTCTCCAAAATCTTCCACATGCATGTGCCTTTTCTTGGACTTGAAATTCTTGTTGCTTTACTTCCCATCTTCTTCTCTTCTTTTGAATCAATGCCTTGTATGTACGCAAATGACTTTGATAGTTGTCTTTGTCCATAGTTGCATCAAGCTTTATCAAGGACTTTCGAGCATCTTGACATTCTTTATCAAACCACCTTTTGCGTGATCTATCTTTGTGGATACCATGGAGATGCTTTATGGCAAAGCATTCTTCCGCACAAGAACAAATAGCTTTCTTGAAAGCTTCCCATTTAGTTTCCAATGGTGCATCACATTGAAGCTTTGTCATCCATAATTTTTGCTCAACCATTTCAATGTACATTGGTGTCCGTTTGAAATCCATACATAGTGATAACTTCTCTTTCCTTTGGCTGAGATTATCATGCTTAGTTGCTTCTCCACATGAAAGGTCAATACATAAGGTGCGATGGTCGGATTCCGGGGTCCATTGACCAAACATAAAACTCTTTATGCGATACATGATGGCTTCAGAGAGTAGCATATAGTCAATCACACTATCCCCATTATGTCTTCTACATGTAAATCCATTGGTTCCACTCCACAAAGATACACCATTGGCAATGAGCATACCCGTGCTATTACACATGTGTAAAAGTAACTTTCCATAGTGATCCGGCTCTTTCTCATCCATTGAAGTACGATCATACAAGTGAAATTCCTCCAACTCCCTTGAAATGTATGGCATATCAAATCGTTGAGTATCATGTTGCAATGTTTTTGTGCGAGCATTCATATCCCCAAATACAATAACATCACCTTCACCTTTGAAATAAGCAATGTCCTCTTCCAAATCAGAAAATGGTTGATCTCTATCCATGCAAGCATAAAAGGGAGAATCATGATGAGGAATGTAGCAACCGGCTACAAAAATGGGTGCTCTTTTTGGTGTCATAATTTTCAGCCATACATAACGTTTGTACTTGTCATCTTTCACAATTGATACAAAATCTTCCAATCCTTTCTGAACCATGCATGCTAACCCTCCTTGTCCTCTTCGTTGCTTGAGATTCTTTGACCACATCAATGAATGTACATTGTAATCCTCCAAGCCGTTAATCCTTTGTGTATCATGCTCCCAAGTTTCAACAGGAAGTACAACATCGGCTTTGCTTGTTAGTTCATCAATGCCAACCCCCGCATTCCATGGGTATCCATTACAATTCCAAAAGCACATTTTCAATTGTAACTCGGTCTCATAGGTCACGCATCCCTATTTGCTTGAGAGACTTGCCTCCTCCTTGGGCACATTTTCTTCATGAGAGATCTCTTTGTTTTTATTATTCTTTTCCTCATATGCCTTGTGACGCATATTTTGTTGCTTAATAGTGCGATCTTCACATACAAAACATTTTATATCCCTCAAATAGATCCAACTATTATCAAGGATAATCTTTCGCTTGGTCTCATCCGGCATGGTGCATACAATTGGCCGTTTTTTCGAGCGAGGAGCTCCTTGCTTCCCCACTCTATGCGCTCCATAGACCATAACTCCGGACATGCCAAAGTGGGTTTTGAAGAAATCTTCAATAACAATGGCAAGAGAAGGAGGTGTCTCTAACTTCTCTTCGGGAATTCCACGAATAACAATGTTCTTGGAACGTCGCTCCCGTTCCTTCAACTCCTCCACATCCACATTCTCAACATTCTTTGTTTGAACCATAGCTTGCATGAGTGAGGAATTAGAAACCACATTGCTACCACATACATCAGCCCAAGACTTGTTTGTGCATACATTTTTCATGTCTCATACATCCCGGTTCATAGTGTCAAATTTCTCCTCTTTCAATACATGGTCATGCTCTACTTTGCTCATCCGCTCCTTCAAAGCATTCAAGTCCACAAGAGAGCGTTTACATTCCTTGACTTCCTCTTCAAGTTGCATCAAACGTGTTGTTTGCATCTCAAGTGTCCTCTTGAGATTCTCATTCTCAACCACAAGTACCCTTAGTGTGCCATTCTCCATTGCAAGTGCTCGTAAGTCTTCGCCTTGTTTGTTTACGGTCTCTTGCAATGATACCAAGTACGCCATAATCATGGTTTCCGATGTCGTTGGTTGGGTGGTTGTGTTGTTATCTCCATACTTAGGAGATTTTGGATCATTTTCCACAATGGTTGTGGACCTTGTTGAAGAAGAAGAACCCTTGCGAGTGCCGGAAGACATTGTATGTAAAATAAGAGATGAGAATCAATTTTGTTGAACCTGTTCACTTCGGAAATGCTGCTACAGAAACGCCTTCCATAACTCTGAAAATTTCTTTCTTTACATCAATGCGTAGAGGACTTCGTGCTCTTCGATTGAGGCTATAGATCACCCAAATCGGAGTTCGGATGAAGAAGTTATGATCAAAAGAGTGGACTGCTGTCTACTAGGTCAAAAAACGGCTGCACTGAGAGAGAGAGAGAGAGAGAGAGAGAGAGAGAGAGAGAGAGAGAGTCATAAATTTACTATAGGCGCTTGGAGAGAGCTGCAGCCAGTGTTTGGTTGGCTCTACTCGCCGTTAGTACACGGGGAAAGAGAGAGAGAGAGAGAGAGAGAGAGAGAGAGAGAGAGAGAGAGAGAGAGAGAGAGAGAGAGAGTGTTGTGTGTGTGTGTGTGGGTGTGTGAGTGTGTGTGTGTCTATGTAAGTAGAGAGAGAGAGAGAGAGAGAGAGAGAGAGAGAGAGAGACATATATTCACAACACTGTATGTTCCAATTGCACAAGCGCTATACACTCAATGTTGATCAACATCTGCACATGAGTTACACACGCAACTTTTTGCATACGATTGCTTGCGAAATGTATGTGATGTATTACAATAGTGAATATACAAGTAGTGAATGCATGTGGTGTATCACAATAGTGAATTCACCTTGTGCATCTTTACTTTATCTGTAAATAATTTATACCATAATAGGTGTCTAAATAATTGAGGCCATACTATATATGTCCTCGTTTCTCTAGTACTAGGTGTCAGTGGTAAGTTCTCAAGACCTAGAAGATTACAGTTCAAGTGTCAATAAGCTAAAGAGCAAACTGCAACCAACTTGAAACAAGCTTACCGTCCATATGCTAGGTCATGGTTTGAAATCATTGCATTGTATAAAGATTGGAGCTTGCAATGTGACATCTTCGCTCACAATCTAGAAATATGTCTTTGTTACGCGACGGCATACCTTACATATATAGCGGTAAACAAGGTTGATAGATAAATGAAATAGACACTCCTGTTGACCTCACTTCTGTATTATTGTTGGGTGCTTTGTCATCGGAGCATCAGCAACAAGGCTTAGTATCATTGTATCTACAGTCCATTACCAATTCAAGATATGAACCACGAATCAACATTATCCTCTCTCTATTCATGAGACCGACGAGCGATATTTGAACATAAAAGAGGCAGATATTATAATTATAGAAGAGCTATCCATGTTAACCCAAACGACTTTTGACCTTATCGTAAGACAAAATATCAATGTAACAAGCAATAAATTGGCAGATCCCTTCAACAACAAATGCGTTCTCTTGCTCATGATCTTGCCCAACTACCCCCAGTTTGTAGTCACGCACGGGAGCTTTGTAACACATGCCATATCACAAGCTCGGTCCATTGGCTACATACAACTTTGTACAAGATGCCATGCTCTATAAGACATGCAACGGACCCTGGATTGCTTCACCATTTTTTGTGAAAGAAAACGAGTCATAGATGAGATCAATTGTACGTTGGGTGCATGTATTATAGATGAAGCGCATGTGCATGACTACATAACTCTATTACGATGATCTGTACTCACATGTCGGACGTCCAACACTATAACAATCTTGCCTTGAATAAATTGTACAATCAAATTGACATTACAAAACTTGAAATGAAGACGAAAGTGGGTTACATAAATGTCCTTCAGTAGTGGCTCCTAGACCCTAAGTTCAAAGAGCTGGATTCGATCGGAATTTGCGTATATTGCATGATCACTGAAAATATTGACTTGACAATCGGTGCGGCAAACGGTGCAACATGCATTGTCAATGCCATAACACAGAACACAGAAGATGAAGTTACATATATCATTGTCTTCATTCATTGTACTGGGAATAACTACAAAAGAAGAAAGATAAAACACAAACAACTATAAAAGAAGAAAGGCAAAACACACTCCAAATTCAACTTCAAAAATATGAGCCATTGAATGAAAAATTTCTTTTTGAAATACTTTCCTTTTGCAAGAATTTACATGTAGCATGTATACTAGAAAAAACATTCATCTGTAGACATAGTAGTACAACCTCGCTTGGATATAATCTCAAGTGTAACTTTGTCTCCTCCCAATTGATGCACTTAACTATGTCTCCTCCCATAAACATTATAGCATTTTTCAACTATATATCCGTTTCACGCAATGCCGCCCTTCCGAAATTAGTCTTGCTCTTGTTCCCTTCAATGCTAGCTGTTGAAAGTCAAATTGCATATGTCTAGTTATATTCTATGGACATTATATAGCAAGGCCCACCAAGCCAGACTAGTTACACCAATACAAAGACTTTTGAAGTTTTGAATTTTGCATCGTATTGATTGGTCATGTTTTAATCGTGGACACTCTTTGAGTAAACTCTATGTTTACAACATGAGTGAGACAACTTCTGCTGGCTCCAATGACAATGCTGCCACGATCGCAAAAAAGAACTTCCTCAAAGTCATCTATATATATATATATGTAAACTCAAATGTGGAATCACCTTCCTAGTCCCTTTCTTTTATAGTCGGCAACTTTTTTATTTGTCATGCCTTCAATCCTTTATTTGTAGTATTTCTAGATATCTTTTGTACGTGAAGCATAGAACGCTTGATATAGAGAAAAGAAATGAGATTTTGTAAGAATATTACTCTGTATCCTCTCTCTCTCTCACTCTCTCTCTCTCACACACACACACACACACACTCACACTCATGTATTCCCATGTAACATGTCAAAGTCTAGGGTCGGGGGGCAAGCTCCTTGAGCCGTACATGTGTTGTTGATCATAAGGCGTAATTTCAGGTTGCATGCTGTCGATGCTTGCCAACTCAGCAATTGGAACACTTAGAAGCCAGGACACTCTGCAGCCTCTGTCTTGCTAACACATCATCCCACGAAACGCTCTGTAGTGCCGACACATCAGCAGGCGGAATGTTGAAAGTGACATGCCTAAGGGTGGGTTCAGACTAGGCGGCGGAAGAGAAATACAAAGGGGCGTGGATGCTCCATGGTGAAATCTGATTGGTTTGAGTTGAGGCACTCTTTCGCCGGGCCCTCCATTTTTCTTCCAACCCCCCCCCCCCCCCCCCCTCCTTCGGAAGAGTTGATGGCCTCTCTCAGCCCCCTTTACTTTTTTGCTTTTCCTCCTCCACGTTGTTCACACTAGGCGGCGGCAGATTTGCGAAGGAAGGTTTCTTCCGCCGGTTGAGTCTGAACCCAGCCTAAATTTCATGCCATATTTGCAGCCAAAATTTTTTGTAGGATGGGGCAATCATCGTATGCCAAGTCAGTGCTGGAATTGTCACTTGCAACCTTCGGATTGGGGTGTCGCACTATCAGCAATGTCACCTACGCTGTTGACGACCTCCTCTCCCCTATGCTTTTCACGGTCGGGAATGGTCCTGAAGTGACCTTCCCCCCTAATAAGTGCTTCCATGTGGCTCCCGTCGTTCACCAGTTGCCACGAGGTCACACTTATTACAGGGAACGGTCACTTCAGGACCATTCCCTACCCCCTCAATACCCTAGAAAAGATAAAATTGACCTTAACCTTTGATGATGTTTGTATTCAAGGGGAAAGTAAAGAAAAAACAAACGCTTGCACACAGTGGAAAAATACATGCATGACTCAAGGATTGCTTTCATAGAATTTGCTATAAGGTTTCATAATTTGATCACACATGTGGAAATAGTAGAAAATCATTCCCTGCATAAGGGGACTAAGGGCTCCTAAACGTACACTTGCTAGGGTGAAAAATACCTCTTTTGGGTGCTTGAATTGTCGCAAGAGCGGTAGAATGCCTATAAAATGCAAATGCCATGAGAGTAGCTTGCTAAATGACCCAGCTAAAAAAGTTGCTCCAAGCGTATCATGTTTTTGGAAGCACATGTAGTATAATTCAAATGCTAAGATGAGCCAGCCAATCAGCCTTGCACCGATAGCATCGAGGATGCCGCGTGCCATAAGATGCTTTGCCTCGGTTGTAATTTCTCATTGGCATATTACACGTTATACTAGCCTTAGTAGGTTGTGTTCAAAGTGAGAATCAACACTGTGAACACAACCTATTGAGTGAAGTAGGGGGGGAGAGTAAAGTAGCTCGAGTGTAGCTGAGCACATTTTACCTACGAGGTAATGGCAACAACGTCCACACATGGTATATCAAGCACTAGGTGAGGGCATTTTCTACAACAAGTGAAGGCTACATCAAAGGTGCAATACAAAGATGACATCTACTATGGAGAGAGAGAGAGAGAGAGAGAGAGAGAGAGAGAGAGAGAGAGAGAGAGAGAGAGAGAGAGAGAGAGAGAGAATATAATCACATGCCTGTCACCTTTCACATGCGGGCAGCCCTTGAGGATTTGAGGAGGATGGATGGAGAAGCTTTTCGCAGGTCTTGCAATTTGCTCTCTATTCTTCTATAGGTTTCAAAGAGAGTCCATAATATCCAGCTCTGCGGATTTGGTGAGATATTGAGGGGCTTGCCATTGTGGCAAGAAGCCACCATTCGGTTTCAACAGATTGACCAAAATATAAGTTCGCGTAACCAACTAGGCATCGAAACCCTGCATCGATAAGTTTGGAGGTTGTGTCTCTACCACTGCACTATTCCACACATGCTGATGCCTACATGAAACAAGCAGCTCCCTATGGCTTGAATTGATGTGCCCCCCCCCCCCCCCCCCCCCCCCCCACCCAAAAAAAAACAATGTAGGACCGATTGTGCGGGTCACCTCCACCTTCACAGGCAATCACCCTGATACTTATGCCAAATCTTCCATTGTAAACCTACCGTGTTGTCCTCCTTTACCTTTGTCTAGGGTAGAAGATGCAAAGGAAAACCCAGGTATGGTTGGTCAAACTCCTCTGATGTGTGCCAGAGATCAGAAGGTGAGGTTTGTGGATGATGTTCAAGCGGATACAACATGGGAAATTGATTTATCCTACTCAAGGTATGAGGAATTTGATCTCTTACATGTGGCTAAAGAGGTGAAAGATGTATTCAAGGAGTAGGAGGAAATGCAAGCCAATGTGTTGGATAAAAGCTAAAGAGAGGATTGTGGGCCTACAAAAGTGGACATGCAGGCAACGGTGCTATGTGGTGCCATGCAAATAGCTATGATTGCGAAGGTTCTATGGAATTTGCTATAGTGGTGCACCAAGTAGTATAGAGTTTTGTCCAGAAAGACGGAGTAGTTTTGACTACAAAAGAAGAGTAGGTGATTGAAGAGTAGGGTTGGTTTATCTCGATGGGCCAGTTTGATGAGGAAGGGCTTGCTGACGCTGAAATTGAGTGCACTGCAGATATGAAGGAGAGCATGGAGCCAAAGATAGAGGAGTTTCCTATCACAAGAGGTATCCTCCATGGTGGATAAAAGAGGAAGCCGAAGGTGTGGATTTGCTTTCAAAGGAGGTACGAGATCATGGTTGAAAGGTATACTTGTAAGTGCAGCTGTGCAATCTGTTATCCATCAAGCACGTGGTTATCTTGAGGAGATCTATGCTTTACATGGTTGGGAGGGTGGGTCAAAAGTGTTTGTAGAGTCGCATGTGTTTATGAAGTAGGATGGTATGCATAATGGTGCTCTTTTTGAACCACGAAGGAGACAGGATGATGATCGGAGTGGTGCAAAGGTGCTATGGGATTCTTGTGTGGATGGATAGCTACATGCTTGGGTACGACACTATTGGATATTATTGTAGATGGATAAAAGAGAGCAAGGCCAAATATTTGATCCAAGAGTTCAAAGTATGTAGGAGGTTAGGAAACCCACTTGAGGACTGGCAGGAGTAGGGCTTTGTATGTATTGGTATATTTCTTGGTTTGCTCACAATTTTTGTAGTTTCTAGGTGAATAAATGACTTTTTTGGTTGAACATAACAAGGGCTTGGGCAATGATGGTGCAACTAAATGTGGTCGATGTTATGAAGAGTGCAATGCAAGGATATGTATATTCTCAAGGGACTGCTAAAGCGATTGAGCAACTGTGAAGATTGAGAGCAGACAAAGGGCAGTAGATATGTATGCTTCATGTGGTTTTTAGGACCAGAATGTGTTGCTAAGGTGGACTATTGAAGTGTGCAAGGTGCAAAAATGGAAGTGCCTAAGGTGTCGCTAAATATGGTCTACGGGATGGTCCATACAGTTTCCCAAACAGAGCTACGAGTGAAAGATATGGCAACTTAAAGTTCAAAGAGTTTGCAAATTGTAGGAAATAAGGCAATTGCAGATGGGAGGTCAGAGTTGAAGGGAGTGCATGGGCCTAACGTGCTCATCTTTTGGCTCATGTCGGTCTTTTTGGATCGGCAATTAGAGCTCAAACAACCAAGATATGACTAGTTGAAGTTCCATCGGGGGCCAATTGTGTGCTAGATTGACTGCCTCAATAGATGTGCCATTGGGAATTTTCTCAACATTTCCACACGGTTTTATGAGGGATATGTGGTATATGAAGGCTTTAAGAATCAACGGCACATCACTTTCAGTTCGGATCATCAAGATATTGACGGTTGAATCAACATCACTCCCTGGCAAGGTGACGGTCATTCCAGTTTTGGTGGCCTCAAGTTGTGGGCTTTGGGGTCTTGGAATGTAGTAGGACTATTTCGGATTGGAGTCAACATGATGAATTTTTGACCGAACTTTGTAGCTTGGGGATTTGATCACGAATTAAGAGATGGTAGTGCAGGGAAGTAAGGGAAAAAATTCAAAAACTCAATGGTCTTTGTGAAGGGTTTTCAACCCTAGGAGAGCTTGGAGGGGTGACTCTCCTAGGTCAGCCACATGGCAACTAATAAACCCACACGTGGGGGTGCAAGGGAAAGAGCCGTGGTATATATACTGGGGTATTACCCTCATTGTGCATAGCATGGTGGAGAGAAGAGCGTTGTGCGAGCTTGGCTACGGTGTGCTCATGGCGATGTTCGTGCGGCATTTGTCGATGCTAATGGGCAGACCGGCAGTGTTTGGGTGGCACAGAGTGGCGGGTGATTGATGCCATTGGACTTCTATAGAGTGATGACAAGGTAGGATGTAAAATCCACAAAACAATAAGCACAAGTGAACATAGTGAGGAAACCTATCTAATTATGCCAAAATTACACTAGCATAGGCCATCGCTCACCATCAACGGTGCCAAATATTGGGGGTACTATCGTAACATAGCTCCAATGACGAACAATAACTGTCAATCCCGAGTGATGAGCTACCCGGCTAGGGCATGGAAATACTCACCAATTAGTGAGCTAATCATGGCAACATGAATGGCAACTCTATAAGATGAACTTTGCGGTCTATTGGAGGAGCTAAGCCACAACGTTTGGAAATCTTCACATCCAATTCTCTTCACCTCAAATCAACCCAATTACACACACTCACGATCGCAAAGAAGCACACATCACTAACCCCATCATGCAACATACTAATCACAAGCACCCATACATAGATCTATTAAGCATCCGCTCTCCAATCAAACCTACATGCCCACACAAAAAATAGAGGGCAATCACATAAGACTAGAGTAGGATTAGCCACCAATCAATTACAATATAGCTAATCAAGCATCGTTAGTAATCACAAGAGAGTATGAGAGAGGCATAATGAAAGAGAATTAAGCATTGATTAGTGTTAATCAAGTTGCATGAGCAAGGAGAAGCTCAAGAACTCCATAGCCACACACCTCATGAGATCTCACTAAAGAGTGGCCTCAACAAATGAGGCTGAGAACCCTAATTCCATTTACACACTGCCTTATATATCTAGGGTAAAAATATGCAATGTTCGGGCACCCAAGGCCTTTAAGGCTCCACAACTTAGTTAATCTATAACTTAGGTACACTAATTGACCTATTCTGTATAGCTTGGAACTCTCATTGAGCCCGTAACACGTTACAATTATAACAATGGCTTGAAATAAGGAAATTACAATATATGGCCTTTTGGGAAAATATAAAAATTGTGTAACTCTAATCTTCACTGCTTCTTTATATTTATCTTTGGTGTGCATACATCATTTGTAAGGCTTGGGCCTTTAACATCTCTTGTTAATTGACGTTGGCTCAGTTAACAAGCACATTCATTGGATTCCTTACCCTTAAGAACCAAAATTTGAACTACATGTATATCACCTCAGATCCATGGAAGCCATGTGCTGATGTTGGTAGATCAATTCCTCATTTGCATGGATTTAACACTAGCAATTGCCCAAATATAATGTTAGCTTTTTGGTTTTGGACATCACTCACCAAATCATACTCCAAATGACCCCTCCCAAGTAAAAAATCGGACTTCTTAATCTTGCGATGTCGTCTCCTCTTGCTAGTCTCCTCTTGCTTTATAGAGTGTCGGAAGAGAATCATGAAGGCGCATGTGGTGGCCATTTTGCTCTAAAGATCACCTTGCATAAGATTTTGCAAGAGGGGTATGTATGGCCTAGTTTGCACAAGGATGTTCACCATTGGTGTAGGTCTTGCAATAGGTGTCAAGCATTTGGGAAGAGAGTGTTGAAGCCAGAGCTACGAAAAACCATTATGGCGTTTGATGTGTTTGAAAAGTGGGGGATTGATGCAATAGGCCCGTTACCTATCACAAGCAGGGGAAAAAGCTATATTTTGACGGCAGTGGACTATCTTTCTAGATGGGCAGAGGCTATAGCAGTAAAACAGATCAGTGCAAAGGATGTGGCAAAATTTGTGTATGATGAAATATGTTGCAAGTTTGGGGTGCCACTAGAGCTACTTTCAGATAAGGGGCCAGGATTTAGAGCTAAACTGCTAGACTTCTTATGCGCAAAGATGAAGATTAGGCACCAGCATACCACTCCTTATTACCCACAGTGTAATGGCTTAAATGAAAGATTCAATGGTGAGTTGGTACAAATTCTTTCGAAAGTGACAGAGCACCAAGGAAAGAATTGGGATTTGGAATTGCCTAGTGCATTATGGGCTTACCGTACTTCGGTGAAGACAGGTACAGGGTTTACTCCATTTCATTTGGTGTATGGAAAGGAAGCACTATTGCCTGTGGAGGTAGAGTTGCCTGCGGTCAAGATGTTAGAGAAGTTTCTTGGGCCGCCTAGTGATGCATTCAAAGAGAGGCTCTTGCAGTTACAAGAGGTTCAGTTGGATAGGATGAGCGCATTGGAGCATTATGGGCAGATGCAGGATAAGGCTTTGGCAAAGATAAATGAAAAGGTCAAAAGTAAGGGTATCAAGAAGCATGACTTGGTTTTGCGCTACAACAGTAAGCTGGACAACACCTTCCAAAAAAGAAGTTTCAAATTAAGTGGGAAGGCCCTTTCAAGGTAGTGGAGTGTTTCTCGAATGGTACATATCACTTGGCTAACCTGGATGGGGTTCTACATAAGTCAAGGGTAAATGGATTGCGTCTTAAATTGTATCATGCTAGATTGATGATGGTGGAGTAGGATGAGCTGTCTGTGGAGCAAGTGATGTCTGTGAGGGATGAGGAGACTTGTGATGAGGCGAGCCTCATATCTCTTTTTGCTGCTGCTGATCATGAATGATCTAGCAGGCTAGGGGATGGGCAAATTATGTCAGGAGTTTTTTGGAGTTTGAGATTGTGCATATGTACATATCCATGCATGGTGCATCAAATAAAGAATTGCCCATTTTTCATAGCCAGGTGGTTACGTGGGGCCCACGTGTGTACAGGTAGGACAGGGTGTACATAGTGCAGCGATTTTCACTATTATCAGTACCAGTGTGTTTTTTCTACAATAAGGAGGAGTTAGTAGCGCGTAAAACTTCTCGAGGAAGCTATCCGCGGGCCGATGACATGAGGTAAGCAGGTGCGTCAGATGGCATCGAGTGGCGCCAGGAGGTCGAAAGGGGTCAATACTTGCACGCGGAGAAGTATGGACATGACGTGGGTGTTTTCTTGTGATACTTATGCAAAAAGGTCATCATGAGGACCACTTTTTGGGGCCACTTCACGTGGTTGCAGGATGCATTATTTGGAAAAACTGAGTGCCAGGTGTGCGGATGATGCAAAAAGGTGACAACTATGCACTGCGAGGTCAGTTTTTGGCATGTTTGGGGTCCGTTTGAGGTCATCTAAAAGGCCACGGGTGCCCAACTAATAAAGCTAAGTGTGGGAATTGAAAAAACAGAGATAAGAACAGAAAAAACGTGGAGAAGAGAGGAGGAACAGCTGCAGGTGTGTTTTTGGGGTTTTTGGAGCCTGTTTTGGCCGTAAACTGCTCATCCGAGGTCGGATTTGAGCACTTTGACATTGTAGACTGGGGTTTTGGGCCGTTCCGGACGCGATGGCGATGTCCAATTTGCCAAATTACTCACTGTTTTTCTGCTGTTTTGGCTGTGTAAGTTTCTCCTATGAGCGAAGCTTCTGCTCGAGTTTGTGATTGTAACTGGTACATTTTACCCATATTGTGTGTGCTATTTGCTCCATTGGTGTTGGCCCAAGCTCTATTGTATCTAAACATCAGAAATTCTCCTCTTTTGAGCTGAGATTTTGGGTGTGTGTGTGTGTGTGTGTGTGTCTCTGTGTGGAGTGGGCAAGTGGATAGTCTCTCTCCTCTCACTCCATTGGTGTGTTCCCTGTCTCGGCCAGGTGGGCTGTATAAGCCGAGTGGTGCCCCATAGTGTGTGTGTGTATCTTCCCAAGAGTGTGTGTCGGGTCATTATAGAGGAGTTGTGTGTGTTTTCATCCCGCTCACAACGGGCATGTCACTTTTGAGTCTAGCTTGTCTTCAGAGTACTTTGTGTCTTGGGATAGCACATTGTCTACTCGTTTTATATTAGACGAGCATGTAGTTTTTCACGTGACTCCATGTCGTGATTTGTTTTGCTCTTTGTCTAGTGGGAGACTTGGTTGTGTGCAATTTGCTGATGGTTCAACATATGACATAGAGGGTGCTGGAGATGTATGCATGTCTTTACCTAGTAGTGCGTTGCTTATGCTACAAGATGTATGCTATGTACCAGGACTCAGCCAAAGTGTCATTTCAGTGCGTCAATTGTAGAGTAGTGGACATTGTGTAGTACTGCTTGGAGAGCGACCATTTTAGATGCGTAGGGGATCACTAGTGATAGCGAGAGGTTCTAGGAGTGGTTTGGTATAACCTTTGCATATTTTTGACACACGAGGCGATGTAGTCTCTGTGTATTTGTAGCCATGTTTGGAGCGAGAGATGAGGCATGTCTCTTTTGTGGATGTGTTGCATGGAGAGCAGGTTGTGCATTTGTCTTGTGTTGATGTTCACGTAGACAGTGGTATCTTTGGGGATGCACAACTTTGTCAGTCATCAGTTGAGGTGACATCAATTGAGCCAGAGACCGATGCATTGTTCTATGATGCATCTGATACGTTTGAGGGCGACAGTGTCCTTCAGACAGCTATGTGTGATTGCAATGGTGTTGATTTTTTGGTTTTGCAGTCGTTCTCAATAGATATGCCTTTGCCAGATGATGTTGACATGGTGATGCATAGTCAGAAGGTTCCTGATGAGGATGCATATGGCACTGAGGTTGCTGACAGGAATAGGTTGGCACACATAGTGCATGTTTTGTCAACTTTTGGGTCTCTCATGTCTGACCTTTTGGTCTCGATACCTGATCTTGCTTATGCAGCTGGTGCATTTGTAGTGGGGAGTTGTCAGTCATGTGATGATTGACATTGGCATTGTGCATTGTGGATCCATGCAAGTCTTCACTCGACACTTGCATCAAGAGTGTCATCGTAGCTCTAGCCCTAGTGGTATGCATGTTGCATCTACACTAGAGCGGTTACAAAGTGAGCCAATGGGCATAGGTTGAGAGCCGTCTTCTCTCACCCCTTGTATATACTAGTTGTAGGCTAGTCTTCTTGCCACTTATCAGCACACAAACTTTAGTGGGAGAATGTTAGGTAAAGGCGGTGTGCCTCATCATGCTTTGCCCGTGTGTACCTGGCAGTGTCCGACCGCCCATATTTATCTCTTTACTCTCTATACATACAAAGAATAAGGAGCTCTCACTCATTCTCACATTGTGCTCATACAGTGAGATTTGGGAGCTCCACCCCACATCCTGTGCTCTCTCTCTCTCTCTCTCTCTCTCTCTCTCTCTCTCTCTCTCTCTCTCTCTCTCTCTCTCTCTCCCCCCCCGTCTCACTCTCCGCACACGCATCGCATTCGCGCACTCACATCAAACACATGCCCAAGTTCACCTTAGTATCCACTGCATGGCCCCCCCCCCTCTTGGGAGGCTAACCACTTGTCCCGATTCCAATTTAGAAAGTTGCTTGTCTGTCAATGAAAAGAGGGAGACCCTTTGGGTCCGCACGTGTGAACCTACCCCAATCATGCATCAAAAAATCACTGCCACCATCCACAATTAGTGCCAGATAGCACGTTTGCTGATTGATGCACCACCACAAATTGTAGCGCACCATCAGGTGCTACCCAAAGCAGCACCACAGTCACCCATGCAGTGTGCGCGCCTGCGAGGGGAGGGAGAGGAAACCATGATAGCTTCTCCCTCTCTCTCTTATTCCTAGTGGGATGGTATCCATGTAATATATATACCATCAATTCCTCCATCCGCACACCCATGAGGGTTTATCTTGCTACCATGTGGAATCACCAAAGAGTTTCCCTCCAAGGCACTCCAAAAAAAAACTTACAAAGTCAGCAACAAAAATCTTTTTCTTGTGCCACTTTGAATCTGCTCTAGTTTCTTGCTCACTCATCAGATGGAATGCCTATAAAAAACCTTTGAAAGCCTTGGTGCTAGACTTTGACTCCCATCATCTACTCCATATTTTGAATCTCTTGCAATCTAGAACAACGAACCACAAAATTGAAAAAAATCATATGGCCCCCACCATCGTGGCTACTCACCATCTTCAATTGGAGATATTTTGATGCTTACAACTCCGATTGATACCCTATCACTCCAACTAACTTCATACATTGCAAACTATCTCTGTAAACCCTAGAAAACTCAAAAGAAATTCTTTATGGCATACTTACTGATGCAACCAAGTTGGTATAGAACTAGTCTCCAACAAAACTTCAATTACTCATATCTTGGCCGTTTGGACTCCAATTGTCGATTTGAAAAAGGCCAACGTGATTCATAAATCAAGCACTTCAGATCTAGCACCATCACATACACTTTAAGTCTTTGTTGTATATCCTACTTAAAACCTTTTTTTTTATATAGTCGTTCGAAGCTTCATTTTGACTAGTTTTACAAGATCGAGCCCACTCACCCACACCCACATGTCTTAGGGGTGAACCATAGTGGGTGCGCTTAACACCCCTCACATTTACCACTAGGACAACTTATACCTACCATCCGTGAAGAGTTAAATACACCAAGTATCCATTCTTAGAGAAAATGTTATGAGGCTTTCACAGTGAGATCTGGAGGCCATTACCCCTCCTACCTATAACCTTTTTAACTTATACCTACTAGCCATGAAGAGTTAAATATACCAAGTATCTATTCTCACAGAAAATGTTATGAGGCTGTCACAATGAGATTTGGAGGCCATTACTCCTCCTTATCAAGTAAAAAGCCCGGGGGATTCACCATGGAAAACTTACCGCACCACGTAAGTGCAGGGGAGGGGTTTTTTTAAACAAGTTACATAAGCGTATAAGTTAGGGGCAGGTCCCAAGTAGTTTATCTTCTAGTTTTAAAAATAAGGGAGGGGGTATCATATTTATGGTGGTGGGAGGGGGAGGTAAGGAAAGGGAAAAATGAGAGGAAGTTTTTGTGTTTCAAAATTATGGTTTCCCAAAAGAGTCTGCCGTCGAACTTGTGAGTCAATAACTACAAAGATAAATGCAAGAACTAACATTGCTTTGTATCAATTGCTTTCTTTGTGATTATAGTTCATTTGTTGAGGGATGAAATCTATAAAGAGTTTTTATAGATACAAATTTATGCGGAGAACCTAACACAGCTTTATAACCATGTTTTTTGAGTAATTTAGATGGGTCAGAATTGGATGAGTAGCTACAGTGCAGGTTGAACATGCACATAGTTTGAAATTTAAACTAAGACACATTGAGGGTACATCTAGTTATCAACAAGTGGTTCCTTAGTATGTTACTATTCACTATGCTACACTCTCTTTGACTACTTTTACTCAGTTAGATCATGTGAGACCTAAATTGTATGTGTAAGATAGGGGTATGATAGTTTTCTGCATTGATTGTCGTATAAGAGTAGAAAGGGGGGTCATATTCCTTATATGAGTTGTATATAGGGGTTTTATCAAAGTTGTTCGCTCACAGGTGGCGTCCCGTTTTGTATATAGAGTGAATCCCCCGGGGTAAAAAGTGTGTTATGAGGCTATCAGTGTCAGATCTAGAGGCCATTACCCCTTCTGATCCAAGGGTTTTACCCATTTTTATCCCATGAATCCTTTTTGACAAACCACTTTCAAGCTCTAATATGTTCTTGTTTTTAATGATTTCTAAGGTCAAAAAATGGTATAATCACTTCTTAGCAAAAAAATCTATGGTTTGATAACTTCTTAGTTAGAAAATGGTTTACTCACTATCTATGCAATACAAATGGCTGGTATTAAGACATATAGTTTAGGAGTTACAAATGTTTAAATCATTCCTAGCCAATATCATTAGTACAAACGAGGTTGTAGAAGGTATTAACCAAGCATTAGGCAAGTTATGAACCGACAATCATCAAAGTACGCACCATTGGTAAGCCAGGTTTGAGACGAGACTCCCCCTTTATAAACTAAACGGGATAAAGTGAATAGTTTACCATCTCTAACATCAAAACATTATCGAGTAGGAAAGGCTAGCAGCCCCAAATCAGTCAGGTATTTTGAGCCGAGAAGTGGCCACTACCAGGTATTTTGAGGGAGCAAGTGGAATTATTTCGAAGCATTCTTTCTACTAAACAACTTACAATCTAAATTGGTGTTTGTAATCAAGAAATAAATCTAAGATTTACACATGTGTCATAAGCAAGATCCTCATTCAGCTATTATCAACCCCATTTGTGAGGTCCACTCTCAGTATCAACCAAAAGGTACGCCAAGCACTACCTATTAGTCTAGGCAACAATTTATGCCAAGAAAAACATATATATGAGGTAGAAATTTCCCATTAGAGTTAGTAAAACCATATGATAACATCCAGTAGGCATTATTTTTGCTAAGCCTTCTTGCCAAACCACTCACAGTTTATAGTGGTTTTTGTAACAAGTCACCATTATAGTATGCACAAATATGTGAAAACAATTTTGTGAGTAGCTAGGTATCATAACTCTACTAAGATCCTAAGAGAGTAGATGATCCAAGAAAACCCAAATTAAATATATTATAGGGTTATAGTATTTCATAGTACAAAAGTAGGAAATCTTAATAACACAATATCAACTAACCATTCCAAGCCAGCAAATGGTCAACATCATTGAGATGGCCAACATCACTTAAGCTACAAGAAACCAAAGAGATAGTAAAACTGTATGCTAATAGCCAGCAGGCAACATTTTTGAAAGAAGCCTTCTTTCCAAACCACTTACAGTAGTAACAATTCATGAATTTATAATGAACTTCACTTCTGTAGTAGTATTCAATTTAGTCAACCATTTCAGGATAAGATTGGTGAGTTACATTATGCAATATCAAGAAAATTTTATAAGAGCGGGACAACATAAACCCTATAGTAAATCATCAAGAGATGATTGATAAAATCCAAAATATTTTATTATGTATGCTCCATTAAATTCATCAGGATAAACCCTACAACAGATAATTACTGATATTTTCCAGTAATCTGAACCAAATAAGAACAACTAATAACTCAAAAAATTATAGAAATCGGCTCCATACATTGGCAACCTTGTCAAATGAAAAAGTGAGTCTATGAGCAATATAGATAACATCAATATAGGGAAGGAGCACATATTGCTTAATCAGTCCCAGCCACCAAAGATTTTGAATAAAATGTGGCTTACCATAGATAACTAATGAATGAAAATCAGTAGAGATTAGAAACCCCCCCCCCCCCCCCCCCCCCCCCCCCCCCCCTTTTTTTTGTAGATTTGTAATTATCAGAGTGCTATTTTTGTCATACTCATAAAGTAACAATAGCTCAACATTGGCAAGAACCAAAACCCACGTAGGTTAAGAATAATACCCTATTATGAACAAATTGGCAAAATAACCCGAAAAAAAATTTCCAGGACTGAGATCATCCATTAGTAGTGCAACAATAATATCCAGACAATATCAAGCAGATGTAATAGACCGATCAAAACTAGTTTACTTTGAATTCTATTCCAAGAATAATTTCCTCAATGTAGCTATTGTTACCTACCAATCATCAAGGCAGAAGCCTCACATGCAGAACCAGGAAGGGTTTCTTTTTTCAAAACCTAAAAGAAGCAACAGTTCGGCCTTAGGGAGTATGGCAAATGGTAACACATGAGATGTTAGATTATTGGGGGAGACCTTAAAACACATTTTAATGTTAACAATATACCAAATAAAATCATAGCAACCACAATTAAAAGGTCATCAGTTTGGCATCATGAAAAAACCAAAAGAGAGAGACTAGTTTTGCCTCATCTAGTAAAGAGAAATGCATTACCACAGAAGTTAAATACTTGTGGGGGGTCGATAGTAAAAACTAATATCGATACCAACCTTGAGAAGCTTCATATTTCTCAACGATTAAATACCTTGCAGACATCAAGGCAATAAACACACCACGACTCTCTTTCATTGAATGTAAGAAAAACAAGTTTCAAGGCTAAGTGAGGGGGAGATTTAACCCTCACCCCAATAAATTGGAGAAAATGGAAGCCCGAGCGGCCTATTTTACCAAAAGAAACATCCCCCAAGCTTTGCTTACAAGATTGGCTACAAGTCAAAGAATGCAGCTTATTGTGTAGGCAGGTGTACTACCGATGGTGCATGTGGGAGAGAGAAAAAAGAAGAGGGAAGATGGGGGACTAGAGATGGAGTATCCAAGCAATCTTATGGGGAAAATACTAAATCAGAGTCCAATAACGCTTGGGATGAGAGTCTCCTTTTATGAGTATGTACCAAAATTGTGCCAAGGGTAATAAACCCATTGAGAATAAGTTTTGGGCATTTTTCTCACCCATGAGGGCTAGTAGTATTGTCAGATGGAGTTTGGGGATGAGTTCCACCTAGTCTATACAGACAATATTTTCTACGCCAAAAGATAGGTTATATAAAAATGTATAGGGGTGAGATCAACCCAAAGCAAATCGACACCCACACTCAACTTAAGTCGATCTATTGTAGGAAGGGTTTTAGCCCTAAAGAAGATCTACAATTGTTTATGTAGTTAATGGAGAGGGTTTTTTGAAAAATTGAACAAAGCTAAGCATTGTAGTTTGACAATTATAGATAAAGTCATAATTAGTACTACAGTCTATAGGTTTGATATCAGGAAAACACCCTATAGGTCAACCATGATAAATTTATTAGCTTCAATAGCCCGAATCCCCCATTGGGCCAGTTTGGGTTAAATATACAAGGTATGCACAGTATAGCCATCTGCTTCATCTATTAAATACAGGCCCACAATAGTGTCTATAGAATAGCAAGCCGAAGTAATTATCTAGTGTAAGTACATATAATTGGCTTAATGTAGTCGGGTGTCACCATCACAGTCAACTGAAGCAAACCTTCCCATTAGCTACAATAGGCAGAATTATTTGGATAATGCAATTCCAACCAGCTCAAAGTGCCCAAGTGAGAGTGTGCCAAAATAACTATCTCCTATATCTATAGGTCAGGTGTAAGTGTGTGTGTGTGTGATGTTTGTATATGTGTGTAAATGATTTTACTTAAAAAATATTTAACATACAAACAAACAAACATATAGCATTATGGTTGTATTGAATCTCACTCGCTCTTCTCACATGAGACGCATGGGGCAGGTATTGGTTTGTTTGAGACTGACTATGATACAAATAAACAAACATATAGCATTATGGTTGTATTGAATCTCACTTTCTCTTCTCACATGAGACTCATGGGGAAGGTATTGGTTTGTTTGAGACAGACTATGATACCCGCGGTACTAAAAATTTTCAAAAAGTGGAGTACCTACTAGCTTGTAAATCTTGCAAAGAAAGTTAAATGCTCAGCCTTGTGAAGATAATGTATTTTCCTTCTTTTTATAATTTCTTCCTCAAATAGCTCATTGTGTAAATAATGTAGAAGTTCCTCCTTTGTATAAGTCCTTCCTTAAATAACTCAAGAAATATTTGCTTTGCTATTGTGATGGAATTCTCTCTCTCTCTCTCTCTCTCTCTCTCTCTCCCCCCCCCCCCCCCCCCCCCGTTTTGCTCTATCTAGCTCTAATAAATGTAATAAACTCCTCTTTATTTTGTCAAAGAGAGGCTCGCTATCTATGCCTACCATATGTTGTATGCCAATTTCAATGGAAATGTGACAAAAAATAATTGGACACATACGATGTATTTAATGACCACTAGCAATCACTAGTCAATTTTGTTAGCAACAATAGATAACACTTCATCGATTGTGCACAAGCAGGGGATGTGCATCATAATATTTCCCGTTTAATTTTTATAGATCTTGGTCTCATTGGAGTTCCAAATTGTATAAGCAATAGGTTAAAGGTCTCAATTTAATCCCATTGTAAAAAGGCTTAGAGTCCATGTTTATAAAAGTAGCCTATGCTAAATGATAAGGCATATTTGGGTGAGATTTTCTCTTTGTAGAGTGGATGGTCATCAAGTTCTTGGTCTTTCCATGCCTTAAAACTCTTATTTCTGTTTATGGATTCAGCGGCATGTCTTGCTCAACAAAAACTAATTCTGGACTGTTGATTTTGCTTAATCAATAACACTTTCTATATTTTTAATCCACTTTGCATTGATTATGTGTATGTGAAGCTGTATGAGTGAATTCTAGATCTCTAATCCCTGTCTAATTAATCTCTTCTAGCCACACCATTTGCCATGGTGTGTGAGAGATTTTCCTTCCTTATCTCTCTCTCTCTCTCTCTCTCTCTCTCTCCAAAGTGTGCAATTAGTGTTAGTTGATGCATAGTAGCATTGAGGGGTCAGACCGGAATGGTGGCACACTAATGTGAATTAGGCGTGTTAATTACATTGCTTGTGTATGTGTGTGATTAAGAATAATGTAAAGCCTGATTTCAGTTGTATAATGTGTGCAAAGTGATTAGTGAGTAGGTTTGTGTGTTTTATTAGAGGAATAGCCTTCCATGGCTTCTCTATATGATGGATAAAAGAATCCCTTGAATCCTCTATTTTGATGCATTCGATGATGCTCGAGCCTCCAAGCCTTAGCTAGGTTGCTGATCCACGGATTGATAATCTTGTTGGTTGTGGGTTGCTATTAGACTGATGCTATGATGACCCCCAATATTTGGCACCATTGTTGGGGATGATAACCTAAGCTAGTGAGAAGAGGATGTTTAAAATAGAGTAATTTCATCACTAATTTTATCAGTTTTGAGTGTATAACTCAAATTAGTGTGATCTGATTATGTGTATGTAAGTAGTTAAAGCTAATTTTGAGTTGTGAATACCACAAACTCCCATTTTCACTCTAATTGCACTAATTTCATACTTACCATTATTAATTTTGCTTCATTTTCATGCTAATTTTACTGATTTGATGCTAAAGTTTACTAACTTTTGACTAATTTTACTAACCTAATTGCTAACCTTTGAAGTTTAATGTATGTGCAATTTTTGTAATTAGAGGATGATTTCATCACTTAATTAAGTTTTTTGTTCTAATTCATGCATAATCTTTTGATTTGAGTCATTGATTTTTTGGTGTGCATTTGTCAGTTTTGAACCAAGTTGGTGGTGCACACACTGGTGTGTGCAATGATGCATTGTTGCATGGAGCAAGGAATGGCTTGGAATACGTTAATAATGTAAGTGCACTAACTTTCTCAATTGAATTTTTAATTGCTTAATTTGGCTCCAATGTGTGCTAATTATTTGTTGAATTAGGTGTGTAAATCAAGACCTAAAATTAATTCCTAATTTGAATGAATTGGAGTGAAATTTGATGGTAAATTTTGACTAATGAATCATGTGTGTCTCAAGATTACACTTAATTATTTGTTAAGCTATATATAGTATCTCTATATATAGCACCCTGGTCCCATAAACTCATCTTGTGTAGTCATTGGACACACTTTGGGGATTGCATATGATGGAGTCGTCTCTCTCTCTTCTCATCTACCTGCGCTCTCTCTTCCTACGATTCAACATGGTATCAGAGCGGTGATTGCATGGGCACGCTCGACAATCTTGAAGTTGTTATCACAAGGAAGATAAGCCATTTTTTATTTTGTTCATATCGTTTTCTTCTCGTGCTGTTATTTTTAGGTCTATTTTAAAAGGTGTCGCTGAACACTCCGAGTCCTACACACATGAACGGTGGCATTTTAGGGCTCTATTGTGAGCACGTTTTTAGACCATGTCCATGGCTGTCGCTGCAATCGCTGCGAGGCAGACATAGCAAAACCTGCGTATGCAATTTTAACTTGCATGCTTTTTTAAGAAAGTACATCGTTAATTTAAGATTAATAACGAGCGTGAGCGTCCAAGGTTGATGCCGCGCATGCCCCTGCCCAAATTAGCACAGTATAAGGGTTGCAGTCAAGTGTTTGCAGAGGTGGTGTTAAAAGCAGAATCAATGCGCCCTATTTAGAGTGTGGGCCAAACTTAAGACCAGAATAGGTGAGCTGTTGAGAGAAGGTAACAGAGAGCCAAGGTGGCGGCAAAAGCAGGAAGTGTGTGTGTACGAAAAGAAATTCAAAATATGATTAACATGCGGAGAGAGGAGGTTGCAAGCGGCTGCAAGAAGGACGTGTGTGTGCACGAAAAGAAATTCAAAATATGATTAACATGCGGAGAGAGGAGGTTTCTCTGACGCAGCTTTTAGAGAGTGCTGCATTGGAAGGAGATCAGAGGATCGTTCTGGGGCCCGTTACAGTGCAAGGGCCGAAAGCATGAAGGGAGGCTACCACCACAGGCCGCGGCTACATGATGAGAAGCTTGCTCTTAATGCCTTAAGGAATTAGCACCTCCTGTCTGCTCTCCAATTCAGGAAACAAAGCTGTAGATAGTGCTGCCTTTACAATCACAATGAACCATCTTGTCTTTGCAATCACGGCTATGGCCGACCGGGGGTGTGAAGAGCAAGGAACTCCAGCCAATTCTAGCTGGCATGCTATTTTAAGATTATATAACGTTATTTTATAGCCCGATTTGGTGCTATCTACTTTTCGCGCTACCCCGTAAATTTCGCATCGAGTCGTCCTCTTTCTCAATCACTGAGTCTTAGACCTAGACTATGAAATAGCTTGCAGGCCAGCTTGTAAATAGCATGGCGCTGGTCATGCTACGTTCAGACTCTTTTTAATTTGATCTAGCTATATAATTCTCAACATATAGATACGTTCAAAATATAATTCTTTGCTTCTCACCTGCTTGCGTTTGTCCAAACAATATCCATGCAGAGGGTTTCTCATGGACAAGTGAATTGAAGTTGGGTTCGTTGCAGGACCGAGGCAGCGCTAATGCCTATTCCAAGCAAGGTGTAGCCAGCTATGCTTGATGCTATTTCATGGACACCTAAAGCAAGACTTTCTCAGCCAACTGAGTTGGCGCATGCGTCAAAGCCAAAGTCGGGCGACGTTTTTGCCATGTTTGTCATTTGTAAAAGCCCTGCTAAAAGCACCGATAAACCTGTTATTATTACTTTGTTATATTTGAAATAGAATCCTATTGTTTACTTGGATGCTATTTTAAGAAAATACAATGCATCGGGGCTAATGGCCATCGAGAAGCACTTGATTACCATCGCCCACAGTTCTGTTGTAGCTTTGACATGAGGCTATGATGGGTGCCCATGCCGACTTAAGAGATTTATGTCCAGTTGTCTTGAGTTGACAATCCCATTATTAGTGGCCCACAAGAACTCGCGTACAAGGCTAGATTAGAGCCATTCTAACATCCCAATTAGGTTTACACAAGTGTTATTTTGAGTAAGCTGGTCTCTACTGTCACAAGAATAACGCATAACTTCCATGGCTTTGACTTCAATGGTGATGAGGAATGTCATATTTGGTTTATTCATGAGTAAGCTTGTCTTGATTATATGGTTGCTGCATCATCAGTGGTGGAGTTTTTCACTAATATTTGGTCAATTGATTATTTTACATCATGATTTTACTAATACTTTTCTCGATGATGTGATAGATGATGGATGCGACAGAGACTTTGTATGTGTACGTGAGAGCTCGGTGCCTTGTACTCATCATTGGTATTATGTTTGTGTACTTGAGAGCTCGGTGCCTCGTACCTACCATTGGCATTATGTTTTATTTCGTCAGAGAGCTCGGTGCCTCGTATTGACCATTGGTATTATGTTTATTTCGTCATATTTCAAGTGAAGCTGTTCTCGGCATCAATGATGAGATATGTGACAAAGTTTATACGTACTTGGGAGCATGTTATCGTCCTCTTGATTAGTACTATTGTTGTTATCGTCTTGTTGCACCATCGTCGTCATTGGAGCTATGGTTGTTATCGTCTTATTGTACCCTCATCGTTGTCAAGGATTTGGCAGTTGTGATTATACAGAACTAGTGTTTCATACCATTTTTGTATTGGCTTGTGTGATGTGCGTACATGTCTGCATTCTTGTTATATATACCCGTTGCATCATTATTTTTTTGTCTGTCGTCTCTAGAGCGGCGTCGCGAACCGTCTCTAAGGACAATGTGATGTGATTATTTCTAACCTTCACATTTCGATATGTTTCTTGAGTTGATGTTGTTTACAGAATTTAAATCACATCAAGCAGTATATACGGGGGCTCAAGGATATTGAAGTTGCTCTATGAAAGGATTTGCAGTAGCTCAATTGTCTATATCTTGGATTATAAGAAGACCCTTGAAAGGGAACATTGTGAAATAGGAGTGATGTAGCTCCTTTGAACATTTTAAATGTGAATTTGAAATATTTTAATATAACGGTGGGTATATATAGAGCTGTGGGTTTTTCCCTTGATCCCCCAAGGGTTTTTTCATCCATAGTTAGGGACCTTCATTTGAGTGGGGGTGTTGAGCTATATATAGTATCTCTATATATAGCACCCTGGTCCCCTCTATATAAACTCATCTCGTGTAGTCATTGGACACACTTTGGGGATTACATATGATGGAGTCGTCTCTCTCTCTTCTCGTCTACCTGCGCTCTCTTCCTCCGATTCAACATTTTCAACAAGAATTCATGTATGTATAAAGATCAATCTGTTGTGGTGCAAGAAAAAGAAAAAAACAGCCATAAATTCAAGTGTGTGTGCACCTAATCTTGAGTGTGTACATGCAAAAACATTTGAGCAAATTGATGATAAGTGTATGTGAAATCATGATTGATGTGCATCATAGGCAATTCTAACTAATGGATATGCCTAAATGCAAAAAAATTGGGCAAGAATTGTGTGTGTGTGTGTGTTTGTGTGTGTGTGTGTGTGTCCATTCAAGGTCACTTGATTTTCAATGATTGATGGTCAATTGGGACACGTAAATGATTTTTCATTGTTGAATATGCATCAAATGTGTGTGCAATCATTAAGGATAAGCCTCACTGCATTGCCAATTGAGCCAAATGTGAATTTTTGTGCTTAAGTTTGGAGTGTTTGCATTACTTGATTAGGTCAAATTAGGATTATTTTTTGAAAAATTAAGCATACATGTACTCATTTACTGCTTGATCGAGTATGGAATTTTAGCATAGTAATGAGAAATTGATGGATTAATTGCATAAAGGTTTGACCTAAATTTGGGTGTGTATGCCAATCAATGGCATGTGCAATCCAATGTGTGAGTGAATAATTGGTAATTTTTACCAATTATGATGATTAGTTTGGATGAATTTGGTGTGTATGTCACAAAATTCTGAGATATATCACTGAATTGATTCTCAATATTGTGAAGTTTTTTAGTGTATTGGCATGCTAATGATTGATCAATGCAATGAACATGGCAAAGATGCATTGATGTGTGGGTCTCCTTGCACACCCAAATGACAAATCCAATTGGATTTGGATGATTTTTTGACATGAGATATGAGCAAGCAAAATTGCAAAGATTGATAGTTGGATATGGATTTTCAAAAGGTAAAGAAATATTGAACTATATAGCGTGTGTACAAAGCTTGGCCTAGAATCACCTTTGAAATCGATTTTTTGAGCTTATATGTACTTATAGTTGTTCCATATTTGCCATAGTAAGCTACCTCCCCTACAAAAATCACTTAAATACTATGGCTATCCTCACCTTTTCACTGAAAATAAACAAAAACCAAAATGAAAAATATATATTGGTCCACCCTTTGCATGTAAATATTTCCTCTTACGTTGGGCCTAGCTGTATTATAATTTTAATTACTCTAGTATATGAGAGTTATGTGTATATTGTTTTAGGGGTGTATTTTTACGAGGCCTAAGTAATCCACTTTGCATTTTTACCATCCATAATATATTTTAATTTCATCCATGTATATATCTCATGCATTCAATGTCCTCACTCAAGCTTCCACTTAGTTAGTGTGACTCTACTCTAGCAAAATTCACAAAAATCCTTTCACTCCCTCAAGATAAAATTTTTCTTACCTATTACAGCTATTTTGCTTTACACTAGAAAATTAAATTCACAATTACCTACCATGCTTAATAATTGAGAAATAAATATTTTATTTAATTAATTTTTATTATATATATATTTTAGCTCTTTATCTTAAAATCCTGTCACAAGTCTTGCATATATTTTATTTCATTAACAATTCTCATGCATACATGTGTAAAGGGTATCTCATTTATCAATTTCATGTCATGATGCATGGAGGGACACACATTTGGAGCCACATGGAGATTCAATAAAAAAAGGGACCACGAGAAGACTTTTGTAGTTCTGGATTATACATATTTCGGTGGAATTTTTGGCGCCCACCTCCAAATTTGAAGAAGCCATCAAAAGACAAAATGTAGCCCACAAGAGGAATAATCTTCCTAATTTTTTTAATAATTTTTGGAGCTACCACCGGTGAATACTATTTTTTGGCGTTACGCAAGTTTCATCCCTCTCTCTCTTCCCTTTGCTCTAGCTCTCTCTTGCTCCATTTGGTGTGTATCTTGGTGTGAGATTGTTTGTGTGTGTCTTGTTGCGCCTCCTCTTGGTCGTGACAAAGTCTCTCTTGCATCTTAGTTCACACCCCATAACTAGGTGGTGCCCCTTCACTTGTTTGGATGTGGGTTTGTTGTTGCTTTTTCTTGCTTGTGGTTGCCATAGTCCCAATTGAGCAGCACGAGAGCCTTGAGGGGTGTTTAGAGGTCACCTCTCTTGTTGCTTGCCCTGAACCGCCTCAACTTTTGTGCCCCCAGTGAAGAGGGCTTGTATATGTTGTTATGAACACTCAGTCTTTAGAGTAGTCAAGTAGTTTGTATGAAACACAAAAAATTATAAGATTCTTTCATCCTCATTGCAAGGAAAAAGGTGCACATCATTGTTAGTCTAAGTTGCAATTTCAATGTGTAATTTGTAAAATTTTGGGTCCTCTTAGGTTGGTCAAAATAAATGCTTCGTTAAATCCTTTTTTTCTCTCATTAGATACGACCTTAGTTTGGAGATATATATTTTTGTTCTATTTTAAGCATTAGGTCATGCATAGATTATGGATAATGATCCAAGAATAGAGGTTTTACCCTTCCATTTCACTCTAGAAATTAGAGTAAACGTTGCAATTAGTAGAAAGATCCATTTTCAACAACATATGATGGTGTTCATGTTTGCTGCTCAAAGAGTAGGAGAAATTTTTGCGTCACCAAATCTTGTCATCCTGCCTTTTGCTGACTACCACATATCATTTGTTGTGCATATTTTTATTTTGTTTTAGAATAAATTTCAATTTAGTAAACATTGCTGTGTAAATTTTTCTAAGAAAGAAAAAGAAAGAGACGTGTTGTCACTTTGGAATTGATTCAATGGAGGTCCAACAACAAATGTTAGAATATCCTCTCTTTTTTGGAGATTCTGGCAAGGATGCCGCGTTATTTTTAGCAGATTTCAAAATGGCTTGCCGCATAAAAAAGTGATCGGAGGTGAGGAATGTGTAGAAATGTTTGAGGTAATACTGAGGAAGGATGCTAGCACTTGGTTTTCCTCTCTCTCTAAGGAATTTAGAGAAAGCTATAGGGAGGTTTTGGATCACTTCAAGCAATATTTTTTCAAACCCCAAAACACTAAAAAACTATGGCAAGACATTGTTGTCCCATAAGCAAAAAGACCTAGATGACTACTACATCTACTACAAGCAGGAGTTTCTACATCTTTGAGTTATATGGGTAAGGAACACTGCTAACCCCGGGGATGGTGCAAAATTTCTGAAGAAAGAGAGATTCATAGCGGGTTTATTTTCCACACTCAAGGTAAAAGTTGAGGTGGGTGTACCTACTACCTTTGATGCCGCTGAAATTAGGACTTCCTTGAAGTACAAAAAAGTGAAGTGCATTCATGGAGAGCTTCTAGTAGAGGTTCCTAGACCTGAGGACACAAATCAAGCATCCACTTTGACATAGCAACCAAGGTAATTGAAAAGGTAAATGAATCCTTACGAAACTTTTCAATTCATGTTAGACAAGCTGTAGATTCCAACGGACAAACAAAGAAAGCTAAGGAGCGAGAGCCATGACCCAGACGAGTCCTACAATGTTGGAATTGCAGAGGATTTGGGCATGAGATGTATAATTATCCTCGTCCTTGTGGGGAGCCAAAAAAATCCAGTGATGAATGTACGTGAAGGAACTAATCAACAACCAATGCTTTTGTAAAGACCAAATTGAGCAAGACCACCTCCATTTTCCATAAGAATCTCTCATTATGGAAGCAATAAATAAGTGCAAAAATTGAACAAATGAATCAAAAAAATTTCCAGAAAGAGTAGCAAAAAATGTTACTAGACACATTGAAATGAAATCTTTATGTTAAGTTTGTGTCTATGCTAAGCCTATCACCTTATTAGCACTTGGTAGGCGAGGGGAATCACCTTGGCTCGCTTGGTCAAGGTCGTAAATTGATGCCCTGGGCTGATAGGGTTTAGTCGTTGCCATGTAAGGCTAGTAAAACTTTGGAGCACCTCCTTGAGGGTTCAAGGAGCCGAGAATCGTAGCTTGACTTGCCTTGGGGTGTTCGCCTTGTGATGTGCTTTGATTTTTCTATAGCATGCTAAAAAATAAATCTTGCCTGAGCTTCTTAAAAGCTAAGTGATGGTGTACTAATGGATTTTTGAGCTTCTTTATGACCCATAGACATGCAGACACTTGGCTGTTGTATTAACAATAATCATATGGTTTTGAGGCTAGTGGGTTCATGAACTTGCATTAGCCTAGGGCCATATTTGATTTCTTATGTCACATTTATAAATCTAAAATTTTAGTGGTTTAATATTTATTGCACTTCATGATATATTCTCCTTTGATACTTATGACTTGTTATATATTTTAATAGCTCAATATTCCTCCAAGGACGTACTTTCTATCATGTCATTGTGGTCTGCTTAAGTGGCACACAAGGACGTGCGCCAAATTAAGAGGGGAAAAATGTTAGTGTAGCGACTAACACTTCATCGGCACAAGTAGGGGATGTGAAAAGGATGTACAATCGATGTACCTGATGAGCTGATGTATTCAAGCCCTAGCCAGGTTTCCAATTCACGGATTGATAATTTTGTTGGTTGTGGGTTACGATTAGGCCAATGCTACGATGACCCCCAACCAATTTACACTTGTAATGCTTTAATTTGGTAGTGGATCGTGCACGACATCCATGGCCAAATAGATTATTCTCATTGTGTGTGTGTGTGTGTGAGAGAGAGAGAGAGAGAGAGGGAGAGGGAGGGGGGGGGGGGGGGGGGGAGACAAGGAAAGCCTTTCGTTTCTCTTTGAAACAATCAGCATAGATTTCCCATAGAGGAAGACAAAGGGAAAGGGATTACGAAACCATGTTTAGCCCAAGAAAATGTATTTTTTGCAAGATTGTCGTTTTATACCTTCGTATAAAATATATAGATAGTGTTTTTCCAAACATCATGCAGAGATGAATCAATGTTTAATAGATAAATCATCACGCACCGTAGAAGGAAAGCTAATAATAAAAGAGAGTAGCAATTTACTTTTCTTGTACAACACTTGTGGATGCATTAGAGTAGCAATTTACTTTTCTTGTACAACACTTGTGGATGCATTAGCAAGAAAAGGAAGAGGTAAATCTTCAAACTAAACTTGAATGTATGTGCCTTGGATTTCTCTAAGAGTTGTTGTTTACGCATAGTTTTTTTTATTCAACAAGAAAGTATAAATTTTTTTGATCTAGTACTAATTGATATGCGTTTATCATATGTTTGGTAGGATTAAGAGCAAACAAAAGGAAGAGAGGAAAAATAGGTCTAGAGTGTATGTTTGGATACCAAGATGTAGAAGAGGATCCTTCTCAATTGTTAAAAGATTCCATCAAGAGAAATGTTGGCTTCACTCAACTTATGGATATTATTAGTGGAGAGGACCTTGAGTTTAAGTCAAAGGGTATTATGGATAGTATGGGGACAAAGGAACTCACCAAGAGCTTAGATGGGGATGCTTCAAAGGTAGACTTTAAACCTTGTGCAATTAATAGGGAGCCTGTATACCCCAAGATTCATTTGCAGACTTCCAAAAAGAGGGACATATATTCTTTTACTATTGCTAGGGGACCAACGACCAAAAATATGCTAGAAGAGAAAATGAAAAAAGAGGAAGTTGTTGTAAAAGAGCTCACATTCATCTATGAAACACTAAAATATTGCAGTATCTTCAAGAGATGTTCATGTATTTCACAAGGTATCCTCTGTGTTTAATGAGCCCTTCAGTCTTAATGATCTTCTAGCTCAACACAAGGATTTCATGAAGTCTGAAAGAGAGAGTTTTGAGGTGGAGATTCAAAAGGGGTGAGTCATCATTGATGACATGATTGTGGTCCATTTAAAAGATTGTTATGACAAAGGGCAATCATGCAAGAAGTACCATCAACTACCACTTTTCTACAAATCCTTTTGGTGCTCCATGCACAAAAGAGATTGCAAGCTAGTCCAAGGATCCTTTGGCTTTCTTAAATAACTCAATTGCTTATTAAATGGTAATCTTGTGAAGAAGCCTGAGGAAGTTGTGGAGGAAGAGGATTTACCACCGAATGAGCATGAGGATTTAGACAATGATTACAATAAAGTGTCCCGAGATTGAGGAGTGCATTAACCTTGAGTAAGAAGAAAACGAGGTGAAATGAAGCAAAATGTTGTTGACCAAAACATTAGAAATCAAGCTACTGACGGGAGAAAAGCGAACCCCGAACCTCGACGGCCTCTAAAACACCGGGGACCGAATGGCGCGTCTCAAGCCTGTCATGGTAAAGCAAACAGGGGGCACCACCTAGCTTCAACGGCTAGGACGCAAACAACACACCACCATAACAAAGTTTTCATCCAAGAGAGATGGATGCTTGGGAGTAATGATGAAAAGGAAAGGGAATGAGATCAAGTGAGAGAGAGAGAGAGAGAGAGAGAGAGAGAGAGAGAGAGAGTGAGGGAGGGGGTATAGCGGCTTAGTACTTAGGCATCACAAAAGGATGGCGAATCCGCACACCCTTCACACATACACAAGCTCACTCCAAAACACAAGACTAGGTGGCGATTCCGCACACCTCACATGGGCAAAACATTGCAAGAAAACATACTCACAAAACCTCAAGCTTTATTTAGAGAATTAGGCGATGCAATGGGGAGCATAGGGTAGGGGAATGAGAAGGGAGAGAGTGGTAGAGCACATGGCGGATAGGTGGGAGTTGATGGCGAAGACTCGCACGAGGATTATGGCCATCATCCTTCATTTAGTTGCCCTTCATCTTCCATAGCCAAGGGTGTAGAGGCCATGCTCAAGACAAGCATGGTGATTGCGGTGATGGTGATGGTGTGGGTGTGTGTGTGTGCACTAGGCACACACAGTGCATAGTGTGTTCTTTGGTGATGTTGTGTGTGTGTAGTGTGCTGGTGACCCCTCTTTATATAGGGGAGGAGGGGGGAGAAATTTTAGAATTTAGAAATGAAGAAATCATTATCTACATAGGCCATGTGACTGTGGGCCCCACTTGTCTGGCTGTGTGTATATGTGCCAGAACAGCAGTCTCATGAAAGAGAGACTAAGAGAGAGAGATGGGTTGATGAAAAAAAGTGAGAGGTGACATGGAGAATAAAGTAATTACAAGAGGGGAGAGAGGGGAGTGTGTTCAGAGGTGAATCTGTGTGCAGATGTGTGTGAACACAAGAAAAATCAGGTAACCACCGGGTGGGGATGGGTCTGTGGGCACCTTTTTCAGTGAAACTAAGTGTGTGTGAGTGTGGGGTAGGTTATTTAGCTACAAGACAAGAGACATGGCGCCCTTTAGAGAGAGAGGGGGGTATTTGGATCATGGGATATGATAGGAGAGAGAAAGGGGGGGTGGGGTATACTATTTTGGAAGATAGAGTAAGTTGCATGTGAGTTAGGGTGCATTATTGGTGAGTTAGAATGTATTATTGGTGAGAGGTGGGGTAGCTTGAGGGGAGAGAGAAAGGAGAAAGGACAAGGGGAAGAGAGAGGGGGTTGACCTTTTGAGTGGAGGAGAGGAAAAGGGACACCCGGCGGGGCAACAGTGAAGAAAAAGGAGGCAAGGTGGGGATGGGCTGCTCCGCAGGCATGAGGTGGCCTATTTAACCTTTCTTATATATTTGCATAATCATACTTTATTTTTTTCTTAGTTTTTTCCAATGCCTTTTATCACTCCCTCCCTAAGAGGGGGTTTTCATGGGGTGGGGACGAGAGAAGAGGGGTATGGGAGCTTGGCTTGTGAAAAGCCCCCATCATTAGCCCTCCCCTTTTGGCTAGAGGCATTCATGTCTCTAACTCTGTTTCTTCTTCCGCTTAGCTGTAGGATCCGATATCGAGTTGCCTTCTGAACTAGCCATTCCATTTGGCCGTTGGTGAGATTTCTGGGATATTCATCAATCTGTAACAGGTCGGAGTGATAACTTGTTCCTTGGAATAGTGTCGGTTGATTAAAGGGGAAGCCCATGGCTTCCAGAACTTTGTGCCAATGTCCTCCTAGATCCCAAGTGAAAAATAGGATCATTGTTTACAGTGTCCTAACAATAAAATTTGCATGCCAAATTGGATCAAATTTGTAACCTCTAGTAGCGAGAGGGGAAATGAGCATCTTGGCTCCTGCAAAGACAGAACTGAAAATTATGATTCCCAAGACTGTACCAAGAATCCACCATATATGGCCGCCTTGTTGGTGTGGTGAGCTCAAGTTGTCTTCAGAGTCCTGCTTACTGCCATTAGAAAAACTTCAAGCATATCATGATTCTTTTGGGTGTGCTCAAACATGTCAGCTTCCTTTACTGATGCTAATAGCAAGCCACCTACCTTACGGCTTAAATACAAGCGTAATCCACTTACCTTTCTCCAAATAGAGGATGCACTATTTGTAAAAAATTGTACTAAATTGCGAATGAGGTCTTTATTCTTGCATTCTATCAGGCTTTTGTCTATCCATGGCTCCTTTGCTCTTATCTCCATGCTGATCTTCTCTCTATATGTTAGAGCAGCTAGCCATAGGTCTGATGCATCCCATGCAAACACAATGCTGTGTTGTGGAGGAGTTTGGAACATCCTTAAAAGGTTGGCAACATATTGATCATCAAACTTACTATGAACATCCTCACATAAACTGGAGGCATTACCCATCTCCAAGTTTATAACACCCTTTAGTAGACTAGAGGCATTACCCATCTCTAAGTCTATAACACTACACAATAAAGTCTTGCTCGGCTGCCAAGCCTCTGGAGAAATATCTAACTCCAAACCTTCAGTCATACTTACCTCTTTGTTATGGTACTCTAGTGAAACTGCCTTGATGCAAGATTCCTTTAGCTTGCTACACTGTCCTGGGTCCATGCTGGTGCACAGGCTTCCGTTTTCAAAGCCCTCCCCTTTGCTTGATATGTTGTCCATCTTCTGCAAAGCCTTGCTAGCAGGCTGGTTTTCCTCTTCTCTTGTATCTTTCATGACCTTTGCATTCCTCTTACTCTGACGAGGCCTAATCAACACTTTACACCTTCTTACCCTTAACGCCCAATGTTGTCGATTCATCGCTTTGGTGCCTATTTCATTCAAGGTTAAAGATGTACTCACATTTGTAACACAATTTTCTTGACTTACCTCCCCCACCTGGGTAGCATCTTTTGATTCTTTAACCTCTTGTTCCACTGCTTCAGTTCTTTGAATAAACTTCTCGCTTGATCCTTCTTCGGTTACCTTCATCTTGACCTCTTCTGCAAGACCAATGATACTTGGTGTGCGGGTACCAATTGATGGTGGACGTAGGATTATTGTAAGTGGTGATTGTGGCGGTGGTTGCATTGGTGACTGGCGTTGAACTGGTGTGGCTAGTTGTGGTTGCACCGCTGGTGGTGGGATTTGAACAGGTGGGATTGGTTGCCTGAGTGGCGGTGGTGTTCTTGGTGGAGAGATTTGATTCTGTCTCCCCCCTCTATTGAAATTCTGCCTCCTCGGGTGTGGGAAGTAGTACATTCCACGGCCATCTTCCCCGTAGTTGTAACAATGGTACTCTGGGTTCTGCCTTCGTTGTCCTCTTCCTTGTTCTGGGTTCCTTCCAGGTGTATGCCCTTGCTGCACCAGATGCACAGATAAACTCTCTAGTTGGGTGGTGATGCGACTCAGCAGGTCTTGCTCTTCTGATGCCTCCTGTGGTTGGACTCTATGATTGGCTGTTGCAGTCACTGGGGTTGGTTGGGCCGAGCTTGTTTCCTCTGACTCGTTTACTCTTGCTTGCATGCGTAGCTTCTTGTCTTTAAGGCGGGCTACTTTGATTGCCAACTCATATGTTGCAGGAAACCTTCCCTTCACCTTCTCTCTAAGCGGCGACCATAGACCAGCAATGAAACGGTCCTTCTTTAGGAAACTAGGCGCTCCTTCACCTTCCTCCAACGAGGCAACCCATCTCTCCCATAAGTCCACAAATTTAGACTCGTAGGTGGCATACTCCAGCAGGCCTCCCTGCTTTAATTCTGTCAGTAACTGCCATAGCCTCTCCGAGGTTGTGCCTCCACCAAACCTCTTTACAAAAGCAATCATTAACACATCCCATGCATTCTTGGTGGCGTGGGGCAATGCATTATACCAGGACTTGGCCTCTACTTTCATCAGTAGAGGAAAAATTCTAAGTCGTGAAGCGTCGTCATCTTTGTTGGAGACGATACAAGCAATGTCGAAATCATCCAAAAAGTCGGTGGTGAGATCCTCTCCCTTTTTTCCACTGAACGTGGGGAAAGAAACACTTGCCATGGTAGTGACTCAGGAAATTACAAACCTCTTTTTTTTTCTTTTTTTTTAAACATTACATTAACAGTAGCGGCTCATAGCAGCTTTTTACAGGGGTGGGTGGATAGGTTAAAACAAGATAAAGATAGAAACATTAAAGGAATGATGGTAATCTAATATGGGGAGAATGATAGGGTTCGGGGAATTGAGGATTTCTCCTAGTAACGCCGCACCGAATAGGTGTACGATCTTCTGTTGGTAGAAGACTTTCCTATCTACATAGATATTCACATGCATATGCTGCAAGAATCTGAACGGGAATGCCATTGGCCCGTTTTCCATCATGCACAGAGGATGAAATACTTACTTATACTCTTACCGTGCCAGTGTTGATGAGTCGGCACATTCACAAGAGGTCGTCGCCTTTCATGGGCTCTACCTTTCCTTCGTTGCTCAGCACGTACGGGGTGATGGCGACGCGTCTGACCACTCCCAGCCTCTTGGCTAACAGCAATTGCAGGTAATTTCCGTAGTCGGCGTGTTGCATGAATTCTACTCCATTCAGTTGCAACTCGTTCCCAGCCCACTGGGTTTCTCCCGTGGTAGAGAGCTTCTTCAGGATAAGTTGTACAGGGAGAGGAGGAAGATCCTCCACTCTCTTTCCAAAACAACGAGAGCAGTAGCCGAACCACTCTTCTCTAGGACATGGAAATCTTCTTACCACTTCTTCTTCCGGATTGTTGAAGTGGATTGGTAGCACTCGCATGCGTCGTGCAAATTGGTAGGCGACCTTTCGCCGCTTAGCTTCGGATGACTTCCTCTTTGGTAAACTAGGTACAACCCGGATTTCTGAGCTTGAAGCACTTGCTTGGCCATATGCTTCTCCCTTCGGGGTCATGTGTTTCCAGACTGGCTTATCTTCTCCTTGCCTTTGGCTCGAGCAGCCCCTTTAGGCCACTTTGGAGTTATAACTTTGATTGTAGTTTCTTTAGGGAAAAGAGGTCTCACCGTTTGCTTCCCTTCCTTGATGTGAATGACTTCTTTGCGATGAATGTCGATGTAGATGACTTCAGCCCTTTCGCTGCCTTCGTTGCTGGCACTCATTGACAGTGTGCCTTGGTTGACAACAGTGATGGCACTTCACCGACCTCCCACCTGATGCTCTCAATTTATAGTTAGAACGAGCGACACGAGATGGAGAGTTTACCTCTTGAATGCTGACGACACTGCAGCCTGGCAGTAGCACCTCAATGAAGGCGGCTAGTGCCTCCTTCGTCTCTTCTTCTTCCGTCCTCCAGTTAAAAAATTCATTCAGCCATTCGTCCATGATTGATAGTGGGCGTCACTTTCAACATTGTAAACTGAAGGGTCTTAGAAAAGATCCTCAATGGGGGTACCAAATGACGGGAGCAAAGCGAACCCCGAACCCCCGACGGCCTCTAAAACACCGGGGACCGAATGGCGCGCCTCGAGCCTGTCATGGTAAAGCAAACAGGGGGCACCACCTAGCTTCAGCGGCTAGGACGCAAACAACACACCACCATAACAAAGTTTTCATCCAAGAGAGATGGATGCTTGGGAGTAATGATGAAAAGGAAAGGGAATGAGATCAAGTGAGAGAGAGAGAGAGAGAGAGAGAGAGAGAGAGAGAGAGAGAGAGAGAGAGTGAGGGAGGGGGTATAGCGGCTTAGTACTTAGGCATCACAAAAGGATGGCGAATCCGCACACCCTTCACACATACACAAGCTCACTCCAAAACACAAGACTAGGTGGCGATTCCGCACACCTCACATGGGCAAAACATTGCAAGAAAACATACTCACAAAACCTCAAGCTTTATTTAGAGAATTAGGCGATGCAATGGGGAGCATAGGGTAGGGGAATGAGAAGGGAGAGAGTGGTAGAGCACATGGCGGATAGGTGGGAGTTGATGGCGAAGACTCGCACGAGGATTATGGCCATCATCCTTCATTTAGTTGCCCTTCATCTTCCATAGCCAAGGGTGTAGAGGTCATGCTCAAGACAAGCATGGTGATTGCGGTGATGGTGATGGTGTGGGTGTGTGTGTGTGCACTAGGCACACACAGTGCATAGTGTGTTCTTTAGTGATTTTGTGTGTGTGTAGTGTGATGGCGACCCCTCTTTATATAGGGGAGGAGGGGGGAGAAATTTTAGAATTTAGAAATGAAGAAATCATTATCTACATAGGCCATGTGACTGTGGGCCCCACTTGTCTGGCTGTGTGTATATGTGCCAGAACAGCAGTCTCATGAGAGAGAGACTAAGAGAGAGAGATGGGTTGGTGAAAAAAAGTGAGAGGTGACATGGAGAATAAAGTAACTACAAGAGGGGAGAGAGGGGAGTGTGTTCAGAGGTGAATCTGTGTGCAGATGTGTGTGAACACAAGAAAAATCAGGTAACCACCGGGTGGGGATGGGTCTGTGGGCACCTTTTTCAGTGAAACTGAGTGTGTGTGAGTGTGGGGGAGGTTATTTAGCTACAAGACAAGAGACATGGCGCCCTTTAGAGAGAGAGGGGGGTATTTGGATCATGGGATATGGTAGGAGAGAGAAAGGGGGGGTGGGGTATACTATTTTGGAAGATATAGTAAGTTGCATGTGAGTTAGGGTGCATTATTGGTGAGTTAGAATGCATTATTGGTGAGAGGTGGGGTAGCTTGAGGGGAGAGAGAAAGGAGAAAGGACAAGGGGAAGAGAGAGAGGGGGTTGACCTTTTGAGTGGAGGAGAGGAAAAGGGACACCCGGCGGGGCAACAGCGAAGAAAAAGGAGGCAAGGTGGGGATGGGCTGCCCCGCAGGCATGAGGTGGCCTATTTTACCTTTCTTATATATTTACATAATCATACTTTATTTTTTTCTTAGTTTTTTCCAATGCCTTTTATCACTCCCTCCCTAAGAGGGGGTTTTCATGGGGTGGGGACGAGAGAAGAGGGGTATGGGAGCTTGGCTTGTGAAGATATATGTAAACCATCAACAAGTTGAAACACAAATTAGCATTTCTATAATATTGTGACTTTGTACATGTTGTGTTACTCTGCCTATGGTTCACATATTCATTATCGTCATCCATTTTCTTTTGCCTCCATGAGCACTTGAGTTGTTGACTACCTCCAATTGTTTACTCCATTTTTGATGTGAAAATGTGATTGTTTGTCATTAGGAAAAATATGGACTCTCCTTGTGCCTTTTTGATTAGTGAAGGTTTAAGGGAGAACCAATGAGAAGGCTCTTGGGATATCACCTAGAGGGGGAGGAATGGTAGGGGTGCAGCCTAATTGTCTCCCTCTTCAATGCTTGGTTCTTAGAGAGAGGTGGGAGGTAGGCTGGGGGGGGGGGGGGTAAATAGAAGGAGAGAGGTGTCATAAAAGAGGGAGGGACCCCCCAAAAAAAAACGCGCATGCTTAAAAACCCAAAAAATTGAATTTTTTTTAGAAGTTCCAAAGTTGACCCATTTGCCACCAAAACTGTCCCAAAACATAAATTAACTTAAAAAAATCAAATTTTCCCCCCAAAATCCACTTTTCTCTCTCTCCCTCATTAATTTTCTCTCCCACACTCTCCCTCTTCTCCCTCCTCCCATTCTCTCTCTACAGTCAAGACAGCCATAGCCAAAAGCTTTCCACCATTCTCTTCCTCTCTCTCTCCATAGCTCCCCCTTCTCTCACACCTCCATCAACCCTCTACAGTCCCACACTCCATAGCCCACAACTCCACTATCCTCTCTACCTCTCTACCTCTCACTCCTCTTTTTCTCTATCTCCACTGTCAAAGCCACCATAGCCACCATAGCCACCATAGGCAGCTCACCTCACCCTCCCCTCAGCTCCTCATTCTCTCTCCACAGTACTCAACTCTTTCAAATCCCTTCCTAAGCCCAACTTCCCAAGCATGTCCACGCATAGACGGCCCAAACCAGAGATAGAGAAGATTGTGTTGCACAACACAAAAGACTCAGAGGGGGTATGGATCCCACAAGTGTTCAAGAAGGGTGCATGGATCTACATGCAACCGTCACGTGCTGGACCTCATCGCGTACGGTGTCGAGGCGTATTGGAACGTCATTGGAAGGGCCGGCTATTGACATTCAAAGAAACAAAGTCCGAAATGGTGGCCATCGTGCAACACGTCTACAGTGCAGCTGAGCTTCACCTCAAGAGAGCTTCTACTCAATTTGCACCTCATTGTAAGTTTTCATGGTTTAGCTATCCAATGCATATGTCATGTTTACGTTTATGTGATCATGATGTTTAACTAAGGACATTTGTAAAGATGTTTTTCCATCCAGCTTAGTTGAGGAGCAGCCGCTTGAGTGCCTCTCAGGCACGTTCATGGTTGTGCATGCTTACATTGGGGAGCTTATGTTTCCTAATGTTTCATCGAAGAAACTTACCGAGTAGCGAATATTCATGTACTCCCACAAGTACGTGGTGCCGAAGTCAAGCCAAAGCTATGGTAGGTTAGAAGCCGTGGAGACACCCTCATTGCAGAGTGCAGAATGGCCAACTCCAGACCATTGGGCTTTTCTTTCTTTCAAGCGCAAGGTGCTGCAAGATTTCCAAGGGTCCCTAAAGTTTGGTAAGGCAACCATATCGGTGGGTCTCAGTTGGCATTGTCCCATTCATGTGTTTGTGCATGCATTCTTCTCTCTACCGATTGTAGAAACACCAACAATGTTTGTTTGCAAAGAAGTTGACATAGATGCAATGGACACCATTCTAGGTGTCAATTGGGGCTATGTTGACGGTTTGCATGATGGTGACCGTTATAAGTGCAATGTGTCCCCCACACAGCTTTGCCTTCGATATTTGAAAGCAAGGTGCACCTTGTATGCACAGTTTAGCTATGAGAAGTGGATGCGCAAACGTGGAAAATGGATATCCTTGCAGCTGACAGCCGAAGAGATTCAATCCTTTGAAATTCGTGTCCACATGCCCAATAACGAGGTGGAGGTGGTTGCAGTGAATCCGCATTGGACTCTTGCCAATCTCCGGGAACACTTTGTCATAATGGGATTCGAGGATGTCGGTAATGCAAGTTTCAAACTAGAACAACGCAAGGTCTGCTTTGTGCTTCCTTAGCTACCTTTTCTTATTTTCTGTGGGTTTTTGTATTTTGATTGCCCATTTTTGGTTGTATAGATTGGAAGGCGGATGGAGGCCACTATGCTTGTTTACAAAGATTGGGCTACAGACAAAATCATCTTGTCTAGAGTGAATTGGCTTGTAACTTTAATCGTTTATATATTGGATATTTTATTAAAAATTTTGAAAAGTTTTAAGGTGTACTTGATTTTGTACTTGAGTTTTAAGGTGGTGTAAATTTATTTTTTAAATCCATATTTTTTATTTTTTCGAGATAGAATATGTCTATATAAGGAGGACCACCTCCTCATTTCACCATTTTCATCCCAGCATTGCAGAGAGACCTAGCATACCCAATCACGCAAAGAGAAGACATGGCTGCTACTAGTGCTTTAGATGCATTCCTTACTGAGGTTGGGCATGCAAATCGCCCTGAGCTTCAAGCATTTTTCACAACCCAACCAGATTTGGAAACCACCTTGACCCTCCACTCTCAATCTCTTGAGCACATTACTTCATACATTTCCACATGCATGGGGAGATTCATTGTTGAGTTACCAAACCGACCAGGGCAATGGGTCCCTGAAGGCCTTCTCCGCCACATCTACCAAGGGGACATGCCATTTCATCAGCGGCTTGCACACTTTGCCACCATAGCACAACCCGCCGGACAATATGTGCGGCTTGAAGCTGATGATGTGCGAGCAATGCGTAAGGGAAGGATCGGAAACACTTTTTTCTTTGTTCAGGCCATAATGATCTTCCTCCTTCACGAGTGCCCAGCAGGCCCTGATGTAGTGCTACCTCACTTGCAGATCGGCGGGGTATTGGGTGATGTGAAGGACCCCAAGCCCGCGGCCATTGACTCATCTGCAGAGGAGAGGACGCTTGCCTTAACCTACCCTGTAGGGATTCAAGGCCTCTTGGAGGCCTCTCCATCAGTCGGTTCATCCTCGGGACCGCCAGAAGGAACCACCACTCGGGATGCCATCCCTGAGGTAGAGATTACCTGCTTCTCCTCCATTGTGGTGGGTGGGGAGGAGTTTGTGTTTATGCACGATCAGGAGAAATCCTTTGAGCTTCGCATGGATGAGTGTTTCGCCATCCTCGATGCCCATGGAAAGTTTGAGCTTGATACCACCACCTCCCATGACGATGATCTCCTACTGCCCAGGGGGAATACTTTGGCGGACACAGTGGCGATCGCACAAGCTGAGGTGGCAGCGGCCGAGCAGGCCAAGGTCTCTGAGGAGGAGTTTGTGGCCGTGCAAGCCATGTGTTTGGCTAAACGCGCAAGAGTAGATTCACCACCACCTGCTGCAACACTTGTTTTGCTTGATCCAAAGGGGAAGTCAAGCGTGGATCTTTACCTGCACCCGGATGCCGATGAGGAGGATCATAGACAAGAGGTATAGATGCTCACTTACATTTGATTGTTACAAATGATTTTGTGATTTTGTTAATGTTATATCATAATTCTGTGCCATATCTCAAAAAACCTATGTTCTGCAGGATGTTCTGGAGGTTGACGCCTGGGCGCAACGTTCAGGGGGGAGGAGGACGCCGTTCGGACCTCAAGCGGCACTTGCTCACTACCTCGGCACACTTCCCACTAGTGTCGTGGTGTTTGTCCATGCCGACTACTCTCCCAATGGTCGCTACAACATTTTTGCTCTCCGTTCACTCTCCAAGGCGCTGTGTTTAACAACACTTGCCCAAATGGCCAACCTTGTAGTGCTTGTAAAGAAAGATTTTGCAATATCCACTTTCGGTGTAAACTTTCGCGGGCGCCTTATTGCCCATGTTGGCATGAACCAAGCTGTAGGGGTTCATGACACCCAAGAAATCACAACCACTTTACTTAACAGGGAGCCACCCCAAAAGGCCAAGCGCCAGAAAATTGTAATTAGAAAGATCCTAAAGCAAAAGCCGGATATCATGTAAAGCATTGATTTCTTTAATGAAACTACTTTTTGCTGTCTGTGACTCTCTTTCTTGCAAGGTTTTGAATTTCTTATATGTTGGGCTTCCATTGTGTATGAGAAGCACCATAATTTTTGCTATGACTACTAAAGGGTTTGGCAGGCATTAAAATTTTAAAAATGTATACTTTGTTATTTCTAGGCTTCCAAAGTTATGTATGTGCCTAGTAAAGGGCTTGGAAGTCCCTAAACAATGCTGCCACAAGGGCGCGCATTAGGGCTTTTCATCAGCAGATGAAGTGTGCAAATGCGCGCCCTTGTGGCAGATGAAATTGGACACATCTAAGAGCATACCCAAGTACAAAACAGAGTTTCAAGGCATTAATACCCAGTTGCAAAAGAGAAACACATGGATACCCAGGTAACCTTAAGCCCATCTTGCCCCAGATACCTAAAGATGTATTAACAAACCACAAAACTGTGGCAATATCTAAACCCTTCTTGGAGAATAGGAGCATATCCAGTTACAAAACAGAGTGAGAAGACAATAATACCCAGCTGCAAAACAGGAAGACATGGATACCCAGGTAACCTTAAGCCCATCTTGCCCCAGATACCTAAAGTTGTATTAACAAACCACAAGAGTAAACTTTGTGGCAATATCTAAGCCCTTTCTGGAGTTTAGGACTGACATGGACTAAGGGGGGATGAATTCCAGCAGCATCTATGCTAATTGAAGCATTGAAGCAAACAAAACATACTTATTGCTTGTCAAAATTGTCAGGAAACCACTGGAGAGTGTCAGCAAAGCACTAGGAGAGGCTGCCACAAGGGCGCGCATTATGTCCATCCATAGGCCTCTGAAAGCCCCAAATGCGCACCCTTGTGGCAGCCAACTTGGGGGCATTCCAAGACATTTTGAACACTTTGTAGATGTTTTTGCCATCCAATAGTGAGTCACATAGCATGGATACATGAGGAAGTGCATGCCCCACTTAGCCAAGGTGCTAAACGTAGGCAATTTTTCACAATAACAAGCTAATGGCTACATACATACAATAGAAGGTAGACAAAACTTGAACCACTGCTACATTGCATGGTGCAGAATTAAAACAATACAATGCGCAATGGGGTATACAATAAAAGACGCTTATATTCAAATTCTTCCTAATACAATGCACAGAGTGGGATATAGAATCAAAAGACGCTTGTATTCAAATTCTTCCCAATCTTGGAGTTCCGTAAATACAAAAAGGTTGATGCCTAATTATAAGCTACTCCTCATGGCGCAAACGGCGAGCAAGCTGCATATACTTGGGCATAATGGTTACACGCTTTGCATGGATGGCACAGAGGTTAGAATCCTCGAATATGCCAGTTAAATATTGCTCTGCTGCCTGTTGGACTGCCTCTATGGCCACGGCGCCCATTCGAAACTGAGTGTTGTACAATTGCAAAACCTCCCTGCATAGCCTTGCAAAAGGGGCCCTCCGAATCAAGAGCTCGGTGCTCTTTTGATAGTGTCGAATCTCCACAAAATCATGGTTGCGCTTTCGTACCTTCTGAGGTCGACGTGGAGGTGCATTTTTGGCACGAGTCGGGGCAGCTTGCTTCCTCTTCTTGTAGACAATGCTCTTTCTCTTTTTTTTCTGCACAGGCACTTCCAACACCTCATAATCGGATTCCACCCACTCTCCATCTGATTCGTGCTCTTCACTATCGACCGGATGTGATGGTGTAGGTCCACTCCCTTTAGGAAGTGTCTTACCCCCAATAGACATGTGAGCCTGATAAGTTTGTATTTGGACGCCAACCCATGGGGCATCTTCATTCGTTTGTGTCTCTTCGGAGCCTTCTGACGGCTCCTTTTGGCTGTTTGTTTCTTTGCCCTGGTCGCTCTCATCCTCCCTGTTGCCATCAGAATCGTTGGAGTCCGATGAATAGACAACAAGACGATGCTTCCGTCTCTCTTTTGCTGCTGTAGAGAGTCGATTGGCCATGCTGATTTGAAGCTCCAGCTTCTTCTGTGTGGACTTCACCTTGAGCTTGTGAAGTTTCAGCTTCTGTTGCTGTACCTTTGAGTCGTTGGCCATCCGGCCCCTCTGGATATGCAATCCTAGCCGTTTGTTTTGTTCGTGCCATGGTTGCACCTAGTAGGGAAGATGACAAAATGAACCCCTTCAACCTTTAAATAGGTTTTTTTGAGATTTGGGCCCTTTCACACTATGCGGCCAATTGAGTGAAACTCAAATAAAGCAATTGAATTGAACAACTAAACCAGGATCATGTGGACGGCTGACGCGACGCCTAAACGCTGCCTTTTCGATATTTAGTTGCACGCCAAGCTTCGTGGCCGAGGGACGCTCGCGAGCGTTTCCACTTCTCGGATGCTGCAGTACGGGAAGCGTTGCGTAACTGCTTTGCTAACATCGATTCTCTTGCTTTCTCAATAGTACGAGTTCTCCCAAAGGTGTGCCTAAAAAACCAATTAAACATCTCTTGGAGGTAGTTGGAGTGTGAACTACCACCACCATGCCGAGTATTCTTGAAGTAGACTCCTTTTGCTCGATAGTGGGACTTCTCCATGCCTTGTGTACTCCATATATCAAGCGAACCATAGCGGTCCATGAAGTATGCACCATGCACATAGAGAATGTGCTAAAACAACAAAAAAGGAGATAAGCGAATAGAAAAGTTACATTTTCAAACATTGCATATGTATTAAGTCCGTTAAAACAAACCATGTAGTGTGTAATCTTGCTTTCAGACCATCCGTCCTTAGCGACCTTTGTGAATTCATAAAGCTTCTTGACATCTTCTTGAAAAATCGACATGCTTTGGCTCCATTCATGGAAACCTTCTGTGCCACCTCATATGTCTTCTCCCTACAAGTCTCTGCTACAATGTTCACCCTTGATCGGTGACATCCAATCTCATTAAGGAGCGTCTCCACCCCCTGCAAGGAGTCTTTTGACCGTTGAAGGGGCTTCATTGTGAAAGCATAATCAATGTGATGCTTTAAGATCCTATCAAATATTCGCATAAACGCATGCAATGTGCAAAGTGAACATTGTTGAGGGAGAAGGGAATTATGGGGTTCCACCCAGGATCTTTGCTATCCCTATTGGGCACCTGCAACATATCACATGAAAGAACCGAACTTTGCCACTCCCTATTTATATGGTCATCATTATCATCGTCCTGACCTTCCACTTGAGTTGCTCGACTTGTCTTATGCCCTTTCGTACAGAATGGACAGGGAAGTAAAGAATTTGCACCTTGTTTGCATCCAAGCATGCACTTTATGGTCTTTAAATCACCACCTAAATTCCATTCAACATCAAACTCCCCACGTCCTGGAACCATGAGCTTCTCACCGTTTATTTGAGCTTTAATCACCTCTGTGACCCATGGGATTCTACTGAAAATCCATGCAAGGACTTCATGTGTCTCTTTCGGAACTTCAATTGCACCAAGCCACCATATATCCTTCTCTGATTGCACACTAAAAGAGGGCTTTGTCGCTTCACTCGAACTGCAAGATTGCTTGGCATAAGCTAGGGCTTCATTCATAAGCGTGATGCTCATTCTCTCCAACTTTCTCCCTTTAACAATTACACACTCATCCAACTTCAGCACGAACACAAGCTTGCCTTCAAGAACTGCCAACAACATAAAGCCTCAGAATGCATGTTATGACACATCATAGAGCATGTAGGAAACTCTAAACTAACCTGCATCACTCAAATTGTAGAAAACAGCCATGGACTGTTGCAATCGTATCAAGTCCACAAAGATATTGTTGAATTTGGTGTAAACAAACCCTTCGGTCCGCAACACACTGTTAGAAACAGCACCGTTTCCCTTCCCGTGGCCCTTCCTTCCTTGTGATTTGCTACGGAGCGGCTGAAGAGGCATCGTGTCTTCAATATACAAGTAGTCCCCTAATCGGTGAACAACATCTTCATTTGACACCTTCTTGGCAATCTGCACTATGTGAGGAAGTGGGAATAGGTTTTCCGTGACTCCTCGACTTCTTAATGCATCTTTTAACACTTGATGTATTGCTTGATAGCCCTTGGTACTAATCCCAACAGCATCACAAATATCCTGAACATCTAGATCAGTGACAATATTAGAAAAATCTCTAAAAACTCTCTTAGTGATTGCGTCTTTCAAGTGTTTTGCCTCTGGAGCATCAAGCATCCCAATAAAATCCTCTTTGTTGAAACAAGAACGAAGTAAAGTAGCCCTAGCTGACGCATTCTCGCCGCCGCACGTTTCTTGGACGAAGTTCCTATTGCCCAAAACAACAATGATGAGCCGTATTAAACTTAAACAACATGAGGGATAGAACATGTTACCTCATAGCTATCACCCTTCGTTTTCTTGCACCTCCACGTGGTGCAAGAGTCTGAATTTTGGACAACTCTCGTTTCCTCACCCTACCTCCCATGGCAGTACTCTTCATGTGTGAAAGAGTATCCTCAAGCTTTTTAATTACATTTTCCTTGGTTGGGATGGTGCTCTTTGCCTCCTCAAGTGCACTAGTAGCTGTTTGCATCTGAGCTTGAAGATTGTGGAAACTCCCATTGAGCAACTGCCAATGACGCAAGTAGATCTCGGACCGCGCAATCTCGTGTTTGTTGAGTCTCTTGCAGTAGCCCAACAAACCTTGCTCTCCATTTCCAACGTATTGCAACAGTGATGGAATGTTTTTAAAAGACGGATGAACATTGAGAGAAGGATCCTTTGGATACAAGTATCCGTCTGTCCAGAGATCCACATTCTTCTCCCCTTGAGCGCGGCGTTTGTTGGCTGAAGGTAATGTACCCAAGCATGTTTTCTTTGTCGGAACATACTCTTGAGGTAGGCGTAGGAACAGCCCTGGAGACCTACCGCGTGAAGAGCTTGCTGGGACATTGGTCACGTCGTCAAGAGGGATTGTAGGATGGAGAGATGGAGCTTGAAGGATGGAGAGATAGAGCTTGTAGGATGGAGAGATGGAGCTTGAAGGATGGAGAGATGGGTGCGTAGGTGCAGCAGCAGGTGCAGGTGCAAGGGGGATGGGTGTAGGAGAGGAGCTTAGATTAGGAGAGAGAGTTTTCAATTTTGGGGGGAATTTTCTAAAAGTTTGGAGGGGGTCAAAAAATGTTGAATTTTGAGTAATTTAACTTAAAAATCTTTTTTTTAATTATGTGTATATGTTGGGGGTACTTTTTAGGGGGGAATAGAGTTTTTTTGAAAGTTTTTTAAAAAAGTCATTTTTTTGATCTCTTTGACCCACGGATTTGCTTAGGTGGCATGGGAGAGTTAAGAGGCCACTTACAAGTTGGTCAAAAAGGTAGAGGGAGAAGACCCCCTACCCCCCTACTTTTCAAATGGTTTACCCCCCCCCTTCCCTACTTTTTAAATGGTTACCCCCCCCCCCCCCCCCCCCCCCCCCTTCCACCTACCTTTTTAGGGGTCAAAGGTGGAGGAGACCCTACCAAAATAGCCCCATTCAAAGCCTTTGTCCCCCTTAATCTTGGCAGGCTTCCTTTAAATTAGGGATTCTTACAAGTCCCATGGAGAGTCCATTTTTTTCCTAATGTGATGTTGTTGCAGAGACTAATAATTACTTTTTTTGCATGCGATGAAGGATTTTGTGATAGAATCGTTGAAATGTCTCTTTCGAACTGCTTGTCCACCATGTTGTGTGTGTCTAAAGTAGGCAATCTTGGCCATGTAATGAGACTTTTTGAACACCCTTAGGCCAGTATTCCTTATACCTAGGATTTTGTGATAGAATCGTTGAAATGTCTCTTTCGAACTGCTTGTCCACCATGTTGTGTGTGTCTAAAGTAGGCAATCTTGGCCATGTAATGAGACTTTTTAAACACCCTTAGGTATTACTTATGCCTAGGTTTCCATAATTTTGAATGAAGTATTATAAATGGTTAGAAATGATGGGCCACAATTAAAGCAAGTTATTAAGCAAAGTAAACACTCACATAGTTATTTTTAATTATAAGAGTGCTTGAAGAATACCATGCAATGAGTAATTTGAGTGTCATTCCATGATGTCTTGAATGATTTTTTTCATAGCTGAAGGTTCTCCTTGATTGTCTTATGACCAATCATTTTTATCACACATCAAAAAGAGTATGTCTATGGAATGCCACACCTCACCCTTGGAATTGCGAGTACCTGGATCCTAATCCTTCATTACCATATGTAGTTTTTTTCATTGTAGATACCCAACTTTGCTAACATAGGTGGAGTGATATATCCTCCCATGCTTTGTTAGCTTGACATCTTTTATACGTAGTCGTTTATATAAAAACTTGCATGCCTTGACCCCATCAATGATTGGTTTTCGAGGCACATCCTTGTCATTGGTTGATCTCTTTTTGTCTCATTGGATTTTGACATTGCCCCTATGGAGACCCATATTTAACAATACTAGTTCAAAGGTCGCTAGAGCCACATGTTCCTCACCTAACTTCTTGATTTTTAAAGTAAAATGAATGTAGACTAATTTCTCCAAAATTTGGAAAAGAACTTGAATTGTACAAATATGGACATTAAGAAGTGGAATATCCAGAATTGAAAGAAAATTAGTGTCTTCATTGTAACTTGTAGTAGGAGCCTTTCTCCGCCACTTTGGGTCCATCACCTTTGCACACTCCATGTAGAGCAAGCATGGAGACCTAGCTAAGGCACCCATTCCATAATTATAGATACACGTCAAGGTTTTGAGGTCAGTTGCAAGATGTCTTTGAACTTCAAAGTCTCCCCTCCCAACCATATCACCTCTCCCAGATTCATATGTTTGTCAATTATATCAAGAATAGAGGTTTGAGGAGAGACCCAAAATCAACTTTCATGGTTTTCTTTATTTACCTACTACAAGATTAGTCCTTATGTGATGTCAAATTAAACATGGAATCCGAATGCAGAAGAAGGCTCACTTGAGGTGCAAAGTTGGTAGAAATTGAATCACCTCAAAGCACCATGTTTGTTTTTGAATGAACACAATGAAGTATAAAGGATCATTGGTGGGACATTTCAAAAGTGTCATATTCATTAATGTGATTGTGACTTGTTCTAGCTTTAAACAAAAATGGAAATACCCTGCAAGCCTTTTCAAATTTGACACTGTAGGACTCTACCTTTCAAGTTTAATCCTTATGTAATGTGAAATTAAATGTGAAATTTGAATACAAAAGTAGGCTCACTAGAGCTGTAAAGTTGGTAGAAATTGAATTACCTCAAAGCACCAAGCCACCATACGTTTTCTTTTCACTAAACACACTGAAGTATAAAGGATCACTCATGGGACATTTTGAAAGTACCATATTCATTAATGTGAAATTGTGACTCGTTCTAGCTTCAAAACAAAATGAATTACCCTGCTACCCTTTTCAAATTTGACTTGTAGAACTTTACCATTCGACTTTGCAACATAGCAAGGTCCATAAAGATATTGTTTGACTCATTATAAGTTATAGTTGTTTCTTGGGCTTTGTAAATACCTTGAATATGAAAGGGACATCAAAGAAAGTTAGTATGTGCATGGTTGAACTAAAAGTCTCTCTTTCTAGACACTTGCTTATTTTGATAATATTTTAGACTTTATTCCCTTCTTCAAAAATATGGAGAGGATAAACTGTTGAATAGTTGAGTACCCTCTCTGCTCACACGAAGGGAGTCAAATATGCCCTGTATTTCATTGATAGACACTAAATGCTATGAAATAAAATGGTCCACCTCATCTCGCTACAATACCTTACATTTTTTTGTCATGAATTATATCCTTTGCAAGACAATTACTTATCAAGGGCTTCAACTGCTTTACTATACATTGGCTTTGGCATCAATGTTTTCTTTGTTTGGATAGATAGCATGTCTACAAAGGATGCAATATAGCCATAAGAAACCAACTAGTTTAGTTCAAATAGTTTAAAATAATTAGAATCCTTATCTCAATGCTTGGATTCTTTTCTTAAGACCACTAGTGCCAACCTTCAAGCTTCCAAGATTCATAGTTTCTTCTTTCGTACATAAGCACCTAAGCTTGTATCTTTGTTTTGTAAGATCCATATCTTATTTTAGATGACTTGTAATTCCTATGTGTGTCTAAGCAAGATGCTTTTTAGGTCATTACAATGCAAATGAGAAATTTGCACAATCTCATTTGCTTGTCAATGCACCATGCATTTATGAATTTCAGCTTGGCCAATTAGAGCCTTGCGATAGACAAGCTAGTTATTCCCTCCATCACCAACAAAGGCCAATGAACCAATAGGATTTGCAAATGAAGAAGAGGCATTAATCATAGAATTCAAAGAATAGAGCGAATCATGTGGATATCTACGTGTTCTGTTGCCTCTGCTTTAAGTATTTCTTTCTTTACAAGTATCACGTGTGTGTTAATTTTGTTTGGCTTACATAATGGATCATATTAAGGATCCAAGTCCATGTGTGGATGATATTTAGGATGTTTGGTGAGGAGGTATGTGGGTGTGGACAAGAAAGCCATTATTCCTAAGTATAAGAAAAACATGAGAATACTATTGTGGAGACACTTCAAACAGAAGAAAGATGTGAAGTCCTTCAATCACCTTCTAAGACGACGAGGTGCATTCATTGTAACTTGAAACAGACTTTCATCAATCATCACAGTGATTATGACGCCGTGGAAAGAGTCTACTTGTAGGTACTCTTATCAAAAGAATATACAAAGGACCCACCCCTTTTCTTTTACCCCACCTATTTTTCAAAGAGAGAACATGAAAAAATAATTTTTCCTTAGGCTCTCCAAATGACGTCCAAAATTTCCTAATGTGAATAGTGATAAAGTGTGCAATTGTAAGAAATCTTTGTTACAGGGTTTGAAGCATTCTTCTTGTGTTTGGTATGAGAAATCTAACACTCATTTGATTCAACAAGGGTTTTGTAATAGTCCAACTGAGAGGACTTGGTATGTCAAATGTGAGGATTATGTATTTCTCATCATTGTTTTGTATGTAGATGATTTGCTGATTACTAGTTCTGATGAGATACACATTGCTGAATTCAAGGTTGAATTGTATGCCGCTTTTAAGATGAAAGGCTTGGGGGTTTTGCATCGTTACTTGAGCATACAATTTAAGTAGTGTTATGGAGGGATTTCTCTGTGTCAAGAAAGATATTTAGAAATATTACTATGTAAGTTTGGACTTGAGGACTACAAACCTATTGCTACTCTAGTGGAAACATATTTGAAATTGAGTCTTCATGTTGCTAGAGATCTTGCTGATGTCACTCTTTATCAGTAGACTGCTATTGGATGCCTTATTTATGTATGCAATACGAAGCCACATATTTAGTTTGGACTCTCACAGGTCATAAAAATTATGCATAGCTCTCAAGGGGATATCATTGCCACTAGATTTGAATGATTTTTTGGATTTTGATTGGGTTGGTTATTATGACACATGAGTGTCCACAAGTGGTTTTTGTTTCATGCTCATCAGTTCATGCATATCATGGTTGAGCAAGAAACAACTTACTTATTAGGTAAACCCTATCTTCATCCCAGATAAACCACCTCTACTAGTGCCACTCTCACACACACTTGTGGGAAAGGGATCTTACACCATGCATGCCACAAAGGTTGCCATCTCTCATCACCTGTGAATGCCACATAGCATGCCACCTACTAGGTTATGTGGCTCATCCCTATCGCTTCTTCTATACCTATATCAAGAGCCCATTGTACAAATTTTTATCACTCATGAATCAATGCAAGCTACTACTCTATTTTGACATAATGTGCTAATCTTGATTAGCAAGTGAATTAATCATTGTAATTATATTTAACTAATTATGAACGCTACGTTGGTGCTCCCACCATAGCTATTAACCTTAAAAGTGGTATTAGAGCAAAAGACTTTTCTTGGAATTGCAGCAGCTGAGGAGGTTAAGAAGAAAGTCGAGAAGGAGAAGGAGCAGCAGAAAGTGGGCAGTGGCTTGGATTTGCTAGCATTGGATGCAAGTTATGTAATCCATGGAAATGCCCCCCCATTGTAGCTACAGCGTGAACGGCTGCCAAGAGAAAATTGCCCGAAAAAAAAGCTTGAAAATTAATGAAGGGGATTGTGACAGTTGCCGAGATACAGAGTATGGCAAAGCATTGGCTCTACACAAACGTGAGCAGAGGAGTTTTTGGCTAGAGAGAGACACAAGGTTTTGTGTGAATATGGGCCTGCGGGAGCCAGCAACAGTGGGCGGGTAGCTAATAAGTGTGGGTATGCAATTGCGAGCGAAGCGTGTCGTAGAGCAGCAGGTCACGAGCATAGCAGGCTTGTCGTTATGTAGAGATTGAACGTTTTCTCCAATGATTATGCAGCAGCTGGTCAAGTCGTCGGACAGTCGACTGCAAGGCGAGTGGGTATGCCAGTTGATGAGCTAGCAAAAAATTGAGGGGTTGTTGTGATCCGAGCAGCACGACTGCACGTCCTTGAGTTGCTAGGGAGTCCAGCACAAGCGCTGCAGTCCTGCAATGCTCATGCCATCACAAGCTACCTTCCTGGCATCTGTCCTTTTCAGAGAATAGAATTGGACGCTGGTAAACAAGCGCCCACAAAGCATCGTCTTGAGCATCGACAAAAGCCAAATTAAACCCACTTTAAGATGACCAGAGATCTACTTCTGCAATCGCCTTCAACAATCTGCATACCTCCGGTTGGCTTGCCCGCATCAAGTCCGCGAGGCAGCTTGTTCGTCTCATTTGTAGCCCCAAGCTCACCATCGAGCCTCGCTCAAGCCAGCCCATTGCAATCGAAGGCCTCCTCTTGTGTCAGATTATGCACGAGCCCACGGTCCCGCCGTTGTTTGCTATTGGCTGCAAGCCCACCTACAAACCGCCCATTGCCCCTCGCAGCAGACGCAACTCATCATGCATCACTTGTTGTCGCTACGCGTGGCCCGCAACACCTCGACTCATTTGACACGTGCTCATTATCGCCTTTTGCCCGTTCGTCAACAGTATTCGTTTTTTTTCTTGTAGGCTTGGGTTCTCACGCTGCTCTCCTTTTGGGTAATACCTCAAGTGCTTTGGTACAAGAACCCGCTTCCCATGAGTTGGACCTTTTGCCAAATGCCAACTTCAAGCTCGTTTCCATGACCACATGTACCACCAGAAGGCAGAAAGAAATAGTTCCTCACTTATAATCACTCTTCGTGCTTAGCATAACATAATAATGAATATGAAGAAGATGACAAGCTTAAGCATTGAAGCATGGCTCTTGGTTGGATTTGCATTCCATAGACAAGAGTGTTGGTGTAGGCTCTACACTTCTCAACAAGCTTGAAGAAGGAGATGCCTAAAGCTTCGACGACATGGTTTATTCTTTTCTCATTTCCAGTGATGTTATGCTATTTGCAATGATCTGCATGTAAGATTTTGTGCATTAGACATTTGCCGCATAAGCACCATTTCCATGAATTTTGAACCTTAATCTCAAAAGTGTGTGGCAGATCCATCTAGCAACAAATTAGTAAAAGAAGAAAAAAAGAGCATGTTCCAAAACTTGAAGATGGTGTCAACTCACTAAAAGAATCAAAGCAAAGATAAAGGCAAGGTCAACTTTGTTATGGATGAAGATGATGAAGAAGAGGACTAAAACCATTCATTGGTATTCTCGAATACACTGATGTAATGTAAAGGGTTTAGACAGTGGTCCATATGGATTAAGACCTACCCTCTAGCTTAGCATGACTGCATCCAAATGTGAACCCAAGCGTGATGCATTTAAATAGAACCATGTCTTGATGAATCCAAATGTGAACTCATGTATTTTCCTAAGGACGTTCTAGTGAACCATGAGCTAATTAATCCATAAAGAACTAGCCATGATGTATTCAGGCATACCTAGGATGAATCTAGGTTTACGAGTGCGATTGTTAGGTAAACCCTATCTTCATCCCATATAAACCACCTCTAGTAGCGCCACTCTCACACACTCTAGTGGAAAAGAGATCTTACACCTTGCGTTCCACAAAGGTTGCCACCTTTCATCACCTATGAATGCCACATAGCATGCCACCTACTAGGTTATGTGGCTCATACCTATCGCTTCTTCTACTCCTATATCAAGAGCGCGTTGTACACATTTTTATCACCTTTGAATCAATGCATGCTAGTCTTTATTAGAAAGTGAATTAGTCATTGTATTATATTAAATTAATTATAAACGCTATGTTGGTGCATCCACCATAGCTTTACACTACTATGGCCATTTCCAGTTGTGAAGCTCAAATGCCTCATGGCTAATTTGGGTGTTGGATAAGACACTACCAATATCATCTACAATGATAGTCAAAGTGCATTGGCATTTTGCGAGGAACGCAATTCTTCATGCTCGCACAAAGACATTAAGGTGCATTATCACTATGTCAGGGAGAGACTCTCAACAAGAGAGATTACCTTAACTTATGCACTGACATAGGACAACCTTCCAAATCTATTCACAAAGGAATTTCCTCGTGAGGTAAGTTCAAAGATTTCCACAAATATTTGGGCTTGCTTCCCTTTGTGGATTGATCATATCTTTGGGGCAGTTTCTCATACACTATGTGAAGCTAGCTCTTGTTCACCGCATAACTTCCAAGGGTACCCATACATGTGGTAGTGATGTGTGTGAATATACTTCGGACCGTCAGGGTATTTTTTCCATGTGCATTGTATATACATCCATCATTCTACGATAACTTATGTTTCTATTTGCACACTAGCAATACAGTCTTTGTTGTTTGCCTTGAGCTTCTTCATCTTCTGCATGTTGTAATTGCATTCTTACAACCCTAATTCCAATGAACCCTTAGCTGTGAATTTTTCACCAATAAAAGGGACACTTTTCCTATTCAATCAGTAATTTTTTTTCAAGATCCATCTTTCAACACCCTTTTGTATGTGAAAACGTGAGAAAATATAAATTAAAATAATCCCTACTATTAATACCATGTGATAGCCATTGTTTTAATTGTAGTGACACCCCTCTAGAGATTTCACCCCTTGCAAGTTGGCCTCTCACTCACCAATCCTGCTTCCATCTATTGAGGCTCGTCCCTTGGCCAATTTGAGCCACTTGGTGATCCGGCAAAATCTTTCTCTCTCTCTTTCTCTCTCTCTCTCTCTCTCTCTCTCCTCAAGTCAGAGCCTCTTCACCTCCTAGGTGCACAACATCTTCACCTCCGACTCGTAGGCTCTTCAACTCCTCAGTCCTGTAAGTTGGCCTCCCATCCACCAACTTACCCTTGCCAGATGGTGCAAACCTCTTTTTGTGCCACGACACGCGCGCACACACACACTCACAAGGGATTGACATCTAGATTTCGAGCATGCATTGATGAAAAATCGAATAAAATTTACAATCCTTAGTATAAATACCGATAAATGCTTCAAAATTTGACCCAAACACTAGAAGAGTTTTAAGTCTGGGGCCTTATTTACTTCCATCAGGAAAAATGTTTTTGACAAGCCCTGATGAAGGTCTTCTTACAATGTGATATACCACCCACAAAAAGATCTCCTCTCAACTTTGCTGCCAGCGCATATCTGCTTTGCAAAATTTCCTGTGTAAAATAATGTAGTAAGCGAGGCCAATGGAAGCACGTTTTCGAACTCACGATTGTGTGGAGCCATGCAATTTTCATAGCAATCGCCCTACTGTAGCCGCACGATGCAAAGCTGGAGTGTGTTGTTATTGGTGTTATATGCACCATAGATGGGGGCCGCTCTAATACTGTCCCGCTTACCCTCGTTACTAATTGGCACCTCCCTAGGGAGGTGGGATCAATGGCCCATAATAAAGCGTCGCAAGGTGGGTGCAATCCGGGCCGTCCGATTGCCGTTTGAACTAGGTGTGAACTTGGAAGGTATGTGCACCACACCGAATTTGGTGTCAACTCGATGTGAACTCAACGTGAACAAAGTGTGAGCTTGGTGTGAATTGGGGAGGGTTTGCACACCACACCAAATTTGGTGTGAACTCAATGTGAACTCGGTGTGAACTAGGTGTGAACTTGTCCGCGACGTCGCGATCTCTAAACTTACCACGAACGCGCGATAGCCTAGTGGTTAGAGTCAAATCCGTGGGGGGAGAAAGTAGCGGGTTCAAGCCCCGGATCCGAGAAAGCGAAAATCTTTTGCATTCCATAAGCAATCCAATGGTCAAAATCAACCGGTGATCGTGAGCCATTGATCCCACCTCCCAAAAGGAGGTGTCAATTAGTAACGAGGCCCGCTTACCTTAACTAGAAACTAAACTTTAAGCGTTTTCTTATGCTCTTTGGTTTGTAAAACCAAACTGTTATCGGCAACCGGTGATCGTGAGCCATTGATCCCACCTCCCAAAAGGAGGTGTCAATTAGTAACGATGCCCGCTTACCTTAACTAGAAACTAAACTTTAAGCGTTCCCTTATGCTCTTTGGTTTGAAAAACCAAACTGCTATTGGTGAGCCCACACTACCGTGGGGACAAGAGAGGTGTGCAAAGGGTGGGAGAGGCAAATATTGGTGCTATGGGTGTGCAGAGCGATATGGAAGAGAAGCACCGTAGGAGGTGCAACTTGCATGCTTCTCTTGCTATCTCAATCTCAGTGTGCCAACACTATCAACCTTGAGTTGGCAGCCAATGCACTCCCATTGTAAAACTCGCTCTCGTCCTGAAGTTGGCAACATAAGGAGACGCTTTCTCGTGACATATTGGTGGGTTGCACACACACACGGAGAGACGGAGAGAGAGAGAGAGAGAGAGAGAGAGAGAGAGAGAGAGAGAGAGAGAGAGAGAGAGAGAGAGAGGAGGAGGAGGAGGAGGACGAGGAGAAGAAAAAAATGAAGCAGGCTAGAAAGAAAGAGAGAGTCTTGCAATTATTGCCCAAGGTTTGTTTCTTTTTGTCTCTACTTCTCTCTCTAACCTCAAAGATGCAGTAGTAGTGGGCGGGGGCTTTTATAAAGACAAGGATAGAGAGGAGAAATCTCTTGAGTTGTGGGCATAGATTGTTCTTGAATTGCCAGCATCATCAAGGGTTGGCTATAACTCGAGGTAGGTGCAAAGTGGGCATGCATTGCTTGAGGTGAGCCCGAGGCTGGCAGAAGGTACCATGTGGATTGGCCTCATTCTTGCCTCTTGGGAGGAGCCTTTTGAGGTTGGAACTGACGCTAGTAACAATGGCAAAACATCATCTAATTGCAGTCATAAACTAAATGGTGCTCATAAAAATTATCATGTCTATCATAAGCAATGTCTCTCTGTTATTCATCCATTAAAACATTGGGATCATTTCATTTATGCATGTGAGTTTGTCGTTTGCACAGATCATCAAGCCCTTGAATGGCTTCAATCTATCCCTGGTGCACATTGGAGTGATAAACAAGCACGATGGTCACGAAGTCTTTGTCGAAGTTGATCGCTATGGAATCTTTCTCTCGATCAACAGATCTAGGATATGCCCCTTGTCCCAATTGCACTTGCCCTTTTGGGTCTCTCTCCTTTTTTCTTCGTCTTCTTCTCTCTCTCTCTCTCTCTCTCTCTCTCTCTACCTTTTTGGGTCTCTCTTCTTTTTTTGCAATTTTCAGGCTGAGATAATATACACGTGAAAATTTACCACTTGGCTTGCTACTTTCCAATCCAAGAGGAAGGGAGAGTGAGCCTCGTCACTAAATGACACCTCAAGTTTACAGGGGATTTATGGTGTGAACTCTACAAGGTGACACCTCAGGTTTACAGGGGATGTATGGTGTGAACTCTACAAGGTATGTGCACTACATTTTGGTGGTGTGAACTAAACGTGAACTTGGAGTAAACCCAAAGTGAACTCGGTGTGACTAGGATTGCACGCATGCCAAAACTACTTAATATGATGCTACCTTTTTTCTTACATAACAAAATGCCTACGGTAGCGTAGTGGGAAGACATTTCCTCCGTGATGGGGATGTTATGAGGTGAGAAACCCCACCCAATCCATATTTTTTCTCCAAATGGTCCATGATCAACAACCATCTTGGACCGTAGATCGTCTCCCAAACAGGAGGTGTCAATTAGTATCGAGGGAGAGCGAGTGATGTGCATGAATGTGTGTGTGTGCGCGCGCACACACACGCGTGCACACACACACACACACACACACACACAGAGAGAGAGAGAGAGAGAGAGAGAGAGAGAGAGAGAGAGAGAGAGAGATGTGTGGTGTGTGTGAATGGGCTTGCAATGTCTAGCTATGTTGCCGAGGGATCGAGCAGACAACAACCCATTGGTTGCGAATGTGAAGGTAGAGGGGGAGAGAGTCTCTTGAGACTAGGTCTCCTATCCATAGGCTTCTAGTGCGAGAAAAGCAAGGGGGAGAGAGGTTGAGGGCTAGGAAACGAGGGGAGGGGAGGAGTCACTCCATGAGCTTGGAGACAAAAGAGAGAGTTGTTCTCTCCCTCCCTCCCTCCTCCTCCTCCCCCCCCCCCCCCCCCCCCCCCCCCCAACAAAAAAAAAAAGGTCCAAGGGGTGGTCGGCACCAAAAAAAAAGGGCCATCGCTTGAAAGGACACGGGGAAACGATTGTTTTAATACAGAGCTTGGTCTATAATTTTGGATATGTGGCATTAGCTTGTAGATAGCTACGAATAAATGTTTTCTTTTGCCATAAGCACTTCTTGAAAGAGATGGAAATTCAAACAATTGAGATGGTGTAAGAGTGTTAATCTGTATTGGTTCACAAGGCACCTCTACATGCTATATGGCCTATAGATATAGATAGACAATTTTTTAGAGAAGTCTTTTCAAAAGTTTTCTCCATAGTATAATGATAATGCTGAGTGATCATTTGTGGGCGTCTACGCTTGCTGCCATGCAATAGCTCCGGACTCTGTTGGATGTATTCCAAAAATTGAATCCCTTAGTTAAAGGAGAATTTTTTTGCTACGCAGTGTTTGTAAGGCACAAAATGTGTAGACGATGGGGCGCGAGTCCATTTACCGATTATATCGTAAATTTATCGTGAGAAGAACTTAGTTTTGTAAGGCACCCCTGAAAAAGCACCCTTTTTTTAACGACAGGAGAGGGCCAACAGGAGGAGGTGCTTATCCCTTCCAAATATTAGCCATAAACATGGTCACCCAAGGGCCGTGTACCATCAGGCAAGAGCCACGCATAGGCATCACCATGAACACCCAATTTTAAAAGGCAAACCTCTTAAGGGGTGCCTAAAAAAATTGGGCTTTTTCCTCAAGTGTTAAGCAAGAGATGACAGCTTTTCATGTTATATATAAGATGCAAGCACAAATCATTGAGCAGATTAAAAGAAAATCATATGAAATTTAGCTTCACAAGAATGCACCTCCAACACCTGAGGATGACAGGATGGCATCTTATTTAAAGCCTACATTGCAAGTGAGCTACGTATAAACAGTTGTGAAAAGGATTTCACAATCTGACAGCGCTTCTTGTCTCTTTCCCACGAGCTTCAAAGCTCCGCAACTTGCGAGACAGTTACACAAGAAAGCCAGTATCAAACATCTCGTGCCATGCTACCATCGGCCATGAATTGACGGCCTTGTTGGTAAAGCTTTAGAGAGAGGTCTGCAAAAGAAGAGAACCTCGTCAAGATTGGCTTGTCCTTCAAACAAGAATTGAACATTTCTAGGTCTTCACAATTTCACTCTTTATAACTCTCCAAACAAATCTCTCCTCCATACGTTATGGACCATTCAATGAGAAATTTAGAACAGACTAATTGGAAGGTTCTTGTAATTCTTTCTTCTTGCACGTAAATTTCAAAGATACAGATTAAACCTTGAATTTATTAAGCAGTGTTATATTCAAACCATTTCAAATTCTGTATTTTCGGCAGAATCCAAATTTGAAGTTTTTCTGCTTGTACATAAACAAATGTCAAATTTTGTTGTTTCAGCCCAACACTTTACACCCCTCACTCTGGTGCCCTTCGAAACCTCTTCCATTTGAAGCTCATCAAATTTCTTCTTCTGGAAGAAAACTTGTACAAATAGTTATCAAAAGCAATAGGCAATTCCTTTGCGAAACCGGGAGATCTTCATATGCAATGTGCTCTTTATCAGAGTTCCAACTTCCAAGCTCGTATTCTTTGATAATTGTTCACAAATTGAACGTTCTCTCTATCATGCACCAGTTGCCATTCTCTAAACGGTAGTGATATGTGTGGACACACTAAGGACCGTTGGGCACTTTTTCCTTCACTAGGAGGTTTTTTTCCTGTGCATTATACATACGTCCATGACTCTAGAGCTAACTTATCTTTCTATTTGCACACCAACCAATACACTCTCTGTTGTGTGACTCAAGCTTCTTCATCTTCTCCAAGTTACATGTGCATCCTTACCTTTTTCCAACAATTGGTATCAGAGCACATTGCGTTCTCCCTGGCATAGTGGCCAATTCGCCAACAGTACCCCCCTCCTCACTTTCTCCGAATTGGGTGAGCTTTGGTGAGCACTAGCAGGTTGAGTAATACTTCGGGAGAGAGAGAGAGAGAGAGAGAGAGAGAGAGAGAGAGAGAGAGAGAGAGAGAGAGAGAGAAAAAGAAGAAGGAGAAGAGAATACTAACGTCGTAGGAAACTATCCCAAGAGACCTTAAGGATCTATTCGACGAGGAGAGTTGAACTTAAGACCTATTATTCAAGAGGGAAATGGCATAACCAATCTACCACACTTGGGTGATCGAAGGTTACACCATTTTCCTCTTTTTATTAGCACACACACACCCACACCCACACCCACACCCACACCCACACCCAAGAAGAAGAGAATATTAACATCGTAGAAAACTATCCCAAGAGACCTTAAAGATCTATACGACGAGAAGAGTTGAACTCAAGACCTGTTATTCAAGAGGGAACTAGCATAACCAATCTACCACACTTGGGTGATAGAAAGGTTATACCATTTTCCACTTTTTATTACCGCACACACAACACACACACACCCTAGAAGAAGAGAATTTTAACGTCATAGGAAACTATCCCAAAAGACCTTAAAGATCTATCCGACGAGGAGAGTTGATCTCAAGACCTGTTATGAGAGAGAGAGAGAGAGAGAGAGAGAGAGAGAGAGAGAGAGAGAGAGGAACCTACTGCAAAACCATTGCCATAAGCAAGGAGATGGCCATCCCAATAGCATCAACTCCCCCGCCCGGTTACTGTAATCATCTGAATCTTCAGATTTATCTAATGAACCATCAGAGTATATTCCCTTGTTCGGTTACTGTAATCATCTAAATCTTTGAAATTATCTAATGAACCATCAGCAGATTCCCTTGTTTGGAACCGTCGGATGCACTATCGGTTGATTCCCTTACTTCTACAAAAATCTTTGATGAAATTTTATCTAGTTGCCTTGGTTCCTTTTTTTTTTCCCCCTTGGAAGACTCTTGCCCCGTTGAGGTAGACACTGGCTTGTCCGTAGGATAGGTCACTGAGCCGGCATGCATACCAAAACCCTGCTTGGCGTCTCCCATAAGTCTCTAAATGGAGTCAAATTTCTGCAACAACCAATACCGTCGAATCTCTCTTGGCAATCCACAACAAAACCGCTCAATTTGGTCCTTCAAGGTGATCCTCTGAAACGAGGACATTGCCAAATATGTATCCCAAAACCTTTGGCACTAGTTTTTTTTTTCCGGGAAAAAGATCCTTTTATAAGTTAATGAAATTGTCCATAGGGCTACAACCACCTCTTCAAGAGAGGGCTACAACAACCATGATGGGGAGACTCTCCCAATGAAAAAACACCATATGTACAATGAGGCTAAGTCAAGAAATGGAAGGAGGGAAAACCTTTGGCACTAGTTATCCAAAGTGTCTTTCTTAGTCATTCTCAGATAATGCCAAGCCGTGATAACATCTTCTTCATATTCTTTCGTGTTAGCCACACAGAAGTGAAAATTTTACTCACTTCGTAGGTGCTTCTCTACGCAACAGTGTAGACCAACATGTCTGTGCAATTCCTTTCAAGTAAGATGCCGCCCTTCCCACCTTGGAGCGTTCCGAGAAACGATTGCCATATAAGGTGATGTCAAATTTTTGTATGAATTCAAGGGCTCGATGGGTGTCTTGGTAGTCTGCGAATGTGTCAAGCTTGACTGCTTGACCTCATTCTTGAACTCCTTGATCTTGTTGTAAGTTGTCCTCTTGCTCATTGTCTGAACTCTTAGCACAAAATGAAGTCTCCTCTATTGAATTGCTAGATGGCTCCTTGTGCCTTCTGGAATTTTTCAAAAATGTGTTTTTCTAGCTTTTTCTCCGTTTCTTCCACCCTTTTCTCATCCTCTTTGGAACTAACGGACGACGAACTCTTTGAAGACCAAGAAAAATTTGGGTCATCCTCAAAATGAACACGCTTCTTGCATATGCTTACCACCTCGAATATCGACTTCTGGCCCAAATAGCCTAGGAGATCTGCTTATTTTCTCTTCTTTCGAGAGTGCTTTAAGCTTTTCATCAATCGGTTTATCTTCTTTTCAAGAGCTTGGTCAAACTCTTTCTGCAAGTACAGTTTTTGCTTTTCTGCACTTGGCTTTTCTTTCAGCCTCCTTAGCGTCTTGAGAAGAGAATCGATGGCCTCTCGCCATCTCGAGTGAATCTCATCAATAGGGTAATTCTTTAAGTGATTCACATATTTCACATCTTTGGAGTACTTGATCAATCTTTCCACACACGTGTCAACATGCAGTTGACGTTTCTACCTCACTCTGTGGAGATTCCCCGTCAGAAATTCGCCAAAATCTCCGTTGGTTTCTTCTGTTCCCATTGGGTTAGATCCTTTGTAGAAGAAGAATCGTTTTGAGCTCTAATACCACTGCTACAGGTTTGGACACTTCGATTGAGAAATCAATAGTAACATATAAGCAAAAACTGCAAAATCACTGAACTAGAGAGAGAGAGAGAGAGAGAGAGAGAGAGAGAGAGAGAGAGAGAGAGAGAGAGAGAGAGAGAGAGAGAGAGAGAGAGAGAGAGAGAGAGAGAGAGAGAGAGAGAAAAGAGGAGAGTCGACACGAAACGGCAAAGTACCATCCCCATACGCACTAGCCCCAAAGACCGCCACCCCTTTTGGTCTTTCTTTATTATTACTTTGCCAAGGTACAGCACTTGAGAGACGCTCTTCTTCGACACTCTGCATCCACATGCCCTCTGAGGAGTGGCCCTCTGGGGACTTATAAACACACAAGGAATGCCCAAAAGCAAAGCCCCAAAAGCACTCAACCCCAAAAGCATGGCAAAAACTACCAAAAATCTACTAGCGAAAATTGCAGAATTGCGTGCAACATACCACGTCAGCATGTCAATGCAATTTAGAAAAATTTGACTTAGCCCTTACGCTTTGCCTTTTAAGGGTTTTAGGTACCTCGGCTGGTGCTTCATAAGTTGGTCAAGTAGGTGGGTTAGGTTTTGAAAATCCTAACCCCTTTCTTGTAGGCCCCTTGGCCATCTTTTTCTCTATTCAGCTCTTCTTGTCCTTGCGGCCAATTCTTTTCAGTTGGGCACACCACATCATCGCTTGGAACAGTGCTACTCAATATGACAATTTGGAAAAGAAGAAAAAGAAGACCAAAGAGTTCAAGTAAGTAATGGATCAAGAAATATGGTTTGACACTTTTTCACGCTTCAAGGATTTCCATGGGCTCTTGCCTACATACAACAGTTTGACACCGGGGTAACTTCTCAGAAGCCTCCAATGTACGAAAGTCAACATATTTTCTTAAAGGTAATACTCATACATGGTGGTCGACCTTGCTTTATCATGGTCTAAGATCTGAATGAATGTTGAATGTCATGTGATGTCTTGTGATGTCAAGTGATGTGCTGTGATGTTGTGTGATGTGACTGTCGATTGGTACATGTGCTACATGTGTGTTCCTAGTATGTAGGTACTAACAATCAGTGTCTGCTAAGACGGTTTATGGCCTTTGTATGTTTTGCAAGCGTAATCGAGGGCGATTACAATGCTTTCAAGAGGGGGGTATGTCACAAAGTGATGACGTGGCTGTCCGCTGTGCAGGAAACCCTAACCCTAAAACAGACATCCTAATTTTGCTAAAACCATAACCCTAAAATAAAAAACCCTAATTTTGTTGAAAGCCTAGCCCTAAAATCAAAAACCCTAATTTCATTGTAAACGCTAACCCTAAAAGGCTACAGAAAATGCTGTCGTGGCGATGCTGACGTGGCAGGCTAGCAGTACAAAATCTCCACAATTACGGCGTGATTTTCGGACAGCAAGGCAACTGTTTTTGGTTTCAGCTTTTGGACTTTCTTTTCTTATGCAAGTTGAGAAAGAGAGAGAGAAGCCTCTTTGCTTTATTTCTAATTAGCAAGAGAGAGAAAAAGAGAAAGCCTCTCTGCTTTATTAAAAGAAAGAGAGAGAAAGAACTTTTGCTTTATTTTCAAAGCTTTTACTTAAGCTTTTGATTTTTAGCTTTTGGGGCTCTGCTTTTGGCAATCCTTGTACTCTTTAAATAAGTGGGTAGGCCACTCACAACTGAGAGCATCTGGACGTAGAGTCTGAGTGCGAGCGCATGTCCGCACTCTTGTACTTTGAACTCAAATTAATATAAAAAGAAATACCGAAAGGGGCACTAGTCTTTGGGGCCAATACCTCTAGGCACGAAACTCCGCCGGGCCAGTGTCGAATCAATTGTGAACTGTCAACTGTTTTGAAGTGGTTATTTGTGCTGTCGTGGTAGATTCTTGACTTGGAGTGTCCAAGTCTGTTACAGTATCTTTCTTGGGCATCCGAAGATGGTTCCAAGCAGTTTGAATATCACGTTCATACTCTCGAGTCAACCAAGAAGAAATAAAAAGCCTCTGAATTTCAGCCATTTTACTGGCGCCGTCTTGCTTAATAGAAGCGTGGACCACCAAGTTCGAACTCTCCCCTTAAAGTAAGAGGCTGCTCTCCGAATCTTAGAGTGCTCTGAGTAACGCCCTCCCACGAAAGCGATGTCAAACTGCTGTACAAACGACAAAGCCTTCGAAGCATCTCTATAACCAAAAAACGTGTCAAATTTAATTGACTGTCCACCTTCCTTAACTCTCGGACTTTCTTGCTTTTGTCTTCCAGAAAGTCATACTGGTTGGCTTTATAAAAACTCTTCTTCTTTGAATAAAATTTGCTCTCGTCAGAGTCTGAACTGTCTGAAGACAAGTCTTCTGTAGAACTGTCACTCACGGGGAGAGATTTAGACTTCTTTGCCTTTTTCTTGCCCTTTCCAAAGCGTTTCTTCTTGCTTTTCTTTTTTCCTTTTCGGTCTTCTTCGCTCAAGTCAGATGAGCTAGAAGAACTATAAGAAGAAGAAGAAGAAGAAGAAGAAGAAGAAGAAGAAGAAGAAGAAGAAGAAGAAGAACCGGGTACTTCTTCAAATCGAACACGCTTCTTCTGTTTCTGTGCCTTTTCAAATGTCGATTGACGACCCAAATAGTCCGGAAAGTCAGTGCCTTTCTTCTGCTTTTTGCCGTGCTTTTCAGCTTTGTTCGGCGCATCAAAAAGCTGAGCAATTCTTGCATCAACCACCTTTTCTAATTCTTGCTCTGTGTACATCCTGGGAGTAAGAGGTTTCTTAGGTGGTTCTATGGTCTGCCGCCACTGCGTGTGCACCTCCTCCAAAGAGGTCTTGCTCATATATTTTGCCATTTTCGGGTCCTTGGCAAAATTGAGCATCATCTTGGTTGCATCGCCGATTAATTGACAACGCTCCATCTCTCGACGCTCCGCCTGAGTAGGCCGAGGCGGGCCATACTCCTTGCCGGATTCTTCGTTGTGATCCCTTCCCGCATCTCCGAATGCAGAGGGGGTCTACTGATCTTTGCCTGAAGCCATAGGTGCCGCATAAAAAAAATTGGGATCGGATTTCCCGTAGAAGAGAAATCGGCCGTGCTCTGATACCACTATAATAGACTTGGACACTCTAAGTCAAGAATCTACCACGACAGCACCAACTAACCACTTCAAAATAGTTCACAATTTACAATTTATTCGACACTAGCCCGGCGGAGTTCTGTGCCTAGAGATATTGGCCCCAAAGACTGGCGCCCCTTTCGGTATTTCTTTTTGTATTAATCTGAGTTCAAAGTACAAGAGTGCGGGCAGGCGCTCACACTCAGACTTTGCGTCTAGATGCTCTGAGTTGTGAGAGGTTTGCTTACATATTTAAAGTTACATGGGATGCCAAAAGCAGAGCCCCAAAAGCTGAAAATCAAAAGCTTTCCCATAAAGCAAAGGCTCTCTCTCTCTCTCTCTCTTGCTTATAAAAATAAAGCAAGTGCCAAAAAGCTATCCATATTTAGCTTTAAAAATAAAGCAGAATAAGTCTCTCTCTCTCTCTCTCTCTCTCTCTCTCTCTCTCTCTCTCTCTCTCTCTCTCTCTCTCTCTCTCTCTCTCTCTCTCTCTCTCTCTCTCTCTCTCTCTCTCTCTCTCTCTCTCTTTCTCCCAACCTGCGTGGAAAAAGCAAGTCCAACTGCTGTCGCATATCATGGAGGTCCGTACAGCCTTCCATGTGGAAGCCTTTCCGCGTTATGCTGTAGCCAACCAATCAGCATTTCAGGGTTAGGGTTTCAATAGAATTAGGGTTTCTAATTTTAGGGTTAGAGTTTCAATAAAATTAGGGTTTTTGATTTTAGGGTTAGGGGTTCAACAGAATTAGGGTTTCTGGCAGCAACGTCATCACTTTGTGACAGGAAGCTCTGAACAGATTTTGTCGGGTGCAACACGAGACTGTAGTTATTTTTCTTAGTGTGCTCAATGCATGTAGTCACTCACGTCTACTAGATGAGGGCCAATGCTTTTGATAGCAAGCGGGGAAAATATGGCATTCTACCAACAAAGAGCACTACACTTGCATGGTTGACCTTTTTAGACAGCTAAAACATTTTAACAAAGCTTTGAGAGTAATCAAGATATGCCATCATTTGATTATCCTGGAGTTTGGTCAGCTCTTCTAGGTGCTTGTCCAGAATGGGGAAATGTGGATCTTGGAAGATTGGCGGGTGCAATGAAACTAAATAAATGTAATGCTGCAGCATATTCATTGAAGGTACCATCCATGCAGTTGCTGGCATGTATGAGGCGGCACAAAAAACATGGAAATGCATGGTGGTGCTTGGAAGCAGCCATGACATAGCTGCCGAAATGATGCAAATGGAAAGGTTCAATGATTTGTTGTTGGGGACAGGGAGCCTCCACAAAGCAAACAAAACTATTTGAAGCAACAAGATCTTGGACTTAAATTGTCCCTACATGGGTATTCCCCAAATTTGCGTTGGGTCTCACAAAATATTCCCCTAGCTTCAAAGAATGTTTTGCTTTGTCAAAATTCTCAGAAACGGGCCATTGCTTGTGCAATCATCGATATACCACAAAAGACAGATATTTGCATCGCCAAAAACATGCAGGTATGTGGGGATTATCATGCTGCTCACTTTTGTTAGCGAGCCTCACCCTAACAAACAAGCAATAGCACTCATGCTTATTGACTCAAGAAAAGCACTCTTCTCGAGAGATATGGAGTGGTCTCTCTCAATAGCCTTCGACCTTTCCCCAAAAGCTTTCTACTGGGTCAATGGAAGTGCTCTCCACCACCCCCCAACCTCCCTCCCTGTCTGCAGACTCCGGTTCACACAACCCTCAACAAAAAAAGGAAGGTAAGCTACTCTCAGAAACAATGGAACTTTAAATTCCAGAACATCTGGAACAAAGAAATCCGAGCCAAGCACTCTGTTCTTCTCTGGCTTATCCTTCACAAAGCAGTATGGACGGGGAGCAGGTTCAGGGCGGCTGGGATGGGCCAAGGGATCTGAAAAAGATGTTCTGAAGCCGAGGAAAACATCCCCCACCTCTTCCTCAACTGGCCTGCTAACCTCAACATTCTGTATCCCTTATGTAATGCTCTGGGCTCCTCCCCCAACTGGAAGCAACTACTTCTGGGGGATTCGGTCTCTCTTTTTTCAGTTATATGGAACAGGATAAGAGCAGCCTTTTTTTGGTTAATTTGTCTTGAAAGAAATGACAGCATATTTAACAATGCTTACCAGACGAAAAGTCTGAGGGTACGGTTTGCTCATTTCTCTTTGCAGGTGAACCAGCTCAAACTGGACCAGTGCAGAATATATGAAGCTAATCGAAAGGTGCTTAACGATTGCATGGGCTACTACAACAGTGCGAGTATCAACAAGCAGCAGGTAGTTCTGTTAGATGGCTCCTATACACACTTGCAAGAGATGATTGACGATTGCAAGGCTGAAGAAGAGAAACTACGAAGGCAGCACTTTAATGGGTTAAGACTCATTGCTCACTTGCAGGAAGTTCTTAGTGCTTTACCCAATGGAAACGACTGATGATTTGAACAATCTTTGTAATTTTGATTTTGGTCTTGATCAAGTAGATCTACCCTCCCTATCTGTTCTCCCAGCCTTTTGTAATCATCGGATTGTAGTTGACTCTTGTAATCTCCACCGATACTATGTAACAATGTTCCTTATCTAATACATTCCCAAAGCGTTTATGGAAAAAAAAAACAAGCAATAGCGGTCATTTCTATGCATTTATCGATAAAGATGGGTGTTATCCTGGTATAGCAAGGCCTACTCCAAACACTCAAGTTGTGCACTTTCAGCCAATGCTTAAGTATCTTCATGAGCGGATATATGGAAATAGCCAGAGTTCATTAGAAGCTGGCATTTTTAAGAATAGTTGTAAAGAGGGTATATTTTACTTTTCTGGCAAGCTTCCTACATTGTTTGGTTGTAAAAGTAGGTTTGGCCTGTCCATGGGCCCACACACCCATCTACACGTGACATCTATACAAAGATTTGCATTTCTGAAGGCAAATCTGCATTTTTTATGCCAACTTTCAGCATTGAATACTCTCATGTTATGTGTGCAAAGCTGCCTAGTTGTGGCCATACGAAGCCCACAACGACTCGATTCACATCTATGCACCAAATAAGACTCAAAGGCGCTTGATCCCTACAACTTTTTGTAACAACAATCATTGAGTTAGTCCATGCATTCTGGTATGTCCAATGTTTTACATTCTGCTTATGTAGTGGAAAGCGGCCTTCCTTTCGCATCTGGTGAAAATGGCATAGAGCTTCCTTGCAATAGCCATGTTGGGCATATATATCTTGCAATCGACGTGTTCCAAATGATGACGTGTCCCGTTACAAGACCTTCTTGTGCTTTTGTAAGGGCACCACATTTAGCATGCATGCTCACCAAAGTTTTTTGAAATAACCCACTATTGCAAAGCTCTATGTGTGTCCTACTGACTTTGTACAAACCTTTCTTCTAAGTACTAAAAGTTTGGTCAGAAAGGAAAATTTGTTGCTTTTGATGACTCATCATAATCTGCTTGACTTGTGTAGCAAAAATCGCTTCCTCCTTGGATTCGTCTCTGGATTTGGTGCCGCTCCATGGACACAAAATTAATGAGCTTTCTTGCTTTGTTCTACACGTCAAAAAGTTGAGCAATTCGTGCATCAAACACCTCTTCTAATTCTTACTCTGTGTATATCCTGGGAGTAGGAGGTTCCTTGAGAGTTGGTTTGAGGGGTGGTTCTGTGGTCTGCCGCCACTGTCATGCACCTTGTTGAAGGAGGTGATCTGGCTCATAAATTTTGCAAATTTCGGGTGCTTCGCAAATTTAGCATCATCTTTGTTGCATTGCCGATCAATCGTCGATGCTCCATCTCTTCGATCTCCGCCTGAGTAGGCCGAGACAGGCTGTACTCCTCGAGTGAATCTTCATTGTGATCTCTTCCCGCATCTCCGGATGCAGAGGAAGTCGACTGATTCTGAAGCCATAATTGTAGCGTAAAAAGGATCGAATTTCCCGAGAAGAGAAATCGGCTGTGCTCTGATACCACTATAACAAACTTGGACACTCCAAGTCGAGATTCTACCGTGACACCACAAGAATATACTTCAAAATAGTTCACATTTCACAATTGATTCGACACTGGCCCGACAAAGTTTCGTGCCTAGAGTTATTGGCTCCAAAGACTGGCGCCCCTTTTGGTATTTCTTTTTGTATTAATCTGCAACTCAAAGTACAAGCAGGTAGTTGAGACTCACTCTCAGACTCTGCGTCCAAATGCTCTGAGAAGTGAGAGCCCAAACTACCATTATATAGATTTACAAGGGATGCCAAAAGGAGAGCCCAAAAGCTTCAAAATCAAAAGCCTGGCCAAAAAAAAAAGCAAGAGCTTTCTGTCTCTCACAAGCTCTCTCTTGGGTAAATAAAGCAGAAGCTCTCTCTCTCTTCTCTTGCGTAGAAAAAAAGCCACACAAAAGCTGCCCAAAAATCAGCGTTGTAAAAATTGCCATGTCAACAATACGGAATCCCGTGAAATGCGCCACAAAACGCGGGCTGTCCGTATGGTGCCTGCCACGTCAGCATCCATTGGATTTTCCGGGGGTTGTCCATGCGGGGAGGGTGAGTGTACAAGGCAGCCACGTCACTAGTTTGTGACACCACAAGTGAGAACCCTCTCTACATTGGAAGCCTACGCAGTTGAAATCACTGATTACGTCATCACATGCCCTTTCTCAACCCTATAAAAGAAGCCTAAGCTACACACTCTATCCACTTTGCATCTTATTACTACCCCATTACTCTAGCCCACTTTGTACTCGTTTTGCATATATCTACTCATGATTTGCTACTAGTATTAGTGTCAATCTCTTTCCAATCTCTCTTGTGTAATTAGCATACTAATTACATTATGAAAGGCTCGCTAATGTTTCAATCATAACACCATTTCCTTTCAAGGCGGACGTACATCAATGCCTTGCACAAAATTCCAAACACCTTTGAAGACAAGAACATGCATCATCATGTAAGCCCACATCGGATAAATATGCCATCCAATTTGTCCTCGGCAACAAACAACTTGAATACATTTGTGTTGTTCCCGGCCATGGCAAGTGATTGCACCCGATATGAAAAATCCTTTGAAAGAGGAAAAACACAGTAGGACTAACACATGCTATGTAGCACAACCTGAAGAGGACAATAAGGGACCTATTCTCTAGAAAATTGCACTAACATAAATTCTACACAAAAGGATGAAATCAGCCCGAATTAAAATTTTGAGCACACCAAGCTCCCTCTCCCTGTGTGTGTGTGTGTGTGTGTGTGTGTGTGAGAGAGAGAGAGAGAGAGAGAGAGAGAGAGAGAGAGAGAGAGAGAGAGAGAGAGAGAGAGAGAGAGAGAGAGAGAGAGAGAGAGAGAGAGAGAGAGGAGGAGGAGAAGAAGATTGATTTAACGTCGTAGGAAACTCTCCCAAGAGACCTTAAAGATCTATCTGATGAGGAGAGTTGAACTCAAGACCAATTATTCAAGAGGAGGCTAATTCTATTACTTGAAAATCTTCTAGAACACCCAAATGATGCCTATTCTGAGAGCAAGTACATCATTGTTTAAATAGCAGGCCCGTAGGCATCAAACGGAAAAATGAAAAATTGGATACAATGAGACACATGGCCAAATAGAAAAGACTGAAGGCCAAGATAAAAACCTCTCTTAAAGAGAGAAAAAAGTACGTCAGTAGCCTCTGAAAGGTATGCTGCACTTTGACCAAAAGCCAAGTCAGCAACTGTAAATCAAGCGCCAAGGCCACCACCAGTGAAGATGATCTAGTGAGCAGCCACGAGAAGCTCGGTGTCAAGCAGATGCCCGCCAGCTGGTAAAATCCAAGAGCAAGAGGTAGCGAAGGAACAAAAAGGTTAGTAGTTGGTGGCAAAGATGAGAGAGAAGAGGCTACTAACATTGCCAAGATACTTCAGGAGTATGACATGAGATGGGGAAGAGTTGGTGGCAAAGGTGAGAGAGAAGAGGCTACTAACATTGCCAAGATACTTCAGGAGTATGACATGAGATGGGGAAGAGGTAGTGAAGGAAAAAAAAAGGCGAGCAGTTGGTGGCAAAGATGAGAGAGAAGAGGCTACTAACATGCCAAGATACTTCAGGAGTATAGCATGATATGGGGAACAAAACACTACAGCGGAGCTGACAAGGAGATTTAATCCAGAAGAGCGGGCAATCCACTTGCTAAAGGTGGCTCTTGAAGACTAGAGCTCGAGGAACTTCTAGAAAGTAGTGTAGCAAGCTTTGATACAACATTCAGGTGGAAATCGGTTGAAGAAGCTTGGTAGAAAGAGTAGAGATGAGTGCACCTAGCCAACCCCGAATAAGCAAAAACCAAAACCTCGAACAAACAAACCAAGCCAACCAAAAGAAGAGGAAAGAAAGCAAAACAAGAAAGATCGATAGAATAAAAAGCAAACAAAGCAAAACTTAAGGACAACCTTCCATGCACACACATTCTCGTGCACACACCCAAAGCAAACCTTAAGGATACACACATATACAGACTCTTAAGGCAAGCTTCCATGCACGCAATCAAATCCACACCCCCTAGAACAAACCTTCAAAGGGACGCACACACACGGCAGCATAAACACAAAAGCAAAAACAAAACAAAAATTAAAACATTCTCTCTCTCTCTCTCTCTCTCTCTCTCTCTCTCTCTCTCTCTCACAAAGTGGCTATATACTTTGTACAAAAGACAACTATGCAGATGCTCAATGTCCTATCACCCAGAGGATATACAAAAGAGGGATGACAATGCTCTCTCAAGAAAAGTGGCTATATACTTTGTACAAAAGACAACTATGCAAATGCTCAATGGCCTATCATCAAAGGATATACAAAAGAGGGATGACAATGTGAGGGCTATGTAGATATCAAGGTGGCATGTATAAGGAATGCAAAATGAACCACTAGGGACGTGCATAATGTCATGTGATGTGACCATGGTCCCAACTGAAAACAATTGAGGATTGTAAAGAAAGGTGCATCTACGCCTCTCCATTGCCTGGAGGAGCCTCGTAAAGTATCCCACTGCCTCCCAAAGACTATCAAAGTGGTAGATGTAGGAGAAGACTGTGAGCCCAGTATGTAATCAACACGAACCTTCCACATGATCCAAAGAGTGATGTTGCAAATCATAGTAAAAGTTGTATCCCACTGGTATAGGTCCAACTGGTGACCTGGATCTAGAATTATATGTAGCACCCAATCTATATCCCAATAAAGTAACCATGAAAACTAAATTCGTCGACGAGCCCTTGATAAAGGGGTGTAGCCCCAACAATTGCAAAAGAGTTCCTCGAATCCTCACCTGTTAAGATGCACGTCTCCATACGAGTGTCACGCCAAGGACGAACATGAGTAGCACACTATAGGTAGTAATAGAGATATCTTCAGTATGCACATTTGTAAATTCAAGACATTTGGTAAATTCTGGGAGAGAATGTAATTTGGGTAGGTTTGTAAAATCAGGGCACTCTGCACCCCATGTCTTGAACCCACAACCTCCCCACTGAGAGCCATGTGCACTAACCACAACGCCCGCATGCATTCATTGAAATATAGGGTATTTGAGTATGCCTATTGTAAATGCGGACTAATTACTAAATTCGGGGCAAATTTAAAAATTTAGGTGGCTTAGTAAATTCGAGGCAACCGTCAGATCTAACGATGCCACAATTGACGAGCCCCTATTTTCCTCCTCCACCATTGATCCCATTTGAACATGCCCGGGTGATATAGTGATGGGGGAGTGTTTAACATTGCAAGGATGCAGAATGTGTTACGTTTTTACATCACGTGGCCATTTAATTATTATGTAGAGTGTCAGATAACCTTGCTCAGGATCTTCATCAAACCTCTACCACAGGTGACTTTATCCCTTCGTGCAAGCTCCCATGGATTGGTTTCCATCCAGGAGCTGGTCAGAGATACAGCTTCCTATTTGATGGTGGGCAAGCAAAATTCTCTCTCTCTCTCTCTCAAGTCGTTAGGGCAAGGATGCTTTGGGTGAGGCCACCAATAGAGAAATCCATTGCAGGAAGAGAGGAAAAATGCATGTGTGCGGGAAGAAGGGGAAGAGTTGCTTCTGAGAGGACTACAAAGAGAGAATCATTGCTTTTGAGAAGACTACAAAGAGAGAATCGTAGTAAACTAACTTTATAATCAAGTGCGTTCATAGTGAATTCAACCAGCCACTCGCGCATGAGTGGTTAGCTCACAAGCCTCTCAATGATGAGGTCGTGGGTTCAAATCATCAAGCCTCATTTGAACGTTGAGTTTTTGTGGACCCTCTATTCGCCTCGAGATTCGCATGGCACTTTTCCGATCGTAGATCCCACCGCTTGGGGGTCATAAAGACCCCACGTTAGATAGTGCTGAGGAGAGAGGCGGGGCATGCAGATTCGTTACAGAGTGTGTCACGTTTTAGGTCACATGGTTGTACGTGGAAATGTTGCTACGATGATGCTCATATTAGGACATGGTCACACAAGGTTTAGCTATCAGTTATTTGAACTGATAACTAAGCCTCTATTATGGTCACACGAGGTGAGCCGAGAGGCTTAATTCTACTATGCACTACCTACCATTTGTAACTATCGGTATAGTTGCTCTCGTAACCTGTCCAAGAAAATTTTAAAATACCCTGCGACCTGTAGCTTTTGCAGAACATGCTCCCGCGTAAAAACTTAGCTTGCTCTGATTGGCGAATGCAAGCAACTCCCAACCTATCACATGCACGATCAAGCGTTCACTGTGCAGACTCTCTCCTTATCACCGGCACCGGCTACGCACACTTCATCCACCTCTACGTGCCGATAAACCTGTGAAAACAGTTTGCGCGTGACCACAACGAAGCTTTTTGCTGCCTGATCATTATTGAGGGGGCTTAGTTGAGCATAGTTATTTGTTACATATAATTATGCATGTCTGACCACCACCTTAGAATGCGGGATTGGTTGCCACACTTTCTCTAAGGGAGGTTCAAACTGCTCGATGCACGCAGCCTACTAAGAGCTTTGCGCGGAGCTCACCCATTCACACTGCACAATGCATTTTATAATGAACAACGATGATTCAGAAGCAGCCAATAAAGTCTAGCATTGTGGTTAGAGAGTTTAAAGGTATCTAAAGTGCAAAGCCTACAAGTATTTTGTAGCCTCTAATGGCCACGACAAGTTGGTCTTTATATGCCAAGGTGAAATTGTTGGTTGCAAGTTGGTGAATATCAGTGTATCTAATGGTATCATGATGTGTATGTAGAATGGTTAGTCCAGGTTTGACGGGGCATTATGGAAACCAGTTACGGCTCAGATTTGATGGTTTAAAAGGCGATCGCAATATTCCTTGATAGGGTGCATCCTTTCGAGAGCCCTTCTTACGAGGTGGAGTATGCACACAAGAGGTCGTGCGACCCTAGCACAAGTAAAACAAAGAAGGGGTTTTTGGGTGGTGCCACAACATGTCGAGGTCGAGCAGAATGGCCGGCCATGCATGCAGCCGCTTGGTTAACTCGAAAGAAGCAGGGGAGGTTGCATAGGATAAATGGTGTGAAGGAAGGCTAGAGTGGAATTATTTTTGAATGGGGTTGAAGATCGAAAGCATGCAAGGAGAAGTGGGAGTCAAAAAAGGATCTTTTTAATGTGGATGGAGGAGGTTGGCATGGGGGGTCGATTGGAAGAAAAAGGAAGGTAAAGCCATCTGAAGGTGAGTGTTAGATACAAAGGTGGAGAACAAAAAAAAACAATGATAAGGTTGCACGTGGGGGATGACAAAGCAGGCAGGCAAACAACTGGTAGGGGTGCAAGCTGCAAGGAACACAAGGAACTTTGGACGCATTTCTAGATAGCAAGTTAGAGTACATGCTCAATAATTCCTAGTTACAAGTAGGAGTTTTCACATTTAATCTAGCAAGTAAGCTAGCAATTTTCTAATTCATCTAGCAAATCACAAACTCCTATATAGTAACTTGCTCTTGGACGTGTTGATCTAGTAAGTTCATATAGTAAGTCATAAACTCCTATATAGAAACCCGTTCTTGAACGTCCTTATCTAGTAAGTTCATCTAGTAAGTTATGAACTCCTATATAGTAGCTAGCTCTTTGGCACCCTCATCTGGTAGTTTATAAACTCCTATATAGCAAAGGGTGTTTCATCTAGTAATTTATCACTTACTATGGATCAAGTAATTGTAGTAAGTTTGTATGCCCCTAATTTCATTTTAGTAAAAATTCATTAAGCATAGTTAAACAACTAATTATTGACAAATATCATGGTTACTCGCTCGATCATCAACTAAGTTTTTTAATTGATGTATTTGTTGCTAATATAAATAAGAAAACAAAATAAAATCTCATAGTTATAGACGAAGCTATAAAAGGGAAGGGATCAAAACATTTTATATCTCACACACTCTATCATTGATTTGCAAGTACCACAACTGCACACATTGTCTTAGAGAGGAAAAGACATCGAGAGTGGCAGATTTGCATCCTTTGGAGCTAAGACCTGTGCATAGGAGGTCGGGGATGTCTCCAGGGGGGACCCATGTCGGCTCTTGCCCTCCTTCTGGGGATGTCACATCACCCTACTCTATTTTTTGCATTCAAGCAATTGGAAACAACGCCCTTCTCTATGAGGAAATTCCTACCCTGGTTCAGGGTTCGTGCTACTTGGTGTCTAGCTCAATGACACAATTGGCAGCGGTGGCAAATATGCTTATCTTGGTGGGAGTATTTTGCAATGTCAAAAAACCAGAAATAATACAATTTAATAGATGTGCAAATTTTGGGATTTTGAGATCTTAGTAGTGTATGTGAGTTCCAACATTGGTTTCACACCTTTCTCAAGCATAAAGTCATAAAGCAGAAGTTATATATGGTCCTTGGAGCTACCAACTTCAACAATTCTCTGAAATGTACTAGAAGTAGATCTAGGGGTGGTTCATGTCTGTAATGAATGTATTCTACTTACCCTTCTCCTATAAGAAACTGGAAAATATACAAGATGTGGAAAATGACAAAAACAACAAATTAATACTCGCCCAGACTTACCCACAAGCTTCAAGCATACACATTGGTCCAAATCCAATCTAACTACCCTAAGGAGGTACTCGGCAAGTATCCCAATACTGCAAATAATTTTGAGACAACAAGCCAAACCAATCACCAACTATGTGCCAAAAATAAACTTAAGGTGACTACTCTAGAGTGATCTAAATGAAGCTCCAGATAATAAATCTATGCACACATGCATGGTTTTCTCTAGTTTAAGTTTCCTTGTCCTCAACAATGGCACTAAATGTACGGGATTCCAAAACTCCACTAATCTTCTTATAGTAATAGTCAGAACCTCGGATATAATTGTCACTTGATTTGGCTTTGCATCACCAAGTAGAAGCAATCTTGCCTTTCACAAATCGATGCCTTTGTGGTGTGACAAGCTAGCAGATCAAGTGTCACTCTCCAAAAATTGGCAAATGCATCCATATAAACCACAACTCCAATGATTGGGTCTCACTGTATGTAGATTATTGTTGTAAAAGGAGGTCTAACTTCTCATTTACCTTCCTTACCACATGGAACCAAATTCAAGCTCATGCTAGTATCTATATTCCAGTGCTAGTTACTAGAGATTAACTTGAGTGTGAGCGTTTGATGATCATTATCTCGAGTTTGGTTGGTTTACAACTTCTTAGCACTACCATCTCTTTCCAATAGAAGTTCAAGAGTTTTTTCTACAAATGGTGGTGGTTATAGCTTATTGGGTGCTATCAATGGGGTTTCATTAAGGCTTAAGACTGGTGCAATTGCTACCTTTTAAAACCATAGCAAATCACATGAGGTTCAATTGGCGATCCTTTCAATTTTTGTGTGGCATGGCAACTCTTTACCGAACACTAACCAAATGAGATCCGATGAAAACTAGAATTGAGACTCAACATAAGGAGATCATTAGTTACTTATTAAGCCAACTTACATTATAATATGACGTGCAAAGGATGCGCTTTGAGCAGACATGTAAAATTCTAGGTAGTCCAAAATTGAATTGCGGCATACGAATGGTTTCTTAATTAGAAAAGTAAAATACTTATAAGCTTTGGGAGGTGGAGAAAAAGAGAGTTAATCTCACGTAGGTTTCTTGGCTCATTAATTGTGATTTTGGTAACCTATCCAAAACGATCCTAGTCTAATGATAGTGTACCTTAATGTACTTAGTGCACATAAGAATAGTGCACTTAGTGCAAGCATGGAGCACACAGTACCATGCAAGCACGAGAATTCCAATGGAGATGATGGTTTCCAACACACAAACCAGAAAAGTAGTCTCTTAGTCTAACACGATCAACCATAGCTTTGAAAACTGCTATGTACTCACCTTCACAATGAGAAGTGGTTACAGTGTGTTGCCTCCTTTCTCAACCATAATATGCATGAGTTGCCATGCATAGAGGAAAAATCACATGGACATGTGAGTGAGACAATATCCACCCCAATCTAAGTTTAGAAAAGCATGCAAACCTCATGACAATGATTCTCCCTTGTGATACAACCCAAGATGCCTCTGTTTTGATGCAATCACCTACGCATGCATCTTGAAGCCATTTGTCTCTATGCAAGAAAAAAGATGTTGTGCTTGGTGCAACTAGTTATGACCAGGATTATGCCGCTCCAAGTATAGCACATTCAGATTCAACAACCCTGTGCCCTCGACCATCCTTCAATGTTCATGGAATTGCTATACAGCAGGTCCATGCCTAATTCTCAAGATTCACACCATTCCTATTCTGCGCAGTATGCCCGCGTAGTAGCAAGCCAGACAAACCAAGAAAGGAGTATTGAAGATCTTTCAAACCTTGGTAATATTTCGTAAGATCACAACTCGAAGAGGTGAATGCACCCATTCGTAGGAGAAGGCCCTCGTTCACACCTAAATTGAGTGGTAGTTTACAGCTTGAATAAAGGGAGATCTCTAACTACTTTACAGCAAGGACTCATAAGCCAGATGAGCATGCTTCACATCACACTTCATAGCCCACTTATACCAGAGGTATATTAGTTGATTGAGCCATTGAGCTCGGGAGAGCTCGACGCCCATGTCTATGAGGGAGACTGGTGAAGCTTAGCTTCTTAGCGAGATCGATGCAATACTTTCTCGGAGAACACCCGATGCCGGTGTCCTCGGGCATTGATGATGATTATGATTTTAGTCTTTCACTTTTACTTCATTTTTTTGTACGGAGGAGTTGGATTAGATCTACCAATATTTGTTAAAGAATGACCTTTTAAGGAGGTCAAATAGCGCAACTGGAGCTCTATTACCATTTCATCTCTCTCTCTCTCTCTCTCTCTCTCTCTCTCTCTCTCTCTCTCTCTCTCTCTCTCTCTCTCTCTCTCTCTCTCTCTCTCTCTCTCTCTCTCTCTCTCTCTCTCTCTCTACCCTATCGCCAGCACATCTCCCGCGCGGGAAACCTCACCGCTTAGCTTTGCTAATATCTAATTGCAGCTTGCGAAGCTCTCCCATGGCGAGCTGCACTTAGCAGTCGATGTCGCCCTGCATTTCGCTGTGCGAGCTCATGATGCGCTGCACTTAATAGCATCGAATCTCAGCACCGCGGCGCCCATTAGAAGCTCAAACTTCCCGCTGCAGCTTCTCGGTCATATAATATGCAGAGAGAATTCCAAAAGCCAGCTGCACGCTGCTGCACAGGGCCCGACTCATGATCATATGAGCTGCATAATATAAAGCTGCATGCCCACCTGCTGCAAGCTCTTGCTAGCTAATTAGCTGGATACTGAATTCGACTGCAATATAAATCATCTGTAGGAGGTTATTCCTGCGACATCAAATCAAAGAAGGCCGTACAGCTCGTCAGCTTGTCCGCGCGAAGTTGCAAAGAGTTATACGGTGGTTCGCCGCCCTAAAACATCAGCTATGACCGCCTTTTGCAGCAGCTAGCTGAATGAATTCCTCTTGCAAGCCTTCGGACGTGCGTGTCTTCGGTTAGTTGTGCGGCGCAATTAGTGGCGGACCGAATTGGAAGCTAAGCATCGTCTCTGGATCAGTGCCGCCTTAACAAGTTTCCATTACCAGCCAGGTATTTATTTCCAATTTTTTACCAGTGCTCGAAAAAAACATTTTTTCAAAAACTTGCCAAACCTACATATGTGAAACAACACAATTTGAAGGTTTTTATACCAAATTACAATAAATTTTTCCAAATTTTGTAGGTTTTCTCACTTTCAAATATAAAATTTAGAGGTAAATCTCAAAATTGGTAGGTGGGATTACACTAAACCTAGGTTTTTTTCAAGCTTTGTAAATTTCCACCAAAGAAAATACATTTCTTAGCCAAATAGAGGAATGGCACAAATTGGTAATTTCAAGCATCGAATCATGTCGGTTTTTATGTCAAAAAAATGAAGCCTTTATCACAATATTCTACAAAGTGTGCACCTTTTATTTGCATTTACGATTGTATGAGGGAATGTAAATGCTGCTGGTATTGAAATTAGAATTGGAATGTAAATGCTATTGGTATTGAAAGTTCATTTGGAAATGGTGGTTGGTGCCATAGTTGGGAATGGTATAAATTTATCAATTCAATTTAGCATTGCACTCTAGAGTCTTTGTTTGTACTCTTGTTTGTAGCGCGAGACCCTAAAGGGTCTTCCCTAACGACCCTAAAGAGTTGTATTTGCTACAAAAATATATTCATTTTACATTGTACTTCTTTGATTATTTTAAGCCTCTGCTTTGTAGGTTTGTAGTAGTATTCATGTCTAGCTGTATTTAGCTTACATTAGGTCTTGAGAATATAGCTTGATGTGAATTATTAAATGTGAATTGTAAATTGAGAGGGTTAAGATTAAGCTTTCAAGTTGAAAGGGGTGTCACTCTGACTAGCCAGTGTTGCTTGTGGTATCCACTACAGATGGCTGGTCAAAGTGAGCAAACACTATGTGATGACATTGATAGTGAAAGTATAAGTGAAGTGCGAGAATATCCTATAAAGAAACGCAGAGAATTTGTAGACTTGCAGTCACAAATCTTATTTCATGAGTTTGGGCAGGATAGTGCTTGGCCAGAAGACCAATATCTATTGTTTGGAAGGTCTGGGAGAAAATGGAATGTTTTAACCATTTTCATTGACGATGTAATGGCATGGGATGTAAATGTAAAGCTTTTGACTCTCAAGAGGAAGCTAGGACTTGTTGACCGCTACAAGGTAGTATACCGCTCAAACGAGGAGACCATGTCTATGGTCACCTTGATGGACAGAGCAAAAGTGATAGGACATATTATTCCTAGAAGAAAAATTATTTTGTATCGACTGCCTCCACCATATCCCACTGCAAAACCACCTTATTAAGTTTACTATGTACTCTTCTTGCAAAATGGATTACTATTTCATCATCTCTTAATAATATTTGATCACTAATGTACTCATTTAAAGGTGTTTATGACGTACGTTCTTTGATTTGTACAAAAGTTCACACGTATATTTATATTTGGTCTGCAGTCATGGGCACAATAACTTCTTGGAAGTGCGCGTGTAATTATAAGTGTTCACACTCTATTAACAGTTGGGAGTTGGTGTCAAAACGGACCTTTTATTTTCATCAAAATCAAGACTCATTAGGAAAGCTACATCCTTCTGTGACCAAGCGTAGAAGGGTACAAAGTGACATTGATTTGGATGTCACACATAACATCACAGAACGAACAGAAGATCGACATGTAGAAAGAACTGAAGAGTCCAATAGTGATGGAAGGAAGGCTTTCTGCAACTGTTCTTTCTATTGCTATGGCGGGCGGTTTGTGCATACTTCAACCCTTTATCGACACCAAATTCTTTCAAAGAGATTTGGGAGCTTGAAGCTCCATTTTGGTTTAGATGTGCCACATGTAGCACCTTCCTTGAGTGAAGGTCTCAACGTGGAGGAAGAGAAAATGGAAGATTCAAATGGCGGTGACCATCATGCAGATGGTGACGACCATTTACAGGCTGATGCTAGCGTGCAAGATAGTAGGGAGGAAAATGAGGAAGGGACATCTATTGTTCTCTTTGAACTAATAGAGAGAATAGTAGAACTTCAAAGTTTATGGGATGAACATAAAATGCTGATAGGTGTTCAAGATCAAATGCTACGTCTTCTGTTTGGTGACCTTGGTGGAGCTAGGGTAAAGAACTACTCTTCGAAAAGAAGCCTAGCTAAATTGTTGGTTCAGTTGCCAAAGACATGGGAAGGTGAGCTTGGAGGGGTACAAGTACCCGCGTGCTGGGATCAATTACAAACAATGTTGAAAGGTTTGAGGATAGTGAATGCCTCTCGTTATCGTATTTGTACAGGAAGTAATGGAGCAAAGCACGCACCCGAACTTCTATACCCAAGTATAGAGGACAACTTTGTAGGAGAGGTTCTAAGGTGTGCCTGTTCAGGTGCTTCAAACTCCAAAAAGCTTAAACGTGACTGTATTACTTGCTGTGAAAAGTGCAGAGTATGCACAAAGCCAAGAAAGTCAATGCTTGCTTTTGATTTTATTCCAATAGGACCTCAAATGAAGCTTCTTACAAGGAGTAGAACCTTTTGTCATGAGCTATTGAGTTTGTGGCGCCATAAAAATCAATGGTGTCAGGGAGATGCATTTTCTACGGGAAGGCATATAAAGGAATTCTGGGATGGAACAGAATTCCAAGGAGTGAAGAACTTTTGGGACCCATTGTCAACATATGAGCTGCCAGTTGTTTGCTCTACACCTGGATGTAAGAAGTCTTACACAACTTTTCCCTTTGACAAATGCTCTCAAAAACTTGAAGATGCATGGGATGCTGATCGAGCAGTGTACACTTTTATCTGCTCCGAATGCAAGGAAGAAATCGAATGTGAGAAAAGGTTGTGCAAGGTAATGATGTCTATCTTCCTCTTTTTCTTAGCAAAATATACACTGAATGTCCTTACTTACTCTGATTGTTGGTGTGCATAATCAGGGTGACCCTAGAAATATAGCTCTCTTGTTGCATTGGGACGGGTTTCAAACTTCAAGAACCACACAAAAAAGTTGTGGGGTTGTGGAGATTATGGTGCTCAATGCTGGAAAACAAAACTCTATGGATATCATGCCAGTCTTGTTTATTCCACAAAGCTGCAAAAAGATTATTAAGTCTTCCGGCGATGTCTTCGGATCATTTCTGAAACCATTAGTGGATGAGTTGGAATCACTATATATTGATGGAGTGGATGTATTATATGAGTATCCACTAGAAAACATCTTTGATGATACGAGGGTGGAATCTAAATTCTGTAAGATACGAATTATGGTTATGATGGTTACCGGAGACCATCCGGCCCAATGCAAGATTGGCTTGTTCAAAAATGGGGGACAAGAGTTCTGCAGGAGAGATAAGCCACATGCATCACTTGCAAGAGATAGGCCTGGACTAGAAGGGAGGTATATTTACAATGAAAATCGCTTACAAGTCAGATACCCACCAGTTGCAAGAACAAAAAACGAGATGGTTCATGCCATAGCTGAGGCAAAGAGGTGTTGTACTTTTTCTGAGAAGGATGAGATTTGGAAGAAAGCTGGTTTATCAGGGGAGTCAATACTTTGGAGACTCTTTGACTTATATGGATTTGACCCCTCTCTTGACTTGGTTTTTGATGTAATGCACACCTTGTCTCTAAATGTTTTCAAGAAGTATATTGCACACTTATTCCAGAATGCAGATTCTTCAGTGAAGAAAAATATTGATGAAGCCACTTTGACTGTTACAAAATTGGCACCAGCATCTATTCGCTATGGTCCGTGGCCAAACTCACCAAGTGTCTATTATGAATCCTTCAAGGCGGAAGAGAATCAAAAGTTTATGTAGTGGTGTCTACCATATATTCTAAGAGTCGTAGATGGTATTCCGCATGAGATACAAACTTTAGGAATCTTGTTAGTGGACATAGCACATAGCTTTTATGGCTACAGTCGAGAACATGGAATGTCGGCTACTGACATTCAGGTTATCAAATCCTTGCTGCAATCTTGGAGAATCCGAAAGGAGGAATACTCAGGAGCAAACTCATCACCCTTGGAGCATGTAGCTGGAAGTGGGGAACTACTTGAGGATATTTTGCGGCATGGACTACATGACATATATTGGTGCTATATGTTCGAACGTTTAGTGAAAGCGTACAGTGCTATCAAAACAAATAGCATAAATGATGAAGCATCTTTTGTACAATTCTATCTGAGAATGTTTTTCACAAAAGTATTCCAAGCAATCCAACATGATAAAGATGCCCTGCTACCTTGTGATAGAGTCCTACAACAATTGCATAGTGTATTGGGTCAAACTACTGCAGCTGATTGTGCAATCGGGGCCTCCATTGCATGCTGCTCTTCACATCTTGATGGACTATTCAACGTTACTTCTATTGGAAAGGCAAGATCGTTGTGGAACGACATCTTAAAGTATGGCAAGAGAGCATCTTGTACTGATAACATTCTTATGAAGGGTATTGCAATATCAAAGAGGAGGGGTAATTATAGGGTTACAACATCTGAGGAGGTTACCTACTTAAGGAGCTTTTGGAACATCGATGATGAAAGCTTTTCATTTGGTGATGTGCAAACATATGACAAAGTCTTCTATAAAGGATAACTTTTCAAGATTGGCAATGATGTAGTTGTAAAGGTGGACGCGTTAGACACCTTGTCTGAGGAGAGAGGTCATTGGAAAGCTCGCATAACCTCTTTCTTCTCCATGCAGCTTGATGGGAAAGCAATGATGTTTTTTGGTGCAGCTTACTACAAACAATGTATTACAGGAGACAATAATTCAGAGGAACTAGTCATAGATACAATGACTGGAATGAGCATTCTTGAGAAAACACCGCTTCCATTTACTTGGGATTTGATAGCGGGAAAAAGAGCAGTGCAATCGGGTGGCCTCTGTACTCGTGCACACTCCACAAACCACGCCTCATGCAAACAAGCAAAGAACAAAACAAAGGGGGCACCACCCTAAATTAAGAGGTTTAGGGACCTCACACATAGTGCACATAGGCAAGTGAGACTTCTGGCATTATGATGGCATCAAAACATATGGAAAAACACATAGAAACGAAGCTTAGGGACCTTATGTAGCATATATATACACAAGACATCAGCTTAACAATACAACGGCATCTGATCATACATAACAAGGATATAGAGAAGCAAGCCAAGGATGGCATAATCCCTTGTCAAAAACAATCAACCCAGCAAGTAGGTATGATCCTACTAGCAACACATCAATACCTTAGAGAATGATGGCGAGGATGGTGGCCATGGAGCATGAGAGAAGACTCCTTATTTAGGTTTTAGGGCTAGTAATGTAGCATACTAGAGGGAGAGAGAGAGAGGGAGAGAGAGTAGAGCTCCATCCATAGCTCCTTGTTGTGAGCAATGTCGTCATAGCTTCATTGCTTGGTGAAGTGGGTGAAGTGTTGTTTTTGGAGTGAGAGAAGGCCTCCTTATATAGGTTTCTGACAGGGTTTAGGATTAGGGATAAACATGCTTAAATCCGCTGATTGGGGTTACTTTTTGCTTAGGGTGGTCAACAGATTGAGGTCACCTGATATGTCACCATCAAGATATTCTCTAGAGTGATGTGAGAGGGGAGGGTAAATGCTGATTTTTCGATTGTGACACATGGGGATAAGGCCTTGACTAGCATTTAAGAGCAGGTGAGGTGGCTGTTGAAACTAGAGGTTCTGCATATGTCAGGGGGGGACCTGCTGGGTCCTCCTGAATATCAAATTCTCAAAAAATCCTCAACCATGGCTTCTTTTGACATGTGTTCTTTGAAAAAATCAGCATGTCTCTTTTCAACTCAAAAGTCTTTATTCCTGTTGACTCACCTTTACCATAAGATTTTCCCCTTTTCTCCTCCTGTAACTGCATTGTTGATGCCCAATCACTGCTTCTAGTAACAGTGAACTGTTACCTACCAAATACTTATGGTGCAGTAAAAAATATTTACCATGGGTAAAAAAAGTTACTGTAGGTAAAAAGTGATTTGTATTTACCATGTAGGTGAAAAATATTTACTGTGGTAAAAAATATTTACTGTCGGTAAAAAAGTGAAAACGGAGTATGCTGTGCTGTGAGTCCACACGAACATCCTCGTGTAAATTTCACTAGAAATTCACACCTAGAATGGGCTATTCAGTAAGATATAGGTTGTAGGCATGCATAAGAGCTCGTTCCCACGTATCTTCTGTCCATGGCACTTTTTACTCTTTGGTGCTTGTGAAGTAGATTTTTCTTCTCTTTCGAGATCCCTTGGACTAGAGTATCCTCATCTCCCCAACAACTGACTGTGCCTTTATTGCATCTTCAGAAGGGGTCCTAAAAACCATGCATCATATGGCCCTCCCCCTTAAGCTAGAGGTATTTGATGCCTCTAGCTGTAGGTTGTGCTACAATAGGGTTCTCTTGAATACTTACCCACCTGGTACCAATTGAATTTGCCATGTTACTACTTTCTTGGCTGATGCACCCTGTTTAGTCCTTTCTGATGAATAATTGTATCCATCCATGACTAACAACTGGTCTCCTAGACCCTTGAAAGCCATACCCCATCCATTGTCAATATCCACTTTCTTTGGTAGCATTCTCTCTCTTTTTTTTTTGTCTTCTCTTTTTTTTTTTTTTTTTGAAACGACTATGTACATGATTGTTACCTTAGTTGGAGCTCGAATATGATGAGCTCTCCTCTAAACCATCCTTAGCATTGATTTCACCAGCATATGGCTGTGAAAGACGACATTGGTAGGCCTTCAATTGCCAACCATTTACCGGGGTCTGATGTACCTTACCATCTAGGTCACCTAGTTGGGAACTACCATTTGAGAACCTCTGTATCACTACAAAAGGGCCTTCCCACTTAAGCAAGAACTTACCATGCTTCCTGCGATCAAAGCGATTGTCGTATCTGAGCACTAAAGAACCTTCCTTGATACCTTTCTTGACAAGGTTGCGATTGAACTTCTTTCATTTCTTCTCTGCCTGGGCTGCATAGTACTTCACTGCTGACTCTCGATCTAGCCCTAACCTCTCCAAATCGATGATTCTTCCTTCCACCTGCTTCTCTTGACTATCCTCTTGATGTGCTTTTAGAACTCGGAGGCTCGCTAGCTCCACTTCTATAGGCAATAGTGCCTCTTGCCCGTAAACCAAGTGAAAAGGTGTATACCCCAAGGATGTTTTAAAGGATGTTCTGTAGGCCCAAAGTGCTGCATCTAGGTGTTTGTCCCATGCCTTAGGATGTAAATGCACTTGCTTAGTGATGATTTTACATATAAGACCATTTACCTTTTCCACAAGACCATTGCACTGAGGGTAGTATGGTGTAGAGTGCCTACGCTTGATTTTTAACCTGCTCATCAATTGCCCAACTAAATCAGCTCGAAATCCCGGTCCCCTATCCGAGAGAATCTCCAAAGGTGTGCCAAAACGGCAACAAAGGCATTCAAAAATGAAATCACTCACGTCCTTGGCTGTGATGCGCTTTGTGGGACGAGCTTCTGCCCATCTGGTCATGTACTCCACCCCTATAATGATGTATTCCTTCCCTGATTGAGTGCAAGGTAGTGGCCCTATTGCATCTATCCCCCATTTTTCAAATGGCCCATGGGTTTTGATTGGATGCTGATTTTCATGGGTAAGACGCCTTGGTCCAGCTTTTTGGCAAACCTCACATGTGCGGCACCAATGTTGTACATCTCGATGGAGGCTTCGCCACGTGAAACCTGCTTGTAAAATCTTTCTGCTAGTAATCTCTTGTGCAAAGTGGCCACCACACACACCTTCATGACAACTAAACAAAATATCCTTTATCTCTTGGGATGCAGGAACTCTCCTTAAGACAACATCTTTCCCTCTACAATACAAGTCCTCATTCACTAAGCTATAGCTGGTAGCCTTTTTTGCCAACCACCTACGTTCACTTTTACTCATACCAGAGGGTGCTTCACAATGCTCAAGAAAGTAAAGTAAATCATGAAGCTCCTCCTTTCCCTGGTATAAAGGACTTTTCACAAGGATAGCACCTACTATGAGAGTTTGTAGTTCTTCACCTGCTAAGGCATCTGCTTCTCGATTTTGATCTCTAGGTACAAAGTGCACTCGAACTTCTTTAAAACCCTTCAACAAGGCCTTTGCTTCCCTCATCTTAACAGACAATTTGTCATTTTTACAGGCCCATACACCAACCATTTGCTTAACAATCAACATGGAGTCACCAAAAACATTTAGCTTTGTGATGCCCTGAGAAAGACAACATTGCAACCCTAAAACAAGGGCATGGTACTCTGCCTCATTGTTAGAATGAACCTCTTTTAGATGAAACCCTTTTGCAAAGATATTCTCCTTCTCTGGACCTAATATTACTATGCCTGCTGATGCCTTGTCTTTGGTCCTCTTGTAAGCCCCATCAAAATACAGACTGTGTGCTCCCAGTAGAACTTCAAGCTTCGGGATAGGTGGTACCTTACTAGGTGCCTCTTTCTTGGCCTTCTCATAACACCTTTGTGTGAGGACATCTGCCAAACAAGCACGGGTGGAATCCTCTACTTGTAGTGTGTAGTCAAACTCTTGAAGCTGCACCACCCACTTTGCTATTCTTTGAGACAATTCCATGTGTTGTAGGGCATATGGAAAAACCTCCTCAGTTGTGATCACCACAAATTGTCTCGGAAGTAAGTAAGCCCGAAACTTCTCCATTGCAAACTTAAGAGCTAGCACCAATTGCTCAGTTGCGCTGAAACCCTTTTCAGCAGCTGTCATCACTCTACTAGAGAAGTAGACTGGTCTCATGAGAGATGTCGTTGGGTCTTTTTGCATCAAGACAGCTCCTAGAGCTTCTGGACCTACACTAGGATTTACATAGAATAATTCACCCTATGTGGGTTGTAGGACAACAGGCAATGAGCTCAAAATGGTTTTAACTTCTTGAAAGCACCTTTCACCCTCCTCACTCCATGTCAATGTAGTGTGTTTAGTGAGCTGCTGCAAAGGATAGATTGCCTGAGAAAGGAGATGTATGAATCGTCCCATGTAGCGAACCTTTTGAATGAAGCAGACTAGTTGCTTCACGTTTGAAGGAGTAGGTAAAGCTAACAATGTCTTTACCTTTTCAGGGTCAGCCTCAATACCATCTTGAGACACAACATGGCCTAGTAGAGTGACCTTGCTCTCACCTATGTGGCACTTGTATTTATTCAATTGCCCACCCAATTGGGCCAGACGGGTGAAACCTTCATCAACCTTGGACAGATGTACTTCCCTAGAGCTGTAAATGCAAAAATCATCAATGAAGACTCGTATGGACTTACCAAAGTAAGGTTGAAACACCAAGTTCATAAACCTCTGGAAAGTAGCTGGGGCATTAGTTAAACCAAAAGGCATAACTCTATAAGCAAAACACCCCCAAGGTGTTATGAAGGTAGTCTTTCTTTGGTCTTCATCTGCAATTCTGATTTGGAAGTAGCCTGAGTACCCATCACACACTGTGTACCTTTCATGACCAGCCACTTCATTTAGTATTTCATCTTGAAAAGGCAAAGGAAAATGGTCCCTTTTTGTGGCTGCGTTTAGAGGCTTGTAATCCACACATACCCTCCACTTCCCATTTTTCTTTGGTGCTACCACAACTGGAGACACCCACTCAGAATCTTCCACTGGGTAGATAAATCCTGCCTTGAGTAATCTTTTTACTTCTTTTAAGAGTGCATCTTGTTGCACTAGCCCTAATCTCCTTAGCCTTTTCACCACTGGTTTGGCACCTTCCTTTAATTGGATATGGTGTTGGGTTACTGTCACTCCTTTAATGTGCTCGTAATCAGTTATAAAGAGGCCAACATGCTTCTTTAGTACCTGCAAATAGGGTTCTCTCTCTTCTTCTAGTAGGTCCTTAGCTAGCATCTCCTCTAAGCCTGTGGCTTCTTCCTTGTTTAGAGAGTCTTGACCACCTTCTCCTTCTGGGTTTCGCAATATTATACCCATGACTTCCAAAGAGCTAGCATCCTCCTCAGATGAATCATCCTCAGATGAATCATCCTCAGATGAAGAGCAGCTGCTTGTGCTCCATTCATCCATAGAAGTCTCCATCTCTAGGTCTTGTTGTCTACCCTGCTTCATGTCATACACAATTTGTTGTTGCTTGCCACCTACCTTATGATTTGGTCGCAACTCAAGGGAACCTGTCTCCCAATCTTGCCTAGCTTTCATAGCCATAAGCCAAGGTCTTCCAAGGATTAGCGGATAGCCCCCCCCCCCCTTAGTTGGGATCACATAAACATCAATTGAGATTGCCACACCAAAAGCTGAAACCTTCACTCCATTAACCTTTCCCACACAAGCCACCCTTACATTATTTTCCATCTTAGCTTGTAAGGAAGTTTGCTCGTTTACTTCCAAACCCAACCTATGCATTAATTTCTCTGTCATAACACAAATCTCGGCTCCACCATCTACGTACACATTGGAGACTCGCTGACTCTTAATCTCTGCATCAATGACTGGCACGATATCCTTCATGCCTCTTGCACTAATAGACCCAACTGACTTTGCCTTAGCCCTCCTGGTGCTGACCATCTTAGACCAGGTTCTAAACATATTTGGGGAAAGGTGGAGGAGTTGTTGCCATGAAATCTTTGGTCCTTGCTTACTCACATCTGCTACCAGGTCGTAAGGTATGGATCCTACCCCAAGTGGAAAGTCTTCTACTCCTATGTGCCTCCTTGACCTACTCTTCCTTTTCTTGTCTCCTATCACTTGGGAGGAACCCTCATTCCCTTTATCCGACGCTTAAGCTTCCATTTCATCAGTTCTTTGTATCCTAACTCTCTTTATTGGCATGGCAACAGCTTCCTCCATTTTTTCTTTCCCTTTATCCTTACCATTGTCAAGACTTATGACAGAGACAGCCCTGTCCTCCCCTCCCGATGGTAGTGGAGGGATCTCTGCTGGTGCTTGTGGTGGTGGAGGGGGTCTCAATATTTGGATTGGTGGAGCCACGTGTGCATTTTGTCCATTTAGTGGCCTAGCTCGAGGAGGAGTGACTTGCTGGCGAGGAGGCTGTCTTTGATTACCATTTCCTTGATAGCGTCGTGGATGGGGGCAATAATACATGCCGTGACCTACCTCTCCACAGTTGTAGCAAATGTACTCACGTGCTTGCCTTTGTCCTTCTTGTCTATTTCGTTCATTTCCTGGCTGGGGAGCCCTTACACCTTGAACCAGATTGATGGACAGGCTCTCTAGTTGATTGGTGATTTGTTGAAGTAATTCTTGTTGAGAGGACTCTTGGTCTGTTGCTCCTGTCCCTGCTACTACCCTTATCGTAGGTTGAGCTAGCGGTGGAGGCTCCATTCCCCCTTGTAGTTGAGCTTGGAATTTTAACTTCCTATCCTTCTCCCTTGCATAAGTCATAGCTTTATCAAAGGTATCTGGGAATTTACCTTTTACCTTTCCTCGAAGGATGGGGTAAATCCCTGCCAGGAAACAGTCCTTCTTTAGGCATTCTGGCACCCTTTCTCCTTCACCTAGTGATGCACACCATTTCTCCCACAGGTTGGAAAACTTTCCTTCATAGCTTCTATAGTCATTGGGTGATGTTTGGCGTAGCTCTAAGAGCTGTCTCCATATCTCCTCTGGAGGCCCATGGCGGCGAAATTCTTCGATGAAGGCCATCTTTAAGGACTCCCAGTTTCTTCTTTCTTCAGGTACCAAAGTTTGATACCATAATTTTGCACCTTCCCTCAAGACCAAAGGAAAGGCCTAACTTAGTAGCTTCGTCATCCCTTCCCAATACCAGAAAGGCCATTTCCAAATTATCCAAAAAGTCTGGAGCAACCTCCCCAGGCTTACCATAAAAATTAGGGAAGGCCATAAGTGAGAGAGTCAAAAATTACACAAACAGCTCCAATTTATTTTAAAACAGAGTATGGTAATTACAATTTGGAACTTTAGCACAACTTAGCTCAAAATAGGATGAAGATCGACACATCAAAGGAATGGTAATAGTCTAGTAAGGGTAGAATGACAGGATGAGGAGAGCGCAAGATTTCCCCAAGTCTCTCGGCTCCAAACAACAGGGCTATTCTTTGCTGATAAAAGATTTTTCTATCAATACAAATATTCACACGGATATGACACACAAAATGGAAAGGAAACATGCGGGGATAATCATTCTCATTATTGGCATCCATACTTACACACAAGAGCCTAGCTTAGTTGCACCACCTTGGGACCAATGAGCCTGATCAGCCACAGAAGGTCAACACCTCGGATCACTTCGACTCTTCTTGATGCATCTGTGAAGACGTAAGGCGTGATGGCAACACTTTGTACAATGCTGAGCCTTTTAACAAGCAAAAATTGGATGCTATTACCATAATCAGCATGACGAATAAAAGTGACACCATTAATGTGTAGCACATCATCAACTAAGATAGTTTCCTTAGATTGAGATAACTTCTTGAAAATTAGCAGCAAAGGTAGGACAGGGAGGCTTTTCACCCGGTCTCCAAAGCACTTTGGACAATATCCAAAGTGATCTTCACGTGGACAGGAGGTTGGCTTGGGATTGGTGGTGTCTGGATTCACAAAGTGCACTGGGAGCACTTGCAGATGGGCGGCAATCTTGTAGGCAAGCCTTCGCCTCTTTGCTTCAGGAGGATTTAGGGGTGAGAGTCGTGGTTGCAAGTTGGAGGTTGAAGTTGGTTGCTCACTAGCCTTTTTCTTGCCTGTAGTGGTCATGTAATCCCTTATTAATGAGGTTAAGCCAAATGTTACCTTACGCTTGAGCACGCGCTGCGGCCTTGGGCCACTTAGGTGTAGAGGTGATCTTCCTTCTCTTAGTCGGCTCCTCAGGAAAGAGAGGTTTGGTGATGATATCTCTTCCCTTAATGTGTGTCACAGTACCTTCCTGTATGTTGATGTAGAATATTTCAAGCTCGTGTGCGTTGGAGGTTTTTGGAGCACTCATAGGTTGAGAGGAGAGGTATATCAAGCTCTTCTTCTCACTCTCCTTCGTTGGCGACGATCACGAACAAGGCATGTAGAAGAACTTACTTCTTGAATTTCAATGACACTGCAACCTGGTAACAAGACCTCGATGAAAGCTTTTAAGGCCTCTAAAGCCTCCTCCTCTTCTGTTCTCCAATTTGCAAACTCCTCACGCCATTCGTCCATGTTGTAGATTGCACATCTTCATTGCTTGTGGACTGAAGGTCTGTGTAGCCCTCCTCTGTGGGGGCACCAAAATGATAGCGGGAAAAAGAGCAGTGCAATCGGGTGGCCTCTGTAATCGTGCACACTCCACAAACCACATCTCATGCAAACAAGCAAAGAACAAAACAAAGGGGGCACCACCCTAAATTAAGAGGTTTAGGGACCTCACACATAGTGCACATAGGCAAGTGAGACTTCTGCCATTATGATGGCATCAAAACATATGACAAAACACATAGAAACGAAGCTTAGGGACCTTATGTAGCATATATATACACAAGACATCAACTTAACAATACAACGGCATCTGATCATACATAACAAGGATACAGAGAAGCAAGTCAAGGATGGCATAATCCCTTGTCAAAAACAATCAACCCAGCAAGTAGGTATGATCCTACTAGCAACACATCAATACCTTAGAGAATGATGGCGAGGATGGTGGCCATGGAGCATGAGAGAAGACTCCTTATTTAGGTTTTAGGGCTAGTAATGTAGCATACTAGAGGGAGAGAGAGTAGAGCTCCATCCATAGCTCCTTGTTGTGAGCAATGTCGTCATAGATTCATTGCTTGGTGAAGTGGGTGAAGTGTTGTTTTTGGAGTGAGAGAAGGCCTCCTTATATAGGTTTCTGAGAGGGTTTAGGATTAGGGATAAACATGCTTAAATCCGCTGATTGGGGTTACTTTTTGCTTAGGGTGGTCAACAGATTGAGGTCACCTGATATGTCACCATCAAGATATTCTCTAGAGTGATGTGAGAGGGGAGGGTAAATGCTGATTTTTCTGATTGTGACACATGGGGATAAGGCCTTGACTAGCATTTAAGAGCACGTGAGGTGGCTGTTGAAACTGGAGGTTCTGCACATGTCAGGGGGGGACCTGCTGGGTCCTCCTGAATATCAAATTCTCAAAAAATCCTCAACCATGGCTTCTTTTGACATGTGTTCTTTGAAAAAATCAGCATGTCTCTTTTCAACTCAAAAGTCTTTATCCCTGTTGACTCACCTTTACCATAAGATTTTCCCCTTTTCTCCTCCTGTAACTGCATTGTTGATGCCCAATCACTGCTTCTAGTAACAGTGAACTGTTACCTACCAAATACTTATGGTGCAGTAAAAAATATTTACCATGGGTAAAAAAAGTTACTGTAGGTAAAAAGTGATTTGTATTTACCATGTAGGTGAAAAATATTTACTGTGGTAAAAAATATTTACTGTCGGTAAAAAAGTGAAAACGGAGTATGCTGTGCTGTGAGTCCACACAAACATCCTCGTGTAAATTTCACTAGAAATTCACACCTAGAATGGGCTATTCTGTAAGATATAGGTTGTAGGCATGCATAAGAGCTCGTTCCCACGTATCTTCTGTCCATGGCACTTTTGACTCTTTGGTGCTTGTGAAGTAGATTTTTCTTCTCTTTCGAGATCCCTTGGACTAGAGTATCCTCATCTCCCCAACAACTGACTGTGCCTTTATTGCATCTTCAGAAGGGGTCCTAAAAACCATGCATCAGGATTGTGTGCGGCCTATCTATTCTTTGCTTCATAAATTTATCCCATTGCCATTATCGAGGAGCCAAAGATTGATTACATATGAAGTTAAGGACCTAAAGCAGAGGGCTAAGCTACTAATGGAAGGCAATTGTGGGAATGTACCCTTGTGGTTGGAGCATGATGACATTGTCAAAGTCCGTTTAGAAAACAATGGTACAATACAATTCAAGCATGCTGTTGTAAGATGTGTACAATGTGACAGCAAAATCACAAAGCTTTCTATTTTGAAATCTGATGCAAGTGATCCTCATATATGGAAAGTTCATAAGGAGGAAAGCACATGGAGAGATTGGGATTCTTGTGTTCTTTTAATCAAAGATTGGATTGTACTAAAACGTAAAAAAGTTAGAAATCTTGGAGAAAGTGATCGATGGATCCCTATTTTATGGAGATGTCCATAAGTCAAGGACATGAGAAAAAGACATTTATAAAGTACTTGATCACATTAGGCTTTTGCTATTAGAGAAATAAATGATTTTGTGGTTTGAATTTTATTATATGGTTGAGCATTGTTGTCTCTATGATTTATTTTCATCTTAACTTTTTGTATTGTTCGAGTTATATCTCAAGTGGCACAAATTGAAACTTTTTGGAGTCTATCTTATCTGCATATGTCGAATACTCGTGTAGGGCTCGCATGGATCTTCCACAATCAATTTTTCAGCAACTAGTTTCACTTCCTCATGAGGAGACTGTGAAACTACTCGACGCTTGGAGGGAACATCACTCTTTGGGTAACAAAAGGGTTGTTGGTAACTCAACTAGTTCTCTTCCATATGATCCGATCATATATGATCAAGTCTTTAGAGCTCCTCCTCCTAAACATAGAGAGCACAATAAGTTGTATGGTAGAGAATTTCTTAAAAAAGAGGATCATGGTCAGTATAGAGTGTTGTGTGCAAATTATGGGATGGTGCGAGGGTGGTTTGCAAAGGTAGGGCCAATTGCAGATTTGAGACATAATAGCAAGGGTAAAGATATGGTTTTGAGTATCATCCGAGAGAAGATGGGTGAGCTAAAGCCAGTGAAAGTATATGGTGTGGAATATTTGTGGAAAGAGTCCGACATTTATAATTGGTGTATAAAGTCATTGGCGTCCAAAAGAAAGTGGACCAAACAAAAGGCTTGCAAAAGCGCTATAATGGTATAAGTTTTTGTATTATCTTTTTATTTTGCTTTCAAATCATATGCTATGTAGATGTTTATCTTATTCTTGAGTTATGTTACATTTTTAAGGATACTCATGATGTTCAAGAGCTTGACAATGATGGTGTAGAGAAAGAGACAGAATTATCATCAAAGGTAATAGTATAGAATGATTTTTAAGAGTTTTGATATTAAGTTTCTTATTGAGTAATTTTTATTAGGACGAGGATGCTTCCAAGCAAAGTTATGATGAGAACTTTGTAGATGTGGTAGAGGGCGATAAAGACATCTCAGAATCTACACTGGTAATTGATATATACTATTCTTTATACAAGTGTAATGCCGATCTTTTAAGATTTTTTAAAGTTTTGTGTATGTCTTATGTATTTAGAAAGAAGCTGATGTATACATTCCAGAAATATCTTGGGACAATGATGAAAATCATATGGCTGCATATGAGGTATATGAAGATCATGCTACTTCTTTTGCTCTCTCTCATTTCATATCTACATGATGATTTATTTATGTGAAAATGTTGGCTTAGGAGTATCAAAATTTTATGAAAGAAAATATCTTTTCTAGTGCACTAGGAGATGTGGATTCAATGTCTTTGTCTGCTGGTGATAAGTCTCATGAAACTTCAATCGAGAAGCTGGTGAGATTTTGTTCATGTTTTTTTCTCATTGTGTAACATTTTTAGAGATGTAAAAAATATCAAGTTGTGTTTTTTGTGTTGGTAGATATCGGATAAGTTAAATAAAGTTGAAAAAATTGCATCTAAAGGGTGCGATGAAGAGCATTCTAGAAAGAGTACTCGAAAACGGAAGGTATTCGAATTATACTATTAAACTAATGCTAATTGTAAACATGTTAAATAAATGTCATTAAAGTAAGCTTGGGTTATGTCTTAGGCTACAACTAAGCTTGCTGAACTCCTTCAAAAAAAAAAGAAGGGTCAAAAGCTAAGAGGATTCAAAAGTCAAAGGTAGCTGTTTTGTTTTTTGTTGATGGCTCTAAACACTTATACTATGGTAATAAATCTAAAGTAATGTGTCTTGTCTCTCTTTTTAGGATGTTGAGAAAGATGTTTTTGTTTCTAATGAGAAGGCTACCTTGGAAGTGCAAGTTTGTTTTCAATCTTACAAATATATCTTATGATTACTCTCGAAAAGATTGCAACCATATTCTCTAATTTAACTCTTTATTGTGTAGGCACGCAAACTCACTAGAGAAGATCAAGAAACCATTCTGATGAAATGGTTTGGGGTTAGAAGAGTGGAAGAAGTGTATCCACTTGTGAAGCCTACTTACATGGCTTAAAAAAAAACGAACTCCTTTTTTTTTGTAGAAAAACGTGTGAAACTAGCTCTTCTACTATGTGTGAAGATTTGGTAGCTTGGCTTTTATTAGAAGGCATGATGATTGTAAGACTTGAAAAGATTGGCTCTCTTTCTTTGAAGGATGTAGAAGTAGCCAATGATAAAGACTAATGGTTGTATGATGGACTTTGTAAGAATTTTGAGAGACATCTATATGAAAGTGATCATTTTTAGTTTTCTATTTAATCTTTATCTCTTTTAGTCAAAAAGTATGTGCTATTTTGTATATGTTATGTTAAATTGATTATTTATGTGGATTATTATAATACAACTACATAGATAGCATTGTGTGGTTACAACTATGTAGATGAAAGAAGAATTTCTTACTATATGGTTAGTTAAAACTCCCATATAGCTATAATATTATGGCTACAGCCATATAGGAGAATCCGAGTCAAACTAGTAAGAAATATTGCTATATGGTTACTTAAAACTCCCATATAGCTATAATATTATGCTTACAACCATATAGGAATATTCTCATTATTACTAGTTTGCACTCTTACTAGATATGTGTATTCAATCTAGTAAGTTGCCTAGTAATTATATATTTTTTGCTATATAGAAATGCGTCCAAAGTTCCTTGTGTCGAAAAAAAGCGATGCAAAGAGAGCATGGAGGAGAGACACGGCATGTGGGTAGCTGCATGCCGTGAGCATGCTGCAAGGAAGAGAAATGCCAAGGGCATGTGTAGGTAGCTACTAGCACTAGCGAGAGAGCGACCAAGGGAGGACAAAAGTAGCGCTACATAAAAAGAGAGGAGCGTGCTAATGGGGGTGTTTTTTTTTATGAGCGCATGAGAGGAGAAGGCAACCAAGGAGAGAAAGGAAAGCACGATGCTGCTTGAAGGAGGGGAGGTTGTCCAAAGCTGCAAACGGATGGCATGAGCATGTCGATGCGAGGCTGCGAGTTGGATGCTGCATGGAGATGGAGAAGGTCGAGTTGCATGGCATGAGAAGGAGTATGCCAACAACAAGGAGAGGAAGTGCCGTTGCATAAAGGAGGGAGTAGAAAGAAAAAATGGCAAGAGTATAAGGCGTTGAGGAGGTGGTGTCGAGATGCAAAGGGGAAGCAAGATAGCGCTACAAGAAAGGAAAAGGAAGCATTGCTTGTGGCATAGACCAAGTTGAAAGCAAAAGGAGAGTTGTGTCACAAGGTGGTGGATAGTATGTCAAGGCAAAGAAGGTGGCTGATAGTGGTGAGAAGAAGGAAAGCTATCGTTCCATCATTGTACACCTAATGGTTTTGATTACGAATGACACGTTTTGTGAATGGGTATGTGTGTTTTGAGGTGCTCGAGTGTAGGCATATCCAATAGAGGTTTGCAGGTTGGGTTCTTGTGTGTGTTGACTAGGGGTTAGGGATGCCGTGAATGCTCTGGGCTATAGAGAGGCAACAATGTGTGTTCTAGGTGTGTTCTTCATTCCCCCTCTCCATCTTGTGGTGCCCCACTGAGAAACACACCGATTGCTCCACGATGAAGTGCTAAGGTTCAAAGTTGCTTCTGAATGGGGTCCATCGATATTCATTGGCAAGGAAGATACATAAGATTGGACATCGGATTTGGACTTGTATATGATGTTGTTACAGATGTTGACCAACGAAGCCAAGCTGAGGGGTTTGTCATTGGTAATGTAGGGCAAAGCAAAGGACTCGCTCATTAGTTTGAAGGTTGCCACCAATAGGCAATCATGGTCAATGGTTCAAGCATATTTTACCAGAGATTTCAAGATGATAATTTCAAGTGTCCGATTGGATGGGAGGCTTGACCAATTGGTATGTATGCAGTCAATTGTTCATGAAGACGTTGATTTGGGTGGTGAAGATTTAAAAGGTCTACTAGTAGCAGATATGAAAGTGATGGTGAGGATGCTTGGAGTGATTCAGGCTCCAATTTTGTGTAGGATTATGTGGCCTATGACAAAGATTGGAAAGTGATGCTCAAAGTAGCCTGGTCTACTATCTACATCAAATTCAAGTGAAGATGAAAGAAAGTTATATTGAGGTGATTTACCTATACAGGGGGTTGGGAAACCTTGTCTTGATTAGCATGTAGAGATACACTATATGGTTCCAAAGTTGGTTTGTGGTTGTGGAGAGGTGGCTCCAGTAATTAACTATGTGGACACAAGTATGAGTGTAGCTTATGAGAGCGAGCTTACATGCAAAGACGAAGGTGTTGCCAACCCTACAGATGATGAAGTGTGGGATCAATTTTTGTCTTGCTTGCCCAATGATGTGGTGATTGAGCAGGTGATTGAAGAATAGATAGAGGAAGATTATGGGACTAGAGAAGCACTTACAAAGTTCGTAGTTGGGCAGTTTAGTCTAGTCTATGTTGAACACGTTGAAGATTTAGCAGACCATGCTGTTGTGACTAAAGAGTTAGGTGTCGAATCGATTTTAGATCCAGCAATAGAGATGCGTGATGAAGGTTTGAAAAGGGAACCTGTATGCTTGGCTATGTAACAAGTGGAGGCAAACAACAAGGTATTGCAACTTTGTGTGTCAAGCCAAGGGCCAGGGGCCAGTCTAAACAGCTCAAGGGTGCCTACATAAAGGGTAGTGGATGGGCGGAGAGTTAGGGTTTAGACTCCCTGTGGCCTTAGAGTGGTAACTTGTCCGTGGAGCTAAAATTAGGAAAAGGGGTGCATGAAGCCTCTCTATCTTGGGCTCTTGGCCAAGAGTACTGTGTGTGCAGTGTCACTTAGTAGGCAGCAAAGCAGAAGATAGACAAGTGCCAAATCACAAGGAGAGGATTTTGATAGGCTTGTGTTGGAGAGAGGAAGATTTTTCATCTTCGGTGCAATTGCTTTCTCCCATTGTGCTACAACTCTCTCTCTCTCTCTCTCTCTCTCTCTCTCTCTCTCTCTCTCTCTCTCTCTCTCTCTCTCTCTCTCTCTCTCTCTCTCTCTCTCTCTCTCTCTCTTCAAGCGGGCGACAACACCATAGCTCACTGATGGTTGTGGTTTGCCCACTTGGGGCACCCAAAGTAGCCCTTTAGGGTGAAGTTTCAAAAAAAAAAACTAGGGGAAGGTGCTCACCGCCAACATCCACCTCCCCCCCCCCCCCCCCCCCCCCCCCCCCCCCCCCCCCCCCCCCCCAACTTGCTCTCTTTGGCTATAAACTCGGCTAGCCTCCAAGTGAAAATATCCAAGGCACGCTACGACAAAGGGTGGCTCTCTAATCATTGCAAATTCAAACCAAATTCATAGACATTCGAGAAATTTCAAACGCCCATATTACTTCAGTATCCAAAAGGAAGATTTTCAACCATCCAACCTGGCGTTTACCACGGGCTACACCATAATAGTTGGGCGCTGATAGCAGCACCATGTTTCTACCTACAAGTTGACAATTTCTCGACATCAAACTTAGACAGAGTCTTTTCCATCAGGCTTTGTCTAGGACTTGAAGGTATTAAACTAACAAGGCTAATTAACTTGATAGCCGGTTCCAAATTGTTCTTGGTAGGCATTAATTTTCTCTCTAAGGTACATATTTTCTCTTGCTAGCACAACACAATTTACTCCATGGATTTGAATATTGATATGGCGTATACGTTCAATTTTGAAAATCCTGCATCAGTTCCACCTGTTGGCTGCTGCCCCATGATCTGGTACTCTCTTGGAGGGTGTCCGCATGATAATAGGGTCAGATGATAGCTACACATTGCTTGATATCCAAGAGTTTAGATTAATACAAACACACATGACTGTTTTAGAATTTAATTTTGCATAGTTGAATGCAAATGTCACCAAGATGTCTAATATGCTTGCACAATTCATGCATCCTCCGAATATGGAAAGTGTAACTGTTTGAACCGGGTTGTGAATTTGGATTCTACTTAACAGGCTCTGCTTGAACATTGTGTATGCATATTCTGTATTCTGAAGTTGAATATTAGTAGTTCTTTTGTTTTTCTATGCGATGTTGTTTCAGTCTCTTAAACCTTTCTCCATGTGTGATGTTTCCAAGTTCTATGTTTGCATTCCAACATGATACCCCAGTAACACTAGTGATCATGATTAACCACAAATTTGTGAAACCTACAATGTTGGGGTCCATGGTATTATTGACAAAGGAGTGGTGGCCATCATGATTAGGCAAAAAAGATCACATGGTCCACCATCTCCCATTTCCACCCCGTTAAGATAGTGAGGATGTTGGTGGAAGTCACATACAACCCAAGTTGCCACTTTGATGGAACAGGAAGGCCCCCTGAAGGGAAAGGGTGCTCGAAGAGAAAACGATGGAATCCATAAACGCATCGACACAACTAAATGTGGTAAAATTGGTTCATCTTGCAGACACTTGTCATTGGTCGGAATCAACATAGGAATTCTTGCAAATAGACCCTCTTTTCCTAGACTTCACATATGCTCCAGATAGTGCGGGTGAGTCCGAATCATCCCTTCCTTCACTAGTCGGATTGAGTCTTGAAGAGGGTACTAACTTTACTACTACAGGATCCTTGCCCGATGTAACTATGGGTCTTGGTTCTACATCTGTCGAGCCCTTGATTTTGGATCCACTTAGGACAATATAGGGGCCTAGTGGGATTATGAGACTACCATCGAGATCCCCTATCATCACAAAAATACCTTTATTGACTGGACTGGCAATTATGGGAGTTTTTGGCATGGTAGGATCAGTAAGAACCATGAGCAACCAATGACTGTGCATTGAATAAACTTTAGTGCAACATTTTTAGATGAAGAATCATAATACCAATCAATGCCGATACAATTTGAGGAATATGGAAAACTGGCATCGAGATCCCCTATCATCACAAAAATACCTTTATTGATTGGACTGGCAATTATGGGAGTTTTTGGCATGGTAGGATCAGTAAGAACCATGAGCAACCAATGACTATGCATTGAATAAACTTTAGTGCAACATTTTTAGATGAAGAATCATAATACTAATCAATGCTGATACAATTTGAGGACTATGGAAAACTACTAAACTCAACAAAATTGGTAGGCAAGTTAGCTAGCCCATGTGGTGGAAGTTCCACAACAATCCCCAAATAAGGAGGCTCCACAAAACTATGCGAGCTCATAAAATCAAAGACGTTGATTTGGTGGCCACGTGGATATAGTCGGGGTACGGTGTCGAGAAATTTACGGTCTTGCCAGGAAAGCATCGGGATTATGGCTGTGAGAGTTTGCGAGAGAACTCAATAAAAACTATATGAAGGAGTTAAACCATAGATGCCATGAAGACTAGGGTTTGGAAAGAAGTGCAATCAAAGAAGACCCACTCTTTCTCTCTTGCACTCACACACACAAAGAAAGAACACAAAAGAGAATGTCAAAACAACACAAAGATGAAAACATCAAGGCTATGGTCATATTGTATCATGGGTAGTATGAAAGGGTTAATAGATGAGTTAATGGCATTCAATCCTGGCTGACCAAATAGGCTATGAATTGTTCTTTGGAATTATACTTTTGTGCTTACCATAATATATATATTTTGTCTAGTGATTGGGATTAATTGTGTGTACAAATCCTCTTGGTTCATAGCAAGATAACTACGCTTACATCAAAAGAAAAATTATAGTCTATGAGAGGTAGTATGATGGGATCCGGTGATAGAAGTATTTCATTGAGCCTTTCTGGGCCAAAGAGAAACACTATACGTTGTTGAAAGTGTATTTTATGGCTAATCCATACGTTAATTCTAATAGATCGTACAGAATGAAAGTGATAGAAATTATCATCATGTGGATTATTCATCTAGGATAGTATGTGAGAAATGTAGATATGAGAGAAGTGAAGAGATGAGAAGTTTCCCTCCCAAGCCCTATTCTTGCCCGTAGGCAATAAGGATACTGCGGGGAGAGATGTACCTGTAGCAAAGAGAACTTAGAATTTGTAGAGAGGATGAATTACTAAGAATGAGAGAGATAGGTTTGGTTAAGGAGATGAGATTAGATACATACATATATATATGTATATATGTTGGATTAGAGATGAAAAAGAAAACAACAAGAAATCAAGAAAACATCAATGTAGAACACATCTTACTTGACAAACCCTTCGGCACCATTATTGATGGAGAGAGAAGAAGAGTGGATAATTCCACTTTGATTGATACACCAAGTGCAAGACCTTCTTTGATTAGAGTTGATCTTCCAAGGTTAGCTTGTTGCAAGAATGGCTAGTCTTCTTCTAGGAGAAAGTGTAGGCTTAGGCGTATGTTAATGGCTAAGTATAATTAAGCATTACTACACACTCCCTCATGAATTCCTCTCATCAATGGCTTGAATGCTTGCGTTCCTTTCAAGGAAGAAGAGGTCCCCTTTTATAGGTGAAGGGAACCCCCAAGGGTTTACACAAGAAGAGAAGAGCCAGTGTGAACAGAAACTGGAAAATTTGGAAATGAGTTGTCCCTGCATGATGTGGGCAGACTGGGGTCCAGTATTTTACATATCTCCTCAACCGTGGCTCCAAATAAAAAAGTAAAAATATGGGCAAAAACTTCAGCTCATTACCTACAACTTCTTTTTTATATGCATTTTCCAATTCAAATTGGAACCTTGTGCAAAGAAATCATCAAAATAGGGTCCATTTCTGGCAGCAAAAGTCTTCCTGTGGTCCCCTTAGCCTAGACTTTCATTTGATTCCAAAGGACACCTCATGCCATATGAAAGCATGACATTGCTCCTTGACAAAGCTTTGTAATCATGCTTGCAATAAAGCATTAAAATAAGTGTATCTTTGAAATCATGCCACCTAGTGTCCCACTAGGATTTGATTCCTCTCTAGTAGCTATTTAAAAAGAAATATAAGAAAAATATAAAAAATACATAGAATATATATATATTTGAGTTTACCCTAGATATAGGATCTAGCTAGGGTGTGAGATGATAATGAGATAGTAGAAATAAAGAATCAATGCTTTTTGCCCCAAGTTAAAGAGGCAGAGCTATTGACGCTTTTCCCATAGTATTTTTTGATGGTGGTAAAGTAAGAATAGGTTACCCTTGAGAAAAATAATAGGATGAGATAGAAGGCTTATTATTATACTTAAATATGCATATGTACATTATAGGAAATATAATGATGTATCTAAAAAATTACAAGATAGATCTTGTATCATGCGTTCCCACTATGTACGTGCCACAGCATGACATCCACCCCCTCTAAACCTGCACATCCTTCGGCATGTGCCAGGCTCATGGTAACTTGTGAAAGCAGTTGTATCCCCTGTCATCCCATGACCTCCTCCAAGATCATATGGGTAACTCAAAAACTTGTATTGTACTAAGCATTGAGATTCTCCGCATCTTTTAATTCCTCTCGAATAAGAAGGAATTGTTATATAAATTTGTCTCCAAAACATTTGTAATAAATCTCCATTATGCGCAAAATCTTCATGACAAAGAGACATAAGTTCCTCATTCTCCTCTTCAAAAAACACTTCGAGGCTTCCTGTAATATACTTGAAAGATTTTTGAAACTGTACTTCAACCTTCTCACCAACCTCTAAATCCATATGTGCCTCTTTCGCATAGAAGTCTGAATCTGTATCTTCATTCTCAAAAGAATCCTCTAGATAGCCTTTCTCAACATCGAGAGAAACCTCAGAAATATGCATGGTAAACCTCTCATCAATTCTCTCACCTTTTACCAAATACCTCTCCAGCTTTATATCATAAAACTTTGCATACCTTTCAAATATGGTGTCTAATTCCCTTTCCAAATCATCCTGATAGGTATGCTCCCGGTCACTTGTAACCGACTGCTCAAAAACCTCCTTGGAGTTAGTCTCTGACACAATATCTTCACCCCTTCTTCCTTTTTGACCCATCCCTAAATTATCTTCAACTGAATCATGTCTCCACTCATCTAGGGAGAACCCTTCTTCATTACATGACTCTGGTGTCAGCATAGAGCTAGCAGCCTCTTCTTGCTTCAAGGCATCACCATGTATACCATTCATATCCATAGCAGATAGATGCTCACAAACCTGCTTGCAATTTATACCCTGTGACACAAGACCTAAATCCCTTTTATGCCGCAGATATTGTTTGCATACCTGCAGGCAACCAAAATTCTTAGAACCCTATATAGTAGGCACTTTATGGCAAGCATCTTTATTCGCATGTTCACACAGATCAGAAATATCACCCCAATCACAGACCATATCCGAAGAGGTTTCTTGCTCTTCTACTCTATCCTCTGATGTCACTTCAACCTGTATAGCATTCCCAGACACTTCTCTATCTTTGATTTGTGAATTTTTAAGATTCATAGCTTCATTCACAGAACCCCAATCCTCATGCAGAGAATCTGCATCTGTCATTCCTGCAAACACGACTTCAAAAACGTCATCATCACGAATAGGCAATCCAAAATCAGCTGCTGCTGAACACTCCAAAATTTGCATAACACCTTCCTCTACCATGGAATTGTGAAAGCTTGATGCATCTAGTTCTAAGTAAGGCACAATTTCATGAGTCATCTGCATCACATCTGCTACCCCATATATACAAGACATACATATTACTCTGTCAATGCACTTCTCTTCTTCCACCTCGTCTAGCTGAGGTACTTCACAATCCGCAATGATACTAGAAGAGCGATACTCACAAAGGAAGAGATTTTCAGTCACCCCCTCTAAATTAGCACTTTCGCAGCTAGGTATATCCATTTGGGTAGTACCACATGCGTAAAACTCAGATAGGAAAGCATTGATAATGACTTCTTCATCCTGGTATATGTCTTCAGCATAGACATCCGGCTCTTCTAAACTTGGTAAAAGTTCCTGGATCTGCTCAAAAGTAGATTGTAGCACATCACTAATATAGCCGTCTTCCACCTGTTTTCCCTTCACATCCTCTGTCAAAACCATAGCATCCTCATCCTTGTATATACACTCATGTGCATCTTCAAACCAATCAAAAGGAGCGTCCAAATCATATATCATAGCCGACGAGTTTGCATCATCCTCTAAGTCTCTTTGAGCCGTTTCAGGCGCTTGGATAGCATCATGAGAGTCATTATCTTGAGATACGAAGATTACAAGACCCAAACGTGCATAAATAGCTTCCAATATGTCTGCTTCATCTGCATACAATAAATTTGTATCTTGCAAAAGATATGCATCTATTACTGCTTCTAAATAAGCCTGTAGGGATGTGTTGACACTTGCATGGCTTACAAGAGACACCAACTCTAGCTGGTCACATCCACTTCCACTCTGCTCCATCTCTTGGTCTTGATGTTCCAAGCATACCTGTGTTATAGCTGTAGAAAACTCACCCCAGTTGCTTGCATATACACTTGCATAGTCTTGAACTTCGTGCTTGAAATCATCACTCACAAGTTCAACAAATGCTGTAATCATCCAAGCTTCTGGAATTTCTTGAAGCCTCATCTCTGTCACATAGCACTCAAGATATCCTTCTGGATCATAGCCTTCGAATATATTAAGCTCATTATATACGGATTACCAAGCGCTTTCAATTGCTTTTTGAATCCGGTTTTTTTCTTCAAGCCATTTGCATCTGTCTGCAAGCTCTTTCATTTCAGCATATAGCTACTCCACTTTGCTAGCCATCTTTACGTACTCTCACCCTGGCTTGTTCATGTCGGGTTCACCAAAAATATGTCAAGAAATTTACGGTCTTGCCAGGAAAGCACCGGGCTTCTGGTTGTGAGAGTTTGCGAGAGAACTCAACAAAAACTATATGAAGGAGTTAAACCATAGATGCCATGAAGACTAGGGTTTGGAAAGAAGTGCAATCAAAGAAGACCCACTCTTTCTCTCTTACACTCACACACACAAAGAAAGAACACAAAAGAGAATGTCAAAACAGCACAAACACTACAACAAAAGAAGGTGTTATTGACGCATATATCGACGCTGCCCGTCGCTATACGCGTCGCTGTGAAACCAGTCGCTATTAGCGACGCTGATAGCGACGTGCATAGCGACGCATATAGCGACGACCATAGCAGAATTTTTTTTTTCTTGGACAGAGGGCAGGTAGCCTGGGCTGTGCCCAATTAAAAGATGGACACAGCCACAACCAGACTTCCTGCCCTCTGCCCAAGAAAGCGAGCTGCACCAAAATATCAACCATGCTCCCACGCACAGAAATTTTGGCAGAGTTCCCTTTGTTTTTACATAAACTTTAAAAAAAAAACCATATCATGTATACGCCTCCTACATGCTATCCATGTAGGATCTCACATGAGATTTAAGGCCAATGAAAGACAACCGTACCAACTGAAAAGCATAGCGATAACTTAAAAGCATAACCATAACCATAACGAACCATAACCATAACTTAAAAGCATAACCATAACTTAAAACCATAACCGGCTATAATCACTTTGATCAAAACCATAATGCAGATAACCATAACCATAAACAAAATTAACAATAACCATAAGCATAACCAGAAAGAAAAACAATAACTGTCTATACAATGACATTGACAATAATCATAACCATAAGGGAAACAATAACTATCTGAACACTAACTGTTTGTACAAAAAAGAGACACAGAAGCATGTCTGTGTCTCACAAAGCATATAGATGAAATCTGGTCCACTAATGACTAGGCGTCGCAACCTGCACATAGGACAACTCACAAAATTAGTATTGATATTACTTCACATATACTGACTTAATTAAATCAACTCACACATATTAACGTCTCACCTCAAGCGATCAGCGAGACTGTAAGGACTCCCAGTCTACAGGATCTCCTGAAGCTTCAAGATCATTCAGTACTTCATAGATACCTCTGCGATATCCATCTGACTCCTCCTCGCGTGATGGAGCTCGATGCATCGCAAGATTCTGCATTTATACAAAAATCAAAATAATAAGAATACATGATTCATCGCGTTTTAAAATACGCCATAGTTAAGATTGGATTAGAAACTCACAAACTCATAGCGAAAGGTGTCGAAGCCTCCGCTGCTAAGATGAGATGTCCCCATAGTCATCTGTCGTACCTGCGCGGCCTCACGCTACTGTCTGAACCGCGTGGCCGCTGTCCGCTCATCCTCCCTGATCTGCAGCCACGTCTCGTGTGGGATGCCCGAAGGCTTCGGCGAGCCGGTCCTGAAAGCCTTCCAAGCTGCATCTTGTCGATGTTTGATGGTGTCCCGTGCAACACCCTTGATCCACCGCGCCGAAACAACGGAAGAACCCGGAGCAGGCTGGTACTCTCTCAGGATGGTCTCCACTATGTAAGTAACTTTTTCCTTTTCTTGCTGATCCCAAGACGTCAGAATGTTGGTCGAAAACTGCAGCTCCACGAGCTGGCGAATCCGCTGTCGCATCTCAGTCCCGACTCTATCCATGTCAACAGAACCATCTCCCCGTACAGTATAGAGCTTGGAGGCACTAGGATCGTGTGCCCCCCAAGGTGTCCAAGGTGTGCCAAGAGGTATGTCGAGAGGTGTGCCTGGGTAAGACGGGGGTCGTGAGCGAGGAGGGTCGAAGCATCTGTGGACCCTCCTTCACATCAACCACCACGTCCACCTGACGATCGTCGAGATCGGCGAGTGCGCCTGTGCTGCGGAGATGAGGATGTACCCGTCTCTGCCCCACCCCTAGGTGTCGAAGCGGCCGTGATGGGAGAAGAAGGCGTCGTACCCATAGGCGTCCTGAACCCTGTAGGCGTCGGTCCCTCGGGTGTGAAGCCCGGAGGCGTAGTACCCATGCCTCTGGCTACCCAGTACTGAGAAGCCTCTGCCATCTGAGCAGGCGTCATCAGTGTAAGGAAGCCCATGAATGCATCTGCACTCATGGAAGCGGGATCTGGAATCTCGTCTGCCATACTAAAGTCCTGCACAAAGAAAGTAAAATAAAGCGTCAGAACATAGTTGTTTAAATTAAATTTAAGCTTAATTTTAAATCAAAGTCTTCACACAAACACTTACAGGCCTAGGCCTCGACGAGTGAGGCATCATCAATAAGATCTTGCACCGTATCGTCGTCTATCTCTAATTGCAAACATAACTCTGCCCCAACTCATTCTGGCAGATTGTCTTCATCCATTGCATCTTCATCTACAAGTGTCAATTCTTGCTCCTCTGCGTCATCCCTCGTATATCTGTCAGCTTCCTCTGCCATACCTTCGTCCATCTCATCTAATGTCACAGTAGTATGGACGTCGTCTGGCTGACTTTCCTCCAGGAGATCTTGCCCTTCAAATACTTGTTTATTTCTTGGAGCAACCTGAACCACAAACCACCATTGTCGCTCTCGAGGGTCCGATACAAAGACCACTTGCTCGCAATGTTCGGGGAGAGCAAATGTGTCGCTCGCATCTGTCCAAGTCTTTGTATAATCTATTTGCACAAGTTTGTTTCCATCTCTGCGTACCGTTGCATTGCGACCAGAAGTAATCACCTTGAACCACTTCACATCCAACAAAAACATCTCAAACCGCCTGAAGCTTACTTTCAGGATATCTGACACCAGACCACAGTAATCCAGGTTGCTAGTGCTCTCATTCGTGTCTCTAGCACTGACCCTGCTCTTTTGCATGAAACTAACCATTACCCCACCGTCAAACGTGTTTCTTGTGCTGTCAATTTGTTGTGTTCTGAAATGCTTTCCATGTGACCACATTGCCATGTATGTATGATACTTCCAGTCACATCCAATAGCCATCTCTTCCTCTTCTAGAGATATGGGTTCTCCGATCTGTCAAGCTGCTCTCACTGTCTTGTCCAACCATGCCATTGTAGGGAATTCAGGTAGAGGAGCTTCGCGTTTGCGCTCTCCTCGCTTGTCTGGAAGAAGGCATCGAGCATCTCCTCCATGCCGTCGTCTTCTATCTGTAAGCCCTTTTCTGCTTCCATCCGTGGCTCTATATTGGTCGGACCTTCACGCATAATCTTTTCTCTCTCTCTCTCTCTCTCTCTCTCTCTCTCTCTCTCTCTCTCTCTCTCAGATGTAGATGCTATGTTGCGGAAATCAATGCCCATTCTGTAGGAGTCGTATCGCAGATTCTGTACGGTTTCTCTAGCAAAATCTACGTACTTGTGCACATGCTCATTACATATCCTACGCTTGCGCAGGATTTGATACTTGCAGAGCGTGCACGAGCATGCAATCTTTTCCTCCATGTTAGTTGATGATGTTTCCATCTACAATGATTATGAATGTTGTTTTAATATATATATATATATATATATATATATACTCCTTACAATGTAAACTACCTCGCATTCTCTAGTCTTGCCCAATCTCCGTACACCTCGGTCCAGAGGTGGACGGAGATCAGGACCACCGGGTCAAAATCTCGTCTTTATTGGTCAAATCCTATATGGGTAGACACATACGTGCACTCCCAGGTGTACATGGCAATGCATGTAGCAGACAAAACCCCTTTGCCTCTTTTAGTTCCATAGTTTCTTCTCTGTCTACGAACCCACCTGCCTCCATTCCGAGGTAGCCTGTCAGAGAAAGCTTTCCAATGCCGCACTTGATGAATCATATATTAAAGCATGACCATTTCTGTCATTTTTGTAATGTTCCGTCTGTTTGCAACTTTTTGCACAGGTTTTTCCAAGGATATTATGCCCATCCTGGTGTTTTTTTCACCACATGCACAAGCCATGGAAGTTCTAAGCCCAATGAAAGTTTTTTACCTGATTGTAAACCGGACGGGGCCTCCATGTCCAAGCCAGAAGATAATGTGGAGATGGATGAACAACTTGAGAAAGATTCAGAAGACTTGCATGGTTCTTGCTGAAAAAAGCGATCTCGATCTCTCTTTCTCTCTCGATCTCACTCTCGCTATCTCTCTTTCTCTCTCTCTCTCTCTCTCTCTCTCTCTCTCTCTCTCTCTTTGGATCTCGCTCTCGCTATCTCTCTTTCTCTCTATATTTCCTTATTTTTCTATCTCTCTCTCTGTCTCGCTCTTCACTTCCCTACCTCTCTCTCTCTCTCTCTCATATATATATATATATATATATATATATATATATATATATATATATATATATATATATATATATATATATGAGAGAGAGAGAGAGAGAAAATAGAGAGATAGAGAAATATATATATAACTCTCTTTCTCTATCTCTCTATTTCCTCTCTCTCTCTCTCTCTCTCTCTCTCTATATATATATATATATATATATATATATATATATATATATATATATATATATATATATATATTGATAGCTGTTTTTCGGCTCTTTGTAATTGCCACAGTGAGTTACCTTCCCCTATCAAATCCCTCAAACACTGTGGTTACCCTCACCCTTTCACTGTATATAGGTGCGTGTGAGTTAAGGGACTTTTCCCATAGCTCCTTACTGAAATAAAAAACCCTCAATTAGCTAGTCATTGGGCTAGTTGAGCCAAAAAAAAATAAAAATAAAAAAATATAAGAATATTATGGCCCATGCGTATGTAAATATTTCTTTGTATATAGGGCCTAAATAAAAGATTTTTTCATAATTATTTTGGTATTTATTTAAATATTTTTACCTAGGTGTGTGTTATTTATGCTCTGTACATTGCTTCACCATTACCACAATTTTTCTTACTATTTTTCATACTCTTTATTCCATATAGAAATATTTTCATGTAAGCTTCTCTTATATTTGGTGTAACTCCACCCCAACAAAAATCCAAAAAAACTAGTTTTATTTATGTGTATTTTTTTCACTATTGTGATTTTTTCCCTTCCTACATCTATTTTGTTTTTTTTCTAAAAAATTAGAACACCAAAAATATTTATCTTTTTATAGTAGCCTCATAATGAGAGAGATTTCTTTTGACCCGTTTATATTTTTTCCACTTATATTATTTATATTTGACATGTACATATTTTTTAGACCCCTCAATATTTGATTTTCTTAGTTGTACTATTCACTTATATCATGATCTCAACAATATCTTCAATTATAGACCTACCAAATAAGGTCAAGGGTAGGTGGCATGCATACATGCACTATGGAGGGCTCACTCTTGGAGGTATTCAAAAGAATCATCCAAAGAAGGACCCCACAAGGACCTTGTGCAGTGGAAAAAAACGGTCAATTTTGCTGAATTTTTAAAGTTCACTTGCTCTCCAAATTTGAAAAGGTGATACAAACAAAAGTTGTAGCTCGTGGGCTGAACTTTTGCCTCAAAGTTTTTCATATTTTTTTGAGCTACGAGCTGTGAGCTATGATTTTATTGGTGGACCCCAGTTTTCCCATGCTATGCAGCCACACTCTCTCTTCCACTTTATCTTTTTCCTCTTTCACACACACTTCTCCACTCATCATCCCCACCTCTCTCACCACTCCTCTCTGCACCCTACTCACCTTCTCCTCAACCTTGAAGAATAAGAGAAACCATGGTGAACTCATACCTCCCACACACAATTCCATTCCAAAATTGACCACCTACTCTCATTTTTCCTCCTCCAATTTACCCATATCTATAAAAAAACCACAAAATTCAGCCTCTTCTCTTAAAAGACAGCATCATGGTGGTTGATTACTCAGCTTCAATTACCTTGTCTCTCAAGGAAGGTCAAGAGTGGAGAAAAAATGTACCGTCAAAGCTAGTGGACCGTCAACAAGCGTCAAAATTGGCCCTACTCAAGACACTTGGAGCATCAACCTTGTAAGAAATCCACCTTTTCTTACCTCTTAAGAGTTTTTATTCCTTATTTGTATCCTACATGGATACTCCCATTGTAAATATCCAATTCCATTTGTAAATTAATACTAACTCTACTAACACTAACCCACTATGAAAAGTCCTATCACCTCCATTTCTCTCCTCTCTCTTTCCCCACCAACTTCTTGATAATTCCAAGCAAAAGAAATTAGATAAATGGCTGAAAATCTAACCCAACCATGGTTAGAGGAGTAACCCTAGCCTTCAAAATTGCTATAAAAGGAGGGTGTAGCTAGCACAAAAAGGGGGGAGCCATAAGCAAGAGCACTATGCTATAGCTTGAGAAGCAAAGCTCAACCTCTCTAGAAGGATCTCTTGAGTGGAAGCTCATTGTCTTATGCATGTGCATGTGTTGTAATAGGGGATTAGCAAGGGAACTCTATGCCATTGTAAGAGAGAGAGTGATCATTCAATTGAGAGTAAGAAATCTATCATTTCTCCTACTAGTGTAAGCCCAACATTTGCTGAATCAAGGAGGGTGGATTTGGACTAAGCTTGGATATTTTGTCTCCCTTCCAACGTGAAGTAATGGACAACAATGATGCGTAAGTGTCTTGGTGTTTTTTTGTTAAGTTCTTGATAGCTTGTCTCTTGTGTTGTCATCAATCTAGCCATAAATCCCACATACTGTAAGAGGGCGACAGGGTGGAGAGGACTCCCCTGGCGTTAGGACAGTGATTGGGGTGGCTTTTCTTGTGATGTGTTGTGGTGAAATTTACGCAAGCTATGCTGAACAAATACTAATTTCACTTTGATTTGTCATGACAGATTTGTAAGAAGGTATTAATGCAACAAGCACCCCCTCCCCCTTTCTCTCTCTTTCTTAAATATATAGTTGTGTTTGCTTGATCATTGTTGATACGTTTCAAAGCAGCCCGAGCACTATCTCTCTCTCTCTCTCTCTCTCTCTCTCTCTCTCGTGTTTTAGTGTGTGAGAGTGTTCCATTGGTGTTAGGGTTAGTGTAAATTCCTTGCTTGTTTGTGGGTTGCTCTAACGATTCTCCTCTTTTGCGTCCTAGTTCGCTCTTAAACTAGGTGGTGCCCCTTGTGTAGTTGGGATTTGGCTGTGGGTTTGTTGTTTTGGTTTGTGTTGTGTTGTGCCCCAGCCCCATTGAGCAGCACGGGAGCCTTGAAGGGTGTCTAGAGGTTGCTCTTCTTGTTGCCCGTCCCGGACCGCCTCAATATATATATATATATATATACATATATATATATATAAAACTCTCTTTCTCTATTTCTCTAGCTATTTCCTATCTCTCTCTCTCTCTCTACTTACCTCCTCTCTCTCTCTCTCTCTCTCTCGCTCTCTACTTCCCTATCTCTCTACTGATCGAACGAGCGACTGAGCTAGGGAGATCGAGACGTCCACGACTGTGGAGGACTACACAACATCGACAGAGGCTGCATCAGTGGATCTAGCTAGGTCACTTTGGATCGACATGCATAACGCCCGGTCAGACTACTGACCATGGAGGAGATTGATGAGATCCGCCAGCGACAGCTGCTGGATCTCCTATGATCTACCTATCCCAGCTAGCTGGTTTAGGCGTTTAGTCCATACCTAGCAGTTTAGGATTCCATAATATTTTATTTTGTCATCTTCTTACTCTGACTTTGTATCAGATCCATCACATTGTAACTTTCTTGTCTCATGTCTCATAGGTCACTTTGGCCTTTCGAAGACGTTAATATAACATTTCATTTCATTTCTCTCTTTAATTATTTTTCTTTAATTTTAATTTCCTAAGAATACATTAACTCTCTCTCTCTCTCTCTCTCTCTCTCTCTTTCCTACACACACACACACACACACACACACACACACACACACACACACACACACACACACACACACACACACACACACACTTCTCTCTCTCTCTCTCTCTCTCTCTCTCTCTCTCTCTCTCTCTCTCTCTCTTTCCTACACACACACACACCTCTCTCTCTCTCTTTCTTTCCTACACACACTCACCGCTCTCTCTCTCTCTCTCTCTCTCTCTCTCTCTCTCTCTCTCTCTCTCTATTTCCTACACACACACATACCTCTCTCTCTCTCTACATCGTGTGTGTGTGTGTGTGTGTAGGAAAGAGAGAGAGAGAGAGAGAGAGAGAGAGAGAGGGTTTGGGGGGGGGCATAATACCTGCGCAGCAGGTGGAGGCCAAGATTTGAGCAGAGCGCAGGCAAAAATTGCCCCTGCTGCTCGCAGGTTTCGCTTTTTTCCCCAAATTTTTTTGCGTCGCTTTACGCGTCGATATACGCGTCGATGTACGCGTGGGAAATAAAGCCTTTCCACGTGTATATCGACGCACATTGTGACGCGTATATCGACGCGTATATCAACACCCGCTAATTTCGTCGATATACGCACGTCGATATCTCCATGTTGTGTTGTAGTGAAAAATGAAAACATCAAGGCTATGGTCATATCGTATCATGGGTAGTATGAAAGGGTTAATAGATGAGTTAATGGCATTCAATCTTGGCTGGCCAAATAGGCTACGAATTGTTCTTTGGAATTGTACTTTTGTGCTTACCATAATATATATATATTTTGTCTAGTGATTGGGATTAATTGTGTGTACAAATCCTCTTGGTTCATTGCAAGATAACTACGCTTACATCAAAAGAAAAATTATAGTCTATGAGAGGTAGTATGATGGGATCCGGTGATAGAAGTATTTCATTGAGCCTTTCTGGGCCAAAGAGAAACACTATACGTTGTTGAAAGTGTATTTTACGGCTAATCCATACGTTAATTCTAATAGATCGTACAGAGTGAAAGCGATAGAAATTATCATCATGTGGATTATTCATCTAGGATAGTATGTGAGAAATGTAGATATGAGAGAAGTGAAGAGATGAGAAGTTTCCCTCCCAAGCCCTATTCTTGCCCGTAGGCAATAAGGATACTGCGGGAAGAGATGTACCTGTAGCAAAGAGAACTTAGAATTTGTAGAGAGGATGAATTACTAAGAATGAGAGAGATAGTTTTGGTTAAGGAGATGAGATTAGATACATACATATATATATGTATATATGTTGGATTAGAGATGAAAAAGAAAACAACAAGAAATCAAGAAAACATCAATGTAGAACACATCTTACTTGACAAACCCTTCGGCACCATTATTGATGGAGAGAGAAGAAGAGTGGATAATTCCACTTTGATTGATACACCAAGTGCAAGACCTTCTTTGATTAGAGTTGATCTTCCAAGGTTAGCTTGTTGCAAGAATGGCTAGTCTTCTTCTAGGAGAAAGTGTAGGCTTAGGCGTATGTTAATGGCTAAGTATAATTAAGCATTACTACACACTCCCTCATGAATTCCTCTCATCAATGGCTTGAATGCTTGCATTCCTTTCAAGAAAGAAGAGGTCCCCTTTTATAGGTGAAGGGAACCCCCAAGGGTTTACACAAGAAGAGAAGAGCCAATGTGAACAAAAACTGGAAAAGTTGGAAATGAGTTGTCCCTGCATGATGTGGGCAGACTGGGGTCTAGTATTTTGATCATATCTCCTCAACCGTGGCTCCAAATAAAAAAGTAAAAATATGGGCAAAAACTTCAGCTCATTACCTACGACTTCTTTCTTATATGCATTTTCCAATTCAAATTGGAACCTTGTGCAAAGAAATCATCAAAATAGGGTCCATTTCTGGCAGCAAAAGTCTTCCTGTGGTCCCCTTAGCCTATACTTTCATTTGATTCCAAAGGACACCTCATGCCATATGAAAGCATGACATTGCTCCTTGACAAAGCTTTGTAATCATGCTTGCAATAAAGCATTAAAATAAGTGTATCTTTGAAATCATGCCACCTAGTGTCCCACTAGGATTTGATTCCCCTCTAGTAAGCTATTTTAAAAAAAATATAAGAAAAATATGAAAAATACATAGAATATATATATATTTGAGTTTACCCTAGATATAAGATCTAGCTAGGGTGTGAGATGATAATGAGATAGTAGAAATAAAGAATCAATGATTTTTGCCCCAAGTTAAAGAGGCAGAGCTATTGACGCTTTTCCCATAGTATTTTTTGATGGTGGTAAAGTAAGAATAGGTTACCCTTGAGAAAAATAATAGGATGAGATAGAAGGTTTATTATTATACTTAAATATGCATATGTACATTATAGGAAATATAATTCTGTATATAAAAAATTACAAGATAGATCTTGTAGCATGCGTTCCCACTATGTACGTGCCACAACACGATAACGGGCTGGCTAAATTTTTATCCACCCATACCAAAGCGTTGCTCTTTCTATTTCCATAATGATCATTGGTAAAGTGAATGTAAGGAGGCTATAGAGTATGATTGTAAAAAGCCTAAAAAGATGAAAGCACCCAATGCGAATATGATATCCATTAAGATGATAACCATAGAGGAAGAAGAAGGTAAAACCTTTGTCATAAAATCTAATATCTAATATCTAACCAACCCAAATGATTTTCTCATATTAAAATGATCACTTAATGTGGGAGAATAAATGGGAAGAAGGTTTAAGATATAGACATGTGCTTATAGATCTATCTCAACACGGGGCCAATGGTAAAGGGGCCCAAATGAGAGATGGTCTATCAAAGAGAAAAGCTAACCAATGGAGCATAAGACCTTAGGGTTAGCTTCATTGAAGAACTCCAATAATGTGTGTAAAAGTCCTCTGACCTTAAGTAAGCTAGGGCTGACCTTGACGTACGGGAACCCGACCCAGTCCGAGATGCTTGTCATGCTTGATGACTAAGGTGCTTGAGGTGCTTGAGATTCTTGAGGTGCTTGATGATTGAGATGCTTGAGGTGCTTGAAATGCTTGAGATGCTAGAGTTACACTTGAGGTGAGAACCTAGCCCAAGTTTAAAGTGCTTAAGGGCCAAGCTTGTGGTGGGAACTGGGCCTATGCATGAGGGACTTGAGGTGTCAAAAAGTCAAATATTCAATCCCTACAAGGAGGGGGCAAGCCCTACATGAGGGGCGATGAGAGAGAACACCCACACACTCACAGAAGGCATGCATGGTACAAAGAAAGCAAAAGGGACACTTGTCAAGTTCCTCCTCATGTTGCCCTCATGGTGTGCTTGAAGCCTATTCGTTGGCCACCCAAGGGATCCAAGGATAATTTAGGAGATTTAATTAATTTATTTTGCATTTATCAAGCCCTCTCTTTCAAAGGGGAAAGGGGGACACTTGTCCCAAGGATACCCTTGTTGCTTGTAATGCCTCCTGCTTGTGATTGGCTAGGCCTGGAGGGGTCCAATGAGCTTCAAGCATGAGCTACATGGGGGGGCCGACCCAAGAAAGCTAGGGGGTGTACTCACCCACACACACTCAAAAACACTCTCATTGTGTGCTATGCAAAGTGCAAGAGCTCCCTCTCCTTCTCCTAGCAAGTAGAGGTTGAGAGCCTACACCAACACTCTTGGCTATGGAGTGCAAATCCAACCAAGAGCCATGCTTCAATGCTTAAGCTTGCCATCTCCTTCTTCTTCATTACTATGCTATTATGTATGCTAGCAACAAGAGTAATGATAAGTGAGGAAATAATTCTTTCTCCTATGAAATGTTTCTTCCTCCTCTTCCCTACTCTCATTCCCTGCTAGCTCTCTCCACCTTCAAAGGTGTTTGAGGTCTTGGGACGGAGGCTTGGGATACTTAAAACTTTCTTTAAGTTTATGTTATGTTTGTGATGCATGAAGCTTTCCATCTTCATTGCATCACCTAGGTCACAAGGAACACAAAGATTGTATTGTAACAAGTCTCTCTTAATGGGAGAAATCATAATACAAATGCCTATTGGAGGGGGGACAAGCTCCACATAAATCCTATCCTCAATTGTTGTCATGTTCTCTAAATTCTCTCTCTTGCAAAAGTATTGCTCATACCAAGTTATCTAATTGCTATGATTATGTTGCTATCTTCAATTATGTTCACCCGCTATGCTCACAAAGTCATTTCTCAAAAGTAATCTCATTAATTTTCGCTACTCTCAAGTTAAATAGACCAATTCCATTACATTAGTATCAGAGCATTTGGTTTCTCTTTTCTTTCTTAAGAAGAGAGGTCCTTAAGTAGCCTATAAATGGTTGATGTTGTTAATTATATTAGGGTAAGTGGAACTGGGATCTATTATTGGTTTTGTTGAGCCCACTATGTGGGATATGGTGCACACCTCGGGACCTTTGGACTTAATAATGGAGTCTTTTTTGACTTGCCTACAGCTTTACCATTATTGAGCCATAAGAAGTCCGAAAGGAGCTAGCCCTCGGCAACTCTGTTATGTTAGACCTACTCCACTACTCTCTATAATTAACCACTTCAAGCCATGGGTGTAGATACTTAAGATCCGATTTTCAAAGGCTAAGAGGAGTGGCGACTAAGGTTTTGAATTGCCAAAGCATACACTAAGTACATACATAAATTTTGTTAACATGGCTGACAATAATCAAGAGAGTAGAATGAACATTGATAACTTTGATTTTGCACATGAAGGTGCTAATGATGATGCTCCCATGTTTGTGAATTATCTCGTCACTAGGTTGCAGCAAGCTGTGGGCAACCCTGCTTTGCAAGCCGAAGTTACTCAACAACTTCGTGCTTATGGAATTTACCTTCCTCTCCAAGAGGAGAGAGAGCTTAGTAGGCCTCTTGAAGAGACCCCCAAAAGAAGACTCTCTCCCATTCGAGAGGAGGAATCCAAAGAGAAAGAAAGCAATGAAAGTTTATGTTCCTCTGAAGATGTGGCTCCACGAAGACGGCGGTCTAGACGATCGCCCACTCCTCCCTAGAGGAAAAGATCAACACATAGTCCTTCTCCTCATCACCCCGAAAGGGAAGAGAGGAAACAAAGGAAGAAAAGGGTTAGGAAAAGGTCACACTCTTCTCCGTCTTCTTCACGTTCCTCCTCTTTCGAAAAAAGCTATGGCTATTCTCCTAGAGAATACAAGAGGGGAGGACATCACAAATCATTTCATGCATGGCGAAGGTCACAAAAGCTTAAGAAGTTCAAGGAGGGAGGAAAGAGTATCTCTTTTCTCACCTATGATGGCACCTTTGGTGCTACCGACAAAGTTTACGGCCTTTGGAGACAAGGGCTTCACAGAGTCCTCCAAGCTACGCCATGTAGCTATGCACTTCCAAAAATCATCTCGTCAATGGTGGGTTAGCCTTCGTGGCAATGGTGAAGCCCCAAAGACATGGAAAACTCTACGAGTTTCCATCATGAAGAAATTCCTTGCAAGCGATGTAAAGGACAAAGTGCTTATCGAATGGCGCAGCTTGAAGCTTCTCTCTCATGAGTCTATCCACAAATATGTAGACAAGTTTTGGGATTTACATCTCAAGGCTACTATCTTTCAAAAGATAGACTTTACCGAGCAAAGGCAGCAATTCTGTGCGGGATTACCTGAAGAGATGGCCGAATACATGAACTCTCAACGGCCTGGTACTATTAGCCAAGTAATCCATCACACCATGGTTTCTTCGCGCATCAATTTCCATCAAGGGGCTAGACGTAATGTCAAGCCCATGGAAACAAAGACAAAAATGATGCAAAGGGGAAAACCAATGTTCAAAATTCTTCCCAAGTCACTTGGAACAACAACAACAGTCGGTCCAAGGAGAAGGGAGTTTACAAAGTTAAAAACAAACTCTCTCCCGAAGAGCTTGAAGCTTTTCGCAAGGACCATAAGTGTTTCAAGTGTGGGGAGCAAGGACATGGATATCGTTCTTGCCCCAAGAAGAATACTCGCAATGAGACTCCTAGGGCTTCCACCATCGAAGTTCCAAAAGAGGATGCTCATTGCAAAGGATCATCACTTTCCTATGCTTGGGGAAAGGTAAGAGAGCATGATGCCTTCATCTTGTTTGACCATGGCTCTACTCACAACTTCATATCAATAGAGTTGGCCACCAAGTTGGGCATTCAAGCTTTTGAGATGGGAGATATGGTAATGGCTGACACAGCTTTCAAGGGACAACAAGCCTCCGTTACTCCCTTGATTGGGAAGTTGAGGCTTCATGTCCAAAGCTATGTCAACAAAGAAGACTTCTTCATCTCTCCTCTCCAACATGAGGATGCTATCCTAGGGGCGCCATGGTTTGATTGCATGGCTGCCAACATGAAGTTCCCTGAAAGGAGAATCCACTTCACCTACAGGAGAAAGAACATGTATATAGATTCTAGTGAGCGTGGTCGCACTATTCCACTTGTAAATCCTCTTGCTTTTGATAAGTCAATGAAGAGCTCAGTTTCTGCGTACATGATTTTTGTCAAAGAGTCTCTAAAAGATACTAATGTTTCATCAAATGTAAATGGTAGGAATCAAGAAGAGTTAGACTTGTGTAATTTTCTAAAAGGATTCCAAGATGTGTTCTTTGATGATATCCCTATGGAATTACCTCCAACATGAGGAGATGATGACCATTGCATTGAGCTCCTTCTAGGTAGCTCACCGCCTAACAAACTTCCTTATGGAGTCTCACAAGCTCAACAAGAGGAGATCATGAGGAAAGTACAGGAATTGGTAGACAAAGGGATGGTGAGGCCTAATTACTCTCCCTTTTGTTCTCCAGTCCTTTTAGTGAAAAAGAAAGATGGTACATGCCGTATGTGTGTGGACTATCGAGCACTAAACCATATCACTATCAAAACAAGATTTCCCGTGCCTCAGGTAGAAGATCTGTTTGATAAGCTACAAGGCTCTACCAACTTCAGAAGGATTGACCTTAAAAGTGGCTATTATCAAATAAGGATAGTGGATGAAGATATCCTAAATACCGCCTTTCGCACAACATTTGGTCGGTCTTTATGAATATCTAGTCATGCCTTTTGGCTTGACTAATGCACCAGCTACGTTCAATCGTCTGATGGAGAAATTTTTTAGACCTTATTGCAAATTCACTGGAGTGTTCTTTGATGATATCATCATCTACTCCAAGTATTTGGAGCAACATAAGCAACATCTCCAAGTGATTTTTCAAGCATTGAGGAGAACAAGTTTTTTCTCAACCAAAAGAAAAGCAAATTCTTCCTTCAAGAGATTCAATACCTAGGTCATATTATCTCTCACGATGGTATCCGTATGGATCCATCAAAGTTAGAGGTAATAAAAGCATGGACTAACCAAGAAATCTACATGAGAAAAGAAGGTTTATTGGTATGTGCGCATAGTATAGACGCTTCATAGAAAAATTCTCTCAAGTAGCAGGACCACTACACGACTTAACTAAGAAGAACGTTAAGTATGTATGGACTGCTAAGGAGAAAAATTCTTTTGATAAGCTCAAAGATAAGCTTACTTCCCAACCAGTCCTCGTGCTTCCGAATCTCTCAAAGCCATTTGAGGTCCAATGTGATGCTTGTGGTGATTGCCTTGGAGCAATTTTGCTTCAAGAAGGGCATGCCATAGCATATGAGAGCCGAAGGCTCAATACCGATGAACGAGTCTTGAGCATTTATGAGAAAGAGATTTTAGGTGTTCTACATGTCCTAGACACATGGAAGCACTACCTATTGGGGACTCCATTTATCCTACTAACCGACCACCAAAGTCTCAAGTATTTCATGACACAAACCAAGCTTTCTGACAAACAAATGAGGTGGGCAAATTTTCTTTCACAATTTAATTTCCATATTGCTCACATAGCTGGTAAGCACAATCAAGTGGCCAATGCACTTTCACGATGACCAAAAGTTTCTATAGCTACTCACAATGATCTATCCTTTATGATAGATGAGTATGCTACTGACCCTGACTTTAGGGTGAAAGCATGTTAAACTGTCGCGCTTTTTGTGCTAGTTAGCAGTTTCAAGTTAGCACATCTTCAAAAAGTTGGGCGTCCGGTAAATTTTTTACAAATAATATCAAAATTTCTCGGAGGTTGTACATTTGGATTCCTTGTTTCAAGTGCTTTCTATTGATATATCATATGTCATAGATCTTGGAGATGTAGCTCAAGTTATTGTACTAGTTAGCATATGTCAAAATTGTGCTAGTTAGCATTGTCCGGGACATGAAAAAGCATGACAGGTTTACATGCTTTCACCCTTTAGAGACATAATGATAGCACTTGCTTTGGGGAAGAAAGAGGAACCATTCACCTTGCAGGATGGTTATCTTCTCCACGGCAATAGGCTATGTGTTACCCATTCCCTTCGTGAGAAAATTATGTATGAGTCCCATGCTCCTCCATATGCGGGGCATAGAGGTATTCAACCTACTCTCCGAGGAGTAGAGACGTACTTCTATTGTCCTACCATGAAAGTGGACATACAAGAGTATGTTTCAAAATGTGTAGTATGCCAAAAGACCATGTATGATAGAGGGAAGCAACTTGGATTACTCCAGCGATTGCCTATCCCAAATTCACCATGGGAGAGTATATCCATGGATTTCATCTTTGCATTACCCAAGTCTATCCATGGGAATACAGGAATATGGACAATGGTCGACAGGATTAGCAAGCAAGCACATTTTATTCCTGTCAAAAAGACTATTAAGACACATCAAATGGAAACTCTCTTCATATCTCAGATTTTTAAGCACCATGGATTACCCACATCCATCGTGTCAGATAGAGATCCTAGAATGACCAGTAATTTTTGGAAAGGTCTCTTTGAAAATCTAGAAACAAGATTGAATTTCTCTTCAGCCTATCACCCAGAAACGGATGGCCAAAGTGAGATAGCCAATCTTACAATACTCGACCTACTCAAGACTTATGTTACCGAAGTAGATCAACGCTCACAATGGGAAAAGTACTTACCTCTTGTAGAGTATGCCTACAAAAATACTGTACATACTTCTATGGGAAATCACCTTTTGAGATCATTGAGGGAAGACCTAAGAGTCCCTTGCTACTCAAAGTACATGGGAAGATCTTCGCCGCCGATGAGTATAGCCGTGACCTACAAGAATCTTTTCAAAAGATTAAGGAGGCTATATCCATCTCTCAACAAAGGCAAAAAGCTGCTGCTGATAATCACAAAAGAGCCTTAATGTTTAAATAAAATGATTGGGTATTACTCAAGTTTCCTAAGGCTCGATTAAGAAAACGACGGGCAAAAATCCTACGGGCCATCAAAAGTATTATGATAAACTAGCAAAAAGATACTATGGTCCTTCCCAAAAAGATACTATGGTCCTTTCCAAATTTTGAAGCCCATCAAAGAGACGGCTTATTAACTCAAGTTGCCCAACCATTGGCTCATACACAATGCCTTTCATGTAAGCCTACTTAAGCCCTACAAAGGAGAGCCACCAACTGAACCAATTATTGAAGACCCTCCCGAAGTTGAAGACCAAGAAGAGGTGCCACAACCCAAAGCTATCCTTCGGCATGAAAACAAGGTACTACGACATGGTAAGATTATCCGACGGTATCTTATTGAATTCAAAAATTATCCTTTTGAAGATGCTAGATGGATCCAAGGAATACATCTTAAGGATAGTATGAACCTTGTCAATGCTTACAATGCTACATTAGAGTAAGCAAATGTACAAATTTCTTTTAAATGACTCATGTTTTTGTCTTATACGACTAGTCCTCTTTTTAATTGCGTACAAATTTAACTAGTATGCATGCTTAGAATCATGTTTGTGATGACAACGTTTCTCAAACACCAAGTAGAATTTGTCACTCTACTTTGGGAGAATGAAATGGACTAAAGAGCAGACATGCTTGCGGTAGCTATGTCTCCCAAGCACCAAATGGATTAGTCATCCATCTTGGAAAGATGTCGTTGGGTAAAAAGGAATCCTCTACCCGCTAAGTAAAATTGACTAAAAGGCTTTATCTCTTCTATCTCATAGTCGAGGACGACTATGATATCAAGAGAGAGGTAATGTCATAAAAACTAATATCTAATATCTAACCAACCCAAATAATTTTCTCATATTAAACTGATCACTTAATGTGGGAGAATAAATGGGAACAAGGGTTAAGATATAGACATGTGCTTATAGATCTATCTCAACACGGGGCCAATGGTAAAGGGGCCCAAATGAGAGATGGTCTATCAAAGAGAAAGGCTAACCAATGGAGCATAAGACCTTAGGGTTAGCTTCATTGAAGACCTCCAATAATGTGTGTAAACGTCCTTTGACCTTAGGTAAGTTAGGGCTGACCTTGAGGCGCGGGGACCTGACCTAGCTCAAGGTGCTTATCGTGCTTGTCATGCTTGATGACTAAGGCGCTTGAGGTGCTTGATGATTGAGGTGCTTGAGATGCTAGGGTTGAACTTGAGGTGAGAACCTAGCCCAAGCTTAAAGTGCAACTGGGCCAAGCTTGTGGTGAGAACTAGGCCTATGCATGAGGGGCTTGAGGTGTCAAAAAGTCAAATATTCAATCCCTACAAGGAGGGGGCAAGCCCTCATGAGGGGGGATGAGAGAGAACACCCACACACTCACACAAGGCATGCATGGTACAAAGAAAGCAAAAGGGACACTTGTCAAGTTTCTCCTCATGTTGCCCTGAATGTGTGCCTGAAGCCTATTGGTTGGCCACCCAAGGGGTCCAATGATAATTTAGGAGACTTAATTAATTGATTTTGCATTTATCAAGCCCTCTCTCTCAAAGGGGAAAGGGGGACACTTGTCCCAAGGCTACCCTTGTTGCTTGTAATGCCTCCTGCTTGTGATTGGCTAGGCCTGGAGGGGTCCAATGACCTTCAAGCATGAGCTACAAGGGGGGGTCGACCCAAGCAAGCTAGGGGGTATACTCACCCACACACACTCACAAACACTCTCATTGTGTGCTATGAAAAGTGCAAGAGCCCCGTCTCCTTCTCCAAGCAAGTAGAGGTTGAGAGCCTACACCAACACTCTTGGCTATGGAGTGAAAATCCAACCAAGATCCATGCTTCAATGCTTAAGCTTGCCATCTCCTTCTTCTTCATTACCATGCTATTAGGTATGCTAGCAACAAGAGTTATGATAAGTGAGGAACAAATTCTTTCTCCTATGAAATGTTTCTTCTTCCTCTTCCCTACCCTCATTCCCAGCTAGCTCTCTCCACCTGCGAAGGTGTTTGAGGTCTTGGGACTGAGGCTTGGGATCGTTAAATCTTTCTTCAAGTTTATGTTATGTTTGTGATGCATGAAGCTTTCCATCTTCATTGCATCACCTAGGTCACAAGGAACAAAAAGATTGTATTGTAACAAGTCTCTCTTAATGGGAGAAATCATAATACAAATGCCTATTGGAGGGGGGAACGGCTCCACATAAATCCGGTCCTCAATTGTTGTCATGTTCTCTAAATCCTCTCTCTTGCAAAAGTATTGTTCATGCCAAGTTAACTAATTGCTATGATTATGTTGCTATCTTCAATTATGTTCACCCGCTATGCTCACAAAGTCATTTCTCAAAAGTAATCTCATTAATTTGCGCGACTCTCAAGTTAAATAGGCCAATTCCATTACACCTTCAATCTAGAAGTGCAAGTAATTGCCCACAAAACATAATTATAGTAGCACAAGCCAATGAAAAAATCTCCACCACAATTACGTAAGGAACAAGGGATGCCAAAGCAACCCACGGGTGCCAACCAAAGACTCAACCAGAGTAGTGTCAGAGAAGAAACTTGTGAATGGATATTCCATTTGTATATTTGAGAAGCAATGGTGTAATTACCAAGTCAGATGAAGTTGGGGGGATATGCTCCAATTGGTGCCGAAAATAAGAGGAAGAACCGGGAACAAATAAAGTAGTATACGAGAAATTTGTTCCTTTGGTAGATGATCGGGTTCCACTTATCATAGTGCGGCATCCAGTGAGTAACATTAAGAATGTGTTATGGAGGATCCAGAGTCAATATTATTACATGGAAGACATATAAGAAATATTGATGTTGTAAACTGAAAGCACTTCCATTTTTTTTCTTGAATGGCGGATCAAAGAAGAGTGCGACCTTGAGGTATATTGTGGAATGTTAGTTTGATATTGGGGGAATATGCTTTGCAATGTCTTTTGTAGTGCTGAATCTATAGGGAATAAAAGAAGATTATTAGATTTTGTTGAGATGATCATGGCTTCATGAGGCTAAGGTTATTCAAAATTGTACAAAGTATACTCTAGTCATATGAAGAGGATTAACAAAGAGGAAGATTTAGATACCATATCAGCAAGCCAATCATGTGTCTATGAGAAGACTCGATCCATTATTGCCAAACCAATGAATATGATGGAAGGTTTGATAGATGAAGAAGAAGCAAATTTTTCAAAGGCTAACCGAGATTTGATGTCAATATGTATGGTGAATGTGGAAGTGATTCAGAAGCGTCTGTGGATGATGTCGAGCTGAGTGCTAATAAGGACATTGAGAAGTTGGGTGAACAAGACAAACAAGACCCAGAGATAATGGAATTGAAGGAGTTGTTACAGTAACAATGTGAATTTTAGAAGCAAACGAACAAATTCTGTTGGATCAAATAAGATTGAATTCAGGAAGTGAACCTGAGGACAAAGGATAAACCTAAACCTCTCAAGATATGTGTAAAACTAGAAGAGTCTTCTTGGTCAAACTTTATAAAGCTATTGAAAGAAATCATGGACATGTTTGCATGGGATTATTCGGACATGAAGGGTCTGCACCCTAGATTTTACCAACATCATATCAATTTGAAGGAGGATGCGGTACCAACCAAGCAAGCTAAAAGAGGAGTTGAATAGATTACTGAAGGTTGGATTCATTGTTCCAATGGAAAAGTTAAAGCAAATTTCACCATTTTTTTTGGTTCCTAAAAAGAATAAGAAGCTATGAATCTGTGTCGATTACCGGAAGCTAAATGTGGCTATGGTACTTGATCTCTTTTCACTCCCATTTTTGGACTCTAAATTGGATTAAGTTGTAGGACAATAGATGTACTCTTTTACAGATGAAAAACGGGTTAAAATCAAGCGTGGATGGCAGCCACAGATCAATCAAAGATGGAATTCATAACTGCATGGAAAGTGTTTGCTTCTACAACAATGTGGTTTCGATTGTGGAATGTACCAAGCACCTTCCAAAGAGATATGGAGCAGATATTTGGTCCACATTTTTGATAGAGTTTTTTCGAAATCTTTTGGATAATCTTTCCATTTCTCAAAGATAATTCCAAACACCTCATCACCTCCAGCTATGTTTTGAGAAGTGCAAGGAGATGAACTTAAAATGTATCAAACTAATGAATTGCATGTTTATAGTGGCAAGTGGCATGTTATTGGGACACATCATTTCCAATGAAGGTATTACAATGGAGCCAAGCACAATTTCAACTATCACGTAAGGACCACCAGCCGACTCATCGAAGGCAATCTTACGAATTTTCAGACAAGTGCGATGGCGTGGGTGGCACTTGTGATTTTTGGCATAGATTGAAAAACCATTAAATATGCTGGCACATGCGGATAAAAAGGATTCTCAATAGACTCCAGAGTGCAATTTGGCTTACCGCCACCTGAAGATGATGTTGACAAGAGTACCAATTCTATTACCTCCATATTGAGGAAAGGACTTCCATGTTTTTATTGATACCTCCAACATTGTGATTGGTAGTGTATTGATGCACGAAAGGATTGACGGATGGGTTTGACCTGTCTATTATGCTAGTAGAAGGCTTTTTCCAAGTGAAAAAAAATACTTGGTGATTAAAAGAGAATGTTAGGTGATGGTGTATTGTGTGAAGAAGTTCGATCACTATTTGCTTGGAAAATTATTATACTTTCATGTAGATCATTCAGCATTATTATTCCTTATGCGATAGAAAAATTTAGTGGATAGACTAGCTTGATGGATTATTTTTGCTTCAAGAGTTTGAGTTTGAGGGAGTGCATCGCCCGAGTGGACAACATGTGGTTTCAAATTATCTAACTCGATTGGATTCAGTGGAAGTACCAACTATTGTCGAGAATGAATTGCCAGATATGCATTTATTTGGAATAGAAATTGGAATAGATGTGACAACCATAGAGGGTGTTGAAAGTGAAGAATATATTCCAAATCCAAAAACCCTTCCATGGACCTAGTATGAGGAGATGATGTTCTTCTTGAAAGAAGTCACTATCCCGGCCTATTTAATTGTAGATCAAAGAAAGAGAGTCACTTTTGAAGAGTTAAAGGTTTAAATCTTGTTAGGCCAGTTGTATTATAGAGATTTATGGAGATTAGTGTTGTGTGTGCCTACATTTGAGGAGGTTCATGAAGGCATTGCTTAAGGAGGCCATTTATCAGGTTGGTGCAACCAAAGTTGGTCCGAGCTAGAAAGTGGTCTATGCCAAGCGAGGGTTGTAGGCAGGTGCAATGCAGAAGGCTAGGGCAGGTATGAGTCCCTGGGCAGCCAAAGAGTAGCGGGAATGTATGCCTGATGCGGGTTTTTAGGCCAAAACGAGATAAAGGGTGCTCTGGATGGGATAGTAGATGCGAGAGAAAAAACAGAGCTTTTGTATATAACTTGTACATAGAGATATGGTTTTGCAAGTGCTTTCAATTGTCAGTTTGGTGTGCCAATTTTAAAGGTCTATAAATATGCTTTTCGTCGAACAAGAGGGATGGGCAATGATGGTGCATCCAAGTTGGTCCGAGCTAGAAAGTGGTCTATGCCAAGCGAGGGCTGCGGGCAGGTGTAGTGCAGAAACCTAGGACAAGTATGGAGTCCCTGGGCAGCCAAAGGGTAGCGGGAATGTATGCCTATTGATGTGGTTTTTTAGGCCAAAAAGAGCTAAAGGGTGGTCTAGATGGGATAGAAAATGAAGGTGCCCGAAATGCCAATTCAGTGCTTTAGAATGTAGTACTCAATGTGCTCTAGAAGCCAGTCCAGACAGCTCATCAAATGGAGCCCCGGTGTGCAATATACTGAAGTTCAAATTTAGAAGGTGTTGCAGATCCCCGACGGGTAGGGCAGCTGGGGACAGGTGGCCCAGGAAGATGTCAACAGATAGATGCGTAGAGATCAAATTATGGAGCATGCCTGTCTTCTCGGATTGCAAATCAGAGATCTAGATAGCAAGTTATGGCTATTTGAAGATTTTCCGAGGGCCATATCTGTGCCCACTGGCGCGCATTGGAGGATGCACCATCTGGAATCTTTTTGGCCTTGCCAAGGTTCTCAGTGATAGTGTGCATCATGTGAAGGTAGCACAAATCAACGGTTCGTCCATCGGATGCTCGGTCAGCAGGATACAACGGGATGAAGTTGGGAGCTAATGTTAAGGAGGGGATTGGCAGATGTTTTTTACCTTTTCTGTAGCCTCGGATAGCGAGCTCCAAGGAAACTAAAGGCAATGAAGCTTGCCCGTGTTGGAGTCGGCACAACGGAGTCTCGGCCGGCGGGCTTTGCGGCTTGGAAATCCGACCCCGGACTGAAATTTTGTAGGCATTCAAAAGGTGATTTCAAATGGGTTTTATTGGGTGGAATTTGAAGACTCCTAAGGGTGCATTGAACAGAAGGCACCACGTGGCACAACATAGTTCCCACATGCGCGGATGGTGGTTTGAACGGAATGGTTTAAGACCTGGGCCATGTGTCAAGTGTAGGTTGGAGAAAGGGGACCTTGGAGCCCCCGTTGGCAATGGCGTGCAATGCTGGCGGCACTTCCAGCGCTGTGTGCGAGCGTAGGGGTGGCGTTCTGGCAGTTTTGGTCGGTGTTCGCGGACCTTCACGATGGCACGGCCGAGTGCAGCATGTTGGCGACAGCTCACTAACAGGTGAAGTGGCACAATGGCCAGCGACCGTTCCCGCGACCTTGAAGGGATTTTTTTGAAGGCTCGAGGGGGGGGGGGGGACATTAGCGATGTCGCTAATGCCTCCCCGGTGCATAGATGGGGGTGAGTCCCATAGGGATGAAAAGAGGGAAAGTGGAGCCGGTCTGAGCCAAGGGACCGAGCCCAGTCAAATGCCAAGGGATTGGCCCCATAGGAGACGAGTCCGAGAACTAAGAGAAAGAGGAAAGGGCCGCCATGTGTACAAGGGGTGGGCAGACCCATTCTAAGTCCGGAAAAAGCATGAGTCAAAGGGCAAATGAGAATAGTGCAATCCAAGGGTGGACCAGATGGGAGAAGGAAGGGTATCCAATGAAGGCCAAACCCAGCCAAGGTGGGTAGATAGAGTGCAGATGGGTCAAAAGCCCAAAGGGCCAAATTCAAAGGTAAAAAAGTGTAAGGATAAGAGAGGAAAATAAAAATAAAAAACAAAAGTGTTTAGGGGCAGTAGCGACATTGCTAATGCACCCCCCCTCAAGTACAAGAGAGCAGATGAAAATGAGGCTGCTCCGTCCTTCCAAAGTTTCCAAATTAAGGTGCAAGATGGGCCAATTAAGGTGCAGATTCTAAAGTTGAAGGCCCCCCACTATAAAAGTCATTTTTTAATCAAGTTGGGGGATTTCTTTGTGCCGTTTGAATCCTCCAAAGTGGAGCTCTCTGACCGACTAATCCCTTTGTATTTTTTTTCTTGAAAATGGCCATGGTGATGGTTGTTCAAGCCTTTGTACATGTCTTTTGAAGTGTAATCAAGCCAATGTTGCCCCCGTTTTTCTATTGTTTCCCCTTCCCCCCTTCTCTTTCTCGTGCTTTTGTATTTATCCTCGGTGCCGGTAGTGTGGATGTGTGTGCACCCCCGGACCGCCGACGGTGTTTTGTGTAAGAGAGTGAGATTGAGCGCCTGTGTGTGTGTGCAGTGGTGGATACTGACCATGGCAATGGGTGTGCATTGTGTGGTGGACTTGTAGAGTGTGTGAGCAGTGGAAAAAGGGCAGGCGGTGGTCTGCTAGTGTGAAGTGTGTTTTTGAAGGTGTTTTTTGAGAGGATAGGGGTGCTGTGGATACCTTGAGCTATAGAGAGGACCTTGTGTTTGTGCCGGGTGTGTTCCCCCATTCGCCCTCTTCATATTCTGATGCCCCCACAGAGGAGCATACCGATTGCTCCCAATTGATCATAAAGAAGCAGTTTTTCGTGTTGGAAGTCACGGCGGCAAGAAGCTATGGATTGATTTTCAAAGGTGAGGAGGGCCCTAACAAGTGGATGTCGGATTTCGAGGTGTATTGCTATCGCTGCATATGCAAAACAAGGATAGAAGAATGCAAACATTTCCTTTGGTGATGCGTGGAAAAGATAAAGTATGGTATGAAGCTTTGGAAGGCGAGCCGAGGCAAGCATGGCCGCCTCTATGGGCAAGGTTTCTTCATGACTTTTGCAAGGAGGCGTCCCCAATCGAGATGGATGCAAAGCTGAAGGCGCTTAAGCAAGATGTAAGTGAAGACAAGGGGAACTAGAACCTAGGAGTCCACCTCCCAACCACCGACTATATAGCATGGCTTCTAGCCCTTTGCCCTAGTTGGACTCCCTTTACACACTGCCTAGCCCAGCCTTGCCGTTGTCTAGTCCACCTTGCCATTGTCTTGACATTACTCCCCCCTTAAAGAAGAGTTTTTGTCCTCGAAAACAAAAGTGGGTAACTTCTTCTTAAGAACACTAATGTTTTTCCAAGTGGCGCCTTCCTCAAGTCGATCTTTCCACTTGATTAAGGCTTGTTGAAGTACATGATGACGTGTACGTAAATCATGATAGTCGAGAATGCGTTCAGGTTCATGCGGTAAGATAGGAGGTTCAACAAAATCAACCAAAATTTGCTGGTCAATGACATGTCATCCCCATGTAACCGCTTACATGAAACACCAGATGAATACGAGAATGTGTAGGTAGTAATAATTTGTAGGCACGGATGAATACGAGAATGTGCAGGTAGTAATAAATTGTAGGCACAATCACCTGCTCGCTTGAGTATTTTGAAAGGCCCACAATATTGTGGAGATAATTTAGGTGTTGGCCCAGTTTTTAGACTTTCTGAATGTTCTGACACACATAAAAATACTCAAATCCATTTGTTGTGTAAACCAGTTAATGCTTTCATGGTCAAACACAATCTCAAACTGAGCACCATACAAATAATTCCACCATGTTTTTAAGACAGACACTATTGCATAGAGTTCGTGTTCATAAGCAGAGTAGATCTGCTGAGCTGCATCAAGCTTCTTGCTTTCAAATGCAATTGGCCGTCCATCTTGTAATAGGACTGCTCCAATAGCACGATCAATGGCATCTATTTCCAAAATGAATGGTTTTAAAGGATCTACAATAGCTAATATGGGACCTGTAGCTAATGCATCCTTGTGCGTATCGAAAATGTGCTGTTAAGCAGGTATCCACTGAAAAGCTTTTCCTTTGCCTTTCAGTTGATCCGTCATGGGAACAACAATATTAGTATAGTTTTTAACGAACCTTCGGTAAAAACCTGCAAATCCTAAAAAAATATCTAACTCTTCCATATTTTTAGGAGAAGGCCACTGCTGGATTGTGTCCACTTTGGATTGATCCATATATAGACCATTAGATGAAATAACATGCCCAAGATAGTGAATTTCTTCTTTCAGAAAATCACACTCAGATTCCTTGGCATATAATTTATTTGTTTGTAACAATTCAAACACCTACCTCAGATGTTGTAAGTGTTCTTCTTCAGAAGCACTGTAGACTAGAATGTCATCGAGAAAAACGATGTCAAATTTGCCCAAGTACAGCTTCAAGACACTACCATAAGTGTCATGAATGTTGCGGGCACATTGGTTAACCCAAAGGGCATCACCCAAAACTCGTAGTGTCCAAACAGGCTTGTTCGAAATGCAGTTTTGGGTATATCAGCAAGTCGAATACGGACTTGGTGATAACCTGACCGCAAGTCTATTTTTGTAAAAATACAAGCATGAGTGAGTTTGTCGAACAACTCATCCACTCATGGTAATGGGTACTTGTTCTTAACAGTAACTGCATTTAAGCCACGGTAGTCTACGCACATGCGTATACTGCCATCTTTTTTCTTCACTAATAGGATAGGAGAAGCCCATGGTGAAGAAGTGGGTTGGATAAACCCTCTGCTAAGGTAGTCAGCAAGTTGACGTTCCACCTCAGGAGCTTCAGAGAAACTCATACGGTAGGGCGGTTTACTGACAGGTTTATTGTCTGCAAACCCACATCGATGCTATGTTGCACCGATCGTGTCAGTGGTAACGTGGAAAATCATTAGGAAAAACATCTTGAAATTCCTTTAATAATTTTGGTAACTCACTAGCAACTTTTGCTTGTTTGGAAGTAGCCATTGGTGAAAGAGATAAGAGAGAAGCATGCGGCGTTGAGGAATGTTACAGATTCAATGTTAGAGAGAAAATGAGACAATGAATAACAAAGAAAACTTGATCTATTTCATTATCAGAAACGAGTTGCATAAGCTCAGCTGTACATGTCAATGGTGAAGAAGGTAGATCCTTCTCTCCTAACAACAACACATGTGCGCCATGGGATTCTAACATCAAGCTATTGTGCTCATAGCTACGCTTCAGTGATGGTCCTAGGCTATGCAACCATTCCCTACCAAGGACCACGTCTGCCCTCTCCATGTTCATAACCTGAAAATCCAAGGATGTGGAGTAGCCTTATACTTCCAACAGAACAGCTTGGACTTGAGTATCCCAGATTTCGGTAGCATGTCCATTCATCATTGCTACCTTGTAGCGGTGGGTACTCGGAGTTTGAGGCAATTTGAGTTTTTTCACCAATCCGTAATTGATAAAATTGTGAGTAGCACCGTCATCTACCAAGATGCGCACCTTGTGCCCTTGCACAGATCCGTGCATACATACTAACTCATGTGGTCCGAAGGTCTATTTCCACATGGAAGCTATGAGACAACATTCATGCATCACCTCGGTGTGTGTTACTTGCATTGTAGAGAATCGTGAGGAAGACTCAAGAGGTAGCAGTTGCACCGTGTGCACTGCTTTCTCCTTGCCATGAGCAACATATTTTCTCTTGGGACAATCCTTTTTGCCATGACCGCTTCATAAACATTGAAAACTTAATTTCTCTTTCTTAGCTTTATCAAAGTCCTCAGGAGAAAGAGGACCTCTAGACCCCTTGGGTTTTTTAGATGCTTCTGAATTGGCTACTATAAGATTCCTTTTATTGTACCCAAACTGTGTGCGTTACCATGTGTATTAGCAGGCACATGATTATGATGTGATTTCTTTTCATGTGGATCATCGTGAATGTGCTTTCACTATGGCTTCCTCCAGTGTTTTAGGGTCTTGGGTCTTGACGTGCTTCTTAAGCTCTGGTGTCAGACCATGTATAAACCCCCGTACTTGCTGAAAGTTTTCGAGGCCTTCCAACTTGAGGATAACATCCCAATAGTGAGATATATATTCAAGTAATGATGGGTATTGGCGCATGGAACAAGTGTCCAAAGCCGTCCAATTCTGATCTGCCTCATTTGTAGGCAATTTTTTTTTGCAAAACATAGGTTCAGAAGCTGCCCAACTCTGTGGTATGATATTCTTCTTCTTGAGAGACATACAACATTTGTAGGCCTTGCCTTCCAGAGTTAAGCTTGTTTGCAGTGCTCTGACTGCGTCCGAGGTACGCCATAAGGCGTGAATTCCATCCCACTTGTTGAGAAAGATATTCACTGCATCCTTATTGCGGTCTCGGTCTTCTCCCTTAAAAGTCGGTGGTTTGGTGTTTTTCAACAACTCATCCACCTCTTTTGCAGTGAGAGTGTGCAAAGTATTAGCAGATGGACCTTGTCCCTAATTAGAAGGGCCTTGCCCTTGTGTAGCAACGTGCTCATGTATGTGCGTGTCAATAGGACCCTTGGACTGCGTTGCATTACTTGGATCAGTAACGTGGATATTTAGTGACATTTTCATTTAAAGATTTAAAATTTTCTTCCATGACTGATATGCCTGTCTGAAGTGCACAAAATTCCTGAATGTTGAGTAATTCATAAGTGTCGTCACGTGCTGTAGCATCGTAGGCACTCTCCGTGAGAGCATCCGGCCACGAGCCATCATGGGCAGGATCAGGCGTATTTTGCTCGAAATCAAAAGTCATATTGATATCTGAATCCATGGCGACACAGTGTAGTGCAAGGAATAGCAAGAAAAATACCTGATGTACCGCAATCGATAAATACCGATAAAGAATCCCGTTGATACTAGTAATTAGCCTTGCTAATTTTGTTCGTGCTCCAAATGCCGCTAAGGATGTAATCTTGCTCCCGATTAGTGTAGGCATGCTTGCCTTGAGCAACCGTACTGCACTGATCTTTGTAGTTTTGAAGACGACTTGAATGAAGTTTTGAAAACATTATATGCGGTATACGCAGCAGAACATGAACTTTTGATTGGTAACTTCCCGGCCTTGCCCTTGCTTGGCTCTGTCGGTATGGAAAGCCTTGCTCGAAGCTTCACAAGAGGTAGGGGGGGTACCCTGCTGTGGGTACCGTCCCTTGGTTGGGAAAAAAAATCGTGTAGCCTTTAACCCCAAATGGTTGGGCGCCCACCGGGTGTGAAAAAAAAAGCTCAAAACAGCGATGGTGGCCCGCAGGTAGCGTAAGGGGGGAGATTTTGCTCACCCCGCCTTGTGTGGTGGTCGAGAGCGCCTGCCACACAGGCACGTGAAACGCTCAGAGGGGTCGCGCGATGCCGTCAAGGCCAAGAGGGAAAGATTCAGTGCAGGTCAGGTTTTGGCCACTTCTCCTCGTAAGAGGGGCTGCCCACCCAATCCTCCTCGTCGTCCTCTTCACAGGGGGTGAGCTACACGGTCTTCTTGACCCTGACATGCAAAAAACATGCAAAGCTTTGCGTGGCTCTCCAACACCATGCCTGTCCCTTTCCAAAAATAGGAACGTTGCTCTTGATACCAATGTTAGACAAGGGGAACTAGAACCTAGGAGTCCACCTCCCAACCACCCACTATATAGCATGGCTCCTAGTCCTTTGCCCTAGTTGGACTCCCTTTCCACACTGCCTAGCCCGGCCTTGCCCTTGTCTAGCCCAGTCTTGCCATTGTCCTGACAGCTAGTGACAGCCATGCAATTGGCTAATGGGGATTACTTCAAGCTGGATAAGTTTATGGCAAGTCTTCACCCAAGGTGAGAGAGAAAGTCCACTTTGAAAGTCCAGAAAGTTACAACGGTGCTGTAGCAATTGCACGGTCAAAGAGCAGAAAGATAAAGAAGAAGATAGAGTAGGGTGTGTTGGGCTACGAGACGATGGCCCCCCTTCAACTGCAGAGTCCGAGGGAGGCTAGGCATAAAGAAAACGACGAAAACCAAGGTGTAGCTGTTGTGCCAAAAAATTGGGTACGTACAGTGCAGGATTTTTCTGAGCAAATGCAAGAAGTGCGGCTCAGCATGATGGATAGAGGACAACCAAGAGGAGCAAGGGGAAGGGCAAGGCCGCTGCCAGGTAGGTGCTACAATTGTGGAGAAGAGGGGCACTATGCACCCGATTGTCCTCAGCCACAGAGAGAGGAAAGGCATTTACCCGCTGTTTGGTAGAGGTCGAGGTCAAGGGTAGTTCAATGGTCTAAGAGAACAAGCGGTGGAGAATCTTGTGTAGCAAGCTCTGCCAGATGGAGGTGAAGTCCCGAGAGTGAATATCATCGGGGTGGAGAAGCAGGATATCTAAGTTTTGGCCAATAAGAGGGCAAGAGTTGAGAGAGAGACAGAGATAGAGCATGAAAACAGGCCTGATAAGGGCAAGGAGAAAGTGTACGAAGGTAGAGAGCATCCCAAGCCTAGCAAGAAGGAGACACCGCAAGATCAAGCAAGCGGATTTCCAATTAGGACGTGGCTATCCCAAGTACAACCTGGTAAGTGATGTTCAAAATCAGAAAGCAAACATTACTTTTGGTCAGTTGTTAGCCCAAAATTGAGGAGGCAGTGGTCTACGAGTGTTAGCACCAGGCGGCCAAGACCTAAGGGGAATGTGAAAGCGGTGCAAAACATGGCTTTGAGGGTAGCTAACCCAATTGATGTTCTTCCGCATGTGGATGCGATTATAGAAAAGAGGATGCAGGCACATGCCTATATAGACGGTGGAACATAGGTTTGTGTCATGACGGAAGTAGCAATGAAAGAGATGGGAGTCAAGGTGATAGACAAGTCAAATGTACGCATGAGGATGGCCAACCACACTAAAGCTAGGTGTCTGGGTGTGGCTCAGGATGTGAAGGTCAAAGTGATGGGCATAGAGTGCCTGATAGACTTTTTTGTGATGACCGCAGGAGATAATGCTTATCCGATCATCTTGGGTAGGCCATGGATTTTGGCAATAGGTGCTAAGTAGGATTGGGAGAGCAAAGTCCTCACCTTGCCTGACAAAGAGAAGGGAAGACAGGTTGTGCTTGATTTGAAGATCAAGGAGAGAAATTCTTGTTCTATGGAAGTTAAAGATGAGGGCGACACAACGAGCTACGAGTACGAGACAAAGACGGCCTATAATGAAGGCTACACTAGCACAGAGGAGGAGGAGAGCGAGGAAGACATGTTGAAGATAGACAAAGACTTATTCGGAGTCACCATAGACGACTCCCCTCCTAAAGAAAAAGGTATGTAGCCTCAAGCTCATGGTTTAAGCATAGAAGAGATTTGACCAAGGGTGAGAAAGAGAGCTATGTTCAACTGTGTGAGTCCTATCCAAACCTGTTTGCGATGGAATACAAGCATTCCTGTGGTGCAAGAGGGGTAGAGCACAATATTTTTCTCAAGGAGGGACATAGGCCTAAAGCATAGAAGTTGAGAAGACTAGGGGAAATCCAAAAGGAGGCCCTTTGGTAGGAGATCAATAAATTGCTGGACACAGGCATTATATACCTTGGAAAAGAGTCAGAATGGGTCTCACCAGTGGTTATAACCCCTAAGAAGAATGGGAAATGGAGAGTGTGCATCGACTACAAGCCATTTAATGCAGCAACCAAGAGAAATCACTATCCGTTGCCATTTCAAGACGAAATCCTAAACTAGGTGGCTGGGCAAGAGAGATACTCAATTATGAATGGCTTTTTGGGGTATTTTCAGACAGGGATTGCATTCGAAGACCAGTTGAAGACCACATTCATATCTCCATGGGGTTGTTTCACTTACCGCACAATGCCGTTCAGATTGGTGAATGCATATGCCACCTTCCAAGATTGGATGAACAGGGTATTTGGTCTATACTTGGGCCGCTTTATCAGGTTTTCATGGATGATATAGGCTCATACAGTTCAAGGTTAGAGAACCTATCGAAGTTTCAGTTATGATTTCAAAGGCTTGATGAAGAAGGAGGTAAGTTGAACCCCAAGAAGTGCAAGTTAGCACAGCCTCGAGCTCAGTTGTTGGTTCATGTGGTGTCGCAGAATGGTATAGAGACTGATCTTGAGAAGGTGAAGGTGTTGATGTTGATGGAGCCACCATTAGATGCTCAAGGTTTGGCTTTGTTTGTTCATAAGATGAAGTATCTATCATGTTTCTTTTGGATGTTGTCACAATATGTGCATCCTCTTCAAAAGAGAGTTCAGCAGGCGCACGGTTACGAGTGGGATGAGGAAGCTCAGGAAGATTTTGAGAGGGTCAAGGAAAGTTTGTGTTAGTTGCCCATGCTGTGTCCTCCCAATCGAGAGGACAACTTCTACGTGTCTATGACAGTAGGCACAGTTGCTAATGGAGCGGTTTTACTGCAAAAGGTAGGAAGGAGCTACTAGCCGATATACTTTGAGAGCAGGGTGATTAGCCGAAGAGAGGCTACCTACACCGAGGCAGAGCAATGGGTGATGTCTTTGGTCTTCGCTTGCAAGAAGTTTAAGGTGCATTTAATTATGCGCAAGTTTTTTGTGTTGACAACTAATAGTCTATTGACAGAGGTAGTGCTACATTTGAATCCAGGAAGAAGGAGGAGCTGCAAGAGTTTGACTTCGAGTTCAAGGTAGATCACACGAGTCGGTCTCACTTGGCGGAAATTCTTGTCAGCAAGGCCGTCGATTTGCCAGCCTGTCCAAGGGTGGTGCGAGATGAAACTAAGGAGGAGCCTGATTTTGAGGATTCTTTTACAATGTGGTTTGATGGAGCATATCTAAGGGTATTGTAGAAAGTAGGAGGAGGTGTGGTGATGCACGACCCACACAACAAAGCTATATTTTTGAAGGTGTATGATCTAGAGGATGTTCACACCAATAATGAGGCAGAGTATCTCACTCTGCATTTGGGTTTGAAGCAGTGTATAGAGTTCAACATTTCGAGATTGGTGGTGAAGGGAGATACGTTGCTAGCTATCAAGAAACTGCTAGGACAATGGCAGGTGAAGTGGGATTCTTTGAAATACATTGGCTCTTTTCCATCAAGAAAATGCTGAAGTCTTTTGAAGAAGTTCAATACAAGCATGTGAGGAAAGAGCAGAACCAAGAGGCGGACCAGTTAGCAAGTAGCAAAGTACATGTGTATGTTGCAGGTCTATATGTGACCCCACCCACTTATGCAGGCATGGAGACTCTCAAGGAAATTAAAGAGTTTTCGAGTACAGGGTAGTGTCCAGAGGGTTTGTCCAAGTTGCAGAGGAGAAGACTGGTGCAAAAGGCCCACAAATTTACACTTGTAGGTGAAGATCTCATGAACTACGGGCATGATGGAGTGCTAAGAAGGGTGCTATACAAATAAGAGATAGGTATGATGCTAGAGCAATTCCATGAAGAAAGTGGCAAAGACAAGGTTCTGTTTCGAGTGGTGCTGAGAGCAGGATTTTGGTGGCCTTCTATAGTGAAGAACGTGCATTACTGGTGCAAGACGTGCCATGATTATCAGACCATAGGTGAAAGACAACTGGTAGCAGAGTCACAAGGTGCCATTGTCACACAAATTGCCTTCAAGAAGTGGGGTGTGGATGCCATAGGTCCACTCCCAAAATCTACAAGTGGTAAGAAGTACGTGGTGGTAGCCATTGACTACCTTACAAGGTGGGTCAAGGCCAAGGCTGTCAAGGAAGTAAATGCTAATGTTGTGGATCAGTTTGTGTTCGACAACATCTGTAGCCGTTTTGGTGCTCCATGGGTGTTAGTTTCTGATAGGGGTCAGGGGTTTAGAAGCAAGCTCATGAGTGCATTAGTGGAAAGGTTAAAGATTCAGCATCAGTTTTCCTCACCCTATCACCCCCAATGCAATGGTCTAGTCGAGAGTGCTAATGGGAAAATCGTCAAAATGTTAATAAAGTACGTGTAAAAGCAAGAAACTGAGTGGGAAACAAATCTAGAGAAGTCTCTGTGGGCGTATAGGATGTCCTATAAAGTAGCTACAAATTTCACTCCATTCGATCTAGTATATGGTAAGGAGGCTGTATTGCCGGTGCATGTGAAGTTAGATGCTTAAAAGGGCATGTGGTGTGTCAATGCCACTCAACAAGGAGTTCTACAGGATCGGAAAACCAGTTTGGAGGCTTTGCAGATGGATAGAGAGGTAGTGATAGCCGTTTTTCGGCTCTCCGTAATTACCATAGTGAGTTAACCCACCCTACCAAAATCATCCAAACACTGTGGCTATCCCTACCATTTCACTGTATATAGGTGTGTGTGAGTTAGGGGACTTTTCCCATATCTTCTTAAAAACCCTTAATTAGCTAGTCACTGGGCTAATTGAGCCAAAAAAATAATAAAAATAAAAAATATAAGTATATTATGGCCCATTTGTATGTAAATATTTTATTGTATATAGGGCCTAAATAAAAGGATTTTTCATAATTATTTTGGTATTTATTTAAATATTTATACTTAGGTGTGTGTTATTTATGCTATGTACATTGACTCACCATTACCATATTTTTTCTTACCATTTTGCATACTCTTTATTCCATATAAAAATAATTTCATGCAAGCTTCTCTTATTTTTGGTGTAACTCCATCCCAAAAAAAATCCAAAAAAACTAGTTCTATTTATGTGTATATTTTTTCACATTGTGATTTTTTCCTTCCTACATCTATTCTCTATTACTCTCATAAATTAGACCACCAAAAATATTCATCTTTTTATGGTAGACTTATAATGAGAGAGATTTATTTTGACCCCTTTACATTTTTTCCACCTATATTATTTATATTTGACATGTACATATTTTTTTTAGACCCCTCAATGTTTGATTTTCTTAGTTGTACTATTCACTTATATCATGATCTCAACAATATCTTCAATTATAGACCTACCAAATAAGGTAAAGGGTATGTGGAATGCATGAATTCACCATGGGGGGCTCACTCTTGGAGGTATTCAAAAGAATCATCCAAAGAAGGACCTCACAAGGATTTTGTGAAGTGGAAAACAACAGCCGGTTTTGCTGAATTTTTAAAGATCACATGCTCCCCGAATTTGAAAAGGTTATACAAACAAAAGTTGTAGCTCGTGAGCTGAACTTTTACCTCAAATTTTTTCATATTTTTTTGAGCTACGAGCTGTGAGCTATGATTTTATTGGTGGACGGGACCCCAGTTTGCCCATGCTATGCAACCACACTCCCTCTTCCACTTTATCATTTTCCTTATACTTATATTTTTTATATTTTTATTTTTTTGGCTCAATTAGTCCAGTGACTAGCTAATTAAGGGTTTTTAAGAAGATATGGGAAAAGTCCCCTAACTCACACACACCTATATACAGTGAAATGGTAGGGATAGCCACAGTGTTTGGATGATTTTGGTAGGGTGGGTTAACTCACTATGGCAATTACGGAGAGCCGAAAAACGGCTATCAGTAGCAACGGACTATTATGTGAAGCAGAGAGAAGCGGGTTGCCAAGTTCAATCAGAACTTGCCAGAAAAAAAGATAGAAGAGGGAGATCTGGTCATGAAGTACGAAAGCTACCTGGATTTCACATTCTAGAAGAAGGTCAAGAAGAAGTGGATAGGTCCGTATAAAGTACAGAAGACCTTTCCGAATGGGACCTATCACTTGGTAAGAGCAAATGGCAAGCTTCTTAGGAACAGGGTGAACGGTGTGCGCCTCATATTGTATTTTGAAAGAAATCTAGTGCCTGACGTGTATTAGATTGTAGTCAAGGGTGGTGGGCAACCCACCTAAAGCATGCGGTGTGCGAGAGAAAAAACAGAGCTTTTGTATATTACTTGTACATAGAGTTATGGTTTTGCAAGTGCTTTCAATTGTCAGTTTGGTGTGCCAATTTTAAAGGTCTATAAATATGCTTTTCGTCGAACATAAATGTTCGACGAGAGGGATGGGCAATGATGGTGCATCCAAGTTGGTCCGAGCTAGAAAGTGGTCTATGCCAAGCGAGGGCTGCAGGCAGGTGTAGTACAAAAACCTAGGACAAGTATGGAGTCCCTGGGCAGCGAAAGCGTAGCGGGAATGTATGCCTGCTGATGCGGTTTTCTAGGCCAAAAAGAGCTAAAGGGTGGTCTAGATGGGATAGAAAATGAAGGTGCCTGAAATGCCAATACAATGCTTTAGAATGTAGTACTCAATGTGCTCTAGAAGCCGATCCAGACAGCTCATCAAACGGAGCCTCGGTGTGCAATATACTGAAGTTCATATTTAGAAGGTGTTGCAGATCCCCAACGGGTAGGGCAGCTGGGGACAGGTGGCCCAGGAAGATGTCAACAGATAGATGCGTAGATATCAAATTATGGAGGGTGCCTGTCTTCTCGGATTGCAAATCAGAGATCTGGATAGCAAGTTATGGATATTTGAGGATTTTCCGGGGGCCATATCTGTGCCAACTGACGTGCATTGGAGGATGCACCATCTGGAATCTTTTTGGCCTTGCCAAGGTTCTCAGTGATAGTGTGCATCATGTGAAGGTAGCACAAATCAACGGTTCGTCCATCGGATGCTCGGTCAGCAGGATACAACGGGATGAAGTTGGGAGCTAATGTTAAGGAGGGGATTGGCATATGTTTTTTACCTTTTCTGTAGCCTCGGACAGCGAGCTCCAAGGAGACTAAAGGCAATGAAGCTTGCTCGTGTTGGAGTCGGCACAAGGGATTCTCGGCCGGCAAGCTTTGCAGCTTGGGAATCCGACCCCGGACCGGAATGTGGCAGGCATTCAAAAGGTGGGAAAAAGTGATTTCAAATGGGTTTTTTTTGTGTGGAATTTAAAGACCCCTAAGGGTGCATTGAACAGAAGGCACCACGTGGCACAACATAGTTCCCACATGTGCGGACGATGGTTTGAACGAAATGGTTCAAGACCTGGGCCATGTGGCCCATTTGAAGTGTAGGTTGGAGAAAGGGGAGCTTGGAGCCCCCGTTGGTGATGGCATGCGAAGCTGGCGGTGCTTCTAGCACTGTGCGCGAGTGCAAGGATGGCGTGCTTGGCCGGTGTTGGCAAACCTTCACGGTGGCACGCCCGAGTGGAGAAGGTCGGCGGAGGCTGACTAGTAGGTGATGTGCCGGAATGGCCAGCGGCCGTTCCTGCGACCTTGAAGGGCTTCTTTTTTAAGGCTTGAGGGGGGGGCATTAGCGATGTCGCTAATGCCTCTCCGGTGCATAGATGGGGGCGAGTCCCGCAGGGATGAAAAGAGGGAAAGTGGAGCCGGTTCGAGCCAAGGGCTCGTCGAGCCTAGTCAAATGCCAAGGGATGAGCCCCATAGGAGACGAGTCCGAGAACAAAGAGAAAGAGGAAGGGGCCACCATGTGTACAAGGGGTGGGCATGCCCATTCTAAGGCTGAACAAAGCATGAGTCAAAGGGCAAATGAGAGCAGTGCAATCCAAGGGCGGACCAGATGGGAGAAGGAAGGGGATCCAAGGAAGGCCAAACCTAGCCAAAAGCCAAGGTGGGCAGATAGAGTGCAGATGGGTCAAAAGCCCAAAGGGCCAAATTCAAAGGTAAAAAAGTGTAAGTATAAGAGAGGAAAATAAAAATAAAAAATAAAATTGTCTAGGGGCAATAGCGACATCGCTATTGCACCCCCCCTCAAGTACAAGAGAGCAAAAGAGAGAAGATGAAAATGAGGCCGCTCCATCCTTCCAAAGTTTCCAAGCTAAGGTGCTAGATGGGCCAATTAAGGTGCAGATTCTAAAGTTGAACGCCCCCCACTATAAAAGTCATTTTTAAGTCAAGTTGGGGGCTTTTTTTGTGCCGTTTGAAGCCTGCAAAGTGGAGCTCTCTGACCGACTAATCCCTTTGTAATTTTTTCTTGAAAATGGCCATGGTGACGGTTGTGCAAGCCTTTGTACATGCCTTTTGAAGTGTAATCAAGCCACTGTTGCCCCTGTTTTGCTGTCGTTTCCCCTTCCCCCCTTGTCTTTCTCCTAATTTCGTGTGTATCGTCGGTGCCGGAAGTATGGATGTGTGTGCCCTCCGGACTGACAGTGTTTTGTGTAAGAGAGTGAGATTGAGCGATTGTGTGTGTGTGCAAGGGTGGAGAACGACCATGGCAATAGGCGTGCGTTGTGTGGTGGACTTGTAGAGTGTGTGAGCAGTCGGAAAAGGGCAGACGGTGGTCTGCTAGTGTGAAGTGTGTTTTTGAAGGTGTTTTCTGAGAGGATAGGGGTGATGTGGATACCCTGAGCTATAGAGAGGCCCTTGTGTTTGTGCCGGGTGTGTTCCCCCATTCCCCCTCTCCAACGTGCACTAAAAGCAAAGAAAGTATTCTAAGCTGGGCTATGGTGGCCTAGTTACCAAGGACAAATTACCATTGAATCTAGTATTGTCACTTGAATCTTTCCAAAAGTGGGGTCTAGATCAAGTATATGCCTTATCAATTTAGCAAGTCTAAATTTAGCAGGTATCGAGACCCCAAATTTGTGCTACCTCCAAAGCAATATACTTAGGTTTTGCACACGAGGTGAATTTCTAAAATCCCAAGGCTGAGTTTAACCTTTACTAAAGTCTATCCTAATTTAGCAAGTTCTAAATTAGCAGGTAGGCTCTCGCCTAGGTTAGATTCATAAAACCTCCAAAGGATTGTGCAAAGGTCTTGCGCCCGACCCTATAAATTTAAAGTTAAGTCTATGGTTTTTAATTAATTCTAGAGATTTTAAAAGATGTCTACGGTTTTTAATTAATGCTAAAGGCCTAAGATTCGATTAGCCCCACAATATATTTGGTAAGTTGACTCTACACCTTCTCTTCCAAGTTTGTCTAGGCCATATCTTGGCCACATGTGCAAAGTAGCTCATACTGCTTTATGGGAGGTTAGACAAGTGTGTGTGTGTGTGTGTGTGTGTGTGTGTGTGTGTATCCATGCCAAGTCAAGTCAAAAGAAAAGGCTAAACTTTAGGGCAAGTGGTCGGAGTGACTACATTCTCACAGGTCAACAGATTATGCATAGCCTAGGGTCTAAGCATTTGCAGACTGTCAAGAGGATTTTTTCTTCTTAAGTGGAACTTTACATCTTGGCTTGTTTTATCCCAAGGGAGGATCATTGCCGCCAAATTTACATGCTTTTTTGGGCTAGTTGTTATGACACATGAGTGTCCACGACTGGTTTTTGCTTCATGCTTGGCAGTTCATGCATATCATGGAGGCTGAGCAAGAAGCAATCTACTATGGCCACTTCTAGTTGTGAGGCTGAGTATAGTAATTAGTAAAACTAATTATCTCATTAAGATATTTTTATCATAGGTTTCTAACAGTGTATTATAAGTTTGAAAATTATCATTTAAGTTTTTAAGTTGATTTACTAATTATTCTTTTTAACTTTTTGCTAAAAACAGAGAATTCAAGGCATCACATCGTGTGGAGTGAAGAAAAGTGGCCTAAAGCAACACTCACCCCTTATTCTTCTATGTATATGTGATCAACTTAATTGGTTTGGCATGTTTCTCTACATCCAAATACACCATTTGAAGAACTTCTTCCAACACCCAAACCATTTTAGACTTTCCTAAAATTCTCTTTCATGTAAAAGGACCTTTTTCAAGTCCACCTCCTCACCAGGCATCTAGACATTTGAAAAATAATCCTTAGAGAAGACCTATTTAAGAATTTTGGGAATTATTCAAGTCCTATTTCTTATAACGCTATTAAAAAACTTAGTATTTTTGTGTAGTTTGAGCTATCATCTATTCACGGTTACACTCTATGTTTCATATACCCCTGAACACATATCTATAGAGATATGTGTATTTATATACATACTTATATGCATCAACTACAATGACATCAAAAGAATGAGGGAAGCATGGCACTAACTCAATTTGCATTATAATACATTATTCATGTAGAAAAAGTTCTTTGAATCAGCAGCTCAGATTTGGGACATTAACGCTAAATAATTGGCTATATCAACACTCATAAAAAGAATCTACAATAATCAAAAACAAATTTTAGAATTGAAGGGACCTCAAAATAGTGTGGTGTTTAGAAACACCAAGATAAAAAATAAAATCCAATTCACATATTTACATGGATCCAAGTATTGTACAACTCATCTGAGGAAATGATACTATGTCAAGAGGCTCAATGACTATAAATACATCATTTAACTTTGCGTTTTCTCATGTATTGCTCCAATACGTACAAGGTTTCTCTATCACAAGCTACTTCATTTACCAACATATTGCAAGTATACTCTCGTTTGTCCCTTGCATAGATCCAACCAAGTAACCATGCAGTGATTGTTCTCTCCAAAAAACTTTCAAGATCTTCATTTGATTGATTCCACATTTTTGGAAAAATCAAGTAGGTTTGGGGCATATCTCACATTACACTGTAAAGGGCCTCGTAAAAAATTAAGGTATTATTTCCATACAGATCATGAAAAATTCTCCATGCTACATCCAAGTTCTTGTGGTATACAAATCGATATCCAATTAGAAGATCTGTCTTTTTGGCATGCTGCCTGTCCTGATATGACATTAAATTTTTGATGGTGTTGTGGAAATCATAACTCAAGAATACGACGAGTCCTTTGCAATCTATTAGTGCTCCAAATCCACACCTCAAACCATTGCATGCAAAAATCAAGGAAAGTGAATGCATCTTTGCGAATAAAATGCCACACATTTGTACTCTCTTCAACGAGATGCATATATTTTCCCCAATCTGGGCATACATCACCATGTTGCATTTCAATGGTCTTAAGTAAAACACAATTGAGTTCAAGGATCAATACTCTTTTTTGTTTCCGTATAGTATCTGAGCGTGGTGGAATCAATTTCCTTCTAGGCCTATGAGTCCTCAATGACATGTGCCACCTCAATAGTAAATGCTTTGTACATTTGAAATAAAATTTATATGCTTCAGAATCTCCTGTTCCAAAAAAAAAGGCATGATGGTCAATGGAAGAGATATTATTTTCAATTAACACACTGTGCACCAACATTATTTATTTTATCCATGATATATATAGACTTAAACCTTGAGAAGACAACAAAAGAAAATATTTTTCTTCAATACACAGAAGAAATCTTGTACAAAGAGCTCCAACCACAAAGATAAAAGAGAGACTTCTTTTCCAAGGCTGAATAACATCTAGTTGATGAAATATAAAAGTGTACATATTTGGTTCATGTTCAAATAATTGGACCCAACACATTGTTTTGGCCGGAATACTAGAGCCCAACAGATTGTTTTGGTCAAAATATTCTTAACACATTTCCACCACTCTAGATGTATGTGAACATTCCAGGTGATTGAGTCAACGCGCACGCCAAGCCCTTACTGGTTGTTTTCTTCCACCTGTAATAACAAATATGCTAGATTAGATAAAAATTTGATTTTATTTTTTATATTTTTTGAGAAATCTAAAGTGAGTCCTACCCATATGCTTAAGTAGGCCTTTTGTAGCTTTGGTATGTATGCTTTTGCTGCAACTCAGCTAATGAAATGACCACGACCATACCCCAAACTAGTAGCATAAGCAATAGCATGTTGATCACTCAAATGTTTTGTTTTGTGAGACAATTTTAACAAGTTCATCTGGTTTGAAGATAATAGTGGCACACCAAACTTGGATGCCAACATAGCTGGATCCTTGCTTAAGGAGTTTACTACTTTCTTGCCTCTACTTTCTTGAACATAACTTAACTTGTTATTGCACAATGGTAGCTGTGAAGATTCACAAGATGAGCTTTCTACTTCGACTGAATTGTTGTCAAGTTCTTCCCTTAGAACTTGGACATTGAACATGCCCCATTCTTCCATAATGTCTTGAAACTTTGTAAATAGTTCATGAACCTCTGTGATTGGAGATTGTCCTAGCCGATTGAGTGAAATAACAGATCGAATGTCATCTGTATTATTTAGATTTAAAAGGTATGGTAGAAGCTCATTGCAAAGAAGATAGTCAGGCCTCCCTTGAAAACTTTCAGGATATAAGCAGTTATCATTTGGGTTAATACATCCCTTGAAAGGGCTATCATCAATGAGCAATGTATTCTTTGTACTGCATAAATTCCTGCACTGATCCCAAACCCTCAACAAAAGCTTAAACATAGCCTCAACATTAGGCTTATCCGGTCTATACACTTTTTGAAGATTATGGATGTAGCAATCTTCTTGTCCCCATACCATAAAGAAATGATATTTTTTATGTGCATGCTTTTCAAGAGTGTTCACATAAGTGCAAACATTCTTTTGTAGCATGGTGGACCAAATACCAACATGAAAGTACTGACATATCTCATCCAAAAATTCAAAACAACCCGGGCGAACAACAATTGTGGTGTGACCAAGGTCAATTTTGACACAATCTGTACATGGATGCCTCTTGTCTTCTTTGCTGAGTAAAACTCCATTAAGATCAAGAATGAGTGCATGTTTCTTCATGCTGATTGCATGAGCAATATTTTCTGCATACGATACAAAAGAATGATAACAATTTAAGTTTTTGCACTTATAAATCTCAAAACAAGGGACCATATATTTGCAGCACACAATTGTAAATTGCACACGTTTATTTACGTCTCATACTCCCATACTCATCTATAATGATGTCTCCTAAAAGTGATTGCATTTCTCTATTGATGTGGGAAGATTGAAAGACTAGTTTATCTCCATCTCTCTCAAAAGAATATAAGCTTCCAAGTGGCCTACCTTTTCGTGCATAAGGACGTAGCTCCTCAACGTTGATGTCTACTTGTGGCACACTAGATCCTTGATTTTGAATGTCAATTTCATCTGCAAAGACAACATAATTGAATTTTGTATTATCTTCCAAAAAGGGCCATATCTATACTAATCACATTGGACAATTAAGTACCTTTGTTTTTCTCACCAACTTCAATCTCTTACTCCCTTTCTTGAATGCTCTGGACTTTGTTTGTATTTGGTGTCGCTTTTCCTGTCCCTTTGTCAGTTTTTTCTTGTATGTCCTTGGTTGCAAGAGTCGCTTGGAGCTCTTCATTGGCTTCACCCTTCTTCTCACTACCCTCTGCATCCTCATCTCTTTGAGGCATGTTGTTAGTGTCGTGTGAAGGTTTTGAAGAATTTTGCACAACAAAATCACTTTGATGCTCTACAACCACCATCTGCTCTTCACCATTCCTAATGTCCCTTTCATGAATTTGGGTCTCTCCAATTGTAGGTAGCATGTTCTCGCTCTCTTTAGTCATGTCATTTGAAGTTTTTTGAGAGGTTTGTTCTACAAGATCACTTTTGTGCTCTACAAGATCACCTTTATGAAACTCGGTCTCTCCAACAATGGTGGGTAGCACTTGTGCTGCTTGAGATATGTTATCTCCGTCTTCTATTTTGTTTTCTTCATCTGAAAGATGAAAAAAGCCAAATTTTTACCAATTTAGAAAATAGTCTAGTGGATTTTCAATAACCATAGAATCCATTTCATTTCCATCATCTAACCCAGACATTTTATGCTAGAAAGGCTCCATTTAGCACATTAACACAAAAATGCTAACCTAGAATGATGCCTAAAGCACATTTGAAAGTGAGGCTTAACCTTAAGCTCCTGCCTAAGGCTTAAGTCTCAAAGTTTAGACTTTTGTTTCAAGCCTAAAACTTAAGTCTCAAAATTTATGCGTATGTTTGAAGTTTAAAATGTGAGTCCTAAGCCCTTTTTAGTCTTCATCATTCACTATGTGAAAACGTTTTATACTATGTGCACTGAAGACCTATTTATAAAACCCCTTATCTATGAATTTTTCAAGGTATCAATTTTCTTCATAATCTATAAGTATTTTGTTATTTGTAACAATTTTTTTGCTACAATGCTCATGAGACTGGACTCATATGGTAGTGCTATACTAACATACAAAGGCAAGGCTTGAACTTAAGTTCGATCCTACAAAATAAATTTCAGTTTCTTGTTATAGATTATGACTCTTTCTCTTTCTTAACATATGTAATCGCTACAATAGGATATGAAATTGTGAGCTTCACTTGGAAGTATTGAGGTAGGATTCTATGACAAGGACTTTTGTTGTTGAGGTAGGATTCTATGACAAGGACTTTTGAGGCTCAAACGTAAGTTCATGCCTAAGGCTTAAGTCTTAACCTTAAGCTTATGTTTCAAGTGTAAGGCTTAAATCTCAAGCCATGTCTAGTAGCAACGCATTCACTATGTATAATATTATTATATTGTGCACATCTAGGGCCTATTCAGAAAACCTCTTAACTATGAATTTTTCAAGGTATGATCCTTTTTACTTCATGATTTGTAAGTATTGCTCTTTGGATGATTATATTACTACAATGCTCTTGAGATTGGCATAACATGGTAGTGCTCATGAGCTCGGACTCACATGGTAGTGCTACACTAACATGTGGAGGCAAGGTTCAAACTTAAGTTCGAGCCTACAAACTAAATTTCAATGCCTTGTTAGCTACAAAGACATTATGAGTTTCACGTAACATATGCAAGTGCTACACTAGGATAAGGAAGTTCAAGTCTCACTTAGAACAACTTAGCCAACCATGACTTTTTTGATTGAAGTTCATACACAAGTGCTTCACTATCTCTCCTTGTTAGGCTTGAACTTAAGTTTGAGCCTCATTAGTGTTTGGTAATGCTTCATTATTGTCTCACCAAAACCAAAATTTCTTACTCTTAAAACACATCTGTATGTTAGCTATGCTTTGTGAATTGACACTTTAAATAAAGGCATGTGCTTTGTGATGGCTCAAACTCAAGTTTGATCCCCCCCATCATTTTTTAAAACAACAATAATTAAATCTAATTAAAATGACATACTTTTAGATAAAGACATAAGATAGCATTAAGAAAATAGTGTTTGAAGGACCTAAAGTATCACAATTGATCAATTCAATACACTATCCTTCCTTTTTATACTTTAGGAGTCTGTTGGTACATGATAATGGCATGCATCATTAAACCTAGTATCAAAAATACTCTAAGAAGCATTCGCACCTTTTTCATCAGCTACTACAATGTCTTGAGGGGCTCTATCATCCTCTTGTGCATCCTCATTGCCTGCATCATCATCCTCATTATCTTCATCATTTTCTTTTGCACACTCAACATCCACAACTGGACTCATTTCTCCAACATTGTCTGCCCCCACTTGATGATCAAAATTCGTAGCTTCTTGAACTTCACTATCATCCGTGTTGTCTACGTTATCGTTGTCTTCATTTCCATCAACATCCTCTCCACTGCTTTGTTGCTCATCGATGTCAAGATTGTTAAGGTCTTCTTTTTCTTTATCATCCAGCTCCACTGTTTGTCTCGCAAGTGATGCTTGACTTACACCACACCACTCCTGCAAGGACGGATTGCTCTCCAAAAGACGAGAGCATTGAGATTCTAACTCCATTGCTTCAAAATCATCTTTACATAGAGCAATTTCCCTTCTCTTCTTCGACAAGCTTTGCTCCAACACAACTCCACCGCAAAAAATTTCCAACACATAGCTTTTCTTAGGACAAAACCCTGTGATAAGGCCATCAATGAAGTTTCTATCAATAAATTCATGATCCTTGCCACAAGAGCCTGAGAAAAAGACTCTTTTTGTATGAGCTTTGTCAATAGCCTCAAATCTATCAACCTTGCTAACAAAAAGAGCAACCATTGCAGAGTCCACAGTTCCATCTATCCATGAGTCATCTCTTGTGCTTGGATATTTCCATATTCAATATGGACCTTAGTTGACTGGCTAGAAACCCCTTCAACAAGCATTCCGATATTGATGAAATCAATGAAACACACTAGCACATATTCGTATTGTGCATTCAATGAGTTTAGATTGAGTGCCAAATTTGCAACAAAATCTATAGAGAGCTTTTCTTTAGTACCATGAAGATCCAAGACAACCAATTGAAATGGTACATGCTCTGTATTGCAAAAGTCTTTGATCTTCCCCATATCAAAGCCCACCCCCTTGATTCTCCATGGAATAGACTCATCTTGAGATATAATGCCCATATTAGCTCTATAAAGATGATTGAGGAGAGTTATTACACTTTTTGGAAGTGAGGGTGGAGTCTTCTTTGCTCTGTTGAGGGAGTCCTTGACATAGTACTGGCTATAGCTCCTCATTTGATTGTACTCATGCTCTCCTAGCTTGTACTTCTCACAAACTTGCTCCCAAGATAAATTTTCCCTTGTCAAATCAAAGAAGAATGATATTATTGCTTCTTTCAACACTTGATCTGTTTTTAGCTTCCAAGCCATCTCATCCATGTCCATTCTATGAGGGGTATGCTTGCTCTTCTTTAGCAAGATGGTTTTGTCCAGGATTGCATTTTGTAGTTCAAGAACTTCTTTATTCTCGAGGCCTAAAATGCACCTGAACAATGTAGGTGCCAGTGTTGCTGTGCCAGGTGCTTGTCGAATCTGACTACCCTTCATAGTTAGAAATTTAGGATTTTTGTTGGAACCTTCGTCAATTGTTTCTCCCTTTGTATTTGGTAGCAAGCCTCGAGCATATTGTCTCATGATCTTGACCCAATTCTTCCATATCTTCTCATCACATAGAAGCAAATGCAAGTCGGTCTTGACAAATCCCTTTTGAAGTGTGTGCTCTGTTGTCTCAACAAAGGTCTGCAAAATTGAAAATTCCAACATCAATATTGACAAGGCTCTAACTTGTGGGATTGAGACGTATACTTAATAAGTTCAATCCTAGCTAGATTGAATTGTTTCTTTATATGCTCACGTACATCTATGCAAAGTCCAAAATACATGGGTATATGTAAGTGGGGCTCAAACTTAAGTTCCAGCCTCGCTTAGCCTCATATGCAAGTCACACTAAATCTTAAGTTAAAACCTAAATTTAAGTTCTAAATGAGCACATGGAGGTACTGCTTGAGCCTATGATAGACTCTAGTTTACAAATAGATATTGATTAAAAATACTCACATCCATGTTTTCAAAGAATCAAACAAGTACCTTCCAAGCCTCAAAGTCCTTCTTGGTTTGGTTGACACCAGGTGGTGGCTTAGAAGGACAACCATTTGCATGCCAATGTGGTCGTGCTTGCATAAGTTGGTCAAGAAATGGCTCCTTTTGCATTGACATTGCAACAGATAGATTCGCATCTTTGGAGATTTCATGAGAGATTTTTGGTGGGCAATTGAGAATAATCTTTGAACGTCTATATTTGAATTGTTGACGCAATTGAGGGGTAACCTTTGCAACGTTTGCAACTTGCAAACGTTTTGCAGCACTAATGGAGTGTTGTCCAGAGATGATCCAGTAATCAACATTGCGAACATCCTCTTTGGAATGTTTGTCAAGAGGATGTTTTTTGGAAGGATCACAAGGCATCAAAATTGCTAGTATCTCCTCTTTCTTTGGTTCTTGAATGAAGTCTAAAGTCAAAATCCTGACCCAATCTAGATTTAATCTTCTGCACACATAGTTTGATGGAGTAGGAAAACACCTTGTCACGTCAATGCTAAAGACTTCATTGATCCCAAAAGGATAGAATCCCTTCTTGATTTCTAAAGAGGTGAGTGCCTTTTTATCTTCGGATGGAGTTTCCATGTCCATCAACTCCTCTTTCGAAACCTCTTTTTCTTCTGCACTCTTTTTCATCTTCCTCTTTGCTAGTTTTTGTCGATCTTCCTCAAGAGTAGAATCATCCTTTGCCTTTCTTTTTCTTATGAGTCCTTGTGCATCTTGCCCTTGTGAACCTTCTTGCTCCTCTAAATTAATGGTGGTAGTGATCTTCTCTACATGTGTTGAAGCGCTTGCACGGGAACCTCTTGATGCTGCAAGTGCACTCCTAACTATGGCTTTCCTTGTCTTCTCCACAACTTTCTTAGGTAGTGCCCCTATTGGTTTCTTTGCAGGTACAATCTTTTTTGGTAAGCTTAAGACTCGCTTTGCATGTTTCACTGCCTTCACTAGGTCTTCCACACAGTCCACACCCGAGTCTTCTTGATTAGTGAAGTTGGAGATCTTCAATCCTAATTTTAAAATAGAATTTTCTTTTCCTAGTTTGCTACCATTCATGTCTGCTACATGAAAAGTACCCAATGATAAGAAAAACTTGTTTGCCTTTATGGTCTCTCCAATAGGTAGCACATTACATGCAAAGTATGGCATTGCTGTTGCATCCACATCATCTTTAACACCCACAACAATCCCCATGTCTCCATATTTCATATCACCTTGTGACAAATATAGATGGATGTCACCTTTGTAGTTTGCATCTGTATCATAGGTATCCACAAACCACTTCACTCCTTCTTTTGTTAACTCAAAGGTCTTGTCAACCTTTATTCTTCGAGCAGTAGTTTTGGTGTGAGTGGACATTCCAAGAACATCGAGTGTGAAGACTTGTGCACCCTGCTCTGGTATACTTGGTACATTGGAAGCCTCCATTCCTGAAACAACCAAAAAGAACAATGTTAGAACCTAAACAAGGAGCATATGTTGAAGTTAAATAGTACATTTTAAAAAAAACACTAGCATGTGTAGGCGAGGCTCGAACTTAAGTTTGAGCCAAAAGATGTTGTTTTGTACCCTTGCTAGCCACAAGGATGTCATGAGAGGAGTCTTGCAAGTTAGTGCTACATTAAATTTGAGCCTAAAAGTGAAGCTCTATGATTTTTCTAGCTAGAAGGATGTCATGAGGCTAGGCATGCACCCTAGTGATACATTAGCATATGGAGAGGAAGCTCAAACTTAAGTTTGAGCCTAAAAGTGATTTTTTTATTCCTTGAGGCACATGAGGCTCGAACTTAAGATCGAGCCTAAAGGTGCTATTCTATGCCCTTGATAGCCACAAATATGTCATCAAGCTAGCCTTCCATGCTAGTGCTACACTCAAATATGCAAGTGGGGATCAAACTTAAGTTTGAGCCTCTTGTCATTGGTAACCAAAAGGATGCCATGAGGCTAGACTTAAGTTCAATCCTAAGTGTTTTTCTATTCTTGCATGAATCCTAAAAGGACTTAGTGAATCTAGATTTTCATGATAGTGCTATACTAACATATCTAGGTGAGGCTTGAACTTAAGCTCAAGCCTCTTGCCTCTGGTAGCCACAAGGATGTCCCTCGGCTAGCCTTACACCCTAGTGCTACAATAGCATATGCAAACAAGGCTAGCCACAAGGATGTCATGAGGCAAGCCTTGCATCCTAGTGCTAAAGAATATGCACTTGAGGCTCGAACTTAAGATCGAGCCTCATGCCTCTGGTATACTAACATATCTATACTAACATTTCATGATAGTGCTATACTAACATAACTAGGTGAGGCTCGAACTTAAGCTCCAACTTCTTGCCTCTGGTAGCCACAAGGATGTCCCTCGGCTAGCCTTACACCCTAGTGCTACAATAGCATATGCAAATAAGGCTAGCCACAAGGATGTCATGAGGCAAGCCTTGCATCCTAGTGCTAAAGAATATGCACTTGAGGCTCGAACTTAAGATCGAGCCTAAAGGTGTTCTTCTATGCCCTTGGTAGCAACAAGCCCTACATGCTGGTGCTACTCTAGTATATGCAAGTGAGGATCGAGCTTAAGTTTGAGCCTACTGGCATTGGTAGCCACACAGATGTCATGACGCTAACCTTACACCCTAGTGCTAAAGTAACATATACAGTTGATGCTGAAACTTAAGTTCAAGGCAGACTTACTATATTAGCATATGTAGGCAAGGTTCGAACTTAAGCTCGAGCCTCTTTCCCTAAGTAGCCACAAGGATGTCATTATGCCAGACTTGCTACAATAGCACATGTAGGTAAGGTTCGAACTTAAATTTGATCCACTTTCCCTAAGTAGACACAAGGATGACATTAATTTAGACTTGCTATGTTAGCATAAGTAGGCAAGGTTCAAACTTAAGTTTGAGCCTCTTTCCTTAAGTAGCCACAAGGATGTCATTAAGATAGCCTATAATAGCATATGCAGGCAAGGTTCGAACTTAAATTTGAGCCGCTTTCCCTAAGTATTCACAAGGATGTCATTAGGTTAGACTTGCTATACTAGCATATGTAAGCGAGGTTTGAACTTAAGTTCGAGCCTCTTTCCCTAAGTAGCCACAAGGATATCCCTCGGCTAGCCTTACACATTGGTGCTACAATATCATATGCAATTGAGGATTAAACTTAAGTTTGAACCTAAAGGTGTTGTTATGTTCCCTTGGTATCCACAAGGATGTCATGAAGCTAGACTTTCATGCTAGTGCTATACTAGCATATGTAGGCAAGGCTCAAACTTAAGTTCGAGCCTCTTGCCCTTAGTAGACACAAGGATGTCATGAGGAAAGCCTTGCATCCTAGTGCTACACTAGCATATGAAAATGAGGCTTGAACTTAAGGTGCTATTCTATACCCATGGTAGCCACAAGGATGGCATTAGGCTTGCATTCTAGTGCTACACTAGCCTATGCAAGTGAGGATCAAACTTAAGTTCGAGCCTCTTGGAATTTATCTTTAAAGGATGAGTCTAGACATACTCCCTAGTGCTACATTAGCTTATACAATTGAGGCTCGAACTTAAGCTCAAGCCTCAAAGTGTTTTTGTTTTCCTTTGGTATCCACATGGATGTCATGAAGCTATACATGCATCGTAGTGCTATACTGACATTTGTAGGCAAGGTCTACACTTAAGTGCAAGATTTTTCCCATTGTTTGCCACAAGGATGCTATTCTATGACCTTAGTAGCAATAAGGATTTCACAAGGCTAACCTTTCCCCCTAGCGCTACAGTATGAAATACTCAAGCTTTAGCTTGAATCTAAAGATATTTTCCATGTCCTTGATAGCCACAAGGATGTCATGAGGCTGTGCCCGTGCATAGTAGGGCTACACAGCAAGCAAGGCTCTTCCATTGGTAGCTACAAGGATGTTAGGAGGCAAGCCTTGCATCCTAGTTCTAAAGAATATGCACTTGAGGCTCAAACTTAAGATCGAGCCTAAAGGTGTTCTTTTATGCCCCGTGTAGCAACAAGCCCTACATGATGGTGCTACTCTACTATATGCAAGTGAGAATAGAACTTAAGTTTGAGACTACTGACATTGGTAGCCACACAGATGTCATGAGGCTAACCGTACACCCTAGTGCTAAAGTAACATATACAGTTGAGGCTCAAACTTAAGTTCAAGGCAGACTTGCTATATTAGCATATGTAGGCAAGGTTCGAACTTAAGCTCGAGCCTCTTTCCCTAAGTAGCCACAAGGATTCCATTAAGCTAGACTTGCTACAATAGCATATGTAGGCGAGGTTCGAACTTAAATTTGAGCCGCTTTCCCTAGATCTATTATGCTCTCTAGCCGTAGTTAAGTGTCAAGCACTTGCATGAGGCAACGCTATCATGCTAAAATATCCACAATAAGCTCATGAGGTCACACTAGAGAGGAATATGCTAGTGCTTTGAGAGCATTAGAAGGTGAGGTTTAAGCTACATCAGCTCATTGTTCTAGTTTCTCAACAAGGAAATAAGGCACCAAAAACGAGCTAAATATCAAAAGCAAAGAATCTACGTCAAGTGGAAATGTCACACTCAGTACCCAACCAAGTAAGTGTTGTTATCTATCTTTTTCTTTAAGTAGATTATTACTTAATTACAATTTTTAAAAAAGTTAATTAAAGTACTTATTGATTAAGTACTCTAATTAAAGAATAGCCACTTACTTTCAATTTATAGAGCGTGATTTTAGACGTAGTTGTAGTTTGATTAACTTAATGATAGAGTTTAAAAGGTGTATCAAGGAGACGGTAGCAAACAATAATGAGTATAAGTAGTCATTAGAAGTAGATTAAATAGAGATTAGAAACTAATAGAATGATATTGAAGACTGAACTTTTGAGATGGAGGTTTAAGAGAGATTAAGAGGAAGGGAGGGAGTGATTAAGAGGAGGCAAGGGAGATTACATAGAGAGATTAGAAGAGATTAGGGAGTGATTAAGAGGAGGCAAGGGAGATTACATAGAGAGATTAGGGAGTGATTAAGAGGAGGCAAGGGAGATTACATAGAGAGATTAGGGAGTGATTAAGAGGAGCTGATGGTAATTACACAGAAAGATTAGAAGAAGATATCACACACACACACACACACACACACACACACACACACACACACACACACACACGAGAGAGAGAGAGAGAGAGAGAGAGAGAGAGAGAGACAAAGAAATGCACCTGGATAAGCCTTTCGAATTTGAAATTCAAATTTCAAATCTAAACTGCAATCAGATCTTCACCTGCAATCAAAAAGAGAAAGATATGCACACACACACACACACACACACACACACACACACACACACACACACACACACACACACACACACACACACACACACACACACACACACACACACACACAGAGTTAATGTAGAGTGTTTTGGGACTGAAAATAGATTCATAGAGGAGAGGGAGATGGGAAAGTAAAGAGCCATACCTGTCACGTCGTCGTCAGTTTTTTCACTGTCTGCACAAAAACTGAAACCCTGTTTTAATGTAGAAGAGAGAGAGGGAGAGAGAGAGATAGAGAATTAATCTAGAGTTGTGAAAAAGAGCCTTGTGAGGCCGCGAGCAGATTTGCAGAGGGCAAGGAGATGAGGGAGTAAAGAATCTCACCTGTCGCGGCATCGTCGAATTCGTCATAGTCTGTAGAAAAATCCAAACCTATTATAATATAGAAGGTTTTAAAAGCATTAAAAAGCCTTTAATAGCTTTGCCCACCAACCCTACCAAGGTTAGATTAGCAAACTCACATGCGTGGACCAAAACTAATGGTTTTCATGATGGTTAAAAGAAGTGAAAAAGTTTCTTTTCACGGAAATCAGCATAACTTTCACATACGGAGTCCGATTGCAAAACTTTTTTTATGAGCCTGTAGCTTGAGAGCGGCTCTACGGTTTTATGAACAGTTTAAAAAAAAACGACGTTTAAGGGGTCAAAAAATTAGACGAAGTTAGGGGTGTCTAGAACTAGTTTTTTGAGAGTTTTGGGAAAATAATACTCACAAGTTGGACATAGTTTTGACTTCCCTTGGCTAAAACCTCTTAGGATCAATGAGTGAGGGACCCACCTCCACCAACCCTCTTCCTTAACCGATTTCATTGAACCTTTTTGCATGTAAAATTGTCCTGCTACAACACGTAAAACACCAGGACTATAATCACCAAGAATCGATTTACACATAAACAACTGAGAATAAAACCTCATTGTATTTTGAATGTCCATCAACACTCAATTGTCATAGCATAATCTCCAAGGCCACCTATACTCAAACTAATGTCCTATCCTAAAAGAAAACTATATGACTAACTAGGCTCGAACTTAAGTTTGCCACTTATGCAACTACTTTGAAGCCTCACCTTCTTGTAAGCTCCGACTCTTTTGATAGGTCATTCAAGGAAACTTGGGTTTGATGTAAAGCTCATCATTACCTTGGCTCCACATTACAACTCTTTAAATCTATAATACAGCTTGAACTTCAATTTGAGTCTCCTTCCAAATTCAAGGCTACTTCAACATAGCTTGGGTTTTTCCTCACACCTGTTGTTGCTCGTAGATTTCTAACACTTGAATGTGCATCTATGCTCAAACTTGAGTTTGAGCCTTCTACCAAATTCCATGGGTGCCTCCATGTAACTTGGGCTACATCTTGCAACCCGTGTGACAAGTATAGATTTCTAACACTTGGATGTACATTTAGGCTCAAACTTGAGATCGAGCCACCTACAAAATTCCATGCTTGGCTCTATGAAACTTTGGCTTTGTGAAACTCTTTTTATCTAGGTATTTATAGCACTTAGATGTACATCTAGGATCAAACTTGAGCTTGAGCCTCCTACCGTCGTGCGTGGGTTGACTTATAGCTTGAGATCCAGCTTGAAACTATTTTAAGCTAAAGATTTCTAGCACTTAGACCTACAATAGGTACATTTAGGCTCAAACTTGAGCTCGAGCCTCCTACCATCCCCAATGGGTTGATTCAGTATAACTCGAGATCCATCTTGTAACTCTTGTGAGCTATATATTTCTAGCACTTGGATCTGCATAACGGCTCCATCCTCCTATCAAATTCCATGGGTGCCTCTGCAATGTAACATAGTCCCTATCTTGCAACTCTTGTCAGCTTTATATTTCTAGCACTTGGATGTACATACAGGCTCAAACTTGAGCTCGAGCCTCCTAGCATCCTCCATGGATTGACTCAGTGTAGATTTTCTTAATTGAATGGGATGCAAGATTTTGCCAAAATTATGAGTGTATCTTGGGAATGCATTAAATTTTGAGTTATATGTTCAGACATACAATTTTACTGATATCTCTTGATTTTGTCAAAAATTGCAAGGTCCAAAACAAGGTGATTCAGTGTTTCTTGTTGATGGTTCCACAAGGAAAGCTCGTGGGGTTATTCATTCCACTGATGCATCTCAACGTTGTGGTTTTGAATTGATTGGCACAACATGTGTGGCGATACATGTACTAGAAAGTTTTGATGACACCTTCTTAATTCCATTCGTCACAATGGATGCAAGAACCATGTCTCAAGCAGTTGGAAGCATCATCAAATGGCCATTGCATAATATTGTTATGGACAGAGGAAAATCTCACACAATAGATGAGGATTTTCTTGTTGGTCAAGAAGATGGCTTGATAGATAGAGCGAGTTGGAAAGAGAAAAGAGTCATCCTTTGGGCTGACAATAATAGATCTACAAAACTTGGTAATGGAGTGGTATTGCTGGTCCACCCATATGAGGCTATAAACTGTACTGAACTAGGTGAGAGTAGCTTGGGTGTCATTGTGGAAGGGTCGATGCATCCACATCAAAGTGATATTTAAAGTTTGAATTTAGGAAGTTGGCCTATTAGGCAGCTCACATTTGAGAATGGTGAGCCCTTGATCAAAGACACTGGATCCTCTTCTACCATTGAGGGTATTCAATATTTCCTCATGGAAGAAATGGGAGATTCCCTTGACAGCTTATATGCTTCCAGTGATGACTATGAGGATGATGGCATACATAACAACACTGAAACTAGTTTTGAAGAAGGTACCACCAGTATAGAACTAGGTCTTCTTCTTCATACTCAAAATGATAGAGAGCAGGATGCCATTGCCGGTGACTATGATATAAGAGATGGGACAGGTAAGAAAAGGAGTTATGTACATAAATTTAGGCCTAGAAAAAAAAGGTAATGCTCATGCTTTCAACAAACAATGTGATGCTGCAAACATTCACAAAGTTGCAACAATTGATTGTTGTGAGATGCGATGCTGCCAGATTGGAAACAGATCCAAAATCATGCAAGCGAGGGCAGACTTTTGGGGACAAAGCTACACTAGTCGATGCACATTTGTATTGGATTGTATGAGCATGGCTCATAGAAAAGATCAAGAAGAGGAATGCTTTGAGTTTACTTTTGATGGAAAGAAGTTATGTAGTAAAGCATGGTATGTAATGCATGGAATAGGAAAGTCAACATTTTACAGGCTGCGTAAAAAATTCTTGGATGGAGCATGCAATGGAAATCATGGAAACACTGGAATAATAAGGAAGAGCTTGACACATGTTGAGATGGAAAAAGCACTCATACAAGGCTTCATAGATAATAATGCAGATCAAATGCCACATAAGTCAAGGACAACCATGCATGGCACTCGGGAAACTCAACGTGTTCTACCAATGATGTACAAACAAGTGGAGATTTTGCGGGAAGTAAACGACACACTTGTCACAATGGAATACAAAACGTTGTCACAACCAACATTCTCAAGGTTGTGGAACGCAGTCTTCAAGACAATCACTTTATCAAAATCAAGCACATTCTCTAAATGTGACATTTGCACATCCATAAAGGTCAAGCTGGAGTCTACCAAAAATCAAGTGGAGCGTGCTAGATACATGGCACAGAGGAGATCACAAATGTTGCAACAAATGAGCTATAGAAATCTATACTATGCTTGGAGGAGCTCTTCAAAAATGAATCCAACCAAGTTCTTGTGCATTATACATGACAAGATGGACCAGAGTAAGACTGCTATACCACAAATTAAACCAGTTCCAAAATCTCTCAATGGAGTTGAGAGGATTCCAGTATCCTTGACAGGAATGCTTACTCATGGACATGGACAAACAGCTTATGGTCACTTTGCATTGGGATTATGGCCGAGTGATCCCAACTTCACAATTGCATCTCTCTCAAAATGTCTAAGAAACTTAGAAAGAAGAGATAAACATATGTTTGGTGACTTGAGCTCAGAAAACTCAAGTGTAGAACCACGAACAAATCTTTTTGATTGTGTTTTGTCTACAGCTTCTCTCTATCACCATATGAAAGTGCTTAAGGAGAAAAACCAGTACTGCAAGGAACAGAGTGCTCAGAATGAAGAGGCAGAGACTGATCTAATCACAAATGTGAATGTGGAAACTGAGAATTTTGCTTCTAGACAGGGAAATGATTGTCCAAGGATGCAATCAATCTTTGGTACTAATGCACATGTACACGAGGATGGCAATGTATTTGGGTTCAAGAGGTTGCCAAGAACATTGTTGTTGCAACTTGACAATTGTGGTTCAGAAAATAAGAATCGATATGTGTTTGCATACCTATCATTGTTGGTTGCACGAGGAGTCTTTGACACTGTACAACTTGGATTTCTTATGGTTGGTCACACTCATGAAGACATTGATGCATTGTTCAGTCGCTTTTTTGAGAAGCTTAGAAAACAAGCCATTTTTACATTTCCACATTTGATGAATATCTTCAGTGAGTGTGTTAGCATGCATCCAACACCTTTTCTCCTACAAAAGGTGGCAGACTTTAAAGGATTTGTAAAGGGGTTCTTACATGATGGAGCAGATAGCTTAGTGGGTCATTCAAAGCCATTGCAATTTAGGTTCTATATGAGTGATGGAATACCTTTGATGCAATACAAAGTGCACCCTAAAAATGTGGATTGGTTACCCGAAAATGGTATAGAGTTATGGAAGAGAAATAACCAAGGAGGAGCCAAGCTTCCTGAAGGTGTTCCAAAAGTATTACCACCCTTTGAGTATGTTAACGATAGTGAGAAAGTTATGGAAGGAATAAAGAAGTATGTTAGTTGGTGGAAAGATCACTTGCAAGAGAAAGGAGATGAAAGTGAGTATGCTAGGTGGATCAACCTAGTTCTTATGTACTGGGAGAATATCATGCAAGCTATGCAAAACCCTGGACAAAGTGAAAACACTTTATTTGATGACTTTTGGCCAAGGAGCATGTGTGCACAAGATCATCCTCTTGAAGTTCCATTGGAAGCTGGTCTAGATGAAGCACTTGACATAATAGAGGGCCACTATTGTGGTCCAATGCGCAACAAACCTGCTGAGGAGTTCAACCCAACTCTTGATGTGGCAAAGGGAGACTTTGTACTTGTGCAACCTTGTGATGAAAATTACCCAATTCGGTTAGGAGTGGCAGCAACAGATATTGATTAGAACAATGACTCGGCAACCTATATTCAAGTGAAGATACAATACTGGGCACCAATTTCAAAGAAGAAGAATGCAAGTGATGTGGAGGTTTACAAGGATTGTTGGAAAAATTATTGGAGAGAGAACATCAATGATCCTCAACGTTGGGAAGACACTAGTTGCATCATTTGGGCATGGAAGCCCAAGGGTGGACGAATTCCTGAAAAAATCAAGATTCCAAAGGCAATAATCCTCAAGGCCAAAGGGATTCAGTTGAAACTTGATGAACATGAGGCACCATCAAATGTCATTGCAAATGAAGAGGAATGATCGCTTAGCATTCGCCTTTCAACTTTGTAATCTTCTAGCAGTGGGTCCAATTAGTCCACCCATAGCTATGGTCATTATCAACATTGATAATGGCATCCCACCTTTGTAATCTTCAAGAAATCTTATTCAATATGAATGGTGTTTTTTTCAACATTAGTCACCCAAGTTTTTCTTGCAACTTACATTTTAATTGTTTTATCAAATGAAGCATGTGTGGGAAGAAAATTTTCGGTGCATGAGCATGTGTGTGTGTGTATTTGTAAACTAACATGTGCAAAAACACTCTAGTGTATAGTATGGTTGTTGAAAATGGACCATATTGGATCTTGCAGACTCATAAGCATCCACTAAACATTGTATCTCAGTTTTCAAATGTGCAAGAACCTAGTACAATACAACCTTACCTCAAGTCCATGAGACAAAAAGAATCATCCCAAATGTGTGAATTTTTCCCTATTTTCCTAAATAGGTGTTAGAGAGAGGAAAAATCATCAATTGCACCATCCCTTGGGGTGAAATGGAAAACCTTGAGCTCCCCCAAGCATGATGTGACCTCCACCTGGATCAAATATAGGGCACTGGCCATAACCATCCACCTGTAAAGCATGCGTATCCAATCCTTTGTTTGCACTTGTAAACGCAAATATAGGCCCCCCATCAGCCTTTCATAACACAATCCTTTGTCACCCTGTATCCATAATATTTTGTACACATTGTGAGCATGTACATAACCACTTGAAGCATCTGCACTGCACACAATATCCCAACCACCTGCTAAAGAGAACTTCACCGCATAGTCCATATCATGTACGCACTGTAATCGGTCTATAGCATCTTCCAAAGCAACCTTCAATAACATGTCCATAAACAACATAGCATAAAGTTGCAATAACTTGTCGTTTGCCTCCACTTGTTGCAGGGTCAAAGCATGGTTTGGTGGTACAAAAATTAGTGTCCTTGACACAACATATGCTTGGTGATTCTTGTGTGTAAAAACCATGGGCATTTTTTTGGAATTGGGGAGGGCAAATAAACTTCTTTTTCAAGTGGACATTTTTTTAAACTTTAGAAGCATGCAATCCTAAGAAGAGGTGGGGGTGACGGCGGGGCTGGGGGGTGGGGTTACGGTTGGGAGCTTTCACTCTAGCACCTCTCTCTCTCTCTCTCCCTCCCTCCCTCGCACGTCCCTCTCCCTGTGTGTCTCTCTTAGTTTTGAACCTTCTCGCCTTCCTTGCTGCCTCCATAGCCACCGAGCTGCTGTGTTCGAGCTCTCTCTCTCTCTCTCTCTGTGCAAATGGATAGTAGCACAGGAGATTACTGTCTTGGTGATTCTCGAGACCTTTCTTTCGATGACATAGAAGGTGATGCTCAGGACCTCTCTTTCAACGAGGTAGAAGGTGATGCACAGCTCCTCTCTATCGACGAGATGGAAGGTGGCGCACAGTTCCTCTCTTTTGACGAGGTACAAGGTGGCCCCAGAAATGTTTAGCAGATGCACATAAATTCCATTAGCACTAGTATTCCAGCCGGTAATCAGGATTTTCTTCGTGATTATTGGGCTGCAAAGAAACGCACACAGAGAAGAAGGAAAGACATCCTACGTCTGCTCTTGGATTACGGGAAGCCAGGTCAAGAAAGAAAATTTGTGCAGTGGTAGCTTGATGTTGGCGCAAGCAAACAATAGGGATTGCAAAGAATGAGCAGAAGGAAATATTTCGGCAACTCCTGGACCACCAAACATTTTCCTTGCTGCAACCATCAAATCTCAGCAAAGTCGAAGACAATGTTGTATCGGGTGTGCGCAACACTTTGACTCAAATCAAGGTCCCTCATTCAGCAAGTGAACTTTTTGTAAAGAGAAGCTCTTTGGCAATGATTCTGAACAATAGTACAAACTCACAATCAATAAACCAATCTAGAATGGCTAGTATCTTGGGGGTCCATCGAAGGAATATAGCTGCAGCAAGCTCACGGCTAGAGAATAAAGATGAAGATGAAGTGTTGCCATTGAGTGCTTCTGAGAGACAATTTCCACGAGGAACTGTTATTACCAATGAAAGAAGAGATTTGGTATATGCCTTTTGGACATCAGATAGCAGAGTTTCACCCAACAAGAAAGACATATGCAAGATGAGAATTGGAAGGAAAAGTGTCGTCAAACATCCTATACATCTACTCGACGAATCTCAGGTACCAACAACTTCTAGTAATTGTTCGTCTTGTTTGGTGCTACTTAAGGCTTATTTGGTCCAGACAGTACCAAATTTGGTAGTCTACTGTACGGCAGAGGGTGTTTACAGTACCAAAGAATATCTATAAAGTACCAAATCCTAGCTATCGACTGCCAAAGCCTATCCATAGAGTTTAAAACCCTCTCTATAGAGTACCAAAACCTAATTATCCAGTACCAATGCCTATGTATAGAGAACCAAAAGTCTATTTATAGAGTACCAAACTCAACGAATACCACCAAAGCCTCTCTGTAGATCGAGTACCAAATCCTATCACTATAGGACCATGATCTATTTACAGGGTACCCCACACTTCTGATAGTACGAAAGCCTATATGTAGAGCACCAAATCATGTCTATCGAGTACCAAAGGCTATCTATGGAGTACCAAAGCACATATGTAGAGTACCAAATCCGGTGTATCTAGTACCAAAGCATATGTATGGAGTACCAAAGCATATGTATGGAGTACCAAAGCAGATCTGTAGAGTACCAAATCCGGTATATCGAGTACAAAATCCTAGCTATTGAGTGCTAAATCCTATCCATAGAGTTTCAAACCCTCTCGATAGAGTACCAATACCTATTTATCCAGTACCAATGCCTATGTATAGAGAACCAAAAACTATTTACAGAGTACCAAAATCATCGGATACCACCAAAGACTATCTATAGAGTACCAAATATTCTCTGTAGAGTACCAAATCCTATCTGTAGAGTACCAAAGCCTATCACTATAGGAACAAAGTCTATTTACAGGGTACCCCACACTTCTGATAGTACCAAAGCCTATATGTAGAGTACCAAATATTGTCTATCGAGTACCAAAGGCTATCTATAAAGTACCAAAGCACATATGTAGGGTACCAAATCCAGTATATTGAGTACCAAAGCCTATCTATGGAGTACCAACTCAGATCTGTAGAGTACCAAATCCGGTATATCGAGTACAAAATCCTAGAAATCGAGTGCCAAAGCCTATCCATAGAGTTTCAAATCCTCTCGACAGAGTACCAAAACCTATTTATCCAGTACCAATGCCTATGTATAGAGAACCAAAGTCTATTTATAGAGTACCAAACTCATCGGATACCACCAAAGACTATCTGTAGAGTACCAAATCCGCTCTGAAGAGTACCAGAACCTATCTGTAGAGTAACAAAGCCTACCACTATAGGACTAAAGTCTATTTACAGGGTACCCCACACTTCTGATAGTACCAAATCCTATATGTAGAGTACCAAACTCATCGGATACCACCAAAGACTATTTGTAGAGTACCAAATACTCTCTGCAGAGTACCAGATACTATCTGTAGAGTACCAAAGCCTACCACTATAGGACCAAAGTATATTTACAGGGTACCCCACACTTCTGATAGTACCAAATCCTATATGTAGAGTACCAAATAATATCTATAGAGTACCAAAGCCTACCGACAGTACCAAATCTACGGTACCATATTTGGAACTTTTTGGTACTATTGAACTTGGGTGCACGTCTGTCCACTATTACAGTACCAAATTTGGTACTTTTGGGTACTGTTGAACTTGGGTGCACGTCTGTCCACTATTATAGTACCATATTTGGAACTGTCAAAAGACAGTTTTGGCACTACTGCAGTAGTGAAATTTTACCAGTACCATGATGTTGGTTTTTTTCTGAATCGTTTTGTTTTTGTGCCATAGGTTGAGTTGTACCAAAGATTCAAGAAGGCTCACCCAACAGTGGTAGTGTCTCTTAGATGCTTCGAGGCATTGAAGCCATACTTTGTACGGAAGTTGAAGGACAGAAATACTTGTTGCTGTCTGGTTCATGTACTCTATTTCAAAGAGGCCCTTAATCAAATGCGGTAGAACAAGTTCGGGCACCACGGGAAAGGTCACCTTTGCCCTTGCTCCGTTTGTTGCGGAGGTGATGAGAGAGGAACGTGTTTTGCAAACCAAGTAGTGTGTCAGCACATCACCGTTATGTGGGAATCCATCATGTGCCCAAAGCCTCTAAATTGTGAATACCATGCAAAGAAATGCTTGATGGGGGACTGCTCACAATGTGGAGTACGGAGGTTGACATTTTGTCCCGCTGAGATAGCAGAGGATAGCAAGGAGGTGTCTGTGAAGGTTTTCATGGAGGTTGGAGCAGGACAGGTTCACGAAGGTGGGAGTGAGAATAAGAGAAAGGACTTGATTATGCAACGGATGAAAAGTGGGACTTTTCTTTAGCCTATTTTCAGCCCATTTGATAGGCTTTATCAGGCACAACTTTGTCTTCCGCTGGCAAGCCCAACCATTCAAGGACTGTTTGCAGAATTTTCCTAGCAACGTTGTAGTATGTGTTATTGACTTTGCGGAGAATTATTCCTTTAAAGTTCAGAATGAAATTCAGTCAATGCATTGGTGGTCTACCCAAGTCACAATACTTGTGCACATCACTTATTTAAGAAATGCAGCAGGTGGTACACAGAAGACGCTACACTTCTACATATCGGATGACAAGTAGCATGACACATTGTTTGTACAACATTGTTTCTTGCTGCATGACAAGTGGCTGAAAGAACGAGGACATTCTCTACAACAACATTGGGTCTGGTCAGATGGTGCTGCTTCACAATTCAAGGCTCGTAGACCTTACTATTTTGTGGCCAGGTACTATCAAATGATAGGCTTGCACATGATGCATAACTTCTCTGCATCCGGCCATGGAAAAGGTGAACATGATGGGGCACGGGCAGTCATCAAGAGAACTTTGACGCATGAGGAATTGAAACCAGATGGCTGGCGTATGAAGTGTGCAGCCGATGTTGTCAACTTTTTGAAAGAAACTTTTCAGCCAAGAGAACAGTCTCAGAGGTGTAATACGCAAAGAGTCTTTTGGCTTATTGGCGCGAATGAAGTGCAGTGCAATCTGCAATGGGAATGTGAGCGCATTGGTAGCTCCCACTCATTTCATTGTGCTGATGGCTATTCACAGGACAACTGCACCGCCATACGCTTTCGATCACTTTCATGCTTTTGTGATCCGTGTATGCGTGGGTTGTGGAGAAGATGCAAGAACAGAATGCACATTGAAGAATGGAAATATGTTTTCATCAAACCATTGCCAGAGTCCGGGGATACAATTAGGGATGACGAATCAGATGACGAGGAGGAGGGTGGAGATTCAACATCGATTCCGATGAGCCAAGTGTCCAACCTGCCACTATATGAAGGATGCCCTGAAATGTTAAGTGGCATGCTGTCCATAGGGGATAATTTTGCAGTAAAAGCAGCTGAGGCAAACGAAGACTTCTACATTATCAAATGCACAGAAGTGTTGTACCAAACGGTGAAAGCACAAAAGGATAAGTGGCATAACAAAATTGTTAGAGGAGGGAAGGTTGTTGAAGGCTTTTTTTATGGCCAAGTTGAAGGAAAAGCTGATACATACCGGCTATTGGATCACACATCTCCAGTAATGATCTACTCACATCTTGTTAGGGCCATACGTTTCCCGATGGAGCCTATTGCGGGATCCCTAGGTCAAATTTTACAATACAAGTTGTCTACTGAAGTATATGAGAGGATATACAATAGCATGCCATATCATGATGATGAGAGCGACGAAGGTGCGTCCATGTTACTTGAGGGCAATGAGAAGCCTTGATTGAACAACTGAATCCGGTAGTCAATAGTACCAAATCTGGTAGTCAACAGTACCAAGTGTATTCCGCACTATGTGCTTTTTAGTGATTGAGTCAACTTGATTTTTTGGCCCTGAGCTTTATCTGTTCTCTCTATCTAGTTCTGTGTTGGTATATTACCTTTCATTACATTACTGTTTCAGTTGTCCTCACTATATGTGCATTTGGTATATTTTAGTACTGTTGAACTTGGGTGCTTCTCTGTCCACTATTACAGTACCAAATTTGGTACTGTTGAACTTGGGTGCACGTCTGTCCACTATTACAGTACCAAATTGGAACTGCTTGAACTTGCTGTATCACTTATGGTTTACTTTATTGATCTATCTGGTTTTGTGTTGGTATGTTACCTTTCATTACATTACTGTTTCAGTTGTCCTCACTATATCTCTACTTTCTGGTACTGTTGAACTTGGGTGCACGTCGGTCTACTATTACAGTACCAAATTTGGTACTTTTTGGTACTGTGTTGAACTTGGGTGCACTCCTGTCCACTATTACAGTACCAAATTTGGTACAATTTGGTACTCCTTGAACTTGCTGTATCACTTATGGTTTACTTTATTTCTTGGTATTTTTCAGTTTGTCTATTCGTATTTGATACGACCAGCTTGAGCAATGTCTAGAACTACGCTGATAACATGAAAGGTATGCCAAATATAGATGCTATCTGTCTCAAAAATTAAAATATTGGGCAACCTGGTTAGCTCCAAGAGGTTTCAATAGAATTAGTCAAAGGTTTCAACAGTAGAGATCAAGATACCAAGACAGCTTGAACAAGAGAAGTGGTTTTCCATTATGTATAGTATCGGGTTTCAAAATTCCACTATTTACATGATTATGGCAATCTGCTACCTCGGGGGATCAAATTTATAGGAGTACCCCTCCATCTGTATAAAGTAATTAGTAATGTACCCAGAAATATTGTCTTCAATGTCAAAGACTGGGTTTTTGCGAGTGTACGCTGTTGGGTACCGATCCCTTATCCACCCGAGCAACCAAGGCAAAACAAAATCCAGCAACAACAAGTAAAATGGGTAATCGGTTCCTACTACCATGGGATCGTATGATCGGATTGCCATAGAGTTTTCATAGTCATTTTTATGAGACTTGTATCTACAATCATCTACAAGAATAGTGTTGCTGGCATCGTACTTTGGGTGCCTTGCCCACAGCGTTCGTAGCTTCTTCAGGAAAACGGGCTTATCGCCCATGTGTTTGGGCACAACCGGCACCTCCGACATACGGGACTGCCATATTTCACAGTCCTCTTGGGAGAGAATATCTGCTAATGCCAAAAAACGAGGTTAGAGGTATGCGTAACTTATGTCCTGCAACATTCAAAGCGGGCATGCTTTACCTGCAAAATATTTTTGCCTTCTATGGTTGGGGAAGCACGCGTTCACCATGTGTAACAGTTTTTCCCTTCTACAGCAGGACCACAACACTAGGCTGGCTTTCTGTTTAAGTCGTAGGATGAACTGCTCCGCATCCGGCCTTACAAGACAAATTACATTCTTTTGGAGATAGACTACCCGTGGCGTGTGCTCCTTTGGCAGGCACTCAAGTTCCTCAGGGATTTCGCTGCGCTGGTTAGTAGCACACCATTAAGATTAAGCACAATCATCCGCCCGCGTCTAGCAACCACATCAGGCTGCAACAATGTGCTTGCCGGTGTCTCGTCTAGCCACCAACTTACTACAGCACCAACAAACATAATGAGTGGGGACAAATACACAGTGCAAACATCATATCTAAAACAGAAAACTGGTCCAAAAACTACCAAATTTGGTACTGTATTGCACAAGTGATAAGGACTATCCAAAATCGCAAGTTCAAGAAGTACCAAATTGGTATTGTAATAGTGGACAAACGTGCATCCAAGTTGAACAGTACCAAAAAGTACCAAATTTGGTACTGTAATGCACATATAGTGAGGACAACTGAAACAGTAATGTAACGAAAGGTAACATACAAACACAGAACTAGATAGAGAGAACAGATAAAGCTCAGGGCCAAAAAATCAAGTTGACTCAGTCACTAAAAAGCACAAAGTGCGGAATATAATAGATTCTCACTGGATACAGTTTGCATGCACAGGATAATTGATCACGGGCGCGATTGTGCTTCTTTCTCTGCAAACAAAAAAGTTCCTGCAGGGTCACGGAATCAGGGGAATCACCTCTCCGGTTCGAAACAGCATCGGTAGCAGTAGAGTCAACGCCCCCGTCGATGCTGTCCACAACAGTATCGTTCGCAAGTACTTCTTCCTGCTCATCCTCGGTCTCCCTCCGATCTTTGTTGCCTTCCGACCCCTCTTTGACCTCCCCTTCACTCCCCTTTGTGGTTTCCACCCCCTCCCCAACACCCCCCTTTGTGGGTTCTTCCTCTCCCTTCTTGGCCGTTGCTTCATCGAGCTTTGTGTTGGCAGCATTATGGCTTTCCTCCACATCCAGCTCCACAACAACAGGGACTTTACCTTCCTCCTTGTCCTTAGTCTTTTTACCATCTATGGCCTTCTCCTCACTTTTACTTTCGCTATCACTTGTCTTTTTATCATCTCTGGCCTCCTCCTCACTTTTACTTTCGTTGTCACCTGTTGCCTCACATCTTTGCCCAGTCACATTGTCTTTCCCTACAGAATTACCTTGCTTCAGATAGTGGAGAACATCTGATATCTCCCTTGTCACCTCATCCACGTCCCATATTCGACTTGCAACCGACTTTGTGGCGTGCTGGTCAGCAACTGCAGCATCCTGCTCCTCTGCAAACTCAAAGAAAGATAGCACATACTAACTTGTATGAAAACCTCATTGAGTTGCAAGTGCGCATATGTATTCAAAAATGCACACATACTTACTCTTGACAACTTGAAGCCCGCTGGCCCAGGACTTTGCCAAATCAGAGATTACCATATTACAACCCGGCTTGACACACTGATCCCTGCTTTGTAACAGAGCACTGAAGCACAAGGGATGATACTGGTGTCGGCACTCTAGCATGAAGGTTCCGACTACATGTGCGCACTCCAAGGGCTCACCGCATGCAACACACATACCAAACACCGGGATCACATTTACCGAATCATTAACCTGGGGCCTAGGATATAGTAGGAACCTCTTCCCAAGCCTGATATCAGACAACATCTCCTTCACAAATAGGGTATGCTTTTGACCTTCCTTCCATTTTTTCTCCAGAGTGTCATACTCAGCTTGTTGACAACCAGTGGTCCCAATTAGTTTCAAAAACTACCAAGAAGTCATACTGAGACTGGTACTTCCAAGTACTATACTACGAAACAGAACCCAAACTACCAAAACCACCAAAACTACCAAAAACTACCAAACTTGGGAATCATATAGTACCAAAAACATATAAATACCCTCAATGCAGAACTAAACTACCCAAACCTTATCAAAACTACCAAAAGCCACTTTTTGCAACACTTTCAAATAGTACCTAAAAGTACCAAAACTACCAAAATCAAACTACCAAAAGCCACTTTTTGAAGCACTTTCAAATAGTACCTAAAAGTACCAAAACTACCAAAATCAAACTACCAAACAAGCTTTTTGCATCACTTTCAAATAGTACCTAAAAGTACCCAAAACTACCAAAACTACCAAAATCAAACTACCGAACAAGCTTTTTGCAGCACTTTCAAATAGTACCTAAAAGTACCAAAACTACCAAAACTACCAAAATCAAACTACCAAACCCACTTTTTGCAGCACTTTCAAATAGTACCTAAAAGTACCAAAACTACCAAATCAAACTACAGAAGCCACTTTTTGCAGCACTTTCAAATAGTACCTAAAAGTACCAAAAGTACTAAAACTCCCAAAATCAAACTTTCAAATAGTACCAAAACAACCAAAACTACCAAGACTACCAAAGAAACACTTTTTGCAGCACTTTCAAAAACTACCAAAATTACCAAAATCAAACTACCAATTACACTTTTGCAGCACTTTCAAATAGTACCTAAAAGTACCAAAACTACCAAAGCTATCAGAATAAAACTACCATAACACCTTTTGCAGCACTTTCAAAAAGTACCTTAAAGTACCAAAACTTCTTCATAGTACCTGAAATACCAAACCATAAGACAGAAGGAAACCATAAACTACCTAGAATAAAAACAGTTCTACCATGAGTACCTAATACTACCAATCCCACCAAACCAAGCATAAACAGTTCTATCAAAGGTACCTAACACTACCAATCCCACCAAACCAAGCATAAACAGTTCTACCAAAGGTACCTAACACTACCAATCCCACCAAACCAAGCACAGTTCTACCAAAAACTCCCAAAACTACCAGCACCTGTTGCTCTAGAATCTCCTTGTCGAGCAATGATGTATCTTCACTGATTCCGTATCGACGTAGCATCCTTCGACTGGCAGCCAAATCAGCTTCTATCACATTGATTTCTGCGTCATAGCCAGTGTTGGCCTCACTCAGTGTTTCCAGTTGGGTCTCATATTTCTTGATGTCGTCCATAATCTGCTTGACAAGTTTATTCGAACCCGCTGCCCTCAAGAGTGTTTCCTTCTTCTGCTTCAGAGACATTGTTAGCTCTTTCAGCCTATCGGTACCCCGACACATGTCCGAGGGACTCTCCCAACCATAGCTTCAAGGTCCGCAATATAATCAGGTGTCTTCTCCTCATGACGTTGTGGGGGGACTTTCTGTGTAGGGGGCATACTACCAACTGGCGTAAGTCGAGGCTTCTTGGTATTTGACAGGTGGCCTCCTTGGGACGCACCGTTTGCCTTTCGCCAATTCTCAACCTTCTTTTCCAAGCCTCCTGGTCGGGAGGAACACATGTTGAGTACACTCTCACCAAACCTGGCCCATGCAACCCTGTGGCCCGCAGGGTCCTTTGTGGCTGCATGACACTTCTCATATGCAAAACAACGGGCAAATTTTGTAGTGATCTCCCCACATGATGGTGGGGCTTGGTACACCTTATAGAACAGGAACCTGCATTCATCCTGAAGCCGTGGCTGCACGTGATTTAAGTAAATCTTTGTCTTCTTCTGGCTAGAATGCCTGAATACAGTGAGCCACTGGTCATCGGGGATGTCATCTTCCGTAAGATCCTTTGGCAACACCCCCTCCATGCTCAATCCATACTCATCATGAAGCTCTTGTGTTGTATAGCAGAACTTTGTCGAGATAGGGTACTCCTTCATCTTATTTTTTCCTGCGATGTGGAAACAACACGCAAGTAAAGACATGCCCTCATTATATGCCTCATTTCAGTTGTGCAAAACAAAACACATGGAATGAAATGAATGTATCTCATTTAGGTGACAATTGCAAAATTCAGTTGTGTACAAAGCCAAATTTGGTAGTGGTTAGTATCAAATTTGGTACTGGTTAGTACCAAATTTGGTTATGCTGACATCCCTACTGAGCTTCAACTTTGTGCTATGCTCATGCACAACATATACTGATTTTTGCACTTGCATGCATGCAAGTTAGCAATCTAAAGAGCAGCTTATACATGTAACTTTTTAACTTTCCTAAACCCTAAATTCCTAAGAAGATCCCAAATATGCACATGTACTTGCTGCATGCAAAAAAAGAAAATGCAGACCTCATCAGATAAAAGACATGCATAAGCTTGCATGCATGGAAAATAAAATGATAAATCACCAAAAAACGCACAGCTCTCATAGCACTTACCTTTAGATGTTGTAGATGACCGTGGAGTTTCATCATAGGCAAAAAGAGGCCCAAGCTTAAATGAAGTCTCCATGGACACAGCAGGTGTCTCCCTCTCCACAAAGGAGGCCCCCTTGCTAGCCCTCGTATTTGGGGTGTCGATGTTCCGAGGGGATTTTGCATCCATTGTCCTCTTCTTCTTTTTCCCATTGTCTGGTGACGCTTTGGCTGTTGATTTCCTCGCTGGCGTCCTCATCTTCCTGATTGTGAGTAGTCGGGGAGCTTGTTACCTACAATTGTAGTGGTTTGCAGAAGGCGATGTAGTAAGAGAGCAAGGCAGAACCTGGAAAATGTGTTGAGCAACTACGCCACTCACAAACGCAGTTTGTGATGGGACTTTTGGCATGGTTTCAAAACACCACTCGCATTACTTATTGTCCCACCCACGTTTTCTTTCACGGAAAGTTTAAATCATACAAATTTCTCTCCTAACATTCTTTAACATAGATGAAAAAAAAGTTTCCCTCCAAAGTGTGGAAAGTGTGGACATATGTAGAAGTACCAACCAGGTAGAAGCAAAATAGGTCTTTTTTTGTACCACCAAACCATGCTTTCACCCTGCATATCCAGGCATACATGCTCTCTTTGCGAACCTATATCCAAAAGCTCTATAACTTGCTCAAAATCTCACCCAATATCCAACTCCTTAGCCCCAAGAGTATGACATGCTAAACCTTCAACCTGTTCACAACACATACTAGATTTAACTGCTCAACTACCAGCTCTGAAAGTGGTTATTTACTCTCACAATCTACCTCTACCTACTCTTTACACATGTGTTTTGAGCTATCACATGCCATATTCCGTGGCTTGGTTAAAAAAGAGGGAAAAAAAATTTGTGAGTAAATTTGGATTGCAAAACACCCAAAAAACTAGGTGAACGGTCTTCACGGGCACTCACCCAACACTTTTAGGGTGTTGAGGTCACATGTACCTACGCCCTGGTCCTGTTCTAGAGGACGATCATATAGAGAGTGTCTCCGTTTACACGGGCACCCATTATTCCTCCACATTAGGCTCTAGGTTCTCAGCGGGAACCCAAGGTACTACCACTCAGGACCCACATATTGCATCTAGTGACACTTCCTCTGACTATGACATCATGGAGGTTACCCGATGCCCAATACCGATCGTTCAAGATAAGACATGCATGCCATGAGCCCACGGTCCAGGCCGAGCGTGTTTAGCCGCTTGAAAGAGACTTTTAGTAGAGCCACTCGCTCCGAACATGGAGCTAGCGATGTCAATGAAGGGGGTGGGGAAGTAAATTCACCATTCATGACCAATGTAGACTCCATGCTCTTGGAGAGTGTACATGTGAATACTCCATTCACAACACACCTTGACTCTTCAGAGCTATTCCCCTCCGAGGTTATATTACTTTATGGTAGAAGCCTTGCCGAAGTGCAAGAGGTTGAGTAATATTATAGAGATGGTCAAGTGCACCTTAAACATTTGTGTCTTTTTTTTAATTTTTCTTTCCTCTAGTGTTTTCTTTTATCTTTAGAGTTTCTTTTCACCATGCACTTTGTATATGTACTATGTAGGTAGTTCATTTAATTCTTTTAAAGCAATTAGGAAAGCCTTTTCATAATTTTAGGCCAATACTTTATCAATTTCTTCAAAGGTTCCATCATAGGTCAGAAAGTTGATTTTTTTCCTCCCTTTTTGAATTTTTGCAACTTACGCGACCTCTTCCATGCTGCATAAATCTTCGTTTACCCCTTTTTCTCTCTCTCTTGGGAGGCAAGTCATTTTCTTCTGCGTCAAAAGATGGTGATGATGATGAAAAGGAAGAGGATTAGAAAAGAGAAGATAGTGACCACTTTCTTCACGTATTCCTCTTGCTTGGATTTCTTTCTCCCTTCTTTGGAATAGCATGGGAGGGAGTATTTGATTACTTCCTCTACTTTTTGGGAGGAGTAGGTGATTGTTGTGTGCACCATCGTCTTGGAGCAACATCACTTTCAAAGGTAGGTGGAAAGTGTCACTTTCATACCTCTCCCTTGAAAGGTCAGAGCGCACCTTTTCTTTTTCAATAGTTTGTCTTGGAGGTATTTTCAATATCTTGTGTTCCTTACATAAAGAGATTCCTCTTTTGGAGGTTGCACTTGGAGGCCTTGTAGGGAAATCTCTCTTCTTGGGCACTTGGGGGAGCTTGCTCTTGAAGGACTTGAATTTGGCTTTGAACCTCCACTTACAAAATAGGGTTTCCCATTTCTTGTTGCAAAAATTTTACAAAATAAAACTTAATTGGATAGATTTTGAAAGTGATGAAGAGAGCTTATCAAGAGTATTCAGGTATTTGGGGGGTGGGTGGGGGGGAGGGGGGGGGAGAGAGAGAGTTTTTTTTTTTTCAAGTAACTTGTCAACAAGGTAGTTGACAACTCAACAACCATCATCAAATACTATACCATGAGCCAAATCTAAGTTGTCAATATTAATTACATTCTCTTGATTAAATGTTGGGACATGATTGAATTTCCTTATATGTGTATGCTAACTCTTTCCTTGCCACTTCCAAAACTTTGGCTACCACTTCTCTTATCCCTTGAAAATTAGCACTCGAGTAATACACCCATGGTTTATTATATTATTAATTGCAAACAGTGTTGGAGTGGGTTTATCAGTCTGAGGTTGGAACCGAATTACTATCAAGTGATTAATAGGTCAATAATGGTTAATCCATAGGCAAGTCTCCAAAGACTCCATTATTAAGACCATAGACCTTAATGGTGTTTCCAGTACCATGTAAACATGCATACCAAGTTAATAAATCCTGTCCCACTTATCCTATTGCAATGACCAACTCCAACCTTTCATAGATTACTCAAGGACCTTTCTTCTTAGGTAAGAAAAGAGAAACCTCAACTGTGATACCAATGTCAAGAAATCTAATTGTTACTTTTAGATTCAACAAAATTTAATTATGCAAATAGAGAGTTTTCTTGAAGAGAAAGATAGCAAGGAGCAAGGAGATCATAGGTTGTATTGGCCTGATTTCTTTACACAATCACTCATTAATAACACTATGATCATGCACATAATTCAAAGAGAATACCCAATTAATATTGACAACTTGATGAGGACCAATCAATGAGGACTGGATTTGCTTGGAGTTAGTCCCCCGTCCAAAAGGACTTGTATTATAATCCTTCCAAAAGAGAGCTTTGTTACAATACATGTTTGTGCTCTTATCGAGCTTTGCTTAAATCAAGAAGATGGTGTTCTTCAAGATCCTATGGTATAATCCTCCTTCCCAAACCCTAAACACCCCAGTGGGGAGAAAGGAATTGTGGGGAAAGAGAAAGATGAGGGTGAAAAGAATTATTTTTCAAGCAAGAGAATGTATTCTTTGTATAGTCTTGCTCATTGGAACTACTTTCATAGATTAGTATAATAGGATAGTGGAGATGGAGAAGAAGAAACTTTCATTGGCTTGGATTTGCATCCATAGCCAAGAGCTTGAGCATAGTGTCTGTCTCTAGAGCTCCCATGAGAGAGAGAGAGAGAGAGAGAGAGAGAGAGAGAGAGAGAGCTTGATTTGCCAACTTGACTGCTTGAGAGAGAGTGTGAGAGGAGCAAGAAGAGACAAAAATCCCCATGATCGACTAGACCTTAATTAGAATGCTTCACACTTGACCAACGAGGTGGGAACACCTCATAGTCAACTTAAGCATGCCACACACTTGTCTTAGCTTGCCTTCATGAAAGAAATTTCCCTCTCCTAGATTTGAACTCCTCTTTGGAAAGTGGAGACACCACATACACTCACGCACACTTGGTAAGTTACACTCAAGGAAAGTGTGTGCTACTTTGGACATGTGGCTCAGTCAAGCGTAGTAAACAAAGACTAGACTCAACTTACTAAGTGAGGATGGGCTGATCTAACCTTAATATTTAGCTTTTTTCTTTCATTTATTAAAAACCATAAACTTATCTTTTTATTAAATAGCTTGGATGAAAGACCTTTGCACAAACCTTGGAGGCTTATAAAGCTGACCCAGGGTTGCAACCTACTTGCTAATTTCGGACTTGCTAAATTAGGATAAACTTTGGTAAAAATAAAACTCATCCATTGAGCTTTAAAACTTTCACCTCCTATGAAAAACCTTAGCATAGTGCTTTGGAGGTGTTTCCAATGGGCAAGATGATGGGATGTACGGATCTAAGGATTTCATCAAGCATCTCTGCTCCGAACAGGAAAACAATCTTTTGCTGGTAGAATATCTTCCTATCAATGTACACGTCTACGCGCATGTGTTTCAAGAAACAAAAAGGAAAAACTTTTGGCCTATTGTGATTATCCATGTTGGGTGTAGGGCATGGCTTTGACCATTAGGGTTGCATACCTTAAGTGTTGACAAGGTGACACCTTCACCACAGACCTCTACCTCTTGTTGAAGCCCACAAAATCCTCCATACATTGGGCTCAAAATAGACTAAGCGAGAAGAGTCCCTCTCAATCGGCTTTCCATTTTACATGCGGTGGCGATGCTTGGGTGGTCATACTTCACTTGAACTATCTAGGCCTAGAGAGAGCGTAGGCCCACTTGCTTCCGACAAATGCTTTAGGCTTTGTGGCTTCGAATTTGTGGTTGATGTAGTTGACAAATCTTCTCTGATCATTGGAGAGAAAACACTAAGTCTTGGTTCTACACAAAATTTGAAAGTTTGTGAGAGTGCTAATGTGGCTCTCAAAAGAAAAACTCACCTTTCATTCTTCATCTCCTCTGTTGGCACTCATTAACAAAATTCTTTGGTTGCAGTGATGACATTTCGTAGACCTCCCTCTTAATGCTCTTGATTTGAAATTAGCACAAGCAATGTGAGATGGGGAGCTTACCTCTTGGATATCGATGACACTACAAACTAGCAGTAGCACTTTGATAAAGGCCTTGAGTGTTTCTACAGTCTCCTCTTCTTTAGTCCTCCAATTTGAAACTCTTGTAGCCACTCCTCCATGATTGATGGCATGCATCTCTACTCTTGGTTGAATAAAGGTCTTTGCAAAGCCCTCCTAAGTGGGGGCACCAAATGAGAGGTCGAAGCACAAAACAAACTGGGTGCCCTCTACACCAAGACTATGCACAATAGCCTCATCATGGGAGGTACACAATAGGGGAACAATTTAGCTTGGAATGTGGCTAGGACACATGGTAGGGGGTTGGCACATAGCACAAGGAAGATGTGAGAGAAGGAGAGAGAGGGAGAGGAAGCGATCATAGAGTTTCATTAATATAGGCTTCATAAACACCATACACAAGGAAGATGTGAGAGAAGGAGAGAGAGGGAGAGGAAGAAATTATTAGATCTTCATTAATATAGGCTTCATAGACACTATGCAAACATTTACGAGAGGAATTGCAAATAATTTACATCTCACAAACTCATGTGTGCATGGTAACTCTTACCTCTTGGCCATAAGAAACCGAAACGAAGGACCATAGCCAATACTATTCCATAGTAGAACTATGTGTGTGAAGAGGTGTATACATAAGGATGTACATATGAGAGAGTGAGTGCTAGAGCTTGATTGTGTGTGTGTGAGAGCTTGACTATGTGTGTGTCAAAGCTTGACCATGTCAAAGCTTTTAGTTTTTTTTTATAAAAGAGAAGGCCTCCTTTTATAGGCCAAGAGAGTGATCAAGAAAGAGATTATGAGCAAGAAGAGTTATAAATTAGTAACCTCAGTTAGAGGCATTCCCCAATGAGAGCTCTCTGTGTGTCCTGCTTATTGACCAACTTACTCTTAATCACTTTCATCATGGCGGGCTTTGTCTCCATGCCACCTTCCATAGCTTGAGTCCAAGAGCTTTCTTATAATATTTGAAAGAATCTTGATAAAGAAACCTATAAGAAATTATATGTGTGGAGTTGGATAATCATGACTTCTTTCCCATGTGGATTATTAAAAAATTATTAAAAAATAAGGGAAAGAAAGATGAGCTCAACGCCTACAACTTTTATGTTGAAAAGTTTTTCCAATTTGAAATGAAAAAAATAGAGTAAAATCTCACAAAAATATGTGTCCGTCTTTTCTCTTCCAAAAGTCTTCCAGGTGGTCCCCTCTTGACTCCATGTGCAAGCCTTGTGTCCACAAGTGAATTATGCTTGAATTTGATAATATTTTGTTGACTCCAACTCCATAATGCATAAGACTCTCCTCCCTTTCACTATTGACTTTTATTCTTCACCACTAGTGATCGTCGAGTAGAATCAACATCCAATGATTTTTTTTTAATGGTTTTCATAGGGTTTGATCCTATCTCTCCTTATTTACAAGATCCAAATGTTTCAAAACCATAGCTATGTACAAAATATATACAAAGATGATTTAGTGATTTTCATGCATCAGGTCCCTCCTCCTCCTTGAAGCCTTGAAGCCTTGCCACCAAGTGCATACCAAGAGAGAGGTGGACCAAAACATTGAAAAGCGGTCATCAATATCACTACAATCACTCCCTAGATATAGGATTTAATCATGTTTTGTGCTCCCTATATTTGGGGACATCCCGTTTGTATCTGTGTGCGTTCTTTACCAGAAGTTTAATATATTGCAAATTAGTTCTCATGCCTTGAATCATTCTCTATCAATGCTATTAGTCTAATATGGTATCAGAGCTTGGTTAATCTAACTATAGATTGATAGAGTGCCTCTGAGTTTTCATTAATGATAAACTTTCAAGGCTTGTCGTCATAGAGAAGAAATCAAAGGCTGCTCAGCAAAATGTTCAAATCACAGAACCACAAGGTGTAACCTTGTATTTTAAATGGTGTGGTGATCACTCATAGCATAAGCGAGTACAAATTCAAGCCTTAAGAGAAGGCGGAAAAATTTCAAGTCTTTAATTGTTTCGATATAGCTCTCTACTGTCGTGAATGGAAAATCTCCACAGTTTCACGATTAGCAAAGGCGACACGGTGTGATTCTCAATCGAAAACTTGGCGAGCTTCAATTCACTTTTGATTATTCAAATTCTGCATCAAAGCTCTCAAAAGATACGAACGACAGCGCTGGCTTTTGATTGCATTTTTGCATAGGAGCCCTCCTCGCCATAGTTCACCGTAGCGATGCTCATTCGAGCTCTTGGTGGTCTCCCACACACAAATTGCATGCAAAACAGCTCAACACAGCCTCCTAATCCCGTCAACGGTAGTGCTGTGCTCTCATGGTAGCTCATCCTGTGAAATCAATGTGACAAAAGGTAACTATACGGATTGGCAATCCATGGCATGGAAATTCCCTACATACCTTCCACTCGGCATCTTCAAGCTCTCGCCTGCACGGAATGGCCCTCATTGAGGCTTGCAATAACTCTTTACAATAGCCTTCATATTTCTATTTAAAAGCATTGTATATTTACCTAAAGGGCCTTGTCCCCATAGCGCTATTGCCTTGCTTCAAAGAGCATTGTCCCATAGCAAATCAACCTAAGGATTGCCTTGCCTCATACTACCTTGCTTCAAAAAGCTTTGTTTCATAGCAATTCGACCTAAGGATTGCCTTGCCTCATAATATTCATGAAGAAAAAAACCACGTTTTTAGGAGGACTTACTCAACTCCGCAAAAAAGAATTCAAAAGGTTTATCTACCCTTGTAAAAGAGAATAGACACTGCCCTTGAATAAAGTCAAGAGATAAGACCTGCTCTGGAAATGTGTAAAAGCTAGTCTACGATTAGCACAATCACATACGATTCCAAAGTACTAGTATACCGTGACAAAGAAGAACTAACTTCCAAAGCTACACGTATACGTGGTCCTAGAATTTACAGAACAACTAGAAAGAAATTTTTCCCATACTGAAAAACTTGGTATTTTGAACCACAACAACCTAAACAAATTTCTGTTCAAGAAGCATTTGCCAATTAAATAAATCATTTTCTTTGTACGGAGTTTTAGACACTGGTAGAGTAGTACTCTACTAAGACCACTCCTAATATGGAATCTAGTGACAAATTCAACTGCACAAACTTCTTTACATGGCAAACACGAATAACATTCAGACTTATGAAAAAAGGATTATGGGATATTGTAAGAAGAGAACCTTCAGGGAATTCAACTAGAGAAACTTCCTCAACATTTGAGCAAAGAAATCTAAAAGCTCTAGGTATTATAGGGGAAGGGTTACAAGATGTCTTTATACATCACATTGGTTCTACACTATTAGACAAGAAGCTTGGGTTTTACTTGAGAAAGTATTTGGTGCTACTTCCAAGACATCTAAAATCATGGAGTTTCTCTCACTTACAAAAGCTACCGACACTGCTATGTCAGCACACTTAAGAAAATTCAAGAGTTTACAATCACAGTTAGCACGAATCAACAAAGATATGGAAGAATATATCAAAATAGTTGTTCTCATCAAAAGTATTTCAACTCTTGATGAGTATTCTAGCCCTGTTACCACCCTAACAAATCTCCCTACACCCATCCTAGTTGAGGTGGAGACATCTCTGAAAGAAGAATCAATAAGAAACATGAACATTTTGAAATACAAGGAGCATACCTTACTCAAAGTAAGGAGGGCAGCAAAAGTCAACGACCATTATACAAAGGAAGCAGCTCAAAGGAACCTCAAAGGAACACATCATTCAAAGACTCCAAGAAAGGCACTGTATGCACATTTTGTGGCAAAGGCAATCACACGGAGAAATCATGTTTTCTTAAACAACGGATAAAAGAAATGTACATTGTAGAGTCAGATTCAAAAGATGCAGATGAAGAAAATACTACCTTAGATGAGGCAAACCTTGCGCACATAGAAGAAGAATGGGCCTTCTAAAGGTCTATGCAATCTAGGAAGAATATTTTTGTATCTCAAAACACCTTCTTTTAGTCTACCTAGTATCTCCCTAAGGTGGATGAACTCTCATGTGGTATCCACCTAAGAGAACCACACAATTATAAGTGTGTTGTATCCTTATAGTGAACCTTGAGTAGGTGTATCACAAGGCTTTTTTTGTTGTGCTAGGTCATCAACTTGAAGGAGGGTTTGTTGGAGATCAAGCCTAATGACCTAGCCTAGGAGTACCTTAGTCCTAGTTTAATATTTGCATTATAACCATTCAATAAGACTTTCGGGTCTTTTTACCTTTAGCACCCTCAATTCTCTCCCTAAATCACTCCAAGATTAGCCGTAGTCTTCCAACCTCCCTCTTCCTTATTGGACCCTTTTTCATATCACTAAATCACTCCCTAGATATAGGATTTAATCCTACATTTAATCCTCAAATATCTCCCTAAATCACTCCAAGATTAGCCATAGTCTTCTAGCCTCCCTCTTCCTTATTGGACCCTTTTTCATATCACTACAATCATTCTCTAGATATAGGATTTAATCCTCTTTTGTGCTACCTATATATAGGGACATCCCATTTGTATCTGTGTGCGTTCTTTACTAGAAGTTTAATATATTGCAAAGTAGTTCTCATGCCTTGAACCATTCTCTATCAATGCTATTAGTCTAATACATCTCATTGGGTTGGATTGATACACATGTTTTGCCATACAATCACTCCTTGCCTTGCATCCCCCTTTGCCGTCTTTTGGCCAACCCGGCCATTAGAACAAATGATGATTGTGTGGCTGAACTAATGACCTCTATAGGCAAAATAGGTTACCAACCCAGGATGGCTTGCTTCATTGTGCCCAAAGATTTTCTCGGACAAGATCCTATACCATTCGATAGGCGTGACACTTACAGGAGAGAGTTAGTGATGTCGGCAACATTTGATGACCAAATTAGAGACATCCCTGAGCTCTCTCACATGGAGGAGAAAATGTTCATTGTTTGGGATGGAAAACAACCATCGGCTCCATGCGTGGAAAGATTGGGCATTACGAGAGCGGTTGGATGAATTCTCTACACCAAAGGTTGAGTGCATGATGGTGAAGTGCGACCTTGCAGAGATGGGGGAATTTCTTTTGGTGTGCTCGGTGGTGTATTCAAAGTGTTTCCACCCTATAAGAGGGCACATGCAATGATGTGTATGCTTACATATGCATGGCAAAGGGCTAGAGCAGATGGGAAGATCCTGGGCACTGCTGGGCAGGCGAGTGACAACGAAAATGTATGCTTTATGTTGTTTTATAGGCCAAAAAGGCTCCCGATAGGGCTTTCCAGGGTGATAGATGAAGAATGTCCAAGGTGTTGGTTCTTGGCTTACATTGTAGAGCTTGAAGTGCTGAAGAGGTAGGTCCAGAAGGCTCGTCAAACGGAACTGTAGACTACAAGATATTTGAGTTTGAAGTTGGAAGTGATTGTAGATCCGAGACAGATAGGCCAAGTGATGCTAGGTGGTCCGAGCCAGTTTGGAGCTATCGGTGTGTAGAGATTGAGTTGTGGAGTGTCTTTTCAGATCATCGATCGGAGTCCTCGATGCCAAGATACGGCCGGTCAAAGCTTTATCGGGACCAGGTTTGTGCCTGGTTGGTCTCCTCGATAGATGTGTCGTCTAATGATTTTGGAGCTTTGCCAGGGTTTTTAAGTGTTTTATGTGGCAAGTTAAGGTCACAGGAAGCTACAATGCATCAAATGGATTCCAGACGGGCAAGTTGCTAGGAGTTGAAGTTTCTGCCAAGTAAAGGGTGTGTGATGCCAAGTAGAGTTTTCTCCGTTTTGAGTGCATCCGTTGATAGGAAAGACAAAGTTGAAATGGGGCCACTCTTGCACGGAAGAAAGCCACGGACCGGGCCTTCAAGCATAGCTTTACACTTTGGCAAAGGGGGCCCTCAGCAATAAGTGGCAGGTGTTTGAAGTTGGGAAAAAAATGAGATTTTTTTGAGAATTTGTGGGGAACCTTTTTGGAGCTTGGAGGGTGGCCACACTTGGGCGCTGCCAGGTGGCAATAGTTAACCCACATACGGGTGTGCAAAAGAGATTGGTGGTGTATTAGTTTAGGGCGTGAGCCCATTGAGGACCTTTGAAGGCATTGAGCTCCTAGGCAATGGTGTGCTCCCTCTGAGCACTGTGTGCGCGGGCCTTTTCGCCCAGGGAGACGATGCGGCCGCTATTGGAGGACGGTGGCACGCGATGGCAAAGCGATGACGGTCCCGCGTAGGTTGTGGATGATGTGGCAATGCACTTGTAATGGTTGTTTTTCATGCACCGCTTGGGCAAAAGCTTTTTGAGAGAGAGCGGGGGAGCACCGACGGTGTCGTCACTGCCCCTCCTAAGGGATGGTTCATGTGAAAGCTTGAGATTCAAGGCAAAAGGGGAGGCCAGAAATAGAAGACAGGGATTCACATGCAAAAGGGGAGGCCAAAAATAGGGGGCATGTGCTAAATTGGGATGGGCTTCCATGCCTCAAGGGGGAGTTTTTTGGCCGGCTAGAGGGGCTCTTTTGGAGAGCTGAGGAAGAAGAAGAGCCCCGTTTTTTTTGCTCAAGGGAGAGACGCTTGATGGGAGCTCGCTTTGAAGGGGAAGCTGGGAGGAGCTTTGGAGAAATAGGTTGGAGCCAACGAGGGCATTGACAACTGTGTATTTTGTGTCCCTCTCAGTGAGGGGAGCTGCACGGAGGCAAAGCCATCAATTGACAAAGCCTTTTTTGCGCTCGTTGGGCTCGTGCCGACAGAGTCGATTGTAGTAGTATGAGATTTTTCAAGGTTGTTTGTAGATAGTGTTCTTTGCCGCAAATGAAGCAAACCATATTGATTTTTTGTGCAGTTTCTTCCCCTTTTCCCCCTTCTTCTCTTTTCTCTGTTCCCACAATCTGGTGCCAGTGTTTGAGATGCGTGTGCCTCCCTGGGCCTCTGTGTGTGTGAGAGAGAAAGAGAGAATGGTGTGTGCTGTGGCATGGTCATAAACAGGCCAGATCGGTGTGGATTTCTATCGATTGTGTGAGTTTTGAAGGTGAACTCTAGTGGATTGGGGTGCAATGATTATCCTAGGCTATAGAGAGGCGTGCTGTTTGTGTGCCGATTGTGTTCCCCTTTCTTCCCATCCATCTTCTGGTGCCCCCACTGAGGAGTGCGCTGATGCTCTGATTTCAAGGTTAAAGTGGTGTTTGGAAGCCGATAAGCGGTTAGGGATGGTTGAGATATTTGGAGGTTGTGTTTGAAGATAACAGAGTTGATGGAGCCAAGCTTTGGCCCCATATTTATAGGTGTTGAAGACCCTAAATATTGGTTAGCAAATTTTAAATTGTGGATGCTTTTGATGCATATTTTGACAAACATGGAAAATTTGCAAGTGGTGTGACTGATGATGCGCGGATGTGCAAAGATTTGGTACAATGATTTGAAGGCTGATGGTCGAAGTTCATGGCAAGAATTGCAGAGGCGGTTTCTAGAGCGGTTTAGAGAAGTGATCACCCTGACAGAGGCTGGTGCAAGATTGAAAGTGGTGTACCATGATGTAAGTAAAGATTTTTCCGTTTTCTTTGAGCAGTTTGAAGCATGTTGCAAACAGTTAGAGGTTGCCAACTGGGGTGAAAGGCAATCAAGTTTTGAAGCTGTCAAAGTTTCTTGAGTGCTTGCATCCAAGGATCAGAGATAAGGTGGAAGGCGGTGCTGATACCTATGAAGACATGGTGTATCTGGCCAAGATGAAGAGCACAAAGGTGAAGCAAAAGCTGGAGCTCAATTTTTTGAAGCTTGTAGATTATGTGCCTGCTACAAAGCTAGTAGAGTATTCTATGGTTCAATCAAAGGCAGTGGTAGTTGTGTGAGATGCAAAGCGTGTTGAGGTAAGGCCAAGAATTGATTATACTCCTTGGAGGTTTGCAGTTTATGATGTGCATGTGCCAGTGATGGACAAGCTTGTCAAAGAAGATAAGACCCTTGTTGAAGTGAGCCAGTGTGCCAAAGAGGAAGCAGGTGCTGGGTTTCTAGAGCAGATTAAAGAGGTAGATCCCGTTCTTGTGGAAAGATTGTATGAGAAGGTAGCAGATTGGAATCACGTTGCAGAAACCAAGGGTTCAAAAGGAGATGAAGAAGGTGTGCAAAGACTAGATGATGGTCAAACGTTTGTGGAGCAGCAAGCAATTGAAGATGCTGATATCGAGTCGTTGTATGATGTTGATGAGGATGGAGAGGCTAATTTGAATTTTTGGGAGACAAGCAAGGAGGATGGAACGGATGATCCCACATCCTATGGCGAGGAGATCTAGTTTGACAATCCCGTGTTGATAAAGATAAAGATGCATTCTTATTTAGCTGATAATGTGGTCATAGCCAATGTGGAAGAAGAACAGGTTGAAGTGCCAAAGCAAATCAGAGAGGATATGCTGTTAAAGGTGACATGCAATGCTCTATTGGCGGCCATCTGATGAAGGTAGCAATGGAAATTGCTATGGTGGTGCAATTGGCTCAAAGCTCTACAAAGGAGGATGAATCTGGGTCTATGGATAGCCAAGCTAGCCTACCAAATCGACAAGGGGATGATTATGAAGCAGAAACCAAAGGGGGTTGGGTATATTTATGAAGCTCATGAGGTGATGGATGCTGACCAAAGAGAAGAGCAGCTGGAGGTGCCTATGGATTGCCATTGTGATGCTATGGATGCAGAATTTTTGGATCAGGTATGCTATGAAAGAGAAATTGGGGCTTTGATGATGCCGAGGATGCCATGGATGAAGAGATGCAAGTGCTTGTGGATAAGGCTTTGACCAATGTGCAGGTGATGTGAGGGTTAATCCCTCTACAGATGGAGAGTCCAGTGCATCAACCATGTTCTATGGAGAATAAAGGAGATGTCAAGGGTAAGTCCAAGCTGTCTAAAGAGGTATGCAATACATGGTTGAAGTGTATGCTTGTAAGTGCAACAGTGAGGTATGTTATTTTCCAGATACGGAGTTCTGTGGAGATGAACTCTGCTTTACAGGGTTGGGAGGGAGGGTCAGATCGTTGTTTAATACGGGTGGTATGCTTACAGGGCTAGCTGTGTTGATGAGGAAGGTAAATATGCAAAGAAGTGCTAAGGTGCTTTGGACATATTGTGTGCATGGTTGGTTGGGGACATGGGTGAAGCACCGTTGGAGGGTGCTATAGATGGATGTAAGGAGTCAATGCCAGGTTTTTTGTCCAAGCGGAGGCTATGTGATGCAGGGGTTGGGGCAACCCACTTGAGGTTTGGCAGTAGTTGGCAGGAGTAGGGCCTTGTACATATGGTAGGATTTTTGTGGTTTGCTCATAGTTTTGGATAGTGTTTGCCACTTTTTGCGGTTGGTAGAAGAATAAAGATGCTTTTTGGTTGAACATGAATAATCAACAAGGGAGTAGGGAAAAAATGATCTATATGCTTACAGATGCATGGTAGAGGGCTGGAGCAGATGGCAGGAGCCTGGCAAGCAAGTGGCAACGGAGATGTATGCTCTATGTGGTTTTCTAGGCCAGATGGGCTACATATTGGTCCAAAAAGGATGACAAGTGAAGGATGTCCAAAGTGATTTTTTTGGCTTGAGAATGTAGGGCTTGAAGCGCTAAAGGAGTAGGCCTAGACGGCTCATCAAACAAAGCTACATGGCGAAAGATATGGTAGCTCAAAGTGGGAGTGCATTGCAGATCTGAGACGGATGGGGCAGATGGGGACAAGTGGTCAAAGTTGATGTGGATGCATAGACCTCAAGTGATCATCATGGGGAGCATGTCGGTCTTTTCTGATTGTCATTTGGAGTAACAGTTGTTGCCAGATGAAGTTTTGCGGGGGGCTAGTTCAAAGTCAGGTTGGCTGCCTCGGTGGATGTGCCATTTGACAATTTTGAAGCCTCACCAAGATTTGTATGTGTTCTATGTGGCAAGTGTAGGCCATGGGATTTAACGGCTCATCATTTGGGCATCGGGTCGGCAAGGTATTGAAGGGTGAAGTTGGCAGCAATCGTGGGTCGGATGGTGCCAAATTGTTTTCTTAAATTTTGCACGACTTAGTTGAGCGGCCCAGAGAAGTCAAAAATATCATGAGGAAGGAGGGGCTTAGAATCAGTGATGGTGGATTTCACCAGGTATTGGCGGCTTGAGAATCCGAATACTGGGAATCCCACTGCAACCAATGAAAGTTCATGAGAGAAAGGGAAGTTTTTGAAGATTTTAAGAAGGTTTTCTTGGAACCTTGAAGGGGAGTTTGGGGGGAAAGCTCACGAGGTGCCATGTGGTGAGGGATAGCCCCGCATGCGGAACCAAATGCTACGGCTATGTGATATATATGATGGATGGCGTACTCTTAGTAGGCCCCACAGTCATGATAAGAGCTTGAGGGGCTCCAGCTATGGCGGTCCGTCGCCTTGGCGCTGCATGCAGTCGTAGTGGGTGTTGTTGATGTCAGTACTTAGCGCACTTGGGTGCTATTAAGGTGGCGTTAGCCATTGTTGATGTTGCTCTTGCACAGTGTGGTGACGTGTCAAACAGTGTTCTCATGCGGGCCTTCAAAGGCCACTGCCTTTTTGAATTGAGGGGGACAAGAGGGGGGTCTCCCGTGGTGTTGTCATGCCACCTTGACATCCAGGGGGCCCCTCCCACATGCCTTGGTGCCCAAGCAAAGGAGCCGAAAATAGGGGCAATGCATGAGATGTTGCGAGCTTAAAAAAGGGGTAGTGGAGCCGAGAATAGGAAGGCCCTCACACATGCTATAAGGGAGCTTTTTGGACAGTTTCTAGGGTTCTCTGAAGGTGAAGACGGAGCTCTCAAGGAGAGGTTTTTTTGGACAACTTGGGGGAAAGCTTCAACAAGGCTCTCTTGGGGAGGAAGGCGGGGCTCGATGGGAGGTTGCTTTGAAGGGGAAGCTCGGAGGAAGTTTGGAGAAACAGGACGGAGCAAATGAGGGCATCGAAAATAGTGTATTTTGTGTCTCTCTCAGTGAGGGGAGTTCACAAAGGCAAAGCCATCGATTGACAAGGTCTTTTTTGCGCTCATCGCGAGCTCGTGCCGATAGAGTAGGTTATAGCAGCATGAGTTTTTTCAAGGTTGTTTGTAGACAGTGTTCTTTGCCGCAATTGAAGCAAACCATATCGATTTTTTGTGGAGTTTCTTCCTCTTTTCCCCCTTCTTCTCTTTGCTCTATTCCCACAATCTGGTGCCGGTGTTTGAGATGCGTGTGCCTCCCCGGTTCTCTATGTGTGTGAGAGAGAAAGAGAGAGTGGTGTGGGCTATGGCACGATCATAAGCAGGCTAGGTCGGTGTGGATTGCTGTCAATTGTGTGAGTTTTGAAGGTGAACCCTCTAGTGGATTGGGGTGTAGTGATTATCCTTGGCTATAGAGAGGCATGCTGTTTGTGTGCGGGGTGTGTTCCCCTTTCCCTCCATCCATCGACATGATCAACAAGCAAGTTTCTTCACACTTCTATTGGTGCACTTGATATTATCAATTGTTAATATAATGTTTCATTTAAAATTAGGGTGATGCTAGTCCATGTGCCTCACACCACTGTGCACATGATGCAAAATTAACGCTTACAGATCCACATTCCTTATTGGACAAATTCAATGAAGAAGATAGGGCAAAAGCTTATAGGCACTTCATGGGACGGCAATGAATGGTTCAAAATGGCTTAGACTACCTATGTCTTCGCTAGTACAACTACTGTGGAAGGTAATTGTAAATTTATACTACACATGCATTAGGTAGGCATATAGGTTTTTTGTTTTGAAAATGAGTTTGATTTGGCGATTTGTTGCAGGAAGAATTTGATGCAATGTATCGCACTGAAAACAGAAAATTTACCTGTGAAGGGGATTATGTCTCCCCAATTTAAAAAAATTAAAAATTCTTTCAAAACATATAAAGTGCAATCTCAAAATGTCGGGAGGAATTCTTAAAAGGAGATTATTGAAACCCTTCTAGAGATCAAAGCCTCTTGCAATAGAATCGAGACAATGCAAACCAATGTCTCTGATGTGGCTAAAACTTTAAGCTTTGCATTGGAGATTGAAAGTGGGATATTTTGGAAATTGGGAGAAGAGACAAAAGCAACAAAATTGCAAAGATTTGAGAGTGAGTCATACTTGTGAGAGAAACTTTCTCAAGTTGAGGATTCTCAAAAGATGATATTGGAATCTATTGAGAATCTTCAAAAAGAGATTTCAAGGAGCCAACGCAAATCAAAAGGTAGAAATTAAGACAATACTCTATGCCCACTCTATGACACATCGTGCTAGGATTGAGGAGTATTGTCAAACAAGTTGGGTGCTTTGACAAAGGTCCAAGGTTCAATACTTTTAGAAATTCGAGCTACTTCAAATAAATTAAGTGTTTTGGCTAGATTAGTTCGACCAAAGCAATGCCAAGTTTCTCAATGACCTAATCCTACTAACAAAAGAAACATGTAATGCAATGTTGTATCTTCATCAAACTATAGTTTTTTTTTTTTAATGTGTCACTATCAATGTGTCAATTGTATTGAGTTTAAAGGAGATAATTTGATTTTCTAGTTTATATGATTGTTTATTATGCTTAAGAATGTCCTTTTAGTCACTGATTCATAAGTAATGTAAATGAATTTGGATTAAAACTATAGAAAGTAGCTTATATGAGATATCTACTTGCATGTGATTTCATAGATGGTATATGAACCACGTATATTATCACCTGGTCATGCACGACGTAGCCGACTATGTGATGAATCACAAAAGGAGAGATGCCAAATAGCACAAGATAGAACAAGGCATGCACTACAAAATACTATTGGAACTTTATTGGGGTGCAATGAAAGACAATTCTTGCCTAATGAAGGAAACTTTGAATCCATGGTTGTTGAAATACTGAGAACATAGCATTGCAATGTAATCAATCGATTGTAGAGCCTATTGTTATCCTTGAAGAGGGAGACTATTCTCAAGTAGCAAAGCATTGTTTTTCCATCTTCTTTGAATACCCACCTTCTCTTATTTTACATCGTCTCTTGGTTCCCATACTAATGAGACTATTAACTATGGTGGGAGAGGTGTGTACATTTTTAAGGTGCATGGCTCTATGTATCATAGCATTGGTTCTTTGGTGCCAGTTAAAGGACAGATTGAAGTTCCACACTGTCGGAGGGTTTGTGTTCGAAAGGTGGGTAGAGAAGGCGTGGGGCCTCTGGTTGTGAGAGGTGTGAGAAAGAGAGTTGCAGCAGGCACAATCAATGTAGAGGAAGCTTAAAAACATTATAATAGCTTGAACAAGATTCTAAAGCTTGATTACCAAAATCAGACAATTAACATTACCATTGCTTAAATTAAATGTGAATTGAGGAGTTTAAGTTCCTTACATTGATTTTAACATGACTTAATTTAGGTGATAATAGAGAAAATAAAACTTCAGCTATCTCGATGATGATAATGTTGAGGTCGATGATGATGATGTTGTTATGCTTTCCCCTTTACCTTAATTGGCCTGCAATCTCATCTTGATAATATTCCTCTCATTCGTTCTTCCTTTGCTGCTTCAAGGTTGAGAGAGAGAGAGAGAGAGAGAGAGAGAGAGAGAGAGAGAGAGAGAGAGAGAGAGAGATCAGGGATATGATTAATTATGGCTTATGAAAGACCAAGTTGATGAGCTTGGGATTGAGAAAGAGATTACAGCCTGGGTTATTGCTTCATTTTGATCAAGCTATCAAGATTGGCTTAATAATATAGACTTAATGGATTTCCAAGATTTTGGGAAAGAGTGAGACATGGCTATGACAATGGGAGAGGGATAAATCTCCAAGGCTTTAGCATGAGGGGGAAAAAGAGAGAGATTGACGGATTAAGCATGAGAGCGGGCTATGTCTATGGGAGCTGGATAGAGAGTTCTCAAGGCTTATGGCTTGAGAGAGGACTATGGATTGTGGTCGGCTATGGAAGCCTTTTTTTTTTGAGATGTCTTCTCCTCCTTCCCTTATGGCCTTAAGAGAGAGAGAGAGAGAGAGAGAGAGAGAGCGTGAGTCCTTCTTGCATGAGAGATGATTTTGGAAGCTTGCCTTTGCATGGGAAAATGCACCCTTCTATTTACGACCAACCACTAGTGATATTGCTAGTGGGCACAGCCCCTTGGTGACATGGCATGGCCAAGGTTGAGGTGCGTAAAAAGTTTCAAGATTAATACCGAACAGGGGTGCCATGGCCTGGTGAGAAACTTTTGTCCCTTCAGCGACACAATCTGAGCACTATCCTGCTTAGCGCGAGCTCTTTCTTCCCCCTTGCGACCTCACTGGCTATCGCCCTTTCCATTCCTCCTTCCCCTTCATATTATGTTCCAAAAAAAAAAAACCCTTTGTGGGCTAGTGGCCATGGGATTTTTAACATCGTGGTGGGCGGCCGAACTTCCTTAGGCGGCCATGCCCCTTGGTCCCTTGGTAATTTATGGGTGGTCGGCCCCTTTAAGGCACCACATTTGGCATACATATTATCACATGTAGCATGTGTGTCGTCCAAGGCATTTCCGTGTAAACCATTTGAAGCTCAGAAAGATCTTAATATGTCATCGTAAAAGCATCACATTTGGTGTTTACATCATCCAAGGCATAGCTAAACATAGAGTTCGGCTCCGATGGATTCTATCATTAGTGTAAATCAATATGAACCTCCCTTGATCTTTCCCTTATTGGCATATGTATCATCCAAAGCACAATTAAGCACATCATGTTTCTTCATTAGCCGGCCATGGATTACAATTCAATTAAAGCGCCAGCTATCAATGCACTTCAAGAGACAAAATTTTGAACAAGATATCATTTTCCAGAACCTGGCTAAAGCTCAAAACTCCCAAATGAAGAACTGATCGAGGCGACCAAAGTGGTACGGAACTGGCTTGTTTGAGGACAGATCAAAATGACACCCAATTGGTCTGACATGTAGCTAGACACCACATTTATAGTCTATTATTTTGCAGAGCTAGTGTAGTGATACTCTATGTAAATCTTAATTCTAGAGTAGTAGGTCAATTCCTTGAGTTGTAATGATGTCATGATAATTGTAAAGGTCTGTGTGAGTTGGCCACTGGCCACTTAGAATGCCCTAGGTATAAAGGTCAATAACCTTAATGTGAAAGAAGGCTTATCTTTAGAAGAAGAAGGGAGCTCAAAAAACGTACGCTCAAGCTACGAGCTACTCCAAACTTGTAATCGACTTTTCTAATGATTGTGTAATCCGTTTTCAAATCCGAAACTTGCATTGTGTTCCTCTCTCTGTGCTCTTTAATTCAAGTGTAATCATTGTCAGTTTTGTTGAGGTTCACGACCACGTGCCTGTGAGTTGTAAATGTAGACTTGAGTGCTTAAATCATTGTTTATTGTCGTTTTGACCATAGGAGAGTGTTCTTAGACCATAGGACGACATTTCTGGCATGTTCTGTTGAAGTTTTCATGACCTTTTTCATGATGGATTGTGATTTTGATACCTTGTTGGATTGCAACCGTAATTGCTAGGATAGTGCCCCTAGGTGTCCTAGACCTTATCCTAAATTTTCATTGCATTTCGAGTCTGTTCGAGTGCTGAAATGACATGATGACCTAGAGCTGTGAGAAAGGACAAAGGCAGATTTCCCTGATCACTGAGTGTTGGTTTGCTTGTTGAGCTAGTGTATTTGCTTGTTAAGGTTTACTTCGTGATATTGAAGATCTCATAGAGTCTCTGTGCCCCATCCAAGTCACTTTCCTTGAGTATTGACATTATGCTAGTGCCAGAAAGCTATACTGCAAACGTCCGTCGTGGAGACCCGCTAACATTGGCGCTGCTGCCAGGGATATGATCCTTAGACGGTGAGTGACCTAGTGCGTATTTAGAGATTTCTTTTTTGAAGATTTGTCTTCCATTCCATTTACACATTAGCAGTGAAGCAGCTAGACATGGGGTTTAGGGCTTGGTAGAGTCTAGAAGTCAACGACTTGCTAGATCTATTCTTGAGAAGTAAAGAGGGTTGTGAGTGAGATAGCCAAAAGCATTTCATTCTTCGATTTTCTCATTACTTTCAGAGTACTATACCGTTTTTCGTTTCGATTTTATTTTGTCCTGTTCTGTTTGTTTTTGTTTCATGATTCAATTCAATACTTAGGAGTAGGGTAAGTAGAAACTACCACCATCAAATTTGGGCTAAAAGATTGAGGGTAGAAAGGGTGAAAACCATATTTTGGCCAAAATGACTGTAACTCTGAAATTATGAAAATTTGATGGTAGACCTCAAAAGTGATCCAAATTCAAAAATTTGTGGATCAAGGGCATCAACATACTCTCTAGAATTAATCTGGAAAGTCTGGCAAGAATCTGTGGAGGAACATGGATCGCAATCCATGTACCCCAAAAACCATTTTGGGTGAAAAGTGACCAGTTACAGTGAGCATCAATGGGAAACTGCTCTGATCAAGTTTTTTTGAAAGAAAAACTCAAAAATCACATCAGAATTGGCTGTTAGGAAAAAAACAGTAAAACAGACATTGCAGACACAAAATTGAGAAAATCTTGAGATTTTGGGATCGAAATTCAAAAATGGGTGAGATTTGGCATCTACAGGGGATAGAGAACTAGCAGAACAAAATTCATGAAAAAATGTTGCCAAAGGATCGCGATCCATGTACCTTTTTGTCATTTTCGATTAATATTTGACAAGTGCATCCCTGATATCATTTGGAACAACTTTCCCAAACGGCACCATGTCAAGAAATTAAAAAAGTTGGTCAAAATAGCCAAATGTGAGGTCCCCACCTCGTCATCTCAAACGACGGTTCTGATGGTAAACCTCGCGGCCACTAGATCTATCGCGGAAGCAACAAAGTGGTTTAAGGGATCAACTAGCGAACGAGCTCTCATCAACTAGTGAATTGAGTCGAGCCTACTAGCAATGAGATCTAGTTCCACACCGCAGGGAAAAGCGTGTCTAACCAATTATCGGTCCTAAGACTCACTTCCAAAAGGAGAGAAGTGTCGAGTGCCTTTTTCCCCATTGCTTTCAGAGTCACATACACTTGGGACTTCACAGCTTTTGGTGCAATGAGCAATTCTAACGTCATTTACCGTAATATGGGGACAGAGAGTTCCCGACCAATCGGGACCACCATTCTCATAGGCATTGGCAACCCGAGCCAAGCCCCCACTTTCCACCCCTATACTCACACTTTGCCTTGTGTATCCTAATTACTAACACATTTTTTGTTCAACATATAGATTCGTTTGATTAATTCCGAGTTGTGTTAAGACAGCCCTTCAAACAATTTTTCAAAGTGACACCAAAACAATCGTTGTAGTAAAAATTCACTCAATAACTCATTTCATTAAAACTTCCAATGTCCTGGAGGCATGAAATCCCCCAGCGAGTGTTAACTCCACCCGTTGTCACCTAGTTGCCCATACAACTAGATTTGTCCACCGCATAAAAAGCATGACATGGACATCCCACCGTAAAGAACGCAAGTCGTGGGTATCCACCGCAAAGAACGCAAGACCTGGATCAAAGCCCTAAGCTAGGTAATCCTAGCTACTGCGAGAACCTCGCGAGCTGTTCCCTGTGATCAAGAGGGGGATCAGGACTAAATCAACATTGGAATTAAAAATTAACTAGCCGAGTTAATTTTCCGTAGCAAACAGTCCTTCCTACACCAAACAATATATCCCGAAAAAATTCTTTCCTACTTGAATTTAAATGCATCGATTAAAATGCCGTGGTCTCCGTTGGATCTTCCAACATGTTTTGGGGTAATGTTACTTTCCTACCTTACCAAATGCAATGTTATTAAATTGTACTTGAATTAAAATTAGACCTACCTCAATAATCTCCTCTTGATTGCTTCGTGAGATAGCCGGTAGTTGCTCGATGATAGGAGGCTTTCCCTTTCCGTTGGTGTTGCTTGTTCCAGCCTCATGGTTGTGAGATCCACCAAAACCGGTTCTCTTTGGGGCCATTATACTCACTACTAAAGATGATGAATTTGGAAAAGAACTAGTGTCCAATATTACCATAACAACCACAAACAGTCCGTATACAACATGGTTAGCCTTATCAAGAAATTACTCTTATACAAAAAGAGTAGATTAACTTCAAGTATGGTTATTACTCATCTATATATTTTTGGGTAAATTTAGGGTAATATTAGGTGATCCAAGTCATAATTACATCAATTTAGGATAACATCTTCTCCTGAACTTATGGAAATTGACTTTGAATTAAGGTTCTTAACTTAGGCAATTGGAGAATTCAGTTCTTGTAGTTACTTGCTTAATTAGAGTGGTTGAATGATGATTTTAGTGTACTAATTCCTTCTCAAAAATGAACGGCAAGATGCAGTTATGTCTTATGCATATGCGGAAGAAATTACGTTCTCTAGTGACAATTAATTTTGAGAGGGGGAATTAACTCTTCTAATTACACATTAATCTCTTGCAATATGAGTTTAATCCTTTAATTAAACTCTTTCCTAATGAAATGACAGATTGGGGTTGTTTCATTAGTTACATTGCTAGAAATTGGGTCAATTTCCACCACTCAATCATTGAATTTACTAACTGGTAATTCCTTCTTACTAACCATGGATTAATTTGTGATTAGGAGGTTGACTTAATGCTTAATTAGCTAATGGGATTAAGAAAGTGAAATAGACTAATCACAATAGAGAGTTGCTACTAGGTAGAGTAGTTAGATTATGCATAGTATTAGCGGAAAATAAGGGATTCATAGAGAGATTAAGATGTAAGCATGAATTTAACTCGAGATTACCGTAATTCGAGTTGATTAAGACCTTAATTGCTGATCCAGGAAGCCTAATCCTATGAGTAATTGGTAGCACCTCCTCCCCTTAATCCTCTCCTAGAGATTGAGTATGCCGGTAGCACCTCGCCCAAGGTATGTGTGTGAGGGAGTCTGTGTGTGTGTGTACTGAGTATGTGTGTGTGGGAACAGGTCCTTAAATAGGCTCCCAACCTCAAGAGGTTGAAATCTTCTCCTTATTGCATCTGAATGAGTACTTTGGTCGTGCATGGCAGCTTGAGTGCATAGCTTGCAAGTGTCCAATTTGCTTGTTTTAACTGAGTCTCACACTCTCTCTCTTGCTTGGAAACTCTCCCACGAGCTCCTAGATGAGTCGGGGTGCCCTCTAGCTGCTAAAACAAGCCTCCAATTTCCTAGAGCATGTGCACACACCAGCCCCCCGGGTGCCGGTGTCCCCGCTAGCGTTAGGAAAAATTTTAGTTTTATCCTTAGACGGTCGTTACAGCTTGGATTTTAATTCCGAAACTTGTTGTGCTAAGATGGAGCTAAGGTGCATCATCCCAAGTACCTGCCATATTAGCAGCTCCCGGTGTCTGAAATTGCAATTTTTTTCAAATTCTGGATACGGGTGCAATTTGACGAGCCGTCAATACTAGACGAGTCGGGTGACCAAAAACTTACTATTTTAGGAAAATTTTCACAAAAATTGCTTTTATTCATTTTTGAAATCTCTATAACATTCTAAACATCTTGGCACCGAAGATTTAAAAAAACTACCAAAAATAGTAACTTTTGCAGTATGATTATTTTGTAGTATAGGGGTGCTCTTTAGCTCGGGGTTAGAGATCTTACATCCTCCCCGACGTGAAAAATTTGAGATGTCCTCATCTCAAGAATTTATTAGGATAATCCTTTATGAGCGTTGGTTCGTCCTCCCAAGTAGCATCTTCTTCAGGATAATCTTTCCACTTCACAAGGTGCTCGGTAATGGTCCTCTTTCGTAGCTTTCTTTCTCTTGATTCAAGGACGTAATTAGGTGAAAGTTCGAGAATTCCTTGTGCTGGCATAACTATCTGATCTGAGTACAAGAGTTGATTAGGGTTAGGAATGTAGGGTTTGAGTAGGGTGACGTGAAATACATCGTGAACCTTTACGTTTGCGGGTAACTTGGGCTTATAGGCCTGGTCACTCACAACCTTGGTAATTTCGAAGGGTCCACATCTCGGGCTTAGTTTCTTGTACCTTCCTAATGATAAGTTTCTTTTCTTCGGTCGGACTCGTAGAAAAACTTTTTCTCCTTCCTTGAAGGTCCGTTCTGATCGATTCTTATCTGGTCTCAAAAGTTAAGCGGTGCTAAGCAGTCTTGTCCATAAAGAGCTTTGAAGGGTGACATTCCAATGCTTCTATGCCCGCAAGAATTGTAAGCATATTCTACCAAAGGAAGATATTGTAACCACTTCTTTGGCTATTACGAACAATAGGCCTTGAGAATGTCCTCAATGACTTGATTTACTCTTTCAGTTTGCCCATCTGTCTGCGGATGATACGCTGTGCTGAAGGCTAATTGTGACCCAATAGATTGGAAAAGAGAAGTCCAAAACTTTGATTTAAACTTGGCATCTCTATCACTGATGATACGCTTGGGTAAACCATGTAACCTAAAAATTTCCTTGATGAATACTCGACTAATATCTGAAGCAGTAAAGGTTGTCTTTACAGGTATTAGATGAGACACTTTTGTGAGCATATCAACAACCACAAATACAAAGTCATAACCTCCTATAGAAGGTAATCCTGTCACAAAGTCCATACTGATGCATTCCCATTTCATCTGGGGTATGTCAAGAGGTTGAAGTTGCCCTGGTAACTTGATCCTTTCGGCTTTTATCCGCCGCTGACAAGAAAGAGATTGCCTCACATAGCGAAGTATGTCTCCTTTCATTCCGGACCAAAAATAATTCCTCCTAATAGCATGAAGAGTCTTAGCATAACCTGGATGTCCTGATGTAGGGCTATCGTGTGATTCATACAAAATAGTCTTCTTTAAAGCTGGGTCTCTAGGCACACAGAGTCTATGTCTGAAGTAAAGACATCCTCCCATAAGAGAGTAATCTTTAGCTTCATGCATCTTATTCTGCTGGACTAATGATACTATACGTTGATAATCTGGATCTATCAAAGATGCTTCTTTAATTCTATCCTAGATAGGGTTATTTGGAATAGAGATAGCTCCGTGGAAAGATTTTCGACTAAGTTCATCTGCAACGGCATTTTCCTTCCCTGGTCTATACTTTATGTCAAGGTCATATTCTTGTTAGAGTTCTATCCATTGCCGTTGTCGCATATTGAATATAGGCTGAGTAAAAATCCATTTTAAGCTCTTGTGGTCTGTAACTAGCTGAAACTTGCGTCCAAGAAGATCATGTCTCCACAACTTCAACACATGTATAACCGCTAAAAGTTCCAAATCGTGAGTAAGATAATTCTTCTCATGATCCCTCAACTTTCGTGAAGTATACGCCACCGGTCTTCGTTCTTAAGAACTCCACCTAAAGCAAATTTGCTAGCATCGTTCGCTACTTCAATTTCCTTATTGAAATCTGGAAGCTTTAAGATAGGAGCTGAGACCAAGAATTCTTTTAGGTTAGCAAAACTAGACTCGTGCTCGATCTTCCATTCGATCCTCATTCCTTTCTTTAGGAGCTCCATCAAAGGTGAAGCAATACGTGCATAGTCCTTGATAAAAATCCTGTACCATCCTATTATCCCAAGAAATCCTCTTACTTTGGTGACGGTGGATGGTTGAGTCCAATCAACGATATCCTTGACTTTATTTGGGTCCATTGAAATCCCTTCGGCCGATATGATAAATCCAAGATAATTGACCTTTGTTGAGCAAAAGGTACACTTGCTCGCTTTAGCGTAAAGTTGGTGCTCTCGAAGAAGATCAAGTACTTTGCGAACGTGTTTTCATGATCTGCCTCGTTCTTAGAATAGATCAGAATGTCGTCAAAGAAAACCAGGCCAAAATCGTCCAGATAAGGTCTGAAAATATCTTGGATAAGTCGATTGAAGCTTGTAGGAGCATTTGTTAGACCAAAGGACATTACTGTGAATTCGTGTGTCCATACCTAGTGTTGAAAGCTGTCTTTGGAATGTCTGATTCCTTGATCCTGATTTGGTAATATCCTGACCTTAGATCAATCTTTGTAAGGATTTTGGCACCATGTAGTCTATCCAAGAGTTCGTCAATTCTTGGAATTGGATACTTGTTTTTGTCAGTTACCTGGTTCAATCCACATTAATCTATGCATAGCCTTAAGGTCCCATCCTTCTTCGTCTGAAAAAGAACTGGTGCACCCCAAGGAGAAGTACTGGGTCAAATGATTCCTTGTTCAATGAGCTACCTAAGTTGTTCCTTGCGTTCTATGGCCTCTGGAAGTGACATTTTATAAGGTCGCTTTGAGACAAGTTCACATCCAGGGATAGTCTCGATGTCATGATCTACCTCTCTATGTGGTGGAAGATTTGTAAGGTCTTCAGGAAATACATCATCATACTCCCTCAACCAGTTTGGTCGAAGTCAGGCGTTTGATTGGTCCACCTTGTTGAGCTTTACCGCATAAATTTGCTGCCCCTTTCTCAGTCCCTTCAAAAGTTTCCTGGCCTTAACTAGATTAGCCATAGGTCTCCCATTTTTCCCCTGGATTAAGACTTCATTACCCAAGTTATCTGTAAAGGTAAAGTTCCCCTGTGCACAATGGATGTGGGCCTGATTTTGCTTTAGCCAGTCCATCCCTAGCATCCCATCAAAGAATCCTAAAGGTAGGGTTCAAAATTGAGCAGAAGTTGGGTGTCCTCCTAGGTCAAAGTCGATTATACCTACAGAGTGTTGAGATACTACTTCCTTGCCGTTTGCTAACTCTACCACTAATTGCTTGTTTGATACTTATCTAGCTTTATCTTCCTCATGCATCTGGGTGAAAGGAATGAAAGAGTACTACAATCTATAAGGAAGTTAACTTGTTCACCTCTGAGAGATCCTCGCGTATGAATGGCTGCGTATTGCTCGCAACCATTGGGGTTTTCAATTGCAACATGAAAGGTTACTCTCTCCTCTGCTTCATCTCCCACAGTTGGTTGTACCACTGAGGCATTCACTCTGGTGGTAGCTCCACGCACCGCCCTCTGTTTACCCTTCCACGTCCTCCTCTTCCATTAGGTTGTCCTTGCCCATAGACATTTAGAGGTATGGCATTGGCGCTGGTTGCTTGAGTCTTCTTGGGTAATTTAGACCGGTAATGCCCAAATTTGTTGCACTTATAACAACGTACATTTGGAAATTTCATAACTACGGTAGTGGCTACTATTAGGTGCTGTTCGTATGCTTGGTTGGTTGGTCTATTATTCCAAACATTTGTCCTTGCCCTTTTCGCCAAATGATTCCTCCTATTCTGATTGACCATCTGAATTTCATAGCTAAGGGATTAGCCCTTAGCAAGGCATCTTGAAGAGTTGTCGGTCTGAGAGCTTCTAGCCGATTGTTCACTGGGGTCGATGAGCCCTTGCTGATCCAGGGTCATTCTAGGAGCATATCTTCGAAGAGTAACAAACTTTGAGTAATACTCCTCGACTGAAGAAGTCGACTGACAAAGGGAAACGAACTCATTCATCTTCAAGGTTTTATAAGCGGGTGGTAAGTAACACCCCATCATTGCAGCCTTGATGTCTTCCCACGGCTGAGAAGATCCCTTGATGTTCCGATCTTTGCAATGTTGTTTTCACCAAATCTCAGCATCGCCAGAGAGGCGGAACATTGCGAGCATGGTCTGGTTCTTGGGTTGAGTCCCCACAACCTCAAAATAATCATCCATTTCTTCCATCCACACTTCCGCATCTCTCCACATTATCTCGCTCGCCCTGAAAGACCGGAGGTTGGGCTTGTTTAAGGAGGAGCTTCTTTTCTTGTGCTGTCGAATAGAGAGCGACAAGTGGTGCCTACACGATTTAAACTAAATTTGATACGATTGCTAGAGTTCAAGATTTAAATAAACACGAGACTTGAATAAAATCCAAGTTTCAAATCACGGAGAGACAAAAACTCGGAGACAAAAACTCCTCTTTTATCGATAGAAATTTTATTACAATTGTAACCTTTTGAGGTCTAGGATAACTTTTGATCAATTTATTACATAGCATTCTGGGATACCTATATGATACTTCTGGCAGGCTATCCTGGGATATAATGATATAGACAATGTTTATGTGTTGTCACATTCTTACAATCCTCTATTTCTCCTGAGAAATAGTCCCTATACTTATCCTTAAACGAGTAGTAAATTATGGTGTTCATACTCTTGGATAAGTGTCTTGTAACACCAAAATTTCTAACTCTATTTGTTGGAATTACATCAGTGACCTTGTCCCAAAGCCACTCATTGAGGGTTTGCTCGGTGCCTTCAGAAGTAGTAACAGTGACGCCCGAATGTGAAGGCAACAAGTAGTATAAGTGCACCACTCTCAATTCTTCTCTGCAATGATTTTCTTTATGTCGGTAGCCAGGCATCCTAACTTCCGGGCGTTGATGTAGTAAATTCCACCTTCGGGGGTCTAGTCGATCTCCCATCCTTTATCAATGCTAGTGGAGTGTGGTGTATTGACCTTTAGCAACATCTCCATCACGTCTCGCCGAAAACAATAATGTGGGGAACGACGTGCTTGCTCATAAATAAGCTTAAAGACTTGAAACTTTTGGTATTCAAGTGCGGGATCTTCCTGCAACACCAATGCGAGGAGTTCGGATTAGCTACCTAGAATTCCTTAGTTCTAAAATTTTCAAACAGTACGAATTTTAATTCCCAGTCTATCCTAACCTTGCTCTGATACCAGGTGTGAGGTCCCCACCCCGTCATCTCAAACAACGGTTCTGATGTTAAACCTGGTGGCCACCAGATCTATAGCGGAAGCAACAAAGTGGTTTAAGGGATCAACTAGCGGACGAGCTCTCATCACCAAGTGAATTGAGTTGAGCCTACTAGCAATGAGATCTAGTTCCACCCCGCAGGGAAAAACGTGTCTAACCAAGACTCACCTTCCAAAATGAGAGAAGTCTCGAGTGCCTTTTTCTCCATTGCTTTCAGAGGCCCGTACACTTGGGACTTCACTGCTTTTGGTGCAATGAGCAATTCTAATGTCATTTACCATACTATGGGGACACAGAGTTCCCGACCAATCGGGACCACCCTTCTCATAGGCATTGGCAACCCGAGCCAAGCCCCCACTTTCCACCCCCATACTCACACTTTGCCTTGTGTGGCCTAATTACTAATACTTTTTTTGTTCAACATATATATTCGTTGATTAATTTCAATTCACAGGTTGTGTTAAGACAGCCCTTCAAACAGTTTTTCAAAGCGGCACCAAAACAATCTTTCTAGTAAAAATTCACTCAATAACTCATTTCATTTAAACTTCCAATGTCCTGGAGGCACGGAATCCCCCAACGAGTGTTAACTCCACCCGTTGTCACCTAGTTGCCCATACAACTAGATTTGTCCACCGCATAAAAAGCACGACATGGACATCCCACCGCAAAGAACGCAAGTCGTGGGTATCCACCGCAAAGAACGCAACATGTGGATCAAAGTCCTAAGCTAGGTAATCCTAGCTACTGCGAGAACCTTGCGAGCTGTCCCATGTGATCAAGAGGGGGATCATGACTAAATCAACATTGGAATTAAAAATGAACTGGCCGAGTTAATTTTCCTTAGAAAACAATCCTTCCTACACCAAACAGTATATCCCGAAAACATTCTTTCCTACTTGAATTAAAATGCATCGATTAAAATGCCGTGGTCTCCGTTGTATCTTCCAACATGTTTTGGGGTAATGTTACTTTCCTACCTTACCAAATGCAATGTTATTAAACTGTACTTGAATTAAAATTAGACCTACCTCAATAATCTCCTCTTGATTGCTTCATGAGATGGCTGGTACTTGCTCGACGATAGGAGCCTTTCCCTTTCCGTTGGTGTTGCTTGTTCCGGACTCATGGTCGTGAGATCCACCAAAACGGGTCCTCTTTGGGGTCATTATACTCACTACTAAAGATGATGAATTTGGAAAAGAACTAGTGTCCAATATTACCATAACAAACACAAATGGTCCGGATACAACATGGTTAGCCTTATCAAGCAATTACTCTTATACAAAAGGAGTAGATTAACTTCAAGTACGGTTATTACTCATCTATCTTTTTTTGAGTAAATTTAGGGTAATATTAGGTGATCCAAGTCATAATTACATCAATTTAGGATAGCATCTTCTCCTGAACTTATGGAAATTGACTTTGAATTAAGGTTCTTAGCTTAGGCAATTGGAGAATTCAGTTCTTATAGTTACTTGCTTAATTAGAGTGGTTGAATGATGATTTTATTGTACTAATTTCTTCTAAAAAATGAACGGAAAGATACAGTTATGTCTTATGCATATGCGGAAGAAATTCCGTTCTCTAGTGACAATTAATTTTGAGAGGGGGAATCAACTCTTCTAATTACACATTAATCTCTTGCAATATGAGTTTAATCCTTTAATTAAACTCTTTCCTAATGAAATGACAGATTGGGGTTGTTTCATTAGTTACATTGCTAGAAATTGGGTCAATTTCCACCACTCAATCATTGAATTGACTAACTGGTAATTCCTTCTTACTAACCATGGAATAATTTGTGATTAGGAGGTTGAATTAATTCTTAATTAGCTAATGGGATTAAGAAAGTGAAATAGACTAATCACATAAGTGATTTAGAGAGTTGCTACTAGGTAGAGTAGTTAGATTATGCATAGTATTAGCAGAAAATAAGGGATTCATAGAGAGATTAAGATGTAAGCATGAATTTAACTCGAGATTACCGTAATTCGAGTTGATTAAGACCTTAATTACTGATCCAAGAAGCCTAATCCGATGAGAAATTGGCAGCCTAACACTAGGTTGGTAACCTAACAGGACATAAAAGTGTCCTTTCAAGGTTTTGAAAAAAACCTCCAAAACCATAGTAGATCCACTCATTTTGTAAAATCCTTTCATGAGGTTATAGTTCAAGGCCTATGACACATGGAAAAAATAAGAAACTTGTAAAATTTCTCATCTTTTGGTCACACCAAGCCTCCAAAGTTGATGGACCATTACATTTTCATCAAAACAGTCATTTCTTACGTCTTGTTGCATAAAAATAAGAGTAGGGATTTTTGTAGGACTTGAGATAAATTCCCTAGTTAACTTCAATGGGTTGGTGATCAGAACATATGATTGCTTCTCACTCACTATTTTTTGTTTTGCCAAAAGAAATAGGTACAAAAAAGTTGAAGTTTTACCATTTTGTAAACCTATCATCAAAGTTTCTATAGCCACGCTCAATACAAATAATATATACATGTTTTCTTAGTTCCCTATTGTCCTTTAGGTTCATAAGGAGGCATGGAGCATGTCAAAAGAATAATACATTTCTTACCAAGGGGAATCTTGGGGACAAAGATGAAGTGCTAAATACAGCAAACATGAAAAAACTGGGTTCAACATTATGAGTTTTAGAATTCCATAGAAACTATTCAATATCTAGCCAAATTTGATCCTTATGACTAGATATGGTTACTACCTACAAAATGCATGTAGTTATCACAAGAAACTAACAATATTGAAAAAGCTATACTTGATATACTAGAATGTTTCGTTTTCTTCTATAATTGAAAAAATCAACCATCGTTGTCTACTATGCAAAATAGGGTATTAGGTGCCCCAAAACTCAAGGAATATTAGCATTATGTTACAATATGCGACATAGAAAATCAAAACTGTATTTGGATATCATGAAAGCCACCAAAAAAATCATAGAAGAGATAAAATTGGCTAAAAAACAGGATTTGACAATTTTTGTAATTTGGTCATAACTTACAACTTTAACATTTATTTCTCCCTAGAAGCATCAGGACATGTTGAGGACTACTAAAGATAGTTCTCTAGCATTATAGACCTCACAAACATGAATTCTATAGTGGTATAGTTACAAAAAGTTGAAAAAAGCCAAAAACAGGACCCGTTTTTTCACACAGTTTAGGTTGTGAAATGTTGTGCAAGGACAAGGTTAAAGATGGAATTGATATTCCAAAAAAATGTCGAGTTTTTTTCAGCTGATGAGACAACTTTCTAGATAGATAGAACCTCAAAATCCATTTTGAAACTCTTGACATAATTTAAGGAAAATGGTCACTTAACAGGACATAAAAGTGTCCCAGAACATAAAAGTGTCCCATTACCAACCTAGTGTTAATCCTCTCCTAGAGATTGTGTATGCCGACAACACCTCGCCCAAGGTATTGAGGGCGAGCTTTTTGAAATGGGGCCTCTAAACCCAAACCAATGGGCCTACCCTCACAAAATGTTCGTAAAGAGGTACGCACACTAATTGGGGCACCACCTTCTTTTGGGAGTGGAGAAGGAAACCAATCAAAAAAATAACACTTGCACTCACCCACCCAAGCAACACACTTTGAAAACCCCCTTACTCTATATACACTTTGGACACTTGAACACCATCAACGATTATGCAACCCAATGCCGTGCATCAAAATGAAATATGCAATTTGTGGAATAGCATTCACCTTCTCCCCATAAGAATACCCATAATACATCCAAAATCTTCCTCTCTCAAGCACTCATCAAAAAAATCATGCGCGCAAGACTTGCCTCTCAAACACACAAGAGAATCACTTACATCAAACTAACACACTTTGCATAGAGAGCTCATCTCCATCTATGCAATGCCGTGACACAAATAAAATCACCATGAGAGGTAGCCACATGCATATGTAATGAAGCAAAAGAGAGTTGGAGTGAGAAATTTCTTTAGGCCAATTGAATAAGTGTGGAGAAACAAACCAATGGTAAATTGAGAATAGAACACTTACTTGATTTCTCGCACACCTTTTAAGGGGAGGACAGACGCTGGCTAACCATCACGAATTGCGACACTTGAAAGTTTTTGAAGATGATTTCATGATCATTAACATAACCATGAGAGAGATCATGATGTATTTACAAGTTATTGAGGTGCTACAAATGATTTATTGGGTTGATGGAGTAAGAGATTGTAGAATGGAGAGAGTGGAGAATAGAGTTGCACTTCCTCCAAAGAGGAGGGTTAGGAGGGAGGATGTGAAAGAGGGAGAGTTGGGGTTTTCTCTACTATTGATCAAGAAACAACATGAAGTTGAAAATATATGTGTGTGTGTCCCTGAGTCTCTCCAAGGGGGGCTATTTATAGTTGTGTAGGAGTGGGATTATGCTACACTTAATTAGAGTAAGTGATTAGACCTAATTAAGTGTCCTTTGACCACTCATTGAATATTGGACATAAAAGGGACTATTTATTCACCAAAAATATCATTTTAGACCGTGAAGGCTCCATAGGGGTGCATAATGTAGGTGGGCCCCACCATGAGGCCCTACGGGTGGCTCCTGCGGGGTATCTCAACTTGTCTGTCTTGGCATTTAGAAAGCATCTTTAGGTTGGTCCCATCACATGCAAGTGACCTTGAACACTCATTGCTCTTCTAGAAGATGAGTAGGGGAAAAATAAGATCTCACTCTCTTGATTTACTTGATTTACAGTTCCCTTTTGCTGCGAATCTGACAGATTTACACTATTTTGACCATAACTTTTTACCTGTAGCTCGGAATGACATGCTTCAAAAGGCAAAATTGACCTTCTCAACATGTTTGATATGAATTTGGACTATTATTCATGCCCATGCACCGAGGAATTCAGTTTGGAAGGTCCACACTAGGCTAGGGAACCTTTTGCTTCAAAGTCTTCTTGTATGGGCCCTTTGCTTGTATGCATCCAAGGGGAATCATGCTTTTTCCAAAGGCTATGATGCTTAAACAAATAGAGGAGGGCCCAATATTATTTTCTTGTGAAAAGAATATACAATTGGAGTCTTTTTGAAAGGAGAGAAACTATATGTATATTCTTAAGAGATATTGGGCCACCTATGTAGGGGGCATAGAAGACTTGTAGAGAGGGACCATAATCTTTGGTAAAGACAAGTGGAGAGTTGATTTCCATGGGAATTTATCTATAAGGGGTGGAAGATGGATATATTATTTTTCTACTACTAATTCACAAGAGGTAAGAAAGTTTGGGGGTATATAGTTGGTTATTGTATGCTTATTCTATTTACGAAGCAAAAAAAAAAAGGGTGGTAATATAAATATATGACTAAGGTGACATTTTTGGGAAGAGTATAATGTATGTGTTGCCACAAAGGTTAAACGAAGAGGGAAAATTTACTCTAGATAACTTAATAGCATAGAAAAATATATACACATATGAGGAAGAGGACGTTGAGTAGGCTGACAAATGTTGCAAAAAGATGGTTACCATTTTATGCCACTCAGTATGTGTGTGAGGGAGTGTGTGTGTGTACTGAGTATCTGTGTGTGTGTGTGTGTGTGTGTGTGTGTGTGTGTGGGAACAGTTCCTTAAATAGACTCCCAACCTCAAGAGGTCGTAATCTGCTGCTAATTATCTGAATGAGCACTTTGGTCATGCATGGCAGCTTGAGTGCATAGCTTGCAAGTGTCCAATTTGCTTGTTTTAACTGAGTCTCAAACTCTCTCTCTTGCTTGGAAACTCTCCCAGGAGCTCCTAGATGAGTGGGGGTGACCTATAGCTGCTAAAGCAAGCCTCCAATGGCCTAGAGCCTCTACACACACTAGCCTCCGAGTGCCGGTGCCCCCGCTAGCCTTAGAAAACAATTTATTTTTATCCTTAGACGGTCATTATAGCTTGGATTTTAATTCCGAAACTTGTTGTGCTAAGACGGAGCTAAGGTGCATCATCCCGAGTACCTACCATATTTAGCAGCTCCCGATGTCCGGAATTGTATTTTTTTTCAAATTCTGGATACGGGTGCAGTTTGACGAGCCAGTCAAAACTAGACGGGTCGGGTGACCAAAAACTTACTATTTTAGGAAAATTTCTTCTATTCATTTTGAAAGCTCTATAACATTCTAAACATCTTGGCACCAAAAGATTTAGAAAAACTGCCAAAAATAGTAACTTTTTGCAGTATGATTATTTTGTAGTACAGGGATGCTCTTTAGCTCGGGGTCAGAGATCTTACACCAAATATAGAAACTAGTCAAAAATCGCAGGACGGACAGAAAAAATTTCTTTTGAATGATAAAAACAGGCCCAAATCCAAAACTTTTGATACCATAGCATCTAGTAAACATGCTGATTGTGATGGTACAAAGGAATTTCAATTTGGCTTCCAAACATGGATCGCGAAGTCTACAAACATCATAAGCTATCAGCACACCAAAAATTCAGATAAAAAAGTGGAGGAACATGGATCGCAATCCATGTACCCTTGAGAAATTTTTGGAAAAAATCTTTTCAAGCCTGTAGTAGAGACCATTGTGAACAAAAGTCTCCAAAGGAGTTTTGTCAAAAAAGTGCAAAAAAGTCATCAAAAGTTCCATAAACTGTTCAAGGTGAAAACTCTAAAATAGACCTGTGAATTGACTTTTGCCTGACCTAAACACGTCCAAATCATACAAAAACCATATAGCAGGAATCAGGAGACCAAGGATAAGCTGTGTGCCAAGTTTCAGTGCAATCTGATACATAAGTACATGGATCGCGATCCATGTTCCTTAGTCACAGACTGATACCATATTTGCAACATAGCTAGAGGACATCACAAGGAATCTAATGGTCTTTTCAAAACTGAATTTGGATACCAAAAGCCCATAACTGCCAAGTACTCTGTGTAAGTGCCATAACTGACCTAAATTCCAATCCAGAGGTCAATTTTCAAAAATTTTGTCCATAGGACCTCCTAATCATGCTGAATATGATGGTACTAAGAAAAGTGAATTTGGGCTCCAAACATGGATCGCGATCCATGTACCCATAGTGATAGCTTGAGTTGAAACTTTCCAGATCAGTAGTGCATACACAAGGAAACATATCTCCAAGTCCAGTTTTGGAAAAAATCAAGCAAATTTGTGTCAAAAGGGAGCAAAACAGGTGGTAGACTAAAAACCGCACTGCAGACCTAGTGTTGGCCATTTGACTTGTCAAACCAAATCCAAATTCAAAAAGATTTGAGATTTAGCTTGTGGAAATAAGGTGCAACAAGCTGCAAAGAGATCAAGTTCATATAGGGTTGAACATGGATCACGATCCATGTATCTCCACCTCAAAATTTGATGAAAATTGGTATATAGCATGCACATGGCCTTGTCTACACACAGGAAAAATTTGGAAAATTTTGGATTTTAAAAAAAAAACAGTGAACATGGATCGCGATCCATGTACCTCTCAACATAGTGGGGGTATCTGAGTTGATGGTCTTATAAACATACCTGAGTACATCCCAAATCTCAAGTTTGAGCTAAAAATACCTTCTAGAGACCAAGAAAAAAGCCAAAGTTCCTGTATTCTGGTCCTGAGATTGTTTTGAGTGCTGTTTCAAGTGCAGTTCACCAAAAGTGCTCTAACTTTTGATAGACAACTCCAAATTGAGTCGGGTATAGCTAGGAAGAAAGCTTGCGGGCAATAGCACACACTTAGATCAGGCTATTTTTCTAGGTTTCCTAAATCCAAACTTTTAGGGTACCCCAAGACCAGTTTCCGAAAACCAAAAAAATCACAAATTCCTGAATTTTTAGAGACCTCATCAAGGATAAAAGGGGATAGGTTGCACTAAGCCAAAGTGGGATTGTCAAGGACTATCTTGAGACTTTTGAGTGAGCCTTAACCATGACAAATCATCCACCACCAGGGTTCTCTACTCCACTCGGAGACATGAAAAATGCAAGAAACGTTGCAATGCCTTCAACAGAGGGATTGGGAGAATACCTAGAGGAGAGGCATCCTCTAATCAACAAACCAAACGTGAGATTCATCAAAGACAATGAATCCATGAGAGTGCTTACATATTACACTTATGAGGTCTTGTATAGATTCACAAACGGGGATCCATATATCTTCTATATGTGTGTAGAACCCAATGCTAAAGAGTTGACATTCCATAAGAATCTCTATGCATTCACGTATACAAATGCCAATGGAGTGCAAGTTTTAATGGTAGATAAGTATGGACGTGAGTACAAACTTGTTGATCCCATTGACCTCAAGAGATATACATACAAGGGTACTCTAATCTCTACTTACTTTCAACCAAAAACGATGCCAGAGTACACATCAAAGAGGATTCCCCCAGGATTTTCTCCAAGACGAGAGGAGCAAACGAGAGATGTATTTCCAAGAGACAACGAATTGGTTAGATTAGTGACTGAGCCACAATGATTAAGACCATATCAAGTGGCTCAATGTGTCAAGACAAAATACGATGGGTCAGGGGATCCATATGCTCATGTCTCACTCTTCAAAAAAGTGTTGAGAGATGAACGAATTGCGGATTTTCATACTCAATATGAGGGATTTGGGTTACTAACATTGGAAGGAACAGCCTTGACTTGGTTCCAACCACTAAATAGAGATGATTTTCCAAACATATCACAACTCTTACAAGAGTTTGTAGAGGAATTCTCAAAAAGGGGAATCAAACATAACACAATGTCCCAAATCTACGCTTTCAAACAAAAAGCGAACGAAAGAGTGAAGGAAGATTTGCTTTGCTTCAAACAATACATTGATAGATGTCCTGTGAGAGAGTTACCGCAAGATGAAAGATTATCAATTCTCTTCATAGAGGGATTGAGAAATGAAACTCTCAAAAAGGACCTACATCTAAAAGGATGCACAACATTTGAGCAAGTCAATAGAGAAGCTCTATATCTAGTTGGCAATTGCAAGGCCTACGGAGAGGTGACTGAAGATACAGAAAACACGACCAATAGCGTCTCGTCTCTGAAGAGTGAATCAACCACAAAGCAAGATGTTCAAACTCTTTGGGAACCAATCATTGGATAAGTGGTTGAGGGGGTGATTAGAAGAAGAAACCAAGGCTACATACTGAACCTGAATGTACGACAATCTCAATTGAGGAGATGTAATACTTGTGGAGGGGATTACCCCACTCCATGGTGTAACACTCAGCCAAAGCCACAATGTGTGCTAGGGCAATAACCACCACTTTTGAATGATGGGAGAGTGATAGTCAACTACGCTCAACCAATGCATATGCCACAACCCATGAGAAACCAGTACTCCATGGATGCGAATACGCTCATGTTCATAGCCAATCATTCACAGGAGTATGGTTCTAAGAACATCCTCATAAGGCAAGAACAACCATTAGCTGGATCACCAGTTGTACAACAAGAAGGTCCATGCTATGAGTGTGGAGGTGATCATTGGGCACAAAGTTGTCCAAACAAGGGTCCAAAAATTGAATTATTTGTATTTTGTGAATGTTGTGGTATAGACCATCTACGCCAACACTGTGGTAAAAATCAAGACTACAAAGGGAAAGCAACAATGAATGTTGTAGGCGTGATGCCTTCTTCAAGAGGATCCGAGGTAGAAATCCCCATTCCTTTAAATGTGATGACTCAAGCTGAAGCTCAAGAAGCTGCCAAAAATAAACCAGCTGAAAGAGCCACATTACCTATTCAAACAGAATTTGAGAACAAATCGGTGAGAACCTTCGGAAGAAGATCTTGGAAAGGTAGATGAGATAAAATGAAATTGAAGAGGCTAAAGGAGAAAGCGGCTTTGGAAAATGAGCTGAATCAAACAAGAGAGCAGCTTAGACAAGAGCAAGAAAGGAACAAAAATGCAAAGGGACCTAAAGAGTCAAAGATTAACTCGGGAGGTTTAGTGTTAGTGGATAATGTATTTGAACCTTTAGATGCAATTTGAAGGCATATGAAGCTAGGCTAAAACCTAACCAAACCCAAGAGGATAGATGGTTGACATATCCTCATCTAGGGTATGAAAAAGAGAGGTTGCAAATGTGCAAGGAGCTCATCCAAAAGGCCCAAGCTCTTATGGAACCAATTCCAGATGCTCCAAAAATGGAAGTGCTAGTCAGTAAAAAAATCCACAAATCAAAAAGTTATGGTATTGTAAACAAAGAGGAAGAGCCGGGAGTTGAGGCACCTTTAGATAGAAGGGAAGTAGCCAATACCACAGATGGGGTGGGCTCACAAGAAGTGATGCCTATTCCGGAGGTAGAAGAACCGTGGCCACAATCCTTGTGGGAATCAACTAGAAACCAAAAAGATGGTAGTGCTACCTTACATTCAGCACCTATTCTTGAGATAAACATGGATCACAAATTTTTCTCGGGGGATATAAGATCTCTATATGGGGATGATGGGTCTGCCACATATGAAGAGAGTAAACCACGCTCCCTAAAGACATTGCCATCTTTCATAGAAGAACTCGAAACAAAATCAAAGGTTAAAATGGTACCTTCTCAGTGGAAAGCCACACCAAAAATGATGGATACCAAGAGCTTGCATGAATTGACGTCTTCTCCTATGCAATGCACACTTGATCTCTCAGAGCTACTGAAAATTAGGCCGCATCTATGGGGCCAAATGGGCAAACACCTGGAAAATATGGGATTGAAAATCCCTTCTCATGACCAACTTGCAGACAAAAACATGGATGACACCTCGCCGAAGAAGCGGGCAGACAAAGCCAGTACCGGTAAATAAGGTGGGTGACTACTGTGAAGGAGAATAAGGAAACACCACCTTACCACTTGAGTACAAAGGCGTAAAGACGGTTGCTGTATTAGATAGTGGGGCAGGAATTGCCATTGCAACCAAAGAGATATGGAAAAAATTGGGAAAAGCTTGCTCTTAGGAGAACTCGAATGAAACTGCAATTAGCGGATGGATACACAGAGAAATCGATTGGAATATTAGAACAAATCATTGTATCCTCGTGTGGCATAGAGTATGAGCACACCTTTTCCATAATGAATTTTGGCAAGAGCAGCAACTTTGATATCATATTGGGCAGACCATTCATGCGTCAACTCAAAATGGTACAAGACTAAGGCTATGACTATATCTACTTGAGACACAATGAGGTCACAACAAAAATCAATGTCAAAGATCATAGTTATAGAGATGGGGGGAAGACTTAAACTCCACAATTGATCTGGAAAGAAAAGCGCATATTTGGATGTACGGAACTCCTAAGAGTGGAAGTCTTAGAAAGCAAGATTGCATCCTAGAGCGTTCAATAGGAGATGATGCATATGAACCCATTGGATGGGATCAAATACTGGTGACTCTTGATGTGTGTGTGAATGAGACGACCCTAACTAAATTCTGCGATGAAGATGGGTATGATATAACTCCCTTATTTATGATAAAGGTGTTGAAGGAAGCTAATGAAGTTTGTGAGTGTGAAAGCAGAAAAGTTGAGACAGATTGCTACATCATGGAGCATGGTTCCAAGGTGCAAACAAAGGAAGCACAACAACCACAAGAATATGTCATCATTGACATACCTGAAGAATTGACAAAAGCTATTTCAAAGAAGCCGACTCTAAAAAAAGTGAAAATGAAAGCAGATGAAGGAAAAAAGTTTCCAAATTCAACGTCAAATGTTCAAAAAATGCAACATCAAAAGAAGAACAGAGATAAGGAAGAAGATCGAGTTGTCTCCTACAATGATCAAATTTAGCATATGCGAAGAAACAAGACCCAAAATCACATGTTTAGCTGTGATAGATCCATAAGTGACAAAGAATCTAATGACTTATGAAACATGGATCATGATGGGAAAGACACCAATCACCGAGCTAGAGGAGATAGTGTACACAAGTTCTAAAACGATGATTCCTAGCTTTGGCATGGCAGAAGCGGTACTCAAGTTGAGTACCGGGGAGTATAAGGATACTTTACTTATAATCGCCTCCCATCACATCAAGGAGAGTCTAATCCTGACAGAAAGCTGGAGGAACATCTTCTTTCAGCCACAAGGAAAAGCTTTAACAACATCACCATTAGAAGCCCGAAAAGAACCTCAAATCAATGCAAAAAAGGAGCAACCAAGCATAGCAAAAAAGGTAAAGCTAAGGTAAAATTCAAAGTATATCAAACTCGCAAGATGAATTTACCTTCAACGAGCCTCCATTAGACTTCTCACGAAGCCTCTACATCAAAAGCCAAACCATCGACAATGCAATGGAAATCGAGACAAAAAGTCTATCAACCAAAGTTTTCATCACATCAAATCATTAGGAAGAAGCCAAAGAATGTCAACCAAGTGTTGGTATCCAAAGAGCACATGTCAAAGACCCAGTTTCGATACATGAAGCACAAGTTCAACATCAAAAAAAGGTGATAGGGTGGGTAGCTTCAAATGAGTCAATCCCTGCTCAGGGCTACTTCCAAGGAAACACTAATGCTTGGGCCAAAAAGCCTAAAGTAACAGCTTGGACCTACCCACCTCAACCAACGATTTCTACAAGGAACAAGACGTGCTATCAACGGAATACAAGATGCTTAGGCAAGTGAAAGAACACCAACAAAAGGAAAACGAAAAGACCTTCCAAGCGGGCAACGTGAAAAGTTTGGGTACCGAAATCAAACTTCAACGAAGATACCCAACCAACACAAACAGGTTGTGGTGCTCAACAATAACCATCCTAATATTGGGTACAATAGATTTTCTAGACAAGAAGCATCCGATCATAGCGCATTGGCACAGGGATTTACCCTATGCATCATTAACTATAAACACTCTAGAACACTATGATCTAAATTTGGAACATGATGCAATCTGTTGCTCAACTTATGCTCGGTATTGAAAAAACATAATTGTGCAAATTGTTCTCGTGCAGCTCTGCTTCCATGATAAGAAAATGGGCAAAGGGATTCATATCAGTTTTATTTGAATCCTATATGACTATTCAACAGTAATAAGGGCTAGATAACAAGCCAATTTTAAGCTAAAAGTATGCCAGATGCGGGTTTAAAGGGCCAAAAGTTGTTTTGTTAATGCTAACAAAGAGTATTCTTGAAGTGGTCATAGCTGGGATTTTATTGATTAGAATTGTAGTACTTTAAGTGCTCTACATGTCTGTCTTTGCGGCTCGTCAATTGGAGCTTCACATAGGAAGTTATGTCAGTTTTAAGTTTGAGTCAGTAGTAGATCCGTACGGATTGGGCAGCTGCTGATAAAGGGTCAAAGATGATATGAGTGCATGGGCCTGAAGTGACCACTTTGACAAGCATGTTGGTCTTTTTAGTTCATCAATCGGAGTTCCGGTTGTCAAGATATGGCCAGTTTAAGTTTCACTAGGGGCCATGTTAGCGGGTTGCCATGACGGACGTCTGCAGCATAGCTTTCTGGCACTAACATAATGTCAATACTTAGGGAAAGTGACTCGGATGGGACACAGAGACTCTATGAGATCGTCAATCTCACGAAGTGAACCTTAACAAGCAAATACACTAGCTCAACAAGCAAACCAACACTTAGTGATCAGGGAAATCTGCCTATGTCCTTTCTCACAGCTCTAGGTCATCACGCCATTTTGGCACTCGAACAGACTCAAAATGCAATGAAACTTTAGGAGAAGGTCTAGGACACCTAGGGGCGTGGTATCCTAGCAAGTATGGTTGCAATCCAACAAGGTACCAAAATCACAATCCATCATGAAAAAGGTCATGAAAACTGCAACAGAGCATCCCAAAAATGTCATCCCATGGTCTAAGAACACTCTCCTATGGTCAAAAAGACAATAAACAATGATTTAAGCACTCAAATTTGCATTTACAGCTCATAGACACATAGTCGCAAACCTCAACAAAACTCACAATGCTTACACTTGAATTAAAGAGCAAAGAGAGAGGAACACAATGCAAGTTTTGGATTTGAAAACGGATTACCCAATCATTAGAAAATTCGATTACAAGTTTGGAGCATCTCATAGCTTTGAGCTGACATTTTTTGAGCTCTCTTCTTCTTCTAAAGATAAGCCTTCTTTCACATTAAGGTTATTGACCTTTATACCTAGGGCATTCTAAATGGCCAGTGGCCGACTCACATGGACCTTTACAATTATCATGACATTATTACAACTCAAGGAATTGACCTGCTGCTCTATAATTAGGATTTACATAGAGTTTCACTACACTAGCTTGGCAAAATAATAGACTATAAATGTGGTGTCCGGTTATGTGTCAGACGAGTTGGGTGCCTGTTTGATCTGTCCTCAAACATTCCCCCCTTCCTAATTCGTGTCGTCCCTTGACACAACCTTTTGTAGTCTTGTCATAGGGTTGTCTTCAGCTTTGTCTTCAAGGTTCGTTGGGAAGTGCTTTGTCGTTGATGACTCTCCCCCCTTCCTTGAGTGATTCATATCTGCCATGTTGTTGATATGTGATTTGATCTTTGATCTTTGAGGCAAATTTTCTTCTTGCTGCGCATTCTCCTCTTTGTTGCCAATCTTAGCCGTCGTAAAGGTGGATGTTGATGTGTCTGAGTTTGTATAATTGATCCTCTTTGGGGCGTGTACTTTATGAGGGGTATGCTTTCCATGTCCACTGTAATTTGAGTTGTCTGCAATAGGTCACCAATGTTGAAGCACTGTGTGAGCTACTTTTGATGGTTGTTGATGACTTCGCTTGCAGAATTTGTCATTGCTTGTCATTGTAGGCCATTCTTTGACTTGCCATTATTTGATGGAGCTTTGTTGTCGACCTTGGAGGAGATAAAAGATTCTCTTGATAAGCATATGGAGACCTGCTGTGTTTGCTCCAAGTCGTTGTCGATTGATCTGGGTAGCTATTCCTTATTGTTGATGTAGAACGCATATATACAAGAAGTTGATGATGAGGGTTTCTAGATTAGGGTCTTTGAACCTGGATGAACAAAGGGAAAAACCAGTGGGAAAAAAGTGCCTTTGGTATACCCTCTTATTGTAGTTGAGCATTTGGACTTGAAGTACATATCATGCAAGGTGAGTGCATTGGAGAAACAAAGGAAGAGTGTCTAATGCAAGAGCCAATTATGGGACACTCTATATGCTGATGAGAAATTTTCAAACAAAAGCATGCAATGTAAGAGATGGAGTTGATGGGTGCTTCAAGGAACAAATGTAGCACATGTGACATCAAAGGACGTCTCAATATCTTCCACGTTTCCAAGAAGGTTTTTTGATGTAGAAGCTTCTCCACTCATTCCTCATTGTGCTAAGTGCCTGAGTGTCTTTTGGACCTCCTCCTTCACTTACCACTATACTACAATGACTTCGACTCTTATGCTCACCTATACCAGCATGAGCGACACGACGTAATTATACTCAACTCTTCTAGCTTGAGCAGTACCTAGAATAACTAAGATGCTTAGACCACAAAGAATATTACATGAAGGTTTGGGAGTAATGCCTTGCTCATTTAGTGTCTTAGCTGCCCGACTCTTACTTTTATGCCATGTATTTTTAATGGCGACTTGGACTTACCTGTTCAAGGCTAGAAACCCAATTCCATAAGTTCTAAAAATTTAGGCCTCTTCCATTGTGTTGGTCTTTGGATGCCACCATTTTGTCAAGTAGGTTGGCATACTTTGGCTCCTCTTGAATTGCTTGTTGAGTGACTGATGTAGCCTTTTCTTTATCTCGCATGAGAAGCAGTTGTTAAAAAGTTGTGGGTTCTTTGTGATTGAATTTCCTTTAGCGATGTTGGAACCCATCTTGTTTTTGGTTCGTGTGTGATCATCTTTTGCATTTTCTCCTTTTGCTCGATGACTTGATGGACACTAGGCTTCGGTAGCAAGATATGATTATTTCCTTTGTAGAAGTCTTGCTTTTGTAATTGATGACAAGGTATCCATCTGGAGGTTGTAGCACCCTTAATGGTGACTTGTTATTGGCTCTGCCTATTGATTGTGTGCCTTTGGGTGGAGCCTTGTGGTGCTTCTTGATTGAGCGCCATTTTTCTAGGTTGAGCTTGTCATAAAATAAAATATCTAACTTTAACAAATCATTTTCTCATATTAAACTGATCATTTAATGTGGGCGAATAAACGAGAACAAGAGTTAGAATAGAGACATGTGCTTTTAGACCTATCTCAACACGGGACCAAAAGGAGAGATGGTTACATCTCAATGAGGGTCCAAAAGGAGGTAGTCTATCAAAGAGCAATGTGTATCTAATGGAGCTTAAAAGACCTTAGGGTTAGCTTCATTAAAGAACTCCAATGGTTATGTTAAAATTCCTTTGACCTTAAGCAAACTAGGGTTGTGCTTGAGGTAGGAACCTTAAGCAAGCTAGGGTTGTGCTTGAGGTGGGAACCCGACCTAAACTTAAGCAAGATAGGGTTGTGCTTGAGGTGGGAACCTTAAGCAAGATAGGGTTGTGCTTGAGGTGAGAACCCGACCTAAACATAAACAAGCTAGGGTTGTTCTTGAGGTGGAAACTGACCTAAACTTAAGCAAGCCAGGAATGTGCATGACGTGGGAACTCCACCTAAGGTGCTTGTCATGCTTGATGACTAAGGTACTTGAGCTACTTGTCACATTTAATGAGGAAGTTGCTTGAGAAGCTTCCTATGCATGGGGGGTAAGATGCTTGAGTCAAAAAGAGAACCTACTCACTTAATGAGGAAGTTGCTTGAGAAACTTCCTATGCATAAAACTCTCAAAGTTAGGGGAATTCTAAAAGAGCACATGGGACACATGTCAGACTCTCACTAAGCTTAACCACATGGTGTGCTTGAATGCTATTGGTTGGGCTAAAGAGGGGTCCAATGAGCTTCTAGTTGCATCCAACAAATATCTAGATATTTTCAAGCTCTTTCTCACTCTCTCTAAGGGGTAAGGAGGACACTTGTTAAAAGACTACCCATGTACTTGATTGCATGCTGTATGTGATTGGCTAGGGAGAGAGGGGTCCAATGAGATTGCAACATGAAGAAAGCTCACAACTCACCCAAAGCAAGGAGAGTGGGTGCTAGGGGGATATACTCCACACACACACACTCATTTGGAAGGCATTCTCACTTGGTGAAAGTTGAGGAACACCACCTCCTTCTCCAAGCTTGTGAGAAGTGAGAGCCTACATCAACAATCTTGGCTATGAAATGCAAATCCAACCAAGAGCCATGCTTCAATGCTTAAGCTTGCTATCTTCTCCATCTCCATTACTATGTTATTATGCATGCTAGCAAGAAGAGTAATGATAAGTGAGGAACTAGTTCTTTCTCCTATGGAATGTTTCTTCTTCCTCTTCCCTATCCTCATTCTCCGCTAGCTCTCTTCAACTTTGAAGGTGTTTGAGGCCTTGGGACTGAGGCTTGGGATAGTTAATGCTTTCTTTAAGTTTATGTTATGCTTGTGATGCATGAAAGCTTTCCATCTTCATTGCTTCACCTAGGTTACAAGGAACACAAAGATTGTATTGTACCAAGTGTCTCTTGATGGGAGAAGCTATAATACAAATGTCTATTGGAGGGGGGACCGGCTCCATATGAATCTGGTCCTCAACTATTGTCATGTTCTCTAAACTCTCTCTCTTGAAAGAGTATTGTTCATTCCAAGTTAACAATGTACCATGTTTATGTTGCTACCATCAATTAAGTTCACCCGCTATGCTCACAAAGTAATCTCTCAAAAGTGCTTCACCTAATTTCCTAATTCGGCTACTCTCAAAGTTCATAGGCCATTTCCATTACATCGGTATTAGAGCATTTGGTTTCTCTTTTCTTGCTTCAGAAGAGAGGTCCTAATGTGGGACTCGGATGTATTATCGGTTTTTTTTAGCCCACTATGTGGGAAATGGTGCACACCTCGGGAGCTTGGGTCTTAATAATGGAGTCTTTTTAGATTTGCCTATGACTTTACCATTATTGAGCCATAAGAAGTTTGAAAGGAGCTATCCCTTGGCAACTTCGCTATGTTAGACTCACACCACTACTCTCTATAATTAACCAATTCGAGCCGTGGGTGTAGATACTTAAGTGCCTATTTTCAAAGGCTAAGAGGAGTAGCAACTAAGGTTTTGAATTGCCAAAGAATACAATAAGTAAACACATAAGCTCAATTAACATGACTCACAATAACCAAGATATTAGAATGAACATTGATAACTTTGATTTTGCACATGAAGGTGTTAATGATGATGCCCCCATGTTTGTTAATTATCTTGTTACTAGGTTGCAACAAGCTATGGGCAACCCCTCTTTGCAAGCCAAAGTTACTCAAAAACTTCGTGCTTATGGGATTTCCTTCCTCTCAAAGAGAAGAGAGAGCTTAGAAGGCCTCTTGGTGAGACTCCCAAAAGAAGACTCTCTCCCATACGAGAGGAGGAATCCAAAGAACGAGAAAGTAATGACTCCCTAGGTTCCTCAAAAGATGTGGCTCCATAAGGATGGTGGTTTAGACGATCGCCAACTCCTCCCAAGAGGAAACGGTTAACCCATAGTCCTTCTCCTCGTCACTCCAAAAGGGAAGACATGAAACAAAGGAAGAAAAGGGCACACCCTCTTTGCCTTCTTCTTCACCTTCCTCCTCTACCGATGAAAGATAAAGTTTTTTCTCCTGGAGAATACAAAATTGGAGGACATCGCAAATCTTACCCTGCATGGCGAAGGTCACAAAAGTTAAATAAGTTCAAAGAGGGAGGAAAGAGTATCTCGTTTCTCACCTATGATGGCACCTTTGGTGCTACCGACAAAGTATTGGCCTTCATCCAACAATTTGATGCGGCCTTTGGAGACAAGGGCTTCACGGAGTCCTCCAAAGGCTACGCCATGTAGCTTTCAAATTGTCTCTCTTTCCATTTCACCAGTGGACACCTGATGTATATGAAGGAGCGTGATTCGTTCAGATCCGGGAAGTTCTCTATTTGTTATAGGTAACTAAAAATTAACAAATTAACTCCCTCTGCATCCCGCGAGCATGCGGGAACATCTATCAATTCCCCAAATTTGGTTATTGTGTGAACAATTGGCTCCTGCTACATCATAAATCCTAAAGCTATGCACTTCCAAAAATTGGCAAGTCATTGGTGGGCTAGCCTTCATGGCAACAGCAAAGCCCAAAGACATGGAAAACTCTATGAGTTTCCATCATGAAGCAATTCCTTGCAAGTGATGCAAAGGACAAAGTGATTACCAAATGGTGAAGTTTAAAGATTCTCTCTCATGAGTCTATCCACAAATATGTGGATAAGTTTTGGGATTTACATCTCAAGACTACTATCTTTTCAAAGATAGACTTTGCCGAGCAAAAGCAAAAATTTTGTGTGGGATTAACCAAAGAGATGGCCGAGTATGTCAACTCTCAATGGCCTGGTTCTATCGCCAAAGTAATCCACCACACCATGGTTGCTTCGTGCATCAATTTCCAACAAGGTGCTAGACGAAATGTCAAGCCCATGGAAATTAAAGACAAAAGTGATGCGAAGAGGGAAACCAATGTCAAAATTCTTACGAAGGCTATTCCAACAACAACAACAATCGGTCCAAGGAGAAGGACCTTTACAAAGGTAAATATAAACTCTCTCCTAAAGAGCTAGAATCTTTTTGTAAGGACCACAAATGTTTTAATTGTGGGGAGAAAGGCCATGGTTATTGTCCCTTGAATTACCCTCAAGACTCCTAGCCTCTATATTGAAGCTGAAAGGCCATGCTTTGTTGCCAATTTTTTTCCTTATGCTTCTCCTTTCCTATGCTTGGGAAAAAGATGAAAGAGCATGATGCCTTTATTTTGTTTGACCTTGATTCAACTCACAACTTTTTATCCACGGAGTTGACCACTAAGCTAGGCATACAAGCCCACGAGATGGGAGATACATTGAAAGCCAATGGAGCTAGATCAAGGGACAAGACATCTCAGTTACTTCTTTATTTGGAAAATTAAGGCTTCATGTCCAAATCTTTGTGGACAACAAGGATTTCTTCATCTTCCATTAGGAAATTTCGGAGGTCTTTTGGAGGGCCTTTTGGAAGAGAAAGGAAAATAAGCTCTTCCAATGAGAGAAGAGCCTACGTTACGTAGAAAAATAGATTGACATTAACAAAATTATAAAAGGTGCCCCTCTCCTCGTTTAATAATCTAGTGGTCCTTGAAGACGATCACTCTCTTTCATTTAATGAGAGCACCTTTTTCAGAAGGTAGATGCAGTGCATTTAATACGGCTTACGTCATCACTAGAACTCAAAAAGTCACAAAACTATCAAGTGGTGGAAGATTTTGAAACTTTTGATACTGTTAATGCATCCGGAACGCCCAAATATCCTTAAAATGAATATCCAATTGCCTCGCTCCGACATCCAAAGAGGCAAAAAATGTCAAAAACCCTTAAAAGAACATTTTACTAACGGCACGCGAGGGGGCATTCCAAAATTTTGGAATGCCCCCTCGCGCGTCGTTAGTAAAAAGCCCTTTTTTTCCTCTTTTTAGGGAGCTTTTTAAGAGGAAAATGTCAAAAAACCTCTAAAAAGGGGCTTTCTTGAAAGACAAGTGTCCAAAAACCACTAAAAGGAGATTTTTACTAACGGCGCGCAGGGGGGCATTCTAAAATTTTAGAATGCCTCCTCGCACGCCTTAAGTAAAAAACCCATTTTTTTGGGTTTTTTACATTTTTTGCCTCTCCGGATGTCGGAATGAGACAAGTAGACATTCGTTTTTAGGGTATTTTGGCATTCTGGACGCATTGGTGTCAATAGCCTCAAAATCTATCACTATTTGACAATTTGTGACTTTTCAAGTTCTAGTGATGACGTAAGCTGCATTGAATGCGCCGCACCTGCCTCTTGAAAAAGACACTCGCATTAAATAAAAAAGTGACCGTTTTCAAGGACGATTGGGAATATAAATCTACTTTTTAGAGTGTCTGGTTGTCATTTTGGACGTACTCACAAGGTGCAAGTGCATTTTAAAAAAAGTTTTAGAGAGAGAAATACAATTTCTTACAAGGCCCTCCAAATGACCTCCGAAATTTTCTAATGACTCTCAAACATGAGAATGTTAATCGTTGGGGCACCATGGTTTAATTGCATGGCTTCTAACATGAATTTCCTTGAAAAGAGAATCAACTTCACCTACAAGGAAAAGAGCATGTACATAGATGCTAATGAGTTGGGGAACGCCCTACCCTTGTAATAGAGGGCATCAAGAGGAATTAGAGTTGTCTAATTTCCTAAATGGATCCCAAGATGTTTTCATTGATGACATCCCTAGTGAGCTACCTCTAAAATGAGGGATGATGACCATGCAATTGAGCTTCTACCAGGAAGCTGACTGCCTAACAAGCCTCCTTATTGAGTTTCACAAGCTCAACAAGAGGAGATCATAAGGCAATTGCATTAATTGGTGGAAAAAGGGATGGTGAGGTCTAGCTCCTCTCCATTTTGTTCACCATCTCTTTTAGTGCAAAAGAAAGACGACACATATCACATGTGTGTCGACTATAGAGCACTAAATAAGATCACTATCAAAAATAGATTTCTTTTCTCGTGGGTAGAAGATCTATTTGATAATTACCAAGTTTTGGCCTGACAAATGCTCCAGACGCACTCAAACTCATGATGGACAAAAACGTTCAGGCCATCCAAATTCTCTTGAAGAGTACAAGTGACACCTCCAAGTAACCTTTCAAGTTGTGAGAGAGAATAATCTTTTCATTAATCAAAAGAAAAGTGATTTTTTTCTACAAGAGATTCAATATTTAGGTCACATTATCTCTAATGATGGCACTCGTATGGATCCAACAAACTTAGAGATAATAAAAACATGGCATAATTCAAGGAATCTACATGAGGTATGAAGCTTCATAGGTATGTGTGCATACTATAGATGCTTCATAGAAAAAATTCTCGCTAATAGCAGGTCCATTACATGACTTAGCAAAAAAAAACGTTAAGTATTCATGGACTCCAAAAGTGCAAGAAGCTTTTGAGAAGCTTAAGGAGAATCTTATCTCTCAACATGTGCTCACACTATTAGATCTCTCAAAGCCATTTGAGGTTCAATGTGACGCTTGTGGTAATTGCCTTGGCGCTATTTTTCTTCAAGAAGGGCATACCATAGCATATAACAGTCAAAGACTCAACTTTGATAAGTGAGTATTGGGAAAATACGAAAAAGAGCTACTAGCTATTCTATATGTCCTAAACACGTGGAAACACTATCTCTTGGGGACTCCATTCATCCTACGAATGGATCACAAAGCCTCAAGAACTTCATGACGCAAACGAAGCTCTCCAACAAACAAATGAGGTAAGAAAATTTTCTTTTGCAATTTAGATTTCATATAGCTCACATTGTTGGAAAGCACAATCAAGTGGTTGATGCACTTTCACAACGACCAAGGGTAAATGTGGTGTCTATAGCAACTCACAATGATCTATCTTTTATGATAGATGAGTATGCTACCGACCGAGACTTTAAGTACATAATTATATCCTTTGCAATAGGGAAGAAAAAGGAACCATTCACCTTGAAGGATGGTTATCTTCCAAACGCCAATAGGCTATGTGTGAATCATCCATACAATATGAAAGTCATGTATGAATCCCATACTTCTCCTTATGCGGGGCAAAGAGGGATTCCATAATCTACTCTTTGAGGAGTAGAAATGTATTTCTGTTGGTCTACCATGAAAAGTAAACATACAAGAGTATGTTTCAAAATGTGTGATATACCAAAAGGTGAAACTTGATCGAGGGAAGCAACTTGAATTGTTTCAGTCAACAGGGTTAACAAGAAAACACACTATATGCTTGTCAAAAAGACTATTAAGGCACATCAAATGGAAACCCTCTTCAGATCTCAAATTTTCAAATATCATGGCTTTCCAACACCCATAGTGTCGGACAAAGATCCTAGAATTACGAGTAATTTTGAGAAGGGTCTCTTTGAGAATCTAGGAAGTAGATTACATTTCTCTTTCGACCTATCATCCACAAATGGATGACCAAAGTGAAATAACTAATCTAACAATTTTTGATCTGCTAAAATCCTATGTCATAGAAGTAAATCAACGTTCTCGATGATAGAAGTACCTACCTCTTATAGAGTATACGTACAATGACATTGTACATACTTCTATGGGGAAAGCACCTTTCGAAGTTAAAGAGGGAAGATCCAAAAGTCCTTTACTACTTCAATTACAGGGGAAGATCTTCGCTGTGCCGATGAATAAAGATGAGACCTACAATAATATTTTCCAAAGATTAAAGGGGTTATATCCATCTCACAGGAAAGGAAAAAGGGTTGCTGCTAATAAGCACAAAAGAGCCTTAGCCTTTAAGAAAAATGACTGGTCTTGCTAAAGTATCTCAAGGCTCATCTGAGGCATACTACGGGCAAGAGTCCTACGGACCACCAAGAGTATGATGCTAAACTAACAAAAAGATACTATGGTCCTTAAAATTCTTAAGCCAATCAATGATATCGCTTATCAATTGAAGTTGCCCAACCATTGGATCATGCACCATGTTTTCCATGAGAACCTACATAATCCTTACAAAGGAGCACCATCAAAAGAAGAAATAGTTGCAGACCCTCCAAAAATCAAATATCAAGAAGAAGTACTTCAACCTGAGTCCATCCTATGACATGAAGACAAGGTATTAAGAAACGGTAAGATTATCTGATGATCTCTTATTAAGTTTAAGAATTATTCTTTTAAAGATGCTAGATGGATGCAAAGAACCTAACTTTAGGATAATATGAACCTTGTCAATGCTTACCATGATGCCTTAGAGTAAGCATATGAAAATGCATTTTAAATGAAAAATGTTTTTGTCTTATAAGACTAGTTCTCTTTGTATTGTGCACAAATCTAAAAGTATGCATGCTTAGAATCATGTTTGTGGTGACTACGTTTCCCAAACACCAAGTAGAACTTGTCACTCTACTTTGGAAGTATGATATAGACTAAAGAGCATACATGCTTGTGGTATCTACGTCTCTCAAGCACCAAATGGACTAGTCATTCATCTTGGAATGATGTTATAGGTAAAAAGGGATCCTCTAACCGCTAAGTAACATGGACTAATGACTAGGCTTTATCTTCTCTACCTCATAGTCGAGGACGACTATGATTTCAAGAGAGAGGTAATGTCATAAAATATAATATCTAGATTTACCAAATGATTTTCTCATATTAAAAGGATCCTTTAATGTGGGAGAATAAATGGGAACAAGAGTTAGAATAGAGACATGTGCTTCTAGACCTATCTCAACACGGGACCAAAAGGAGAGATGGTTACATCTCAATAAGGGTCCAAAAGGAGGTAGTCTATCAAAGAGCAATGTGTATCTAATGGAGCTTAAAAGACCTAGGGTTAGCTTCATTAAAGAACTCAAATGGTTAGTGTTAAAAGTCATTTGACCTTAAGTAAACTAGGGTTGTGCTTGAGGTAGGAACCTTAAGCAAGCTAGGTTTGTACTTGAGGTGGTAACCCGACCTAAACTTAAGCAAGCTAGAGCTGTGCTTGAGGTGGGAACCCAACCTAGACTTAAACAAGCTAGGTTGGTGCTTGAGGTGGGAAACCGACCTAAACTTAAGCAAGCTAGGGTTATGCACGAGGTGGGAACTCCACCTAAGGTGCTTGTCATGCTTGATGACTAAGGTACTTGTCACATTTAATGAGGAAGTTTCTTGAGAATATTCCTATGCATGGGAGGTAAGATGCTTGAGTCAAAAAGATAACCTACTCACTTAACGAGGAAGTTGCTTGCAAAACTTCCTATGCATAAAAATCTCAAAGTTAGGGGAATTCTAAAAGAGCACATGGGACACATGTCAGACTCTCACTAAGCTTAACCACATGGTGTGCTTGAATGCTATTGGTTGGGCTAAAGAGGGGTCCAATGAGCTTCTAGTTCCTTTCAACAAATATCTAGATATTTTCAAGCTCTCTCTCTCTCTCTCTAAGGGGTAAGGAGGACACTTGTCAAAACACTACCCATGTACTTGACTGCATGCTGCATGTGATTGGCTAGGGGGAGAGGGGTCCAATGAGATTACAACGTGCAAAAAGCTCACAACTCGCCCAAAGCAAGGAGAGGGGGTGCTAGGGAGATATACTCCACACACACACTCATTTGGAAGGCATTCTCACTTGGTGAAAGTTGAGGAACACCACCTCCTTCTCCAAGCTTGTGAGAAGTGAGAGCCTACATCAACACTCATGGATATGGAATACAAATCCAACCAAGAGCCATGCTTCAATGCTTAAGCTTTCCATCTTCTCCATCTCCATTACTATGCTATTATGTATGCTAGCAACAAGAGTAACGATAAGTGCGGAACTATTAATTTCTCCTATGGAATGTTTCTTCTTCCTCTTCCCTATCCTCATTCCCCGCTGCTAGCTCTCTCCACCTTTGAAGGTGTTTGAGGCTTTGGGACTAAGGCTTGGGATAGTTAATTCTTTCTTCAAGTTTATGTTATGCTTGTGATGCATGAAGCTTTCCATCTTCATTGCATCACCTAGGTTACAAGGAACACAAAGATTGTATTGTACCAAGTCTCTCTTGATGGGAGAAACTATAATACAAATGCCTATTGGAGGGGGGACCGGCTCCATATGAATATGGTCCTCAACTATTGTCATTTTCTCTAAACTCTCTCTCTTGCAAAAGTATTGTTCATGCCAAGTTAACTAGGTACCATGTTTATGTTCCTACCATCAATTAAGTTCACCCGCTATGCTCACAAAGTAATCTCTTAAAAGTGCTTCACCTAATTTCCTAATTCCACTACTCTCAAAGTTCATAGGCCATTTCCATTAGAGAGCTACAATGTTTGGTAACCATATTTTATTGTTACCTCTATAAAATCATTGTGCCTCGAGTAGCTTAATCAGAATCATCCGTTGAGACTCTGATGGTTGGAAATATCTTGCTCCAAGGGGTACTGAAGTTGCTGCAATGATGCCTGGACAAGGGGATGATAGAAATATTGTCCATCGTAACATTGTATTGAATTTTTGACATGGGGGCCTGAAAAGAATCTCAAGTATGCATCGAGCTTACATATCCTTATTGTATGTTATATTATTTCCATGTCAAGAGAATGGGTGTTATCCTTATTTATAGACTAACAATGGAAAAATGATGAGTCAAAAGAAATATTATGGATTTCGCTTACAAATAAGAGATGATACTGTGGAGTGTCTTCTTTGAGGGGGTAGGCTACTACAACAATATGCCGTGGATGCTTATAGTATATAGAGGAGTCATGACTATTGTGGATGAGAAATAATTGAAGAACACTTCGTGCTGAAGGACCAAGGATTGGTTGACATGGTTGAGGCTAGAGATGACTTAGAGAGGGCCGAAGGTCAGAATGTTGGCTGTAGATTTATTTTTCCTTTGTCTTTTGTTGGAGGTACAATATATATGTGTCAACTATTCCAAGATGCAATGGCAATTGTTTGTAGTAGGGGTCATCCGGATCTCTTCATCACATTCACATGTAATCCACGATGGAAGAAAATAGATGATGTGTTACTACCTGGACAAAGTGTTGTCGATCGTCCTGATGTGACTGCACGTATGTTTTATTAGAAGTTCCAAGATATGATGCATTCACTTATCAAGCCAATTGTATTTGGGGAGGTGATTGGACATGTTACATTGATAGAGTTTCAAAAGCGAGGTCGTCCTCATGCTCATATATTGCTGATACTTGCATTTGAATATAAGCCCATAGATACATTCCACTTTGACAAGTTGGCCTGTGCAGAGCTCTATGTGTTCCCAAAATCATTTGATGTAGTTAGCTGTTGTAATGTTCATGGGCCATGTGGTCCTTTTAACCCAAGTTCTCCATGTATGGTTGATGGAAAGTGTAGATTCAAGTTTTCATGAACATTTTCAACGTCCAACTGTAAATGAAAGTGGATCTTCTTTGTTAATGAAATCTTTGACCACCTCAAAATCTTCAAAAATGGTTGCAATTCAGCAATCCTCCTTGATATTAAGTAGACATTGAATATAATGGAGAGGGATATACTCTTTTCCATTGATATAGAAGTAGGAAAGGTTTGGAATAGTAAGGGAGGTGTCATATAACTCTAACTCCACTATGGGCTCATCAATGACAGTACTAGCTCTAAATTGAGTCACATCAAAATTTGAACTCTCCTGATCCTCAGCTACAACATCAATTTCCTCCTCCTCTAAAAATTCACTTTTCTCAAGCTACAGGATTGTGGAAACATTTGTATTTGTTCCCTCTTTGTCTGTATCTTTCACTTCATCACCTTTGCCTTGCATACCAACTTTAAGAAACAAAAAGAGAAAAAAGGCAACTTCTTTTGGAGCAAGGTTGCAAGGCTTTGAATGTTGTCATAATAATCAATATCTAATTCTCCTAAATGATTTTCTCATATTAAATTGATCATTTAATGTGGGGAGGTACCAGGGGAGAAAAAGCTAGAATATTGGTTAAGCTAGCAGACTGGCCACAGTAGGGATCCAAAGGAGGGAAAATAGGGATCAAAAGGGGGGGGCGGGGGGGGGGGGGCATCTGCAAAAGAGCCATGTGCAACAATGGGCTAAAAAGACCCTAAGGTTCAGCCCATTAAGACTTCCAAAATGCTAAGGTTCCAAAATTCAAAGGTTGTGTCCAAAGGTCAACCCTAGGGAAAATTGGATGCTTAGTGTGTGTACAAAAGTCTTCTTCAAAGTCTACAAAGGAGGGGGCAAGCCCATTTAGTAGGGGATGAGAGAGAAAGCCACACACACACACACAGGCTCCCTTTACACAAAGGGAATTAGGGACACATGTTAGCTCCCTAGGCCAGATGCCCACAAGGTGTGCCCAATTCCTATTGGAAGACCCTTGAAGTGGACCAATGAGAATTAAGCTAGAGTAAATCTAGTTTAATTAATTTAAAAACATTTAATAAAAGAAACCAATGAGAATTAAGTCTCCTAGAAGACTATTGGGCAGTCTCCCAAGGGGTCCAATGAGCATTCAGGAGCCCAATGGCTTGCCTGATTCCTATTGGCCAGGAGGCAAAGGGGTCCAATGAGAGTTTAGTTTAATTATTTAATTACCTAAAGCTCTCACAAAAAGGGGAAAGGGGGACACATGTCAGAAGGCTATCACTTATGCTGCTTAACACCCATTGGCTTGACTTGGGGAGGTCCAATGAGGCAAAAGCCAGACCAATTTAGCAGGAAGGGCTCGCCCAAGAGAGAGAGGGGGCTGATTTTTGCTTGGCATTGACACACACACACTCACACTTGACCATGTGTGAAGAAAGAATACTCTATCTCCTCCCAAGCTTTAATGGAGAGCTCATCACCTACTCCAAGCTTGTGAGATAGAAGCCTACATCAACACTCTCTTGGCATGTGGATGCAAATCCAACCAAGAGCCAAGCTTCAATGCATGCTCATCTTCTCTACCAAGCTAATTACTAAGCTAAGCTATGCTAATATGAGTGATCATGTGAGGAGATGTACATCTTTCTCGTAAGATACTCCTTCTTCCTCTCAATCTACTCTCATACCCTGCTAGCTCTCACCATCTTCGAAGGTGTGTGAGGTCTTGGGTCTGAGAACGGGGATAATTCAAGTTGTGTTTGATTAAGTGTTTTGCTTAGTGCATGAAGCTTCCATCTTCATTGCACTAGCTAGTCTTGAAGGAACACAAAGAATTGTATTGTACAATGTTTCTCTTGATGGGAGAAACCATAATACAAAGCCTTTTGGAGGGGGGACCGGCTCCATGCAAATCCGGTCCTCAACTGTTGTCAATAGCTTAATTTCTCTCTCTTTTGAAAGTATTGTCGATGCTATCTAACTAGGTGTTATGCTTTTTGTTGCTCTCTCCACCCAAGCACTCTTGTAATTCTCATTAGGAATCTATTCTAATGAAATGCCCACCATGTTCATGCTAATTTCCGCTACACATAAGTTATTAGGCCTTTAAATGTTACATTAGTATCAGAGCTCAAGGTTTCTCTTTTCTTGCTCAAGAAGGGAGGTCCTCAAGCTAGCTATAAATGGTTGGTATTATTAATTGCCTGTGAGTAAGTAGAATAGGGATTTTTGAGCCTTGCAGTGCGCCTGCCTTTGTGCAGTTAACGGGGCATCACCGTCGAGAGCTATGGTCTTAATAGTGGAGTCCTACGGGGCTTGCCTACGGCTTAACCACTATTGAGCTATTAGAAGCTTGACAGGAGCCGGTGCTATTTTGGTGTCGAAAGACCCTCTCTTCTATTCCTTGCAATTAATGGTATTCGAGCCGCGGGTACAGTAGCTTGAGTGCTTTTTCTAAAGGGGTAAAGAGGAGTAGCAACTAGGGATTGAAGTGCCAAAGTACACCTAAAAAGTTTACACCTAAAAGTCATTAGAATGGCTGACAATAGTAAAGAGAGTGAAATTAATGTTGATAACTTTGATTTTGCTCATGAGCAAGCTACTAATGATGCTTCAATGCTTTTTAACTATCTTGTTACTAGGCTTCAACAAGCCATGGGCAATCCATCTCTCCAAAGTGAAGTGTAACGAGAGCTTCGTGCTCATGGGATTCTCCAAGCTCATCACCATGACGAGAGAACACCTAGGAAGCCTCCTTGTGAGACTACCAAAAGAGGTCTCTCTCCGATTCGGGAAGAAGAAGAGAATCCATATGAAGGGCTCAAGAATTTACTTCTTGACTATGCATCTCCTTCCCAAAGGAGAACTCAAGAGCCTCCACCGAAGGAACGAGAAAGAAGAGAGTCTCCCGCCACCTCGGCGGAGATGGCTCCACGAAGACGACGGGCTAAATGCTCTCCATCACCACCAAAGCGGAGAAGATCATCGTATTCTTCTCCTCACCACAATTCAAAGAGGGATGATAAAAAGCAAGAGAAGAAAAAGGCGAGAAAGAGGACACCCTCTTCTCCATCTTCTTCCTCTTATGAAAGCTATTGTGAAGAAGACAAAGATCAGAACAAGAAAAAGGCGAGAAAGAGGTCACCCTCTTCTCCACCTTCTTCAAATTCTTCACCTTCTGAAGAAAGGGATGGTGCAACTTTTGAACCATCAAAAAGAAGAGGCCATAGGAAATCCTATGCCGCATGGAAGAGGTCGTCCAAGTTGAAGAAATTCAAAGAGGGAGGGAAGAGCATCTCTTTCCTTACCTATGATGGTACCTTTGGTGCCACGGACAAAGTCTTGGCCTTTATCCAGCAATTCGATGCGGCATTTGGAGATGAGGGCTTCACGGAATCCTCTAAGCTACGCCATGTAGCTATGCACTTTCAAAAGTCTGCCAGACAATGGTGGTCTAGCCTACGAGCCAACGGTGAAGCTCCACGAACATGGAAATCTTTAAGAGCTTCCATTATGAAGCAGTTTTTGGCCACCGATGCCAAAGACAAAGTACTCACCGAATGGCGAAGCTTAAAGCTCTCTCCCAATGAATCCATCCACAAATATGTAGACAAGTTTTGGGACCTACAACTCAAAGCCACTGTCTTCAAAAAGTTGGATTTTGGAGAGCAAAAGCAACAATTTTGTGCGGGCTTAACCGAAGAAATGGCGGAGTATGTCAACTCGCAAAGACCACGTACCATATCGGCGGTAATACACCACACTATGGTGGCCTCTCGAATCAATTTCCAAACGGGGGCAAAAAGAAATAATAAGCCCCCGGAAAACAAGGGTTCCAATGAACCTAAGGGGAAGGACAATGTCCAAAAGTCTCCTAAGGGCAACTCCAACAAAGCTAAAGAGAAGGGAGTTTACAAAGGTAAGAATAAACTCTCTCCTGAAGAGCTTGAGCGTTATCGTAAGGATAACCGGTGTTTCAAGTGCGGCGAACAAGGGCATGCGTACCGCGCTTGTCCCCAAAAGAACAACCGCCAAGATCCTCCTAGAGCTTCCTTGGTTGAAATCCAAGAGGAGGAAATTCACCAAACTCATCACAAAGGATCTCCTCTATGCCATGCTTGGGGAAAGGTAAGAGAACATGATGCTTTTATTCTCTTTGACCCTGGTTCTACTCACAATTTTATATCTATGGAGTTAGCCACCAAGCTAGGCATACAATCCTACGAGATGGGAGATGTCCTACCCGCAGACAGTGCCTTCAAGGGGCAAGAAGCTTCAGTCACTCCCTTAATGGGAAATTGAGGCTTCATGTCCAAGGCTATGTGGACAAAGAGGACTTCTTTATCTCTCCTCTCAAGCATGAGGATGTAATCCTAGGGGCACCATGGTTTGACCGCCTGGCTGCCGATGTTAAATTTTCTGAAAGGAGAATCTCCTTTAAGTTCAGGGAAAAAGACATGTATATAGATGCTAAGGAAATGGGTAACACCATCCCCATTGTACATACACCAGCTTTCAACAAGTCAATAAAGAGCTCTATTTCGTGTACATGATTTTTGTTAAAGATTCTCAAAATGAACCTAATGCTTTACAAAAGAAAATAAAAGCAACCAAAAGGAATTAGAGTTATCCAATTTTCTCAAGGGGTTTCAAGATGTTTTTATTGACGACATCCCTTGTGAGCTACCTCCTAAACGAGGTAATGATGACCATGCAATTGAACTTCTTCCAGGAAGTTCACCGCCTAATAAACCTCCTTATAGAGTTTCTCAAGCTCAACAAGAGGAGATTATGCGGCAAGTGCATGAGTTAGTTGAGAAGGGTATGGTTAGGCCAAGCTCATCTCCATTTTGCTCACCTGTGCTATTAGTGCAAAAGAAAGACGGCACATATCGTATGTGTGTCGACTATAGAGCACTAAATAGGATCACTATCAAGAATAGGTTTCCCGTTCCACGGGTAGAAGACCTATTTGATAAGCTACAAGGATCGACCTACTTCAGTAGGATTGACCTAAAAAGTGGCTATCATCAAATAAGGATAGTTGATCAAGACATTGTAAAGACCGCATTTCGTACTACATTTGGTCTTTACGAATACATTGTCATGCCTTTTGGCTTGACCAATGCACCAGCCACATTCAACCGCTTGATGGAGAAGCTGTTCAGGCCTCATCGAACCTTCACTGGAGTGTTCTTTGATGATATTATCATCTACTCTAATTCATTGGAGGAACACAAGCAACACCTCCAGGTAATATTTCAAGTTTTAAGAGAGAATAAACTTTATGTTAATCGAAAGAAAAGTGAATTTTTCTTGCAAGAGATTCAGTATTTAGGTCACATTATCTCTCAAGATGGCATCCAAATGGATCCATCCAAGTTAGAGGTAATAAAAGGATGGCCTAAACCAAGGAATCTTCATGAACTAAGAAGCTTTATAGGTATGTGTGCATACTATAGACGCTTCATAGAAAAGTTCTCACAAATTGCGGGACCATTACATGACCTAACAAAGAAAAGCGTTAGGTATACATGGTCTGCTAAGGAGAACAATGCTTTCGAAAAGCTTATCTCTCAACCTGTGCTTACACTACCGGATCTCTCAAAACCATTTGAGGTTCAATGTGATGCCTGTGGTGATTGCCTTGGAGCTGTTTTGCTCCAAGAAGGGCACGCCATAGGCTATGAGAGTCGAAGGCTCGACCATCTTGAGCAAGCTCTAGGCATATACGAAAAGGAACTCCTTGCAGTTCTACATGCCTTAGACTCATGGAAGCACTATTTATTGGGGACTCCTTTCATTCTGCGAACGGATCACCAAAGTCTTAAGTACTTCATGACGCAGACCAAGCTCTCCGACAAACAAATGAGGTGGGAAAATTTCCTTTCGCAATTTCATTTTCATATTGCTCACATTGCTGGCAAGCATAATCAAGTAGTTGATGCACTCTCAAGACGGCCGAGAGTGAATGCGGTTTCCATAGAAACTCACAATGATCTATCTTCAATGATAGATGAGTATGCTATTGATCCCGATTTTAGAGATGTGATTTCAGCCCTTGCATTAGGGAAGAAAGAAGAACCATTTACTTTACAAGATGGTTATCTTCTCTATGGCAATAGACTATGCGTTACTAACTCACTATGTGAGAAAGTAATGTATGAATCTCATGCTCCACCTTATGCGGGGCATAGAGAGATTCAGTCTACCTTAAAGGGAATTGAAACATATTTCTATTGGCCTACCATGAAAGTGAACATACAAGAGTATGTTTCCAAATGTGTGGTATGCCAAAAGACAAAATTTGATAGAGGGAAGCAACTTGGATTGCTTCAACCCTTGCCAATCCCTAATTCACCATGGGAGAGCATATCCATGGATTTTATCTTTGGATTGCCTAAGTCTATCCATGGGAATACGAGAATATGGACGATAGTAGACAAGTTTAGTAAACAAGCTCATTTTATACCTGTCAAAAAGACTATCAAAGCCCATCAAATGGCAACCCTCTTTATTTCACAAATTTTCAAGTACCATGGCTTGCCCATGTCCATAGTGTCGGATAGAGATCCTAGAATGACCAGTAATTTTTGGAAGGGTCTCTTTGAGAATTTAGGAACAAGGCTAAACTTCTCTTCGGCCTATCATCCACAAACTGATGGCCAAAGTGAAATAGCTAACCTAACCATTCTCGATCTACTAAAAGCCTATGTAACAGAAGTAGATCAAAGATCCCAATGGGAGAAGTACTTACCCTTAGTGGAGTATGCTTACAATAACACTGTACATACTTCCACGGGAAAAGCACCTTTCGAGGTAATTGAGGGAAGATCAAAAAGTCCCTTGCTACTTAAGGTACATGGGAAGATCTTCGTTGCAGATGAGTATAGCCGAGACCTACAAGAATATTTTCAAAAGATTAAGGATGCTATCTCTATCTCATAGCAAAGGCAAAAGGCTGCTGCTGACAAGCACAGAAGAGACCAAGCCTTTAAAGAAAACGATTGGGTCTTGTTAAAGTTTCCCAATGCTCGATTGAGGCAACGACGGGCAAGAATCCTACGGGCCACCAAAAGTACTATGCTAAACTAGCAAAAAGGTACTATGGTCCCTTTCAGATTCTTAGGCCAATCAATGAGATGGCCTATCAACTCAAGTTTCCCAATCATTGGCTCATACACAATGCTTTCCATGTAAGCCTATTAAAGCCTTACAAAGGAGAGCCACCTCAAGAACCAACTATTGAAGACCCACCAGAGATCGAGGACAAAGAGGAGGTGCTGCAGCCCGAGTCCATTCTCTGACATGAAGACAAGGTACTAAGAGGCGGTAAGACTATCCGACAATATCTTATAAAGTTTAAGAATTATCCTTTTGAAGATGCTAGATGGATGCAAGGCATACAATTAAAGGATAACCTAAACCTTGTCAATGCTTACAATGCTTCCCAAGAGTAAGCAAATGTACAAACTGTGAAAAATGAACAAATTTTTTTTCTTATAAGACTCTCTTTTTCTTTATTTGTGCACAAAAATAAAGTAGTATGCATGCTTAGATCAAGTTTGTGGAGACGACGTCTCCCAAACACCAAGTAGAGCTTGTCACTCTACTCTGGAAGACTGATAGGACTGATGTGTAGACATGCTTGCGGCAGCCTTAGGCTCTCAAGTGCCAAATGGACTAGTCATCCATTATGGAATGATGTCTTAGGGTAACATAGGGATCCTCTACCCGCTAAGAAAAGGACTCATGAATATGCTTTATCTTCTCTACACCATAGTCGAGGACGACTATGATTTCAAGAGAGAGGTAATGTCATAATAATCAATATCTAATTCTCCTAAATGATTTTCTCATATTAAACTGATCATTTAATGTGGGGAGGTACCAGGGGAGAAAAAGCTAGAATATTGGTTAAGCTAGCAGACCGGCCACAGTAGGGATCCAAAGGAGGGAAAATAGGGATCAAAAGGGGGGGGGGGGGGGGGGGCATCTGCAAAAGAGCCATGTGCAACAATGGGCGAAAAAGACCCTAAGGTTCAGCCCATTAAGACTTCCAAAATGCCAAGGTTCCAAAATTCAAAGGTTGTGTCCAAAGGTCAACCCTAGGGAAAATTGGATGCTTAGTGTGTGTACAAAAGTCTTCTTCAAAGCGTACAAAGGAGGAGGCGAGCCCATTTAGTAGGGGATGAGAGAGAAATCCACACGCACACACACACAGGCTCCCTTTACACAAAGGGAATTAGGGACACATGTTAGCTCCCTAGGCCAGATGCCCACAAGGTGTGCCCAATTCCTATTGGAAGACCCTTGAAGTGGACCAATGAGAATTAAGCTAGAGTAAATCTAGTTTAATTAATTTAAAAACATTTAATAAAAGAAACCAATGAGAATTAAGTCTCCTAGAAGACTATTGGGCAGTCTCCCAAGGGGTCCAATGAGCATTCAGGAGGCAAAGGGGTCCAATGAGAGTTTAGTTTAATTATTTAATTACCTAAAGCTCTCACAAAAAGGGGAAAGGGGGACACATGTCAGAAGGCTATCACTTATGCTGCTTAACACCCATTGGCTTGACTTGGGGAGGTCCAATGAGGCAAAAGCCAGACCAATTTAGCAGGAAGGGCTCGCCCAAGAGAGAGAGGGGGCTGATTTTTGCTTGGCATTGACACACACACACTCACACTTGACCATGTGTGAAGAAAGAATACTCTATCTCCTCCCAAGCTTTAATGGAGAGCTCATCACCTACTCCAAGCTTGTGAGATAGAAGCCTACATCAACACTCTCTTGGCATGTGGATGCAAATCCAACCAAGAGCCAAGCTTCAATGCATGCTCATCTTCTCTACCAAGCTAATTACTAAGCTAAGCTATGCTAATATGAGTGATCATGTGAGGAGATGTACATCTTTCTCGTAAGATACTCCTTCTTCCTCTCAATCTACTCTCATACCCTGCTAGCTCTCACCATCTTCGAAGGTGTGTGAGGTCTTGGGTCTGAGAACGGGGATAATTCAAGTTGTGTTTGATTAAGTGTTTTTCTTAGTGCATGAAGCTTCCATCTTCATTGCACTAGCTAGTCTTGAAGGAACACAAAGAATTGTATTGTACAATGTCTCTCTTGATGGGAGAAACCATAATACAAAGCCTTTTGGAGGGGGGACCGGCTCCATGCAAATCCGGTCCTCAATTGTTGTCAATAGCTTAATTTCTCTCTCTTTTGAAAGTATTGTCGATGCTATCTAACTAGGTGTTATGCTTTTTGTTGCTCTCTCCACCCAAGCACTCTTGTAATTCTCATTAGGAATCTATTCTAATGAAATGCCCACTATGTTCATGCTAATTTCCGCTACACATAAGTTATTAGGCCATTAAATGTTACAGAATGTACATGACAATAAATGGTCATTGGGCAAACAAAAGAAGTCTTATTGGAAAATCTTCCTAATCTCCTTGTTACTTGCCTTTCTCAATTGATTTGTTAGTAAATTCAATTAGATGACAATAAGTCTTGCCATCCAACACCAAACACTTACCCTCAACTGCCTCTTCAAACTCTTTGAATTCCTCTGACAAAAAGTCCTTCAATTTTTCTAGCATAACTGCAAGATCAAACAAAGGATTGAATATTTCATATGCCTTTGAGTACACTTCCATGTCACCACCATCCATGACAGCAACCAAGAGATTCTCACTTGGTCTTTCCTCTAAAATCTCTTCACAGCCTTCACCAATAAGACTGATGTTTTGGTTTAAAAGATTGGTACCAAACTTAGGACTTAGCACCAAACTTGGTACCAAACTTCAAAAGCTAATGATGCAAAACAAGCATGAAGAAGACTACAACTATATCCTATTGCATCAAGGCTAGTGAAAAACTAAGACCCACACAACACGATATAGGTACAAGAGACACTCTGCGAGCATCACCCAATTGCATCGTGCACGACTGGAGGGAATGGCGAATGGGAAAGGAGGGAGAGCACAATGGACCAATGTGGAGAGCCCTTAGGGAGATATGTTGCCTTGAGAATGTATAAAGGATAGAGAGGAATGGAGTTGAGGTGAGGGCATGAGAGTTCTTTGAATGATTTGAAAGGGTTAGAGGAGTAAACAAAATAATATGTAAGAAGTAAGCCTTAACAGCGTGCTTGTCCTTAGGTTTAAGTCCTTCAACACCTCCTACTTGCGTCGTGGGGCTATAAAATTCATTTGAGTATGTATAATCGCGTCGTAAATGATTGTCATAGGGTGTGGGAAGAGAAAGAAAACGACAAGGGTCAAACTTAATATAGGGGGTTCAAAAATGACTGTTTATGACACATGTCACTCATGCACACGTGCCGCATGGCATAATTCCAACGGTAACTATACGAATGGTCGAAGGTATAAAAGGGTGATGTCACATGTTCATTTCTCATCCCTCTCAAACAATCCGGTCACGTCATTTTGTCCTTCCACCATCCCCTACCATCGCGTATTCATCTTCCTCCCATTATGTTTGTACCTTTTCTTCCAATGCGACACTCTATTTTGACAATTTACTCGCACGACACGATAAAGCATAATGTGTAAAGCTTAAAGCAAGTCCTATCACTTTGTTTGGGAAATTTTATATAAAATGGCTACTTTTTTCCATCTACCCGCACGACGCGATAGTGCATAGTTTGAAACGTGGGAAACACCTCCTATCACATTCTTTGGGCAATTTTTCGTTAAATGGTTATGTTCTTCCCATCTACTTGCACAAATAGCGATAGCGCATAGTTTTAAACTTTGCAAACACCTCCTATCGTGTCGTTCGGATAATTTTTGAAGCATGTGACACTTTCATCCAATCTTCCCACACAAAGCGATAACGCATGTTTTGGAAACTCCCAAGAACCTCCTACTGCGTTGTTCAATAATATTTTGTGGCAAGGACAAAGCAAGCCCCTTTTAGACTATCAGATGGCAAGAACAAAGCAAACTTCAAGAAAAGTTTACCAAGCTCCAAAGGATTCAAAAAAAGATGATGACAATCAACGGCAATTAGTCAACCCAAAGTTTGATAAGAAGAGGAAGATAAACCACTTACACAACCTTGTCAAAGGCCTACTGCGTGGAAGAGAATGAATTATCAAGTCAAATCTCTAAGGGAGATAAGGAAAGCACATAAATCTTCTTGTCTTCTTCTTCCAAGGCTACCCTTCATGAGAGTTGTCAAAGAGATATCAGATAGATTGGTGAGCATGATGAAAAGCAAAAATTTTGTTTCAATAAGGTGGCAAACTCAAGCCTTGGTGTGCCTTCAGGAGGCTCCTAAGGATTTCTTAATAGACTTTATGAATGATAGCTACATTGCAGATGCATTTGCTCACAGGGTCATACTGATGAGAAAAGATTTTGTGCTTGTGTCAAGGCTGAGGTACAAGTTTGATAAGGCTCTTGAGACAATTCTTGGTGAGGATATTAGGGCCTATCAAATTTTAAATATCCCCCCTACCAGGCAGCAGAAGAAGTCAGGGGTTGTCATTGAAGATGTTACACATCTGTATTATACAAGAAAGTTTAAGGAAATCAAAGTAGGCAAGGAGGTTGAGAGGGAGCAAGACATGATGTCAAAAGATGCTATCCTTACAGAGCAAGAAATTCTTTTAAGAGCATCCAACTCTCTCCTTTATGAAAAAGTTACAAGACAAATGATTGTGGATGTCTCCATGTGTGGGGATGATGAGGTGTACTATGACATATTCCCTCAAGACACAAGTATGCTTGTAAACCCCAACATTGAGCTTGGTGATATTGTGCTCTTTATCTGTCTCAAGTATGTGTTGCCCCTTTGCTAATTATAAGTGCATATGCGCCTACAAGGGCCTCATTGGGGGATGTGTTTTCTTTGACTTCAGGTGTCTTATGAGGGATCTTCTAGAGGCTATAGCTATTCAAATATCCATACTTGATCCTCTAGTGACACAGTGCCTATTAAACAAGCAAGGAATCCTTTCAAGTTTCTTTGAAGATTTTGACATGTTGAGCTGCAATTACATAATATACCCCTATGTTGAAGGGTAAGTCTTAACTCCTAATAATTTTTAATATTATGTGGTATTCCTAGCTAATTTTTATTTTCCTGTAGAGGGCATTGGAGTCTTATTATCTTCAATCTTTTGGAGAAAGATATTATATTTATGAATTCTTTTCCAAGTATCCATGGGAGAAGTAAACTGTGAGTATGAAGTATGATCTATGCTTGATGGCCCATTGTTTTCTATTAGTAGCTTTTTGATTGATGTCTTCTTGTAGTGCTACCAAACTTATCGTTGGTCACCTGAGTACCACAAATAAGGATTACAATATAGAATATTTCAAGTAATACAATCAGAAAGTGCCTTTACAAATAGACTCAACATCTTGTGGATGGAGGGTGATTGCCAATGCATGGAGAGATCTTGAGTCAAGGTGCAGGATGACTACACTCACTGTAAGTGTGAATCTCATGTGCCATTGATTTGTTGTGACTTCTTAATTTATGTAAGTATTCATATTCTTTATTTTCTTTTCCTATTTTCTACAGTTGCATGAATATTCAGAGTCTTGGGTCTCCTGGGTGAGAGAGAAGGTTGTTTCTATGGTTTTGGGAAGATCAATAAACCCCAAATGATCCAGAATCTCCTATGGCACCAACTACATATGAAATAGAGTCTCCTTTGCCACCAAAGAAAGGTAGAGCCACCAAGGTTTTGGATGGAAAGAAAAGGGATCACAAGAAGAAGAGTCATGCAAAGAAGATCCATACAAAGAAGAGTCCTTCAAAGAGGAGCCATACAAGTAAGAGCCCTTCAAAGAGAAGCCATATAAAGAAGAGTCCTACAAAGAAGAGCCATGCCAAGAAGAGCCCTGCCAAGAAGAAGAGCCCCACCAAGAAGAAGAGCCCTGCAAAAAGAAAAGCAGATACAAAGGTCCATCCATTCCACTCACCATTGAAGTTCATGGTTCAAAAGTGTCGTTGAGATAAGAACAATAAGGGGGAGGCTCCTTGATCACCTTTCAAACTCCCATTCATGTTGCCAAAGAAGGTTGCCAAATCACCCAAGCCAACCACTTCTTAGGAGCCCAAAGCACCAACCCCCATAGAACCCATTGTCAAGTCCCCCATGCCAAGCCTTGAGGAGCCCAAGTCACCACCACCCCCTCCTCCTGAACTGAGTTCACCCCCTCTTGAACACAAAAGAAAGGGTCTCTGAGGATGCATAATCCTCTTAGGAAAAAAGAAAAGTGGAGTTTCATGATTGATTACTCTACAAAAGTTATGTACACTTTTGTTCATTTTTTCCATATGAACATACACCCTTTGGTAGTTCATAATTTTGTACTTCAAAATTTAATACCAACTCTTTGATTCTTAATTGTGTATCATGGAGTCATGTAAATTTAAAAAAACATAAACAATGATCACAAAAAGGTAGAAAAGACAAGTATATTTGCAAAATGCAATGATTACAACATTAACCTTGTTTTTTCAAGTCCTTGCAAGTGTCTCAAATACAACTCTTTTTGGGGGAATACATGTGATGCAAGAGGCTGTCCAATGAATTCTCCATCCTTGTGCTCACAACAATTCCATCCACTTTGAATCCATACTCAGGAGATGTTTCATCAAGAAACTCAAAACATCCTGTAGTCTCCAATTTGTTGTTACTATAAGGCTTCTATGCTCAGTGTGTGGATGGACTATGAACTTTAGTTCAAACTCTGGACAATTTTCCTCAAAGTGGAGGAGCCCAACTACCTAACTTGCTTCTCCATCTCCTATAGTCATAGCCCATAACTAATGATTAATGACATAGTTGATATGAGATAGACATAGAATTTGGGCTTACTCTACAACCAATATTATCTCCAATATGGAAAGTTTCTTTGGTATTCCAGTACATTATCCAGTTCATTCATAGAAAGTTCTCTATTAAGCCACAATGTCTATGTCCATTTGCAAGTCCATTGTTTTGAAACATGCCACAAAGACATGTATAGGCAAGAACCATTGAACTTTAATCCTTCTTGACATCCTAGCCGGAGACATAGCTTTAAGGATGTCTTCTTTGATCTTGGATTTGAAGCTTGATATAGTACATGCATCAGGGGCTTCCTAGTCAAGTGAACTAATGGTGGGAATGGGTAATTGATGTGGTTCTCCATATGCACCTTCTCGTGATGGAACCTTGTATTTTGCAAAATAGACAAACAAATCCATTGTTTTGTAAAAAGAAGGTGGCTTGTGAGCATACATTGCATTTGCAATCCCTTTATGCATTCTTTGAATGTCCGACTTAGGCTCTCCACATAGGGTGCCATTCCACAGCTGTTGAAGGAAATATATCTAGAATGGAATTAAAAAATGAGAAAGAACAATGGGATAATGATAAATTCATTTTATCAAATAGATAAGATTTTTTATTACTTACAGTAAGAATGTAGTGTGGGATGTTTTTCCAAGTCTAACACCATATCCTTGGCCATGTACACATGTTGAAACTTAGCTAGCCAACCATTCTCGATCACTTTGAAAGCAAGAACGCAACCTTTCCAATGGTTTTTTTACTTTATCTCGTTTAATTCTCTTCACTCTGTGTACACCTTTGCATGAAGGAAGCGTTGTTACCCAAAAGACATGGGTTTCCAAAGACCATCCTCTCTAATGTTATGAAAGTCACAAGAAGTTATGTTATGTGAAAGCGACGTGTAGAAGATGCCATGGAATCTGAAGATTAGAGAAGAAAAAAGAAAATATAGAGATGAAAAGACCTAAACCTCTCACAAAATAGAGGGAAAGTAAAAAAGGTATACGTTTGAAAAAAGTAGGTGATTTGTCATTAATGGCCTTGTTTTTAGAGCCTTCTCACATAGATTTCGTATCTTTTGACAAGAATTTTGTGAAATATAAAATAGAATAAAATATGAGACTTCATTACTTTGGACCGCAAATTTAATGAGCTTACTTGCCGAAAGCACCTAAATATAGCAGTTTCGGCCTTATGATAAAGACATTTAGCTGCTCTTCGCCAAAATAGGACCGTCAAAACCCAAGATAGAGGAGACAAGAGTGCCATACTTTTGTATACATGTCAAATGACTATTGGACTATTCCTTAATCCTTAGATTAACAAACAACTCTTTTCTAGTTGTTTTTGGCCCTAATGTGGCCTCATCGGTCAGCCCACCATCCCGCTGTATGGCGTCCAGCTCCAACAGCTATCTCCCTTGCTCTCCTAGAGCATGACATCCGACTAGGTTCGCCTCAATATGACAAAATCTGGTTGATATGTCCAGCACGCTCGATCAGCTTCTTTGAGCATTCATGGGCTATGGCCAGCGAGCAGCTAGCTTCAACCTTCTTTCTCTCTCTCTCTTGCCCAAACAATAGATTAGCAAGTTAGTTGGAATCCCACCATTGTTGACCATGGGAAGTGCTTAATCCTTCCATAGTGATAGTGGAATAGGTGTAACTAGCATATTATCATTGTAGGTTCAGTAGATGCTAGCAGGTCATGTGCAATAGTGGCGGAGATCAGAGACACAATATATAATATTTATATAGGAATGGCAGAGCATATATTTGAGATTTCTTATGGCGCCAGCACTATGTGTGTGTATGTGTGTGTGTGTGTGTGGGGGGGGGGGGGGGGGAGAGAGAGAGAGAGAGAGAGAGAGAGAGAGAGAGAGAGAGAGAGAGAGAGAGAGAGAGAGAGAGAGAGAGAGAGAGAGAGAGAGAGAGAGAGAGAGAGAGAGAGATTGATGCAGCTACAAATGAATGAAATTGTGCCATGAGAATGCAGGTATAAGATCAAGTTCTCAATCTACAAGATGGCAATTGATGCGGGACTAAGCATAGAGAGAGAGGTGGCACTTGACGTGGGACTGAGCACGGAGAGAGAGAGAGAGAGAGAGAGAGAGAGAGAATTGGTCTTGGATGTATGTCAGAGAAAGAAAACCTACTGGCCACCAGCTGTAGGAGATGGAGCATGACACTTCTCGCGTTAAAATCATATGAAGCAAGTTTTGAGTCCCCATGCCTACCTCATTAGGGCCAAGGTCATGCGTCGTGACCATCAATCATTGTTGGGGAAAAGCCATTTTCTCAAACATACAAAATTCCTTTTCTTGAATTTGCTAAGAGGACATTTTTAGAAATTAGCTTATCTTGTTGTTTTTTCACAGTATTTTTCTCTATTTTGGGGGGCAAGGGGGTGGAATTTCTCCCTTTGCGCTCGCCATTAATGCACCCTATCCTATATTATTTTTTTAATGTATTTTTCTCTATTTTGGGGGGCGAGGGGGGTGAAATTTCTCCCTTTGCACTTGCCATTGATGCACCCTATTTATATCCTCATGGCTTGTTCTCTCTCTCTCTCTCTCTCTCTCTCTCTCTCTCTCTCTCTCTCTCTCTCTCTCTCTCTCTCTCTCTCTCTCTCTCTCTCTCTCTCTCTCTCTCTCTCTCTCTCTCTCTCTCTGTCTCTCTCAGGTGGGTGGGCGGCTGCATATAGACTTTACCCTCTTATATATATGGTGTCTTTCGGATCTGAGAGATGGAAAGGTTGGTGTAGGCGGTGTGTGCAAGATCAGGATTAAGGAGACATATTCATCTAAATAGATGGATAGCCCATGGATAGAGAGAAAGAGAGAGAGAATGGATCAATGGATAGAAAGAATAAGGGATACATTCATAATACATAGAAATACGTGGATAAGTCAATATATATATATATATATATATATATATATATATATATGTATATCCTATGTGTGTGTGTGTGTGTATGTATATGTGTATATATGAATGTTTTGGGGATATCTATCAAAATTAATAGATAGGTGAATACATAGACAAACATGTTGATAGAGAGATAGATTGTGGATGAAAGAAATACAAAACTATAATGATAATGAAGCATGTAATACATAGATCAATATATACATATTTTCTAGTGTATACTATATTATTCATGGATAGACCATTCCATGGATAATAAAGAGAGAAAGAGAGCGGCATGTAGACATTATAATACATGATATAGGCAAGTCAATAGATATTTAGATATCTATCAAAATTAATAGATAGGTGAATACATAGACAAACATGTTGATAGATAGATAGATTGTGGATGAAAGAAATACAAAACTATGATGATAATTAAGCATGTAATACATAGATCAATATATATATTTTCTAGTGTATACTATATTATTCATGGATAGACCATTACATGGATAATAGAGAGAAAAAGAGAGAGGCATGTAGGCATTATAATACATGATATAGAGAAGGTCGACCTGTCAGATAAATACTGGTAGGTATAATATAGATAGTGGATGGATAGAGATAGAAGGAGACACATAGTCATGTTGATAGATAAATATGTAGACGGGTACTTATATAGGTGTAAATTATTTTTCAATTGGATATATATATATATATATATATATATATATATATATATATATATATATATATATATATATATATATATATATATATATATATATATATATATACATATATACATATATATATGTAGTGGGTGTGTGTATGTGCATGAGTTCATGTGTACACATGTGTATACATATGTCCATATGTTTATCTTGCCACTGATTATCTATCTACTTATTACTATCTATCTATACACTAACACTCTATATTCATGCTTCTATATTATATATTATCTATCTATCTCACCACTAGACCTTGGATTTCTTGTACTTTCCATTTGTTCACTAATTAAACCTCGACTAAAATAGACATTATAATGGATACACATTAAAATGGATATAGGGTATACAAATGTTATTATGAGATATAGGAAAATGTTTGCACCAATAGATGTATAGTCAATGAATAGAAAGATAGGAGGATAGTGGCTTGTGAGTCACATAACAAGTCAAAACATATATATATAGAGAGTTTTGGATCATTTATCAATAATAGATAGGTGAATATATAGATAAACAGGGACCTGAGATAGATGGATACGTGGATACATAGAGAGATAGTCTCAATATATATATTTGGTAACTTACTATTTATTGCTAGATAGACCATAGATATATGATTGAACAATCAATAGATATAATATATTATAGATAGCTAGGTCTATATATAGAAATAAATGAATATTTATTAGGTGGATATGTATATGCATGTGTGTGTGTGTGTTATATATACATAGATAGATAGGCTCAATATATATATTTGGTAGCTTACTATCTATTGATAGATAGACCCACTGATACATGATTGATCAATCAATATATATAATGTATTGTAGATATGTCAATATATAGAAATAAACTAATAGTTATTAGTTAGATATGTATGTGTGTGTGTGTGTGTGTGTTAATATATATACATAGACAGATAGGCTCAATATTTAGATTTGGTAGCTTACTATTTATTGATCAATAGACCCATTGATACATGATTGATGCAATGAAAAATGTTTAAGTAAATAGATGGATAGTCCATACATAGAGAGATACAATGATTGGATGGACATAAAGAGAAAGGGATATATACATTTATAATGACATCATACACAGCTAAAGATTGATAGATATTATAGAGATATCATATGGATAGAGATAGAAGGAGACACATAGTTATGTTGATAGATAAATATGTAGATAGATAGTTATATAGACATAAATTAATAGACATAATATGTATATATATATATGTGTGTGTGTGTGTGTGTGTGTGTGTATGTATGTGTATGTATACTTATGCATATGCATATATTCATATACTTATCTAGGCACTAATTCTCCATCTACCAATTATTATATATCTATCCACCATTAACTCTCTATATTCATGCTTCTATTATATATATATATATATTATGTGCGTGTGTGTGTGTGTGTGTGTATGTGTATGTATACTTATGCATATGCATATATTCATATACTTATCTAAGCACTAATTCTCCATCTACTAATTTTTATATATCTATCCATTAACTCTCTATATTCATGCTTCTATCTTATATATTATGATCTACATATCTCACAAATAGACCTCTAACTACTCACACATCCTATTTGCTCATTAGACATATGTTGCCGCTAATTCTCTATTTCCACCACTATCTCTCTATATTTATGTTTTTATATTATATAGTCCATACATAGAGAGGTAGAGAGAATGGATGGATATACAGAGAAAGGAGTTTCTTGCACACGCCGTATAAGAGCATAGTAGAGAGAGAGAGAGAGAGAAAGAGAAAGAGAGAGATATTCTTTTATCTTTGGGGGGGTGTTTTCTACAAGCATTCTTGATTGTGAAATCTAAAGTCTATAAAGTGTCTCCCATATAGTTGTCGAGCTAGGGCTCATGAACAAATTCTTCCTAAAGAAAGAACTTTAAGCATAATTCCAACTTGTTGGAGTTGCAAAATTTAATTGGCTAGTTTATGAGCTTGAAAAAATCTATGAGAGAGAGGTCCTTAATGGCCCTCTCTCTCTCTCTCTCTCTCTCTCTCTCTCTCTCTCTCTCTCTCTCTCTCTCTCTCTCTCTCTCTCTCTCTCTCTCTCTCTCTCTCTCTCTCTCTCTCTCTCTCTCTCTCTTTGTGAATCCCGGAGATTAGCAATAAGAGAAACACCAATTTTTAAACAAAAAAACCCCCACCAATTCGGATGTTGTTACCCTTGTTAAACAAGTATGCCCAAAAAGCCACAAGCATTTGTAAATAACTGACAAAAAATCAAGTGGTCTTGACAAATATATCTCTTTTGCTACATCCCTCTCTCTCTCTCTCTCTCTCTCTCTCTATCTGAATCCTGTAAGTTAGCTTTGAAAGCAGCACCATCGGTTTTAACCCACATAGTTTTCTATAGCCCAAACTCTCTCTCTCTCTCTCTCTCTCTCTCTCTCTCTCTCTCTATACAGTACAATGGGTTTAGTAACAAGTTTTTTTCTCGCTCTCACCTTTTACCTAGATTCTAGCTCTCTATCTAGGAGATCCTTTGCAAGCAACTGGTAAAGCAATTCTAGATGCTAAAGATCTTGAATGGTAAGATTTTCGCTCTCTTTAAGGTCTGTATCTCTCTCTCTCTCTCTCTCTCTCTCTCTCTTTATCTCTCGCATGTAAAATTAACCTAAATCTTTGAAACTCGGTAGCTACACCGAGTTGGGCAAGGCTTAAAATAGACTATCTCTTTAAAACTCAATAGATACACCAATTTGGGCAAGGCTTAAGAAAAGATTGAAAAGATCATGTATACACATGGTGGGCGTAAAGATGCGACACTGGGCTGAATGTATAAAATGAGGAGAACCTGTAGTAGGAAAATAGTACACGAATTAGGTTTTCTCATACACACACACACACACACACACTTGCGAGAAATGCTAGTCGGTTGCATTTCTGATTAACAAAATTGCACAGTGACATCTAGTGTTATACACACACACATACACTGGAGGGAAGTACTGCCCGGGTCGTTAATACACAAGCTACACACACACAATCAACAAATCTTTACAAGAGGCTACCCCAGCACCCAAGTGATCAAGCATCATCAAGGCGAACATGGAATTGGCAGTACTACACGGTAAATAGCATTCTAGACTGTTTTTTAGAATTGTTGATCCACATACATTGGGATTGGAGTTTCTGTGGTTTGCATAAGCATGGTATACAAAATTTGTTCTTGATTGGTATTCATAATTAAAATAATGATGCTTTTTTAGTATATATATACAATGGTATGCATGACCTAGACAGAGATACTGAGTCTAAAACACTGTAAGAAGCATTCTTGACTGTATTTTCAGTGTTGTTGTTCTATATACATCGAGAGAGATTGTATGTTCTTTGGTTTGCATAAGCATGTTACACAAGGATGTTTATTGCTGGTTATTCATAATAGCATGAAAAAGATGCGGCTTTTCTAGTATATAAGGGTTTACATAACCTAAACCGAGATGTAATACAATGTACTAACTCTAAATGGTTGGATATACACAACATGTAGCTTAATCAAATGTTTTATGCATAAAAGAGAACATTGTTTACTTGAAAGTCAAACAATGGTGAACATCCTCTCATGGAATGGCATATTGAATGCTTTTTGGTAGGCATACATCAGGGTAACTGACAAGGTGCAGGGCCAATGCATATTGTGGAAATGACAACCTCGGGATTTTAGGTAGCCATCCAGTCTACTAAGAGAATGTCTAGACTAAAGTTAGAATAATATCTTTTTGGTTTTTAAAGGAAAAAAAACACTAAGTTTAAAAAGCAAAATAACTTGTGTAATTGGTATTGGTAAAGGAAAAAAGGGACGGTCTTATACTTCAAGGTTTGATCAAATTACTTGGAAAGGTAGTTGTTTTTATGTTTATTGATATAACCTTTGGGAAAGTGTTTCAAAATGTTTTTTTCCTCATGTGAGGCTCGTTAGAGAGGAGGGCATGTTTCTTTTGAAAAATAGGTCTAATTGCAAACAGAACTCTGCCAAAATTTTGACAAAAAAGAAACAATGTTTCTTGATCGGGTCATTAAAAATGTGTACGTACTTTGTCAAGTAATTATTGGATTATTATCAAAAACTAAAACCTCATGCAAGGATCCTAATCAAGGAGGGCAAGCTTACTTTTTGAAAAATGAGTCTACTTACAAATGAAACTCTGCCAAAATTTTGGCAGAATACAATACTTCTTATTTAATAGTAGGATACATAAACCCAAAATGGAGGTTTATATCTCTTTCTCTCTTTATCCTCTCACGCTCTCACTCTATCCAATGGTGGAGTTGTGTTTTAAAGAAATACACATATAAACACTATACAAGAAATGATGCTTTCAAGCTTAGCGTTCTACAGCTACTCTTAGAGTATATCATCAAGCATAGACCACTAATAGATAATATCTGGTTTATGAACTTGTAATACAAGGTAGGATACTTTCTATCGGAAACCCAACTACTGGGGATATACCATCCTTCGAGGATGCCAGCCCTAAAACTCGCAAGAGATGTTAGTTATCCAATGGAAATCCACGTCCCTCCACCATACGTGATTTTCTACAAGGATGCAAATATATCTTCCTCATCAAACCAGAAACACCTATTGTACCACCTCAAGCTTTGGTAGAGAAAAATCTACCCAACAAACCCATTGTAGAAAACACTGTTAAAAAATGAATCATGCGCGATAGAGAAGCAAAGAAGAAACTCCCTCAAAATGCATATAAGGAAAGTAAAGAGGTTTAGGGCTATGGGAATACAATAACAAGCAGAATAGATTGTTTGGATACCTGTCTTCCCATCAAGGTTACCCATGTTCTAACTGACTGCTTATGTTGGATGGTGACAGGTATAGGTCTATTCTTTCATGGGTTATGAGGCTCAACTGTTCTCCTACCAGAACCGGTTGTACCAAGAAAGAAATAATGAATTTGTCTTCTGTCTATTTTCTACTGTCTTTTCTACTATATTTTGGTCAAGTTTCAATATATGGTTCTCTAAGATGGGATATCAAATTTAATCTATGTCTTTATATTTCCTCAGTTGTGATTGGTCTGACACCTACCATATATTGAACTCACTTATCTGCATTTTACACTATATATACTATTGTCTTTTAAGACATCCATCAAATTGGATGGATTGTATCTCTTACACGTTTTGGATACTCCGACAATAAAAGGATTCATATCCCACCGATTGGTACACAATGCTTGCTCTCTTGCTTCAAAGGGACGGAATTTCATAAAAGCCTTCTCGACTATGAGAAAAAGGAAATACAATAACAAGAGCTTTCTGATTTAAAAACAGCTTCGGTTAATGATTGGTTAAAACTCTTATCCCTTGCCAGAAAAGATCTTGCACAACTAATTAATGCACTTAGCTCTTTTTTATTACCATTATGCTTTATTGATGCTCAAGACTGCTCAAATTTAGAGTTCTATTTCTCTTCACTACCTTCCATAGTTAATAAGCTTTATTTTATTAATAATCTCACTATCCTTCCTCTTGCAATTAAGAAATCTCAGGAGATTGTGAACCCTCTTTTAGATTTGGAGCTCTTACATCAAGAAGAAAAGGAAGCCCTAGGCCTAACGGACGACCCTTCTTTTCAAAAAATTTAAAGGTCTATGCCCATACACTTTGCTGAAGTCATTCTACTACTCCCTTTCATACAAATTGAGCTTGACGTTGTTCTTCTCGAAAACAAACTATGGGATTTTGAGATATTGAATCAATGTGCTCCATTCACTATTGGTTCTTTAGCTCTTCTTTGTAGTCTACCACTTGATGTAGTAGAACAATGCAAAACATCGGCACTTCAATCAAAACATCTACTATCACAGGATAAGACTTTTAGTCTGAAGCAGATAAAACGGTCAGACATTAACAGCAGTAAAAAGTGCTCTAACACTTCCATGGTTGCCCGTACAAAGGTACTATCACTCAATGAGAAATAAAATGACATTTGGAAGTTCTTGAAGAATTGTTGGAACACATACAAACCATTCATCAAGTGCAATTGTAAGAAGAACCCTGGTTCAAACTGCCCAGCGACGATTATATGGTTTGACCACCTTCTTTGGTTTTTGTTTCAAAATATCCCGAGGTTTTTTCCTTATTCCTCTAGACTTGCACAAGTATATGCTTTCATTGGATGGGTAACATCTTTTCCCATTGAATTTCAACATGTTGTAGTGGTTTTTTACGCTATTCATGAACACTTGATTGATGCAGCAAAAGGTTTAGTACTATATACACCAGTAACTCCATTTCTCTCTCTCGAGTTCAACATCGCCCAATTGGTTTGACCATCGACACTATTTTTAAACCCTCAAGAAGTAGGCAAAAACTAAAGCGTATTGCTAGCACACCAAGCAATACGACATCATCATCAAAACAACCTCGACAATACCGTGGATTTGAGGACTTTGGCAAAACTCCAAGAATGTTAGAATACAGTACAAATGACAAGGTACGACATTAATTACTAGAACTAATGATTTACAATGGTTTAAACAAGGTAAAAAAAGTAAAAAACGATTTATTCACCTAACTTTCACTAATAAATTTATGGAGTTTGTACACCCCCACACTTTTTTGAGGAATTGTTAAAAGATATTGGAATAAAAAATAATCTGGAACACTTTCACATAAAATTTGGATGGAAATACACGAACAATATAGGCCAGTATTTATATAAACCGTTTGACACTTTTGATGTGCCTTTTGATCTGAATGAACCTTGTGTGTGCCATACCTAGAAATGGTTTAAAAACTTCTTGAAAGTTTTTGTCCATCTTGGTATGCATGTTCTTACTACTCAGCAAACTTTCATTAGACACCACATTTTAAGGGATAATGTATCCAAAGGCCTTAACCATATCCCCCTTGTCCTCGTATATCTGCATTTAGTAAAAGCCGAGTTCAAGAAAGGGTGGGAAACGTTATGCCAATTGATAAATCTGAGTCATACACCGTCTCACTTCCAGTTTTAATTGAAGAAAGATTAGAAAAAACCTTCCAATCCACCTTCCCAAACTATAGGTATAACCAAACTCCCTGGTTCATGGTAAATGAAATCTTAGACGAATTAGAATTTATCCAAAAACACATTTTTATATGTGGTTTGGACAAATCTGCCCAAACTCTGGTCTCTATTTGTAAACGAATCATTAGAATGCATGCAAAGAACAGATTGAGTTCTTCAGAATTCATGCCTATACATGAATGCAATAACACCATTGTTTCTCTCATTAATTCAAGATGCAAGGAGCTTAGTGTCATACCTTCTCCTAATAGGGGCCTTCCCTACATTATGGGTAGCTATAAAATTCACAAATAAGAGTTTTGATGGATAACAAATGCTCATGATTGTGTTTTTTCTCTTGTGGCTAGTATGATCACTAATTTTTTAGAAAGTTTATCTAGCCGACTTATTGAATATACTGAGAACTTTCAAAAAAACCTACAAACATTCTCAAAGGTGAATACTAACGCGTACTGGATCATTAACAACCAATACAAAGCTTTAATAAACCTTCCTAAACTAATTTATTCCATACATACATATAATATTAAAGCTTGTTATGAAGAAATTCCTCACCATGGGAAGCATAGCCTGTTGGAGTCTTTGAGAAACATTAAAAGATTAGTAATGGGTCAAGGATATAAAGATTTTAAACCATCTAGAAGAAAAGTCACCCTTACAAAAGATAAATCAGAAGTAAAATTGTCATTTGAATTCTTTGATGCCTTAAATATCTTTGTGTTGGACATTTGCTTCTCAAAGTTAGGATCAAATATATATCGACAAACTAAAAGAATCCCAATGGGATATTCATGTTCTCCTTTATGGTGCAATCTATACCTTGCTGGTTTGAGCTAGAACATGTTAGAAAATTATCCAGACTCAAAAAATCTGAGATGCTTTTAGCGTTTTTACATTCTAATCGATATATGGATGATCTACTATTCATGAATAACACATATATTACGTAATGCATGAATCACAACAAACCTTTGTCCCCTGAGTACCCCTTTACTATATATCCATTGGATATCATTTTAGTTAAAATTTGAACACAAATATAATACTACAAAGACCTTTCATTGGGAAATATAGTATGGAAACAACATGGAAAAAAGATGCATTACAAGGACACCAAGTATCCTTCATACAAGTAGCCAACAATCGCCCTACACAATTAGCATACAAAGTGTGTGTATCACAGGTCTTACCCATCATTTATAATGCTTCATGCGTAACATTTAAGGATATACAACAAATGAGCTTTATGTTTACTTCTAACAGATTCAAAAAAACCCGCATCAAAACACTAATCACAAAGTTTTTATTAAAAGGTAACCTCCCTGGTATCAGATTCAAGGTCAAATCTTTGACAAATATATTAAACGAACGGGAAATAGAATAGGATGCGCATAATTATGGGAGCATTGCGAAAAATATCTCTGAAACAACTAGTTTGAATGCAGGATAGTAATCAACAAAGCAAGGACACACAATGAAAAGGAAGAATGGCGGGCAGACATACCACTTCAACACACAACATGATGGCGTCTTTTTATCTCATGTGTTATTCAAGATATAATGAATTTTTGGTTCAAACAAAAATTTAGTGTATACCCCTTCGGTTTCTTTGGAAAATGGAACGAGTACCATGACATATGTACAAAAGTTATGTTTCCTAAATAATAAACAAGGCAAAACAAGTTGTCCCCTAAATGTGTAATTAATCATGGATTGGATGGTTCGCAAAGTCATGGATACTATTTACTATTGGAATTTTGGAAGGAAAAGAAAAGATTGCTACATTCTCAAAATGAACAGATCACTTGAGAAGGAATAGTTAGAAAGTCATAACTTTAAACAACTCAAAAATTAAATCATTAATATGCCCACATGGTGGGCTATCCCCCACCAAGTGGGCATACTCCCATGGTTGGGGGTGGGCCTCTCTCTCTCTCTCTCTCTCTCTCTCTCTCTCTCTCTCTCTCTCTGTGTGTGTGTGTGTGTGTGTGTGTGTGTGTGTGTGTGTGTGTGAATCCCGGAGATTAGCAATAACAGCATCACCATTGAAAAAAAAATCCCCCCACCATCCTGGATGTTGTAGCCCTTGTTGAGCAAGTATGCCCAAAGATCCACAAGTATTTGTAAATTACTGACAAAAAATCAAGTGGTCTTGACAAATATATCTCTTTTGCTACATCTCTCTCTCTCTATTTGAATCCCGCTCTCTCTCTCTCTATCTGAATCCCGGAAGTTATCTTTGAAAGCAGCACCATCAGTTTTAACCCACATACTTTTCTATAGCCCAAAATCTCTCTCTCTCTCTCTCTCTCTCTCTCTCTCTCCAGTACAATGGGTTTAGTAACAAGTTTTTTTCTCGCTCTCGCCTTTTCCCTAGATTCTAGCTCAATATCTAGGAGATCCTTTGCAAGCAACTGGTAAAACAGTTCTAGATGTTAAAGATCTTGAATGATAAGATTGCCACCCTCTTTAAGGTCTGTATCTCTCTCTCTCTCTCTCTCTCTCTCTCTCTCTCTCTCTCTCTCTCTCTCTCTCTCGCATGTAAACTTAATCTAACTCTTTAAACCTCGGTAGCTACACCGATTTGTGCAAGGCTTAAAATAGACTAACTCTTTAAAACTCGGTAGATACACCGATTTGGGCAAGGCTTAAAAATAGATTGAACATATGGCATATACACATGGTGGGCATAAAGACGCCACGCTGGGCTGAATGTATAAAATGAGGAGAACCTGAAGTAGTGAAATAGCACACGAATCAGGTTTTCTCTCTCTCTCTCACACACACACACTCTTGCGAGAAATGCTGGTCAGCTGCATTCCTGATTAACAAAATTGCATAGTGACATCTAGTGTCATACACACACACGTACAATGGAGGGAAGTACTGCCCGAGTCATTAATACACAAGGTACACACACACACACAGAGTCAGCAAATCTTTACAGCAAGCTATCCCAGCACACAAGCGATCAAGAATCATCAAGGCGAACACGGCATTGGCAGTACTACACGGTAAATAGTGATAGCCGTTTTTTGGCTCTTTGTAATTGCCACAATGAGTTACCTCACCCTACCAAAATCACCCAAACACTGTGGCTATCCCTACCATTTCACTGTACATAGGCGTGCGTGAGTCACGGTACTTTTCCCATATCTTCTTAAAAAACCCTCAATTAGCTAGTCATTGGGCTAGTTGAGCCAAAAAAAATAAAAAAATAAAAAAAAAATAAGTATATTATGGCCCATGCATATGTAAATATTTCTTTGTATATAGGGCCTAAATAAAAGATTTTTTCATAATTATTTTGGTATTTATTTAAATATTTCTACCTAGGTGTGTGTTATTTATGCTCTGTACATTGCCTCACCATTACCACAATTTTTTCTTACCATTTTTTATACTCTTTATTCCATATAGAAATATTTTCATGTAAGCTTCTCTTATATTTGGTGTAACTCCACCCCAACAAAAATCCAAAAAAACTAGTTTTATTTATGTGTATATTTTTTCACTATTTTGATTTTTCCCTTCCTATATCTATTTTGTTTTTTTCTAAAAAATTAGAACACCAAAAACATTTATCTTTTTATGGTAGCCTCATAATGAGAGAGATTTCTTTTGACCCCTTTATATTTTTTCCACTTATATTATTTATATTTGACATGTACATATTTTTTAGACCCCTCAATATTTGATTTTCTTAGTTGTACTATTCACTTATATCCTAATCTCAACAATATCTTCAATTATAGACCTACCAAATAAGGTCAAGGGTAGGTGGCATGCATACATGCACTATGGAGGGCTCACTCTTGGAGGTATTCAAAAGAATCATCCAAAGAAGGACCCCACAAGGACCTTTGCAGTGGAAAAAAACGGTCGGTTTTGCTGAATTTTTAAAGTTCACTTGCTCTCCGAATTTGAAAAGGTAATACAAACAAAAGATGTAGCTCGTGGGCTGAACTTTTGCCTCAAATTTTTTCATATTTTTTTGAGCTACGAGGTATGAGCTATGATTTTTTTAGTGGACCTCAATTTTCCCATGCTATGCAGCCACACTCTCTCTTCCACTTTATCATTTTCCTCTTTCACACACACTTCTCCACTCATCATCCCCACCTCTCTCACCCCTCCTCTCTGCACCCTACTCACCTTCTCCTCAACCTTGAAGAATAAGAGAAACCATGGTGAACTCATACCTCCCACACACAATTCCATTCCAAAATTGACCACTTAGTCTCATTTTTCCTCCTCCAATTTACCCATATCTATCAAAAAAACCACAAAATTCAGCCTCTTCTCTTAAAAGACAGCATCATGGTGGTTGATTACTCGGCTTCAATTACCTTGTCTCTCAAGGAAGGTCAAGAGTGGAGAAAAAATGTACCGTCAAAGCTAGTGGACCGTCAACAAGCGTCAAAATTGGCCCTACTCAAGACACTTGGAGCATCAACCTTGTAAGAAATCCACTTTTTCTTACCTCTTAAGAGTTTTCTTCCTTATTTGTATCCTACATGGATACTCCCATTGTAAATATCCAATTCCATTTGTAAATTAATACTAACTCTACTAACACTAACCCACTATGAAAAGTCCTATCACCTCCATTTCTCTCCTCTCTCTTTTCCCCACCAACTTCTTGATAATTCCAAGCAAAAGAAATTAGATAAATTGCTGAAAATCTAACCCAACCATGGTTAGAGGAGTAACCCTAGCCTTCAAAATTGCTATAAAAGGAGGGTGTAGCTAGCACAAAAGAGGGAGCCATAAGCAAGAGCACTATGCTATAGCTTGAGAAGCCAAGCTCAACCTCTCTAGAAGGAGCTCTTGAGTAGAAGCTCATTGTCTTATGCATGTGCATGTGTTGTAATAGGGGATTAGCAAGGGAACTCTATGCCATTGTAAGAGAGAGAGTGATCATTCAATTGAGAGTAGGAAATCTATCATTTCTCCCACTAGTGTAAGCCCAACATTTGCTGAATCAAGGAGGGTGGATTTGGACTAATCTTGGATACTTTGTCTCCCTTCCAACGTGAAGTAATGGACAACAATGATGCGTAAGTGTCTTGGTGTTTTTTGTTAAGTTCTTGATAGCTTGTCTCTGGTGTTGTCATCAATCTAGCCATAAATCCCACATACTGTAAGAGGGCGACAGGGTGGAGAGGACTCCCCTGGCCTTAAGACAGTGATTGGGGTGGCTTTTCTTGTGATGTGTTGTGGTGTAATTTACTCAAGCTATGTTGAACAAATACTAATATCACTTGGATTGGTCATGACAGATTTGTAAGAAGGTATTAGTGCAACAAACACCCCCTCCCCCTTCTCTCTCTTTCTTACATATATAATTGTGTTTGCTTGATCATTGCCGATACGTTTCAAAGCAGCCCGAGCTCTCTCTCTCTCTCTCTCTCTCTCTCTCTCTCTCTCTCTCTCTCTCTCTCTCTCTCTCTCTCTCTCTCTCTCTCTCTCTCTCTCTCTCTACGCGTCCTAGTTCGCATCCAAAACTAGGTGGTGCCCCAAATTTGTGTAGGGTTAGGTTGCGGGTTTGTGTGTGTGTTTGTTGTTTTTTTCCAACCCCGACCCAATTGAGCAGCACGGGAGCCTTGAAGGGTGTCTACTAGAGGTTTCTCTTCTTGTTGCCCGCCCCGGACCGCTTCAAATTGGCGCCCCCACGGAGGATAGGCTTGTGTATGTTTTGTGAAGGCTCAACCTTTAGCATAATCAAGTAGCTTGCATGAATCACGAGAATTTGTATGATCCCTTCATTCCCATTGCAAGGCAAAAGGTACACATAATTGTTAGTACTAAGTTGCAATTTCAGCGAGTAATTCGTAGAATTTTAGGTTCTCTTAGGTTGGTAGAGATAAACGCATCAATAAATCCTTTTATTTTGCCTCTCATTAGGTACGACCTTAGTTTGGACGTCTATATTTTTGTTTTGTTTTAAGAATTAGCTCATGCATAGACCATGGAATACAAGTTTTTCCCTTTCATTTCACTCCACACATTAGCGTAAACATTGCAATTAGTAGAAAAATCCATTTTCAACAACGTATGGTATTCATGTTTGGTTCCCAAAGAGTAGGAGAAATTCTCGCGTCACCAAACCCTGTCATCCTACCTCTTATTGATTATCATTGGTCGTTTGATGTGAATATCTTTATTTTGTTGTAGAATAGATTGCAAGCTAGAAAACATTATTGTGTAAATCTTTTTAAGAAAGAAAAACAAAAACGGGTGTCACTTTGAAATCAATTCAATGGAAAGCCAACGCCAAATGTCTGGGTATCCTCTTTTCTTTGGAGAGCCTGGAGAGGATGCAGAATTATTTTTAGCAAATTTCAAGATGTCTTGCCGTATCAAGAGGATAATAACTGATCAAGAACGTGTAGAAATGTTTGAGGTGGTCCTTAGGAAAGATGCTAGCACTTGGTTTGACTCTTTGCCTGAGGAAGTTAAGGGGAATTACACAGAAGTTTTGAATCGTTTCAAGAAATACTTCTTTGATCCCCAAAACACTCAAAAATTATGGCAAGACATTGTTTCTCATAAGCAAAAAGACTTAGATGACTACTACTTGTACAATAAAGAGTTTCTACGTCTTTGGGCTCTATGGATAAGAAATGTTGCTAACCCTGGTGATGGTGCAGAATTTCTAAAGAAGGAGAGGTTCATAGCCGGACTCTTTCCTGACCTTAAGGTAAAAGTTGAGGCGGGTGCACCTGCTACCTTTGATGCAGCTGAAACTAGGGCTGCTGAGAAGTATAGGAAACTCAAGTGCTTAAGGGGAGAGGTTCCAATAGAAGGTCTTAGACCCAAAGGTAAGTCACAAGCATCAACATCGAGGGAGCTTCCTGAGGTAACGGCGGAAGTAATTGAGAAGTTAAACGAATCTTTAAGTAGCCTGTCAATTCACCTTGCACAAGCTGTAGGTCCAAAGGGACAAGCAAAGAAGTCTGAAGAGCGAGATCCACGAACTAGGAGAGTCTTGCAATGTTGGAATTGCGGTGAGTCTGGACATGGGATGTATAATTGTCCTTGGCCCCGTGGGGAGCCAGGGAGACCTAACTTGAATTACCCAGTGATGAATGCAAGTGAAGGAACTGGTCAACAACCAAGGCTTCTACAAAGACCAAATGGACCAAGACCACCTCCACAAGGGGTAGAAGGAGTTCCATCTTTGCCAGATCCAAATGTGCATGTGGTAGAGGTGACAAACTCAAATGAGGTTGACATGGAAGAAAATGGCATTAAGCGTGGCCGAGGAAAAGGTAAAGAGAAAGAGGGTGTCCCATCACAGAGTGACCATGGACAAGGCAAGAAGGCAAAGGAGACCAAGGAAGCTAAGAGGACTCGACGTCGTATCAATCTCCAAGACTTCCCTCTTGGACATGGTATAGCTCCATACAACCTGTTGGAAGACATGCGAGGTAAGGGTCCTGATATCTCATGGCCTCAGTTTCTTGCATTATGCCCACAAGTTAGGAGGGATTTAACAAAGGCAGTTAGCACTAGGAGAAAGGTAAAAGAGAGTTTTCCTGTTGTAAAAATTGCACATGTTGAAATGAACGAGGATATTACACCTATGCTAGATTGTTACATAAAAGGAATATTGGTTAGGAAAGGTCTAGTGGATGGGGGTGCACAAATTTGCATCATGACAGAAGGCCTCATGCAAAGACTAGGCATGCACATCCATGAGACACCTGAAATCAAATTGAAAATGGCAAACAATAGCAAGGCTAGGTGCGTAGGCATTTGTAAAAATGTTTTTGTGGAGGCCTTTGGCATTAAGAAAGCGGTGGATTTTTATGTTATGTCGACCAAGGGAAGTGGTTATCCATTTATCCTAGGAAGACCATGGCTAATGAAAATGCGAGCTTTGCAGGATTGGGAGAGTGGGAAATTAATTTGCAGGAATGAAAATCATAAGAAGGTTGTCTTTGACATGAAGGAGCAACGCCAAGAGGAGCTCCATGAAGAATCATCTCAAAGTGAGACGGAAGAAGGTTGGACCGATAGCACTTCAGAAGAAGAAAGTAGCGGCAGCATTACTGAAGAGGAGTCTTCCATCGAAGTCATGGGGGTAAGGTTTAAGCAAAACAACCAAGAGACCTCTTGTCAAGGCTTGGAGGAGGTAGGTCCTCAAGAGAACGAAGGTGTTCAAGATGAAGGGATGCTGGAAGGTATGCTATCAACAACACTTACAAAGGATGAAAGAGAGGAGTTCAAATGTGTGCTAAGGAAGTTTCCTAGGCTTTTTGCTAAAGACTACACCGACGTGCGTGGGGTATATGTTGTTCAACACAAGATTGAGTTAAAGTCTGAAGCCACACCTAAAGCTCAAAAGCTACGAAGGCTAGGAGTCATTAAGGAGCAGGCTCTACTCAAGGAGGTAAGAAAGCTTCTAGCAGTAGGTTTCATTTATCCAGTGGAGAATTCAGAGTGGGTCTCTCCCGTTGTTGTCACTCCTAAGAAAAACGGAAAGTGGAGGGTGTGTGTGGATTACCGTCCCCTCAATGAGGCAACAAAAAGAGATCACTTTCCCCTCCCATTTCAGGATGAGATACTAAATGAAGTAGCTGGTCATGAGAAGTACACTGTGTGTGATGGCTACTCGGGTTACTTTCAAATAGGTATCGCATTGGAGGATCAATTGAAAACAACCTTTATCACTCCTTGGGGTTGTTATGCTTTTAGAGTCATGCCATTTGGTCTGACAAATGCTCCTGCAACATTCCAACGTTTCATGAACATGGTGTTTCAAGCATTCTTTGGAAAGTCAATTAGGGTGTTCATTGATGATTTCTGCATTTATAGCTCAAAATCATTGCATCTACAAAGGGTAGAAGAAGGTTTAAAGAAGCTCTACAACATGGGAGGTCAACTCAACCCCGACAAGTGTCACATAGCTGAGGATGAAGTGATCTTGCTTGGTCACAAGGTTTCCTATAAAGGCATTGAGGTGGATCTTTCAAAGGCAAAGGCTCTTATTGAGCTCCCCTCACCCAAGAATCTCAAAGAGGTCATATCATTCATTCAAAAAGTGAAGTATATGTCACGCTTTATTCACTTAGCTTCGGAGTTGCTTCATCCTTTGCAAAAGTTGACACAACAAGTAGAATTTGCATGGTCTGATGAGCTTGAAGAGTATTTTTGTAACATTAAAGTCATTTTGTCAGAGCTACCAACACTCATGCCTCCTTGTTGGGAGTACACATTCTTTGTTAGCTCTAGTGTTGGAAGGGAAACAATTGGTGCTGTGTTGCTACAACAAGATCCCCACAGTACAAGGATGCGACCCATCTACTTTGCTAGTAGGGTCATGAATGCTTTGGAGAGAGACTACACAGAAGCAGAACTCATGATGCTTTCTCTCATGTTTGCGGTGAGAAAGTTTAGATCCTACCTGCTACCAAAACCTTTTGTAATTATCACTGCAGAGAATTTGTTCCCTTGGGTGTCATCTCAAATGAATTTTAGTACTAGGATCTCAAAGTGGATTATGGAGTTGCAAGAGTTTCAATACTCTTTCAAGGTAGAAGATAGTGTGCGTGCACAATTGGCAGGGATTCTCACTTATAGGGTGCATGAAAAGGAGATTAAGGTGCCCGAAGTAAAGACCCTACCATTACCACCACCAAAAAGTATTCCTAATGCTTTTACCTTGTTCTTTGATGGAGCTTTTCGTCGAGCCACAGGAAAAGCAGGGGGAGGGCTAGTGTTGCTCAAACCAAGTGGAGAGGTGGTCATGAAAGAGAAGTTCAATCTACCAAGTTCAGCTAGCAACAATGAAGCAGAATAAGACACACTAATTCATGGTTTGAAGATGTGCATTGGCCAAGGGATACAACGCCTCATGGTAAAGGGAGATGCACTTCTCATTGTTAAACAGATTTTAGGCATTTGGGCATGCAAGAATGAAAGCTTAAGGACAAAATTTCATGCCATTCGTAGGCTATTTAATCAATTTGAGGAGGTGCAATTATATCATATTCCTAGGAAACAAAATGAAGATGCTGATTTACTTGCACAACAAGCCGTTGCATGTGGAAATAAAGAAGTGCAGGTCATCATGGTGGCAGCAACTGTCAAGCAACGGAGATACCAGGGATTGGATTCATTGACTCCCATTATTAGCTACATTTTGGAGGGCGAGTTTCCACAAGACTTCACGAAGGCTCAGAAGAGGAGACTCATGAAGAAGGCAAGTGCATATCTCTTCCTAGAAGGCTCCCTCTATCAAAGAGGGAAGGATCAAGTGTGCAGAAGAGTACCAACTATTGAGGAAATTCCAGCCATTCTAAAAGGTTTGCACGAAGAAGCATGTGGTGGTCATTTTGCCCAAGAATTAACTGTGAAGAAGATTTTGCTTGCGGGGTATGTTTGGCCAAGCATGCATGTGGATGTTCAACATTGGTGTAAAAGCTGTCACAATTGTCAGATAAATGGAAATAGAAGGTTGGTGCATGGCCCGAGGCAAATAGTGATTGCAAATGGACCCTTTGAAAAGTGGGGCATTGATGCCATGGGTCCTCTGCCTAGGACAAAAAATGGTAAACTCTACATTCTAGTGGCTGTAGACTATATGACTAGGTGGGTGGAAGCTCAAAGTGTGGCAAGAGTGAATGAGAGGACAATTAGCAAGTTTGTGTACAATCACATTTGTTGCAGATTTGGCACACCTTTGGAGATTGTTTCTGATAATGGTCCAGGGTTTAGGAAGGGCTTGCTCACAGAAGTCTGTGAAGTACTTCACATTCTACATTGTCACAGTACACCCTACTATCCCCAATCAAATGGTTTGGTAGAAAAAGCTAATGGTGTCATTGCAGGCATCATTAGAAAGATGGTGAAAAACAAGACAAAGTTGTGGGATGAATTCTTGGATGGTGCTTTGTGGGTGTATCGAACCACATATAGGGAAGCCAGGGAGTTCACACCATTTCACTTGGTCTATGGTCAAGAGGCTTTACAGCCAATTGAACTCAACATTCCAACAATGTGACTTCATGGAAAAGGAGCACAAGATGATCAAGAAGCATGGATGGATCGACTTCTTACCTTAGCTGAGCTTGAGTGGAAAAGAGAAGCAGCATACGAATGCTATAAGAGGAAAGCCACACAGACAAAGGAGAAGCTTGACAAGAAACTGAAGGACAAAGGCATCAATGAAGGAGATCTTGTGCTAAGGTATGACAATCGACTCGATAATTGTTTTGATGCCAAATTTGAAGATGGCAGGGGCCATACATAGTCAAGAAGGCTTTAAATTCTAGTTACTATCAGCTTATGGACTTGAATGGTAAAGAGCACTCCAGGAAGGTAAACGGGTATCGCTTGAAGCCCTATTTGAGTCGCCTTCTACCAAAGGATCTACCAAAGATCTGTCAAAAGGCCACTGTCTCATGTAAGTATTGTTACATGAAGCATGAGTGTAACTCTAGCCAAAATTCCGAGAGGCCAAACAATGAAGATCTTGTCAAGGACTCTGAAGCACTCTCTTTGGAAAAGATGCTCTATGATGGTACATGAATATACCATCATCCAGGGGGAGGGCTAATGATAGCCGTTTTTCGGCTCTTTGTAATTGCCACAATGAGTTACCTCACCCTACCAAAATCACCCAAACACTGTGGCTATCCCTACCATTTCACTGTACATAGGCGTGCGTGAGTCACGGGACTTTTCCCATATCTTCTTAAAAAAACCCTCAATTAGCTAGTCATTGGGCTAGTTGAGCCAAAAAAAATAAAAAAAATAAGTATATTATGGCCCATGCGTATGTAAATATTTCTTTGTATATAGGGCCTAAATAAAAGATTTTTTTATAATTATTTTGGTATTTATTTAAATATTTCTACCTAGGTGTGTGTTATTTATGCTCTGTACATTGCCTCACCATTACCACAATTTTTTCTTACCATTTTTCATACTCTTTATTCCATATAGAAATATTTTCATGTAAGCTTCTCTTATATTTGGTGTAACTCCACCCCAACAAAAATCCAAAAAAACTAGTTTTATTTATGTGTATATTTTTTCACTATTTTGATTTTTCCCTTCCTATATCTATTTTGTCTTTTTCTAAAAAATTAGAACACCAAAAATATTTATCTTTTTATGGTAGCCTCATAATGAGAGAGATTTCTTTTAACCCCTTTATATTTTTTCCACTTATATTATTTATATTTGACATGTACATATTTTTTAGACCCCTCAATATTTGATTTTCTTAGTTGTACTATTCACTTATATCCTAATCTCAACAATATCTTCAATTATAGACCTACCAAATAAGGTCAAGGGTAGGTGGCATGCATACATGCACTATGGAGGGCTCACTCTTGGAGGTATTCAAAAGAATCATCCAAAGAAGGACCCCACAAGGACCTTTGCAGTGGAAAAAAACGGTCGGTTTTGCTGAATTTTTAAAGTTCACTTGCTCACCGAATTTGAAAAGGTAATACAAACAAAAGATGTAGCTCGTGGGCTGAACTTTTGCCTCAAATTTTTTCATATTTTTTTGAGCTACGAGCTGTGAGCTATGATTTTTTTAGTGGACCTCAATTTTCCCATGCTATGCAGCCACACTCTCTCTTCCACTTTATCATTTTCCTCTTTCACACACACTTCTCCACTCATCATCCCCACCTCTCTCACCCCTCCTCTCTGCACCCTACTCACCTTCTCCACAACCTTGAAGAATAAGAGAAACCATGGTGAACTCATACCTCCCACACACAATTCCATTCCAAAATTGACCACCTAGTCTCATTTTTCCTCCTCCAATTCACCCATATCTATCAAAAAAACCACAAAATTCAGCCTCTTCTCTTAAAAGACAGCATCATGGTGGTTGATTACTCAGCTTCAATTACCTTGTCTCTCAAGGAAGGTCAAGAGTGGAGAAAAAATGTACCGTCAAAGCTAGTGGACCGTCAACAAGCGTCAAAATTGGCCCTACTCAAGACACTTGGAGCATCAACCTTGTAAGAAATCCACTTTTTCTTACCTCTTAAGAGTTTTCTTCCTTATTTGTATCCTACATGGATACTCCCATTGTAAATATCCAATTCCATTTGTAAATTAATACTAACTCTACTAACACTAACCCACTATGAAAAGTCCTATCACCTTCATTTCTCTCCTCTCTCTTTTCCCCACCAACTTCTTGATAATTCCAAGCAAAAGAAATTAGATAAATTGCTGAAAATCTAACCCAACCATGGTTAGAGGAGTAACCCTAGTCTTCAAAATTGCTATAAAAGGAGGGTGTAGCTAGCACAAAAGAGGGAGCCATAAGCAAGAGCACTATGCTATAGCTTGAGAAGCCAAGCTCAACCTCTCTAGAAGGAGCTCTTGAGTGGAAGCTCATTGTCTTATGCATGTGCATGTGTTGTAATAGGGGATTAGCAAGGGAACTCTATGCCATTGTAAGAGAGAGAGTGATCATTCAATTGAGAGTAGGAAATCTATCATTTCTCCTACTAGTGTAAGCCCAACATTTGCTGAATCAAGGAGGGTGGATTTGGACTAATCTTGGATACTTTGTCTCCCTTCCAACGTGAAGTAATGGACAACAATGATGCGTAAGTGTCTTGGTGTTTTTTGTTAAGTTCTTGATAGCTTGTCTCTGGTGTTGTCATCAATCTAGCCATAAGTCCCACATACTGTAAGAGGGCGACAGGGTGGAGAGGACTCCCCTGGCCTTAAGACAGTGAGTGGGGTGGCTTTTCTTGTGATGTGTTGTGGTGTAATTTACTCAAGCTATGTTGAACAAATACTAATATCACTTGGATTGGTCATGACAGATTTGTAAGAAGGTATTAGTGCAACAAACACCCCCTCCCCCTTCTCTCTCTTTCTTACATATATAATTGTGTTTCCTTGATCATTGCCGATACGTTTCAAAGCAGCCCAAGCACTCTCTCTCTCTCTCTCTCTCTCTCTCTCTCTCTCTCTCTCTCTCTCTCTCTCTCTCTCTCTCTCTCTCTCTCTCTCTCTTTACGCGTCCTAGTTCGCATCCAAAACTAGGTGGTGCCCCAAATTTGTGTAGGGTTAGGTTGCGGGTTTGTGTGTGTGTTTGTTGTTTTTTTCCAACCCCAACCCAATTGGGCAGCACGGGAGCCTTGAAGGGTGTCTAGAGGTTGCTCTTCTTGTTGCCCGCCCCGGACCGCTTCAATAGCATTGTTGAATGTTTTTTAGTATTGTTGATCCACAAACATGGGATTGCAGTTTCTGTGGTTTGCATAAGCGTGGTATATAAAACTATTTCTTGTTTGGTTATTCAAAATAAAAAAACGCTACTTTTTTAGTATATATATACGATGGTATGCATGACCTAGACGAAGATACTGAGTCTAAACACTGTAAGAAGCATTCTTGACTGTTTTTTTAGTGTTGTTGATCAATATACATCCGAAGAGATTGTATGTCCTTTGGTTTGCATAAGCATGTTATACAAGGCTGTTTCTTGTTGGTTTTTCATAATAGCATGAAAAAAACATGGCTTTTCTAGTATAAGGTTTACATAACCTAAACCGAGATGTAATACGATGTACTGACTCTAAATGGTTGGATATACACAACATGTAGCTTAATCAAATGTTTTATGCATCAAAGAGAACAATGGTTACTTGAAAGGCAAACGATGGTGAAAGGCCTCTCATGGAATGGCATATTGAATGTTTTTTGGAAGCCATACATCAGGGTAACCGACAAGGTGCAGGGCCAACGTATATTGTGCAAATGACAACCTCAGGCTTTCAATTAGTCGTCTAGTCTACTGAGAGAATGTCTAGCCTAAAGTTAAATAATATCTTATTGGTTTTAAAAAAAAAGAAACACTAAGTTTATAAAGCAAAATAACTTGTGTAATTGGTATTGGTAAAGGAAAAAAGGGATGGTCTTATACTTCAAGGTTTGCTCATATTACTTGGAAAGGTAGTTGTTTTTATGTTTATTGATATAACCTTTGGGAAATTGTTTCAAAATGTTTTTTTCCTCATGTGAGGCTCCTGAGAGAGGAGGGCATGCTTCTTTTGAAAAATAGGTCTAATTGCAAATAGAACTCTACCAAAATTTTGACAAAAAAGAAAAGATGTTTCTTCATTAAAAATGCGTATGTGCTTTGTCAAGTAATTACTAGATTATTATCAAAAACAGAAACCTCATGTGAGGCTCCTAATCAAGGAGGGCAAGCTTACTTTTTGAAACATGAGTCTACTTACAGACGAAACTCTGCCAAAATTTTGGCAGAATATAGTACTTCTTATTTAGTAGTAGGATATATCTTATAAATGGAAACATAAACCCAAAATGAAGGTTTATATCTCTTTTTCCCTCTATCTTTCTCTCTTTATCTTTTTAGGCTCTCAGTCTATCCAATGGTGGGGTAGTTTTTTAAATAAATACACCTATAAACACTATACGAGAAATGATGCTTTCAGACTTAGCATTCTACAGCTACTCTTAGAGTATATCATCAAGCATAGACCACTAATAGATAATATCTGGTTTATGAACTTGTAATACAGGGTAGGACGCTTTCTATCGGAAACCCAACTACTGGGGATATACCATCCTTCGAGGATGCAAGCCCTAAAACTCGCAAGATATGTTACTAATACAATGGAAAGCCACATCCCTCCGCCATACATGATTTTTCAAAAGGATGAAAATATATTTTCCTCATCAAAGTAGAAACAACTATTATACCACCTCAAGCTTTGGTAGAGAAAAATCTACTTAACAAGCCCATTGTAGAAAACACTTTAAAAAAATGAATCATGCCTGACAAAGAAGCAAAGAAGAAACTCCCTCAAAATTCATATAAGGAGAGTAAAGAGGTTTAGGGCTATGGGACATCAATAACAAGCAGAATAGACTGTTTGGGTACGTGTCTTCCCATCAAGGTTGCCCATGTTCTAACTGGCTGCTTATGTTGGATGGTGACAAGTATAGGTCTATTCTTTCATGGGTTATGAGGCTCAATTGTTCTCCTACCAAAACCGGTTGTACCAAGAAATATATTGAAATTTATATTCTGTCTATTTTGTATTGTCTTTTCGAGTATATTTTGGTCAAGTTTCAATATATGGTTCTCTAAGAGGGGATATCAAATTTAATCTCTCTCTCTCTCTCTCTCTCTCTCTCTCTCTACTCAGTTTTGAAGACGTTAATACATAGTTTTAATTAAACGGGCATAGGGCTAAGCTGAGACACACTTTTCCTGAACATTGCGGGCCCCTTTTAATTCTAACAGAAAATCCAGGTTTGTCTTATCGAAACCGGGTTTTTAGAATTTGGCTAGGAAAATATTTTGGCAACCTTCCTCCCGTCCCTTTCTTCCCTTCCTACATGGCATTGATGAGCAAAATTTCTTTAGAACTCCCGCCCTTAGAATCCAAGCTCCCTCACTCACTCACTTTCGGGGATCCAAGTACTCTGAGGGAACATAATGTCAATGTGGTATGGCAGGGTGCTAAAGTTGAGGCTGCAGTGAACAATACTGAAAACTCTTAAATTACCAAATTGTATTTTCAAATATAGGTTCGCCAAAATTTGGGGGTAATTTTGAATTGTACTATTTTGCATGAATTCGCTCCCCCCCTCTCACTGTTTGAACTGTACCATGCACAAATTCTCTCCCACCCCCTTCTCTAATTGATAGCACTTCCTCTCCCGTGTCTACTTAGACAACTGAATGTATCCCCCCCCCCCCCCCCCCCCCCCGAACCCCTCACACATAGGGACCAATCATCACCACCACCACCTTCAACTTATTAAAGACTGGATTAAGTGTAAAGGCAAGTACAGAAAGGTAGAGGCAACTAGTAAAGCAATTCTAGATGCTAAAGATCTTGAATGGTAAGATTTTTGCCCTCTTGAAGGTCTCTCTCTCTCTCTCTCTCTCTCTCTCTCTCTCTCTCTCTCTCTCTCTATCTATCTCTCGCATGTAAACTTAACCTAACTCTTTGAAACTCGGTAACTACACCAATTTGTTGGGCAAGGCTTAAAATAGACTATCTCTTTAAAACTGATAAATGTCTTGGCAGCCTTCTTCTTAATAACATGACTATCACAACACATTTCAACTCCCTTCTTCCTGCTTCTTTCTTCTCGTTTCTTTTCAGCCCAATACTCTCTGATCTTAGAAATGGCCGCTGATTCTATATCCTTGTTACTCTGTTGTAGATTATGAAAGGGTTCATGAGACTCAAATGACATTGGATGAATGAAAATCGGTGGAGGCACTGGTTGAATCTCAGGACATGTGTCATTCGTGCTGCTCCAGTCATTGCTACAATCATCGGATTCCATTCAAGATGTAGAAACTCAAAATCAAAAGATGTACGAGTAGAAGAAGACTTAGAAGAAGAAGACGATGTCAGATTGAAGCAAGCAGAAGAAGTGAAGGGGGAAGGGGAAGAAGGGTTGAAGCATTCAACAAATGTGAAGACAAGAAGCAACGAATCAAGGGAAGGGGAAGCAACATGGAAGCAAGGTGATAAATGGAGAAGCACTGTAGCCCACAGAAAGAGGGAAAATGAAGAAGACGATGATGAAAACTAGGAAAAAGCGAGAACTACAAAGGTGGCCGTTAGCAAGGATGGACTGCAGCCAACTTAAAACCAATTAACATGCAATAAAGTGACTTCAACTTCGAAGAAAAAATTGCATAAATGCCTTTTTTTCACCTACGCAAGGTGTTGTCCAAGACATCACGTTTTGTATCAGCTAATCATGCTTTCACTCAATACTGATACCACTCACTCGGTATTGACCCATGTCTTCGCGGCAGTTGTCAACGTTGTTGTGTTACGTCTCAAGTTTTTCTTTATAAGTCACGCTTGGTTCATCACTAGATGGCTCACTACCACTAAGACATGGGTCAATACCAAGTGAGTTAGTGGCTTATGGAATTCGATAGCTGCCCCAATCGCTTGATATTGACTCATGGGTTTGTGGCAGCGACAGCCCACTGAAATATCTTAAGTTTAATCTCTGCCATTGATTCATGTTAGACATGCTATCTCGTTGCTGCCGGCTGAGGTTCAAAAAAATTTATACATAATAGATCCGCTGATCTCGCCTATGCTGCAGAATAGCGGAGTTTCCTTTTTGGCTCCGATGGGCTGGTTTAGCAAAGTCAATTTTGATCTAGCGCGTTTTCTGTTCACTGCATACAATCAATCGTGAGTTTATTCTTTCCTTGTAAACACCATGTTGGATTTAGGATCTTTCTCCTCATCTTTGATGGTTTTGGTGTAGTGATCATTGGAGTCTGTTGTTATTTGACACTGGAGATAAGATTTTCTACTACGCAAACTCCGGGCAAAGCAGGTTGTTTCACGGTCGTGTAAAAACGTAAGGCACATCTGGGTATATTTGAAAGTAGTGTCTCTTTGTAATGTGTTATACTGACTCAAGTGGTTACGTATGTAGTGCCGCGCTTGTATACTTTATAGAGCATGTTTTGTTAAAACATGATCTAGGGATTACCATCTGACACGAATGGGTAACCATACCCACGCAAGTTGAGGACTATAGCTGTGGCTGGCGAACTTGTTTTAATGCCTTGCTGCTCCTTAATCAAATTTTGGATGTACCAAACGTAAGTAATCGTGCTGTTTCATTGTTTGTTTGCTGCAACGTTTGTATTAAAAGAAGCAACATCTTCACTTACTTTCCTAGTATCACGCTTCTATAGGAAATTCAATTATATAACTACACCCCCGACGATGTGCGAAATTTTTCTGTAATGGCCATCCAACATATTATAATATCAATAAACAGACATACAAGAGAGGAAGGGGCGAAAGCTGAGGAGTTCGAACAAGCTCGCATTAACAAAATGACGCAGCGCTACAATCAGACTCAGGAAGAGGTTCGAAATATGCAAGAAGCAATAAATCAATATTATGCGGACAGTGCAGAAGTAAAGGAATGGGCTACACGTCACTGTCAAGAGTAAGAACAGAAGGAAGCTTCATAGGTGCAAGATGCATGGGAAGCCATAAGAGGCCCATGATTTCGAACGACACAAAAGGATGCCCGAGATCAACGTCCCCCGAGGTAGAAGTAGCAGCAACCGGGGAAGCGGGCAGGGGAGCAGTGGTAGCAACCGGGGGAGAGGGCAGGGGAGTAGTGGCAGCAACCGGGGGAGAGGGCTGGGGACCTGTGGCAGCAACCGGGGGAGAGAACAGGGGACCAGTGGCACAAATTGGGGGAGAGGATAGGGGAGCAGTAGCAGGGAAAGGGAGCAATAACTTGTATACATCTTGACAGAAACAACACAATTTGTAAAGTTTCATTTTTTAAACATTGTTTGAGCGGCACAAAATGTCTCTATATTAGTCATTTTGAAGAGTACATCATGGTTTGCATGGCATCAAAGCTCATTGCGTGCACAAGGTATGTGACCTAGCTTTCAGTGGAAGCAATTAAGTGAAGTGTATTTGAGAGTGACTCCTTGCACAATGTTATTTTCTCCTTGCGTCTTGGAATCTGAAAAGAAGAAAAAGTTAGATTCTATGTCTTAATGTATTAAAGACAATCAAAATTTATCCATTTAGTAAGCACTTTTCTTTTGTTGAGACTGAATACATACAATTCCGGCAAAAGTAGAAGTTCTTCACATGTAAGATCTAGCTTGAGCTATGCAAGAGTCGTGCTTGACATTGTCTCCATCACAGTAAGTAGTCTGTCTTGAAAGTACAGCTCCATTGATAAAGGTTTGTTCTCGAGGCTAGACTCTGTATCTTGGTCGAGTGGAATAAGCTGCCCACTAAGAAGATGATATTTAAAATAGTAAAACGACACTATGAAATTTTGAGAGCTTATATTGAACTTGCAAATTATGGACTTGTTTTGCAAAACATAGATTTTTCCCTGTGACTGTTTCCTATCCCAATTATCATCTAAAAAGTCCAAACAGTTCTCAGACTTGCAAATGAACATTGTTGCGGTAGTTCTTATTTGCTCATCGAAGAAGAAATCTACAAACAATTCAAGAGGCATAAATAGTACGAGCCGAACTATTTTTGTGGAAATTGAATACTTGAGGGACTCTTGTATATCCTGAAACAACCTATCCCTAAAGCTTTCACTAGTTTGAGAAGCTGGCAAAGACCAATCCTTGCTGCCAAAGGATGGAAGTGACAAAGGAGCTACACGACCCTAACCAAAGGAAGTTCTCGGTTCCAAATATGACATCTCGTAAAATAATATTCCATTATCTGCAAGTTCCTTGTGTTGTCTTCCTCGGTACATTTGCTCACCAACAAATGCATGGAAAGCATCAAAATTCCCAACTATGCTCTCAGCTGGTTGCCAATCTATCCTATTCGATGGATAAATATCTGAAACATACCAAAGATGATATCCACACCACTTAAACTTTGAATAAAATCATGTACTAAGTGAGATGCTGTGCTTGACATTGTCTCCATCACAGTAAGTAGGCTGTCATCTCTTGTGGTGAATTGATAGTAGGGTATGATGGTGGAGTTGTGCTTTACACTAGGTGGTTGAGATGTATGCCAAATGTGTTGTGTTTGGTAGTGTTTGATGGATAAGTATGTCAAATGTGGTGTGCTTTCTAAAGCACAAACGTTCTTGAGGAGCTATTGATTGCGAGATTATGCTGGGAGATTATGCCAAACAGGAAAATGGCAAGGGGGTTTTGGCAAGGTTTTGTGGGCAGTTCGATTGTTTAAGCATGTCGGGGCTAATGGAGGTAAGTGTTTTCTCCGCAATGCCTTGGGGACATGTATGCCAAATGCGGTGTACTTTTAAAATTGCTTTTTTTTTTTGAAGAGCTTCCTATTTGGGATGCAGTCTCTTGGAATGTCTTGGCAGATATATATATATATATATATATACCAAATGCGAAGCCCTTACGAAAGCACATTAAGTTCTTGATGAGATTTCTATCTCAAATGTTTTGCAAGGCAACGCTTTGACCAAGATATATGCCAAAACGTGGTGTCCTTATGAAGCCTAGGGGGGCCCGCCCAAGGGAAGGGGGTTTATGGCCGCCCATTCAAGAAAAATAAGGGGTTTTAATGTGAAGAGGGGGGAAGTAGAGCAAGGGATGGCTCTGATAAACGAATGGTGTAATTAAGGGGGAGAGAATTGCTCGCAGTGGCCGCTACAAGCCTTAGATGACACTGACCATGAAGCGAGTATCGCTCAGTAGCTCATGAAATCGCCATTTGGTAGCACTAGTGGCCAATTTGGAGGATCTCGACACCCTAGCATGCCACTTCATCGCTTGGCCTTCCCAGGCCTTCTCACGGTACCATGACAACCAAAAAAAGAGCTTAATGTAGGGGGATTTTGGGCCAACAAGGAGAGCGTGTGATAAGGAGGGGGAAAAAAAGTGTGACAAGGAGGAGAGAACGATGCAGGCAAAGGAGAGGAGCTCAATTTCCCTCTCTTGAAAAAGCTTAAAATTCTCTCCCTCTCTCTCTCTCTCTCTCAACCTCGACTAGGGATAAGGCTCATGTTCTCTCTCTCAAAAAGCAAAGGGGTTAAGAGCTTGGCTTCAAGCGGGGTCACACTTTCTCTCTCGATCTTGGGAAGCAAGCCACAAAGCAATGTCGGATTCTCTCTCTCTTGGCAAGAAAAGGAGGGGAGAGCTTGGATTCAAGCGGGGTTACTCTTTCTCTCTCGATATTGGGAAGCAAGTCATAGAGTAGAGTCGGACTCTCTCTCTCTCTCTCTCTCTCTCTCTCTCTCTCTCTCTCTCTCTCTCTCTCTCTCTCTCTCTCTCTCTCTCTCTCTCTCTCTCTCTCTCTCTCAATTTAGAGAACCAAGCAATCAAAGGGAAGGAGCTCGATTGCAAGAAAACTCTTGCTCTCTCGCTCTCTCGATTTGAAGAAACAAAGGATGCCAAGAAAAGCTCGTTTTTGAGCTCATGTGCTCTCTTTGTTTTAATCAAAGTTGATAAAAAGCTTGACATCAAGATTGCTCTTGCTCTCTACCAAAGAGGCTATGTGCAATGGGGGTTCTCGAGCTCTTTTTCTCTCGTACTAGGCGAACGAGCACCAATTTTAAGCTCTATTAGCTGGCATACTAAGGAGAATAAGCTTTCATGGTGTAACCAAGGTTATTTTTTTACTCACTTGGGTAGCGTTTTAGGGAAAATTAAGATCTCACAAGCTTGAAAATTGCTCTAGCAATGCCATTAATGGCCAATTGTAATCGAATTCCACTTTGAGTTACCATTAGCAGCTTGTGGCTTTTAGGGTGTCAATTTTAAGTAAGTTAAGTGTTATTCAAGCTATTTTGCTTGGTGTCATGCATCTGGTCTCTTATTTTTTCCACAATGAGTAGCCTGCTAACCCGGCTCACCTTGCGAACCCATTATCCTCGACGTCTTTGGTGAACCCGATGCGAATCTAAGCCGGGGTGGGAAAATCTTGAAGAGAAAGATGACTACACCACAAGAGGTGGCGATGCAACAATTTGCTGCTTACATGCAACAACAACAGAGTGCACAACAATAGTTAATTTGCATGAGCAGATTTGAAAAGCTAGACATGCAACTATAGAAAAATTACAGCGGTTTGAAGGTCAAGATGTTTCACAATTCTGCCAAATTTATGAGCAATCTATGGAAGATAATGGGTTTGATGATCGTGAAGTAGTTGAAGGGTTCCACTTTATTGTTGTGCTAGAGCTTAGGGCTTGAATTGGGGAGATACAAACTGCACAAGGAGCAAATTGATAGAATTTTAAAAAGGCATTACAAGAGGAGTATTTCCTTGAAGATTCTCAGAGGGTAACTAAGCAAAGTTTTGTGAAGTGGATCCAACATAAATTAAGGCCTTATTTGCACAAGAACTACTATAAGAATTTGAAAAGAAATTTGAGCAGTTATCTATGGGAGAGCAACAGTCACTAAAATCGGAATGTATAAAGCTATTTGTCCAAGCTACTGATCAATGACTTCAAAAGATCTTGGTGCAACTACTTGAAGATTCAACATATGAATTGGGCTTAACATTTGATTGGAAGTTGGTTTATGAATTAGTCAACATGATTGTGAAAGGAGGGTGGATAAGCTGATTGTGGTCGATCCCATGGAGACAACCGATGAAGAAATTAAGGAGAAGTCAGCCTCTGAAAAACAAAAATTAGAGGAGTTGGTCCTTTATGAGCTGATCAAAGGTATACAAGAATTAAATTTGAATTAAAAGGAATTAAGCTTGAAGGGGTAAGCACCAAGGATTCCACTTCAGAGCCCATACAACATCCTCCACGCAAGGATTGGAACAACCAGTGCATGTGGTGTGATAGTGAAGATCAAGAACGGAAAGACTGTGAGGATTTTGGTGAAGCTTAGAGTAAAAATGTGTGTTTTTGGAAAGACAATAATATTCATGTCAGGGCAATAGGTGAGCTGCTCCGCTTGAATTTTGGAAGGGGTGGTATGAAAAAGTTAGTGGAAGAAATACAACATAATGTTTCTATGGTAGAGGCAGCTACATATGGGCTGGAGGTATACAATCATTAGGAAGAGAATGGGGTGTAGGAGGGCCTCTTTATTTGCCATGAGCTTATGGAGCTGATTAACATTTAGACGAATAGGTGTACGCCATGTGTGCAAGAATGGTGGGTGTGTAAGAGATGTGTAAGAGTGGTCAAAGGATGCAATTTTCCCTCCAAAAAGGAGGTGGACAATTCTATGATTTTCTTCCTTCCATAACTCCTACATATGATCTCCGATTTGAGCGGAGATCATAGATTTGCAATCTGCACGTCGAGCTCTTTTCATAGATATGCTACATGATATGGTTTTACCCGCTAGATTTTAAATTCCATTTTGGGGGGAAACTTTGAATTCAAATAAACTAGCTGTTTTGCCTATTTGAATTCAAAAGTTGTCCTTTGATTACTTTCTTAATACTAAATGTTTGACTTCCTTAAACTTCCAAATAAAGAGGCCCTCCTAGACCCCATTCTCTTTCTAATGAAGGTAGATGATGGTGTAAGAGCTAAAGGTGATTTTTAGCCTTACAGTTTGAAGACTGCAAAAGCAGGCAAGGTGACTCATGGCAAATTATGCCAGGTTGGGAATTGCATTTGGGAAACTATAGGATGGGCTGATCCAGTGGATTCTCTTTCAATATATGCATTTATTGCCAAGTTTCAAGCTAATGAAGCCATAGTAGAAGAGAAACGCAAAAGAGATGAAGATACTACAGGAACATAAAAAAGAACAACCAGATCTAGCAGTAAGCAAGATGAGGGGCCTGCTTCCAAACTTTCTCCTAAAGTGGTTATGGAAGAGGCATCTAAAGATAATCAAGGTAAGCCTAAGAGACCTTCTTATAAGGTGAAATATAACATTGAGTTAGCTACAGAAGTCAAGAAGGTTTTTGAAGAGCGCATTCTCAATAGCAAAGTGGAGCTCATGTTGGGTGACATCTTGGGAATTGCCAAGCGCGAGTTTCATGAGGAGATTATTGACATTATGAAGAGGAAACGCTAGATACAAACTGAATAGGAACTTGATGCAATTAAGAGCCAAATGATTCATCACAATGAGTCAATTTCGAATGCTTATGAAGAGGCATTTGAAGATAAAAAGTCAAAGGCTATGGTGGTTTCAAATCCAATTATACGTGAGGTAAGACATGTCCATTTTCATGAATTTTGAGATGAGGAAATTGTGTCTAGGAGTCACTTTTCTAGGACTCATGGGGACAGTGCAACGACACAAACCATTGTGAAGCTTGGGGACATTGAAGATCCGGTCTTAGCACTTGTGGACCATGGGTTAGAAATCAATCTTATGGAAAAGAGCTTGCATCAAAAAGGGAAATGGCCTATTGATGTGGACCACGATTGGCGACTTCAAGCTTGCCAACATGCTTCTAGGCGATTTTTATGGTGTAGGTGTAGATGATAAGGTAAGTATTGGGGATGTTTGTGATGCACAAAACTTTTTTATACAGGAGCATTCATCATATCCACTCATATTGGGACAATCCTACATTACGGTTGTGCGAATGGAAATAAAGGTGTTAGATGATGGCTCAGCCTATGCAAGAATATGGAGAAGGGATAATAAAAGGGTTGTTCAATATTTAGCTATGTGTGTTGATCATGACAGAAGCCAAGATAGCCTATGTGATCATCCATTGCCAGAGATATGCAAAGAGTTCAACGAACACATGTTTTTATAGGATTTTCTCGGGATGCCACTATAGAGAGGGACTATGGTGATACGGTGGATGGGAAGTTCTTGTAAAGAGAGACTTTCTCTTTGGGGTTTTTGGGATTAACATATGAGGGTTCAATGTCATACAAAAATTTTAATGAGCTACCTAAATGGGAAAATCAATATGTTTCAAGTATTCAAAGTGAATTGCAGGATGTGATGTGCTTGAACCAAATGATGTGATTTCAAGAATCTTTTAAGAGGTCTCTTATGTGGAAACTATGTTAGAGTTGGAGGAGATCAATCAATACAGATAACAAAGTGGAAGTGACATTGTTAGAGTGCGTTCAATGGACATATATGAAGAACTCAATATATATGAAGCACTTACACATATAAAGGAGGATTTGGGTGAAGCACTTGAAGTCCGAGTAGAGATAAATATTAATTCTATTGCAAAGAAGGTGAGGCCAATGGCTACACCTTTGCCAGAAGGAAGTGATGGGGTGATGGAGAAATCTTCTCGGCAGCCTATGCTGAGAGATCCAAAGAAAATTGGGCATAAATTCCCTGAAGAGACATTGACGCAGCCGAAGGTTTGGGGAGGAAAATTTCCTTACTGAAGAGGAGATCGAATGCTTTTGAGAGATTCTTGGGAATCATGGTAAAGTCTTTTCTCGAAAGGGGATTGTAGTCTCTCTCTCTCTCTCTCTCTCTCTCTCTCTCTCTCTCTCTCTCTCTCTCTCTCTCTCTCTCTCTCTCTCTCTCTCTCTCTCTCCTTGTCTCTCCTTCATATGTAGGAGCCATAACTCTCAATTTTGAAGGGATTCTATGGCATGGAAATAGAGGTATCATGGCAACAACAAAGGGATTGGAAGAAAAGCAATGGTTTAGGGTGCATAGAATTTAAGTTAGAATTGCATGTTCGAAGAAGTAAAAAGGATTTAAGAGCAATTTTCATGGAAAAGGTACAAAAAGGCTAAATAATTGGGTTGATATTTGCTATTAATTTCCTCATATTTGGGAATTGAAAGAAAACAAGGAATATTGTGTTCAAGGACTTCAGGAAAAGATGGGTCAACTCGTTAGCAGATGATTGCTGCCATTGATTGAAGCCATTGATCCAAGAGGACACTAAGTTCTGGAAGCCATGGGCTTCCCCTTTAATCAACCGACACTATTCCAAGAAACAATCTATCACCCGGACCTGTTACAGATCAACGAATATCCTAGAAATCTCACCAATGGCCAAATAGAATGGATAGTTCAGAAGGCAACTCGATATCGGATCCTACAGCTAAGCGGAAGAAGAAACATATGAGCTAGAGGCATGAATGCCTCTAGCCAAAAGGGGAGGGCTAATGATGGGGGCTTTTCACAAGCCAAGCTCCCATACCCCTCTTCTCTCGTCCCCACCCCATGAAAACCCCCTCTTAGGGAGGAAGTGATAAAAAGCATTGGAAAAAGTAATAAAAAAATAAAGTATGACTATGTAAATATATGAGAAAGGTAAAATTGGCCACCTCATGCCTGCGGGGCAGCCCATCCCCACCTTGCCTCCTTTTTCTTCACTGTTGCCCCGCTGTATGTCCCTTTTCCTCTCCTCCACTCAAAAGGTCAACCCCCTCTCTCTTCCCCTTGTCCTTTCTCCGTTCTCTCTCCTCTCAAGCTACCCCACCTCTCACCAATAATGCATTATAACTCACCAATAATGCACCAACTCACATGCAACTTACCCTATCTTCCAAAATAGTATACCCCACCCCCTCTTTCTCTCTCCTATCATATCCCATGACCCAAATATCCCCCTCTCTCTCTAAATGGCACCATGTCTCTTGTCTTGTAGCTAAATAACCTCCCCCACACTCACACACACTCAGTTTCACTGAAAAAGGTGCCCATAGACCCATCCCCACCCAGTGGTTACCTGATTTTTCTTGTGTTCACACACTCTGCACACAGATTCACCTCTGAACACACTCCCCTCTTGTAATTACTTTATTCTCCATGTCACCTCTCACTTTTTTTCATCAACCCATCTCTCTCTCTTAGTCTCTCTCTCATGAGACTGCTATTTTGGCACGTATACACACAGTCAGACAAGTGGGGCCCACAGTCACATGGCCTATGTAGATAATGATTTCTTCATTTCTAAATTCTAGAATTTCTCCCCCCTCCTCCCCTATATAAAGAGGGGTCACCATCACACTAAATACACACAACATCACCAAAGAACACACTATGCACTGTGTGTGCGTAGTGCACACACACACACCCACACCATCACCATCACCGCAATCACCATGCTTGTCTTGAGCATGACCTCTATACCCTTGGCTATGGAAGATGAAGGTCAACTAAATGAAGGATGATGGCCATAATCCTCGTGCGAGTCTTCGCCATCAACTCCCACCTATCCGCCATGTGCTCTACCACTCTCTCCCTTCTCATTCCCCTACCCTATGCTCCCCATTTCATCGCCTAATTCTCTAAATAAAGCTTGAGGTTTCGTGAGTATGTTTTCTTGCAATGTTTTTCCCATGTGAGGTGTGCGGAATCGCCACCTAGTCTTGTGTTTTGGAGTGAGCTTGTGTATGTGTGAAGGGTGTGCGGATTCGCCATCCTTTTGTGATGCCTAAGTACTAAGCCGCTATACCCCCTCCCTCACTCTCTCTCTCTCTCTCTCTCTCTCTCTCTCTCTTGATCTCATTCCCTTTCCTTTTCATCATTACTCCCAAGCATCCATCTCTCTTGGATGAAAACTTTGTTATGGTGGTGTGTTGTTTGCGTCCTAGCCGCTGAATCTAGGTGGTGCCCCCTGTTTGCTTTACCATGACAGGCTTGAGGCGCGCCATTTGGTCCCCGGTGTTTTAGAGGCCGTCGGGGTTCGGGGTTCGCTTTGCTCCCGTCATTTGGTGCCCCCACTGAGGAGGGCTTTCTAAGACCCTTCAGTTTACAATGCTGAAAGTGATGCCCACTATCAATCATGGACGAATGGCTGAAGGAATTTTTTAACTGGAGGACGGAAGAAGAAGAGACGATGGAGGCACTAGCCGCCTTCAATGAGGTGCTACTGCCAGGCTGCAGTGTCGTCAGCATTCAAGAGGTAAATTCACCATCTCGTGTCACTCGTTCTAACTATAAATTGAGAGCATCAGGTGGGAGGTCGGTGAAGTGCCATCACTGTTGTCAACCAAGGCACACTGTCAATGAGTGCCAGCAACGAAGGCAGCGAAAGGGCTGAAGTCATCTACATCGACATTCATTGCAAAGAAGTCATTCACATCAAGGAAGGGAAGCAAACGGTGAGACCTCTTTTCCCTAAAGAAACTACAGTCAAAGTTATAACTCCAAAGTGGCCTAAAGGGGCTGCTCGAGCCAAAGGCAAGGAGAAGATAAGCCAGTCTGGAAACACATGACCCCGAAGGGAGAAGCATCTGGCCAAGCAAGTGCTTCAAGCTCAGAAAGAGAGTGGAGATTCTTCCTCCTCTCCCTATACAACTTATCCTGAAGAAGCTCTCTACCACGGGAGAAACCCAGTGGGATTGGGACGAGTTGCAACTGAATGGAGTAGAATTCATGCAACACGCCGACTACGGAAATTACCTGCAATTGTTGCTATCCAAGAGGCTGGGAGTGGTCAGACACGTCGCCATCACCTCGTACGTGCTGAGCAACGAAGGAAAGGTAGAGCCCATGAAAGGCGACGACCTCTTGTGGATATGCCGACTCATCAACACGGGCACGGTAAGAGTATAAGTAAGTATTTTATCCTCTGTGCATGATGGAAAACGGGCCAACGGCATTCCCGTTCAGATTCTTGCAGCATATGCATGTGAATATCTATGTAGATAGGAAAGTCTTCTACCAACAGAAGATCGTACACCTATTTGGTGCGGCGGTACTAGGAGAAATCCTCAATTCCCTGAACCCTATCATTCTCCCCATATTAGATTACCATCATTCCTTTAATGTTTCTATCTTTATCTTGTTTTAACCTATCCACCCACCCCTGTAAAAAGCTGCTATGAGCCGCTACTGTTAATGTAATGTTAAAAAAAAAAGAAAAAAAAAAAAGAGGTTTGTAATTTCCTGAGTCACTACCATGGCAAGTGTTTCTTTCCCCACGTTCAGTGGAAAGAAGGGAGAGGATCTCACCACCAACTTTTTGGATGATTTCGACATTGCTTGTATCGTCTCCAACAAAGATGACGACGCTTCACGACTTAGAATTTTTCCTCTGCTGATGAAAGTAGAGGCCAAGTCCTGGTATAATGCATTGCCCCATGCCACCAAGAATGCATGGGATGTGTTAATGGCTGCTTTTGTAAAGAGGTTTGGTGGAGGCACAACCTCGGAGAGGCTATGGCAGTTACTAACAGAATTAAAGCAGGGAGGCCTACTGGAGTATGCCACCTATGAGTCTAAATTTGTGGACTTATGGGAGAGATGGGTTGCCTCGCTGGAGGAAGGTGAAGGAGCGCCTAGTTTCCTAAAGAAGGACCGTTTCATTGCTGGTCTATGGTCGCCTCTTAGAGAGAAGGTGAAGGGAAGGTTTCCTGCAACATATGAGTTGGTAGTCGAAGTAGCCCGCCTTAAAGACAAGAAGCTACGCATACAAGCTCGGCCCAACCAACCCCAGTGACTGCAACAGCCAATCATAGAGTCCAACCGCATAAGGCATCAGAAGAGCAAGACCTGCTGAGTCGTATCACCACCCAACTAGAGAGTTTATCTGTGCATCTGGTGCAGCAAGGGCATACACCTGGCAGGAACCCAGAACAAGGAAGAGGACAACGAAGGCAGAACCCAGAGTACCATTATTACAACTACGGGGAAGATGGCCGTGGAATGTACTACTACCCACACCCGAGGAGGCAGAATTTCAATAGAGGGGGGAGACAGAATCAGATGTCTCCACCAAGAACACCACCGCCACTCAGGCAACCAATCCCACCTGTTCAAATCACACCACCAGCGGTGCAACCACAGCTAGCCACACCAGTTCAACGCCAGTCACCAATGCAACCACCGCCACAATCACCACTTACAATCATCCTACGCCCACCACCAATTGGTACCCGCACACCAAGTATCATTGGTCTTGTAGAAGAGGTCAATATGAGTGTAACAGAAGAAGGATCAAGTAAGAAGACTATTCAAAGAACTGAAGCAGTGGAACAAGAGGTTAAAGAATCAAAAGATGCTACCCAGGTGGGGGAGGTAAGTCAAGAAAATTGTGTTACAAATGTGAGTACATCTTTAACCTTGAATGAAATAGGCACCAAAGTGATGAATCGACAACATTGGGCAGTAAGGGTAAGAAGGTGTAAAGTGCTGATTAGGCCTCGTCAGAGTAAGAGGAATACAAAGGTCATGAAAGATACAAGAGAAGAGGAAGACCAGCCTGCTAGCAAGGCTTTGCAGAAGGTGGAAAACATATCAAGCAAAGGGGAGGGCTTTGAAAACGGAAGCCTGTGCACCATCATGGACCAAGGATAGTGTAGCAAGCTAAAGGAATCTTGCATCAAGGCAGTTTCACTTAAGGACCATAACGAAGAGGTAAGTATGACTGAAGGTTTGGAGTTGGATATTGCTCCAGAGGCTTGGCAGCCGAGTAAAACTTTATTGTGTAGTGTTATAGACTTGGAGATGGGTAATGCCTCTAGTCTACTGAAGGGTGTTATAAACTTGGAGATGGGTAATGCCTCCAGTTTATGTGAGGGTGTTCAGAGTAAGTTTGATGATCAATATGCTGCCAACCTTTTAAGGATGTTCCAAACTCCTCCACAACACAGCATTGTGTTTGCATGGGATGCATCAAACCTATGGCTATGGCTAGCTGCTATAACATATAGAGAGAAGATCAGTATGGAGATAAGAGCAAAGGAGCCATGGATAGACAAAAGCCTAATAGAATGCAAGAAGGAAGACCTCATTCGCAATTTGGTACAATTTTTTACAAATAGTCCATCCTCTCTTTGGAGAAAGGTAAGTGGATTACGCTTGAATTTAAGCCGCAAGGTAGGTGGCTTTCTATTAGCATCAGAAAAGGAAGCTGACATGTTTGAGCACACCCAAAAGAAGCATGATATGCTTGCAGTTTTTTCTAGTCATGGCAGTAAGCAGGACTGTGAAGACAACTTGAGCTCACCACACCAACAAGGCGGCCATATATGGTGGATTCTTGGTACACTCTTGGGAATCATAATTTTCGGTTCTGTCATTGCAGGAGCCAAGATGCTCATTTCCCCTCTCGCTACTGGTGGTTACAAATTTGGTCCAATTTGGCATGCAAATTTTATTGTTCGGACACTGCAGACAATGATCCTATTTTTCACTTGGGATCCAAGAGGACACTAAGTTCTGGAAGCCATGGGCTTCCCCTTTAATCAACTGACACTATTCCAAGAAACAAGCTATCACCCGGACCTGTTACAGATCAACGAATATCCTAGAAATCTCACCAATGGCCAAATAGAATGGATAGTTCAGAAGGCAACTCGATATCGGATCCTACAGCTAAGCGGAAGAAGAAACATATGAGCTAGAGGCATGAATGCCTCTAGCCAAAAGGGGAGGGCTAATGATGGGGGCTTTTCACAAGCCAAGCTCCCATACCCCTCTTCTCTCGTCCCCACCCCATGAAAACCCCCTCTTAGGGAGGGAGTGATAAAAAGCATTGGAAAAAGTAATAAAAAAATAAAGTATGACTATGTAAATATATGAGAAAGGTAAAATTGGCCACTTCATGCCTGCGGGGCAGCCCATCCCCACCTTGCCTCCTTTTTCTTCACTGTTGCCCCGCCGTGTGTCCCTTTTCTTCTCCTCCACTCAAAAGGTCAACCCCCTATCTCTTCCCCTTGTCCTTTCTCCGTTCTCTCTCCCCTCAAGCTACCCCACCTCTCACCAATAATGCATTATAACTCACCAATAATGCACCAACTCACATGCAACTTACCCTATCTTCCAAAATAGTATACCCCACCCCCTCTTTCTCTCTCCTATCATATCCCATGACCCAAATATACCCCTCTCTCTCTAAATGGCGCCATGTCTCTTGTCTTGTAGCTAAATAACCTCCCCCACACTCACACACACTCAGTTTCACTGAAAAAGGTGCCCACAGACCCATCCCCACCTAGTGGTTACCTGATTTTTCTTGTGTTCACACACTCTGCACACAGATTCACCTCTGAACACACTCCCCTCTTGTAATTACTTTATTCTCCATGTCACCTCTCACTTTTTTTCATCAACCCATCTCTCTCTCTTAGTCTCTCTCTCATGAGACTGCTATTTTGGCACATATACACACAGTCAGACAAGTGGGGCCCACAGTCACATGGCCTATGTAGATAATGATTTCTTCATTTCTAAATTCTAGAATTTCTCCCCCCTCCTCCCCTATATAAAGAGGGGTCACCATCACACTAAATACACACAACATCACCAAAGAACACACTATGCACTGTGTGTGCCTAGTGCACACACACACACCCACACCATCACCATCACCGCAATCACCATGCTTGTCTTGAGCATGACCTCTATACCCTTGGCTATGGAAGATGAAGGTCAACTAAATGAAGGATGATGGCCATAATCCTCGTGCGAGTCTTCGCCATCAACTCCCACCTATCCGCCATGTGCTCTACCACTCTCTCCCTTCTCATTCCCCTACCCTATGCTCCCCATTTCATCGCCTAATTCTCTAAATAAAGCTTGAGGTTTCGTGAGTATGTTTTCTTGCAATGTTTTTCCCATGTGAGGTGTGCGGAATCGCCACCTAGTCTTGTGTTTTGGAGTGAGCTTGTGTATGTGTGAAGGGTGTGCGGATTCGCCATCCTTTTGTGATGCCTAAGTACTAAGCCGCTATACCCCCTCTCTCACTCTCTCTCTCTCTCTCTCTCTCTCTCTCTCTCTCTCTCACTTGATCTCATTCCCTTTCCTTTTCATCATTACTCCCAAGCATCCATCTCTCTTGGATGAAAACTTTGTTATGGTGGTGTGTTGTTTGCGTCCTAGCCGCTGAAGCTAGGTGGTTCCCCCTGTTTGCTTTACCATGACAGGCTTGAGGCGCGCCATTCGGTCCCCGGTGTTTTAGAGGCCGTCGGGGTTCGGGGTTCGCTTTGCTCCCGTCAACATGAACAATCCACAAAGGGGAGTAAGCCCAAAGCTTTGCGGAAAGCTTAGAACTTCTCATGAGACAATGCCTTTGTGAAAAGATCTGCAAGGTTGTCCTGTGCTGGAACATAAGCCAAGATGATCTCTCCTGCTAAGAGTCTCTCCCTGACATAGTGGTAATGCACCTCAATGTGCTTTGTGCGAGCATGAAAAAGTGGATTTCTCGCAACTGCCAATGGGGTCTGATTGTCAGTGTAGATAGTGTTGGAAGTGTCTTGTCCAACACCCAAATCAGCCATAAGGTGTCTGAGCCATACACACTCAATCGTAGATGTGAAGACTTCCCTGTACTCAGCCTCACAACTGGAAGTGGCCACAGTAGGTTGCTTCTTGCTCAACCATGATATGCATAAGCTGCCAAGCATGAAACAAAAACCACTTGTGGACACTCGTGTGTCAAAACAGTCAGCCCAATATGAGTCAAAAAGAGCATGAAAATATGGAGGCAATGATCTCCCCTTGGGATAAAAAAATCCAATATGTAAAGTGCCATCAAGTAGCAAAAAATCTTCTTGCCAATCTGCCAATGCTTAGACCCTGGGCTATGCATAAATCTGTTGACTTGTGAGACTGTAAATTGAATATTTGGCCTCCAATTGCATACATAAATGAGGCATCCAATAATTGGTAAAGAGCGACATCTGTAGGATCACCAACATCATGATGACTCAATTTCAAACTTGTTTCCATGGGAGTGGAAATAGGTTTGCAATCCTCAAGTCCAAACTTACATAGCAATGTCTCTATGTGACTTTTTAGACACAAGGCAATACAACCATCACACTGCTTAAACTGCATACCCAAGTAATGATGCAACAACCCCAAATCTTTCATCTTGAAAGTAGCATTCAAATCAGTCTTAAATTCAACAATATGTCTCTCAGTTGGTCCAGTGATCAACAAATCATCCACGTTGAGAACCACAATGACTGTCGCTGTGACTTGACATCATGATGACTATCGCTTAAAAAACCCCCACCATGTGGGTTGGTTTAGTAAAACTTTGAAGTCTTTTTTTGCCCTTTTACATGGTGATAACTACATGTTCTAATAAATGTGGGTTACTTTGGAGGAACAGGCCCCAGATACATTCCATTTATAAAACTGTCTCTTATCAGTTGATTGGTCAAGATGATGCTATAGCATTTACAACTAGCCCTTGTTTTTTTAATAAAAATTTTGACAAGTAGATGAGCTAGTTCTCTACCACTTGGCTTACTATGAAATTATGATTTATAAATTAGAAAGGATGAGATTTCATATCAACAAAAACTTTATCAGTAAACAAAAACAAGTTTTAAACTCATTAAATGGTTTTTAGGTTTCTTTTTAGCCAAAGACTAAGTAATTTGGCAAATAAAAACTCAAAAATATTTGGGGGAAGAATACCACTTGGAGAAGAAGGGGTTATGGCCCTATAGTAAGTATAAAGCACTAAATAAACTTTGGGATGATAAAACTTTTCACTTTGGACCAAGCTTGTAAAGTTTAAAAGAGTGAAGAGATGGACATGGATAACAATTGGTATAGTCCATTGATACTTGTAGACTGTAAAACACATCCAAGGCTAAAATATATGTTGTCTTGTTTAGATGGATGCAGGTAAGGACTCTATCTTATCTTGAAGGTTTTTTTTTGGCTTAAAAGCAGCTGTCCACACATGATTACATATACAACTACTACAGAGAAAGTAATTCTGATATCTGTATACTAGAATGAGGCTTCATTCTTTCCCTTTCTTTAGATCCAGTTGTCTTTTGAATGTAAAAGTTCAATTATGTGTTATTATTTATGTTAAAACAACCACACACACACACACACACACACACACACACACACACACACACAAAATCTGGATGTGAGAAATATTTCTTGTTTTATAGGCTTGTTTAGCTCACAATTACATCGTTTTATTTCCTTGTCTAGCCATGTTCTCTTTTCGTGTAGGTTTTTTTTTTGCCTCACTATTAGTAGCATTATCGTATGGCTCTGTAGGATTAAGGTCCAAACAGGAAACATCATTTGCCTACACATGTATGTGCGATAAGATGTGTTCGAATTAGGGTTGCAGAGAAACACACACAGCTTGGAGAAGACGAAGGAAGCTCAAGGCACACAATAGAGAGTGTGTTACTTAGTGTGCAATGGAAATATCGATAGCCCTAGAGTGATGGGTGTATATACAATGCACGGGGGAAAAAACCTCCTAAAGAGGGAAAAAATGCCCCGGTGGTCCTAGTGTGTTCAGACACATCACTACCACATGTATATGGTAACAAATCCCCCCTGGAGTGATGCGGTGAACGAGAGCTGGCACATGAGTAAAGGGAAGTGCCATGCCCTGAGGACAGGATCAATCCACAAAGGGGAGTAAGCCCAAAGCTTTGCGGAAAGCTTCAAGCTTCTCACGAGACAATGCCTTTGTGAAAATATCTGCAAGGTTGTCCTGTGTTGGCACATAAGCCAAGCTGATCTCGACTGCTGAGAGCCTCTCCCTGACATAGTGGTAATGCACCTTAATGTGCTTTGTGCAAGCATGAAAAACTGGGTTCCTCGCAACTGCCAATGCGCTCTGACTGTCAGTGTAGATAGTGTTGGCAGTGTCCTGTCCAACACCCAAATCAGCCATAGGACGTCTGAGCCATACACACTCAACCGTAGCTATGAAGACTGCCTTGTACTCAGCCTCACAACTTGAAGTGGCCATAGTAGGTTGCTTCTTGCTCAACCATGATATACATGAACTGCCAAGCATGAAACAAAAACCACTTGTGGACACTCGCGTGTCAAAACAACCAGCCCAATCTGAGTCCGAAAAAGCATGTAAGTCTGGCGGCAATGATCCCCCCTTGGGATAAAACAATCCAAGATGTAAAGTGCCACTAAGGTAGCGGAAAATCCTCTTGATAGCCTGCCAATGCTTAGACCCTGGGCTATGCATAAATCTGCTGACCTGTGAGACTGCAAACTGAATATCCGGCCTCATGTTGCATACATAAATGAGGCAGCCAACAGAAGTTTGGTAAAGAGTGACATCATCAGGATCACCAACATCATGTAGACTCAGCTTCAAACCTGTTTCCATGGGAGTGGCAATAGGTTTGCAATCCTCAAGTCCAAACTTACATAGCAATGTCTCTATGTAACTTTTCTGACACAAGGCAATACCACCATCACACTGCTTAAACTGTATACCCAAATAATGATGCAACAGCCCCAAATCTTTCATCTTGAAAGTAGCATTCAAATCAGCCTTAAATTCAGCAATGTGTCTCTCATTTGGTATAGTGATCAACAAATCATCAACATAAAGAACCACAATGAGAAGTACATCACACTCACGCTTTACATACAATGTGCTTTCTGTTGGACTGTTACGAAAGCCTTGTTTGACGAAATGAGTGTCAGCTTTCTCATACCAAGCACGAGGAGATTGCTTCAACCCATACAAAGCCTTGTTACATTTTCACACTTTGTCCTCTTGTCCTTTTATGACAAAACCGTGAGGCTGTGTTACATAAACTTCCTCAAATATGTCACCATTCAAGAAAGCAGTAACAATGTCTGATTGATGTACATCCCAACCAAAATGAGCTGCCAATGCACATAGAAAACGCACAGTAGTCATATGACAAGTGGGAGCAAAAGTCTCTTCATAATCTATGCCTTTTTGCTGTGCATAACCCTTTGCAACAAGTCGAGCCTTATGGAAATCGATCTCACCATCCGGCTTGCGTTTCAACTTGTAAACCCACTTCGTACCAATGGCCTTTTTGCTAGGACGCAAATCACATAAAGTCCATGTGTCATTTTCTATAAGTGCATCATATTATGATTGCATGGCAGCCATCCAATTTTCTGAATTTTGTGCTTCATCAAAAGTCAGAGGCTCCTCAACATCATGTAAGCTATACACAGCCAAAGCATAACAATCTGATGCATAAGATGCATGGCGAGAGCCTGAACGAGTACGACTAGACAAAGGTGCATCCAATTTACTGTCACGCAAAGTGTGCACCAGCCATTTTGGCATACCTCTAGCCTGCTCATTTTCAGACCTTTCCTCATCAAGTACATCATGTACATCTGCATCAGTAATAGGCTGATCTAAAACATTTTCAGAAACCCCCATAGGCTGTACATTTGCCTCATTGGAACTTACATTCGTATTTCCACCACTGAAAAGAGGCAACAAAGTGTCATAAATGTCCTGTGAGCTTACATTACTGTCTCTGGTACATGACAGCAAGGGCTGAACAGAATCTTCCACAAACACTACATCCCGTGAAACCAGAATACGTTTTGGTTGCGGATGATACAACCTGTAACCTTTGCTTTCAGCACTATAACCAACAAAAATACATTTGACAACCTTATCATCCAATTTTCTACGCTGCACTTGTGGCACCAAAGCATATGCCAAACAGCCAAAAACACGCATGTGCTCAATAGAAGGCTTTCTATCATGCCATGCTTCATATGGAGTAATAGACTGCAAAGCTTTCGTAGGACACCTGCTAAGTACATAAGTGGCACACATGATGGCCTCAAGCCAAAAAGAATGCGGTAAAGCTTGACTTTTGACCATACATCGTGCCATTTCCGTCAGTGACCTGTTTTTCCTCTCAGCAGCACCATTTTGCTGAGGTGTATAAGGCACTGTACAATGGTGTTTTCTCCCACGACTAGCCAGAAATTCATTAAATTCGTGAGACATATACTCCCCCCCTCCATCGGAACGGAGGGTGCCCATAGTACATTTCGAGACATTTTCAGCCATAGCCAGAAATTGTTTGAAGCACATAAAAACTTCGGACTTCGCTTTAAGCGGAAATACCCATGCATGCCTGGAGTAATCATCAATGAAAGTCACGAAGTACAGGTAATTTCCCAAGGACGGAGTTTGCATGGGCCCACAAACATCACTATGCACAAGTTGCAACCTGCATGTGGCCCGAACTGAACCATCCTTTGGAAACTTAGAACGCTGCATCTTACCCAAAATAAAGCCTTCACAAACATGTTTGACAGGTGCTTCAAGAGGCGGTAAAGAAGCAACCATATCAGATTTCTACAAACGCAGCAAACTGGCAAAATTCAGATGACCAAAACGTGCATGCCAAAGTTTTGCATCTGAAATAGCCCTTGAATCTGCAATAGCATTTGCAAAATTTTGTCCACACTTGTCATACAAAGTGAGCTTATATAGCCCACGACACAAAAGGCCAGATGCATCAATTTCATCACCAAAACTGCGATCATGAGCTGTACATCTGTCATCCACAAATTTGACTACAAGTCCAAGTCTAGCAAGTGCGGATACAAACAAGAGATTCTTCTTGATCCCAGGTACATAAAGTGCAGCAACAAGTGTGAAGGAATTGCCATTAGCAGCAGTGAGCACAATCTTTCCAACTCCCTGAATTGGATAAGAGGCGTTGTTGGCACAAGTGACTGAATTCCCATGAGGGACAGACTCAAGAGAGGTAAACAATTCATGATGTGAGGTAATGTGCTTTGTAGCACCACTGTCGAAATACCACACATGTGAATCTGCAACAACTGACAAGCATGCATCATGGACAGCAGGATTGTAAGTGCACTCTGCGCTAAAAGCCCATTCTGCATCAACATCAGCAACACAATCTCCTTTCAAAGAAGACTCAACAATGGCTGCATTTGTAGTGGAACCAGCATTTGCAGTGGAACCACCCTCTTTCTTCTTAGCCTCTTTGGCCTTCAACTTAGGACACGACTTGATCAAGTGATCATTGGCTTTACAATAATGGCAACGCATCTTCTTTTTGCCCTTATCACCAGAATTACCAGACGAAGTACTGCCAGCAGAAGCATTAGGAACATAATTTTTGCCACTCGCAGCAGAACCATAAGAAGTGGCTGCATTACTGTTACCACCCTTTCTTTGAGAAGCAATAAAAGCATGTTCAACTGCACGCTGCCTAGTCCTATTTTTTCTAGAAAGTGACTCTTGCAACAGCAATGTGGATAATGCATCAAACTTGACAACTTTAGGATTTCCTTGGGTCATTAGTCTCCAAGTACTAGCAAAAGTCTGGTAGGAATCTGGTAAGGCATCAAGAACAGTCTGCACAAGGGAACTGTCTGAAATGACTTCACCTGCAGAAATAAGCTGCTCATTGATATCCTTAACACTAGCAAGGAAAGTGTCCATATCATCTTCCTCATGCATAATCTTCGACTCCAGCTCTTTACGCAGCAAAGCAATTTTAGCCTCATTGCGGCTTGCATAAAGACCTGCTAGAATATCCCAAGCCTGTTTTGCAGATTTTGTTGAACGGATGTGAGGAACAATGGTGCGCTTCACAGACAATGCAATCAATGCATGAGCCTGCGCATCCTTAACATCCCAACGAGCTTGTTCTGCTGTAGGCAAAACAACTCTAACAGCTGCAATCCTTGCAGCAAGACCTGCAACATCCTCAACATCGCCTACATCCTCAGAACCAAGACGTACATCACTGCCCTGCACAATGTTCCAGACACCTTTTGACACAAGAACATGCTGCATCATATAAGCCCACATAGGGTAGTTGTCCCCATCCAACCTGTCCTCAGCAGCAAACATCTTGAACACATTTGTGTTGTTGTTGTCAGCCATGGTAAATGCTGCACCTGATGTGAAAACTGCCCAAAAATAGGAGAAATGGAGCGGGAACAACCTGTGCTATATAACACAAACCGTAGAAGATTGTAAGGCACCTGTTATGCAGAAAAGGGCACTGACAGAAATTCTGCACAAAATGACGAAATAGCCTGTGCAGTACTGCCTGTAGTGGAAACGGAGGCCGAAATGAGCCCAAATCAAATTTCTGAGCAGACCTAGCTCTTTGAGCTGTCCCAAAATTTTTGTCGACCTGCGAACGCTCGCCAAATCTCACTAAAATCGGAGAAAGTAAGCAGGCGTGTTCTGGAGCAGCTGTCGACTAAGCCCGGGAGGACGTGACCTGCTCTGATACCAATTGTTGGAATTAGGGTTGCAGAGAAACACACACAGCTTGGAGAAGACGAAGGAAGCTCAAGGAACACAATAGAGAGTGTGTTACTTAGTGTGCAATGGAAAGATCGATAGCCCTAGAGTGATGGGCGTATATACAATGCACGGGGGAAAAAACCTCCTAAAGAGGGAAAAAATGCCCCAGCGGTCCTAGAGTGTTCACACACATCACTACCACATGTATATGGTAACAAGATGGATCTACAAGTTGTGGATTCTACCCTATTCTGGAGGTCGTCTGCTCGCATTACACATGTCCCCATTTATGAAAATTCATCTTCCAACTAATGACTGACCAAGGATGAACGGCATAGCTACATTCAACAATAGTTTACTCTCAGCTTGATCCGTCAATCCTATATAAATGTAAGGGTCTTACTCACTTAGTAGGCTCATGTATACTCTATTGGTAGCCGTTGTGGTGAGGAAGAGTTGTTTAAGTGTATGTACTCTGAGTGTGTGACACTATGGCTAAAAGAAAAGAAAAGCAACAAGCTTTGGAGGTCCCTTCTCTGGCTTCTTCTTCTTCTTCTCAAGTGGAGTTCTTTGGCTTAATGGGATAAGTTTTGGAAGTAACACTTCTTTTCTTGGTAATTGGGAACTTATGGACATTTCTAAATGTGTTTTAATGTACTGATGGAATGAGTCTTCTTACGGGTTGGATGGGGACTCTGGTTTTGATAGATTTGTTCTGATTAAATGAATTTGTATGGTAATTATTCTTCTTATAGCTCATAAGGCTTCTTGGCTGATGCTCTACACATTAGTAAATATAGTTGTTATTTATGATTGTATGATGGAATTCTGCTAACTTATTACATCTTGAAGCAGTGGATGGCTTGGCTGGATGGAAATTGTTATCAGCTCTCAGCAGGACTCTTATAGATTTACCTTTTTCCCATTTCTAAGTATAAAACTCCTAGTTTTTACATTTTTTTTTGTTATTCTCGACATGGACTATATGACCAGTATACCAGTATATCACTTAACCAATATATTAGTATAACAATATAGCAATATCAGTACCAGTACTACCAGCACCAGTACTAGCACTGAAAGTATGAGACTAGTACTAGTACTAGCACTGAAAGTCTGAGATTGGTACCAGTACTAGTATGCCAGTATAGCAGTATAGCAGTTTCAGTACCAGTACTACTAGTACAAGTACTAGCACTGACAATTTCAGACTAGTACTAGTACTAGTATACCAATATATCAGTTTAGCAGTATAGAAATATCAGTACCAATACTAAGAGTTGTAGTAATAGCATGAAACTCTAAAGATTGGTACTAGTATACCAGACCTATATCACTACTAGTACACCGGCTCTTATAGAATTACCTATTTCCTATTTTTTAGTATAAAATTACTAGTATGCCACCATTATAGTAGTAAACCAGTTTCAATACCTGTACTACTAGTACAAATACTAGCACTCACAATTTGAGACTAGCACCGGTATTAGTATACCAGTATATCAATTTAGCAGTATAGAAATATTAGTACCAGTTCTAACAGTACCAGTACTAACACTAACACTACCAGTACTAGCACCAAAAATCTGAAGACTGGTACTAGTACCAATACCAGTATACCAAACCTATATCAGTACTAGTACACCGGCTCTTTGCAAGACTCTTATAGAATTATCTATTTCCTATTTTTGTATATAAAACTATTGGTTTTTACATTTTTCTGGTATTCTCGACATAGACAGTATGTTTGGGAACCAGTATACTAGTATAGCCTATAGCAATACTGCAGTACCAGTGCTACCAGTACCAGTACTAGTACTAAAATTCTGAAACTAGTACCAGTACTTGTGTACCGATATATCAGTTTAGCAGTGTAACAGTACCAATACTACCAGTACCACTACTAACACTAAAGATTTGAGACTGGTACTAGTACCAATAGCTGTATATCGGACAGTTCAATGTTTGTTTATGATGGTGTAATTGGCTACCAAAGTCTCTTGAAATTTCTCTTTCAATGATAAGTGTACTTGCACAAAAAAGTTGTACCTTTGTGACATGGATAACAACTAGGATGCCCATGTATCACCTACATACGCAGCCAATGCTAATAAAATGCTGTGTTGTTTCTATGGGTGGAGGTGAGGGCTACTCTCTTTGGTTCAGCTTTTTGGTGCTTTATTGTTTGGAAGATTGGCAGCTGGTTCAAAGTTTGTGAAGGGGTTTCTACCTTTTGGATGGTGTCTTGTACCAACTTGATGTTATTCATTTATACAAAATCAGGCTATCTAAGTTTGTTTTGTATAATAAACCTTGTCTTTATCTAGGTAACTTGGTCTTTGACCATGTATATGTTCGTCTATGGGTAATATAAGTAAATAACCAAAACACACACAAATTTCACTTAGATCCAGTCTTACCACTGGGTGAGGACCAGGCTCCCAGTATTGTGCTAGGTCAAGTTGTTTTGGTAAAACAATTAGTCTAAGCTAGGAGGGGCTAGCATCACATGATCATTATGAATGTCTTCTGACCGGTTGAAGGTCGAGGTGGTTACCAAAATTTACACTAAACCGTTATCTGTATAGTTTGTTTTAGATTTACACTAAACCGTTATCTGTATAGTTTGTTTTAGATTCTCCCTTGTATAATACTTCCTTTCAAATTTTTGGGACATTTCTAGCCATGCCTCCTTCAGGAAATTTCCTTGATTAGGGACTAGTTTGCTGATGGAGCTGCTGTCACGGGCTTCACTTTTTGTAAATGCAAAAAATTTACCACTTACTGCAAGGATTTTGGTTTACTTGGTGTGCATGTTTGTACGACAAACCTAGCTATTATTAAGACTTCTTCTCTTCAAGATTTACTTGATATTAGTTTGAATCACATACGTGTAGAACCTCTAAATCCTAGAATGACACTATCCGCACTACTTGAACGTCTAGCTGACTTAGCTTGCTTAAAGCTCTAACTGGAGTAGAAGATCCTACAGGATCTTGTTAAAAAACTTAAAACAATCTTATTTCAAAAGGTTAATCTTTTGCCAGATAAATGGCTCAGCTTGGATACTACTTGGGTCACCCCAAAAATTATGCAAGACTGTCATGAGTTGACTCGTCATTAGTTTATAGTCAGCCTTGAAAAAGCAACTAACTCTGTATCAGTTATTTGTAAAAAGATTGTGTATGAAGCTGCCCTGGTAAGGTTGGGTGGAATTGAATTTGAAAAGGCGAATGAAACACTAAAGGAGGTGGCCTTAGCCTTGCTAAGGGTTTTGGATAATATGGGATACATTGAAACTTCAAATAAGCTTCTCGTGTTGTTTCTAATTTTTTAAAAACACAAACAAAAGTTCAGATGGATTTTTGATGCTTCAAACTGTATTTTTTCTTGTGTTACAAAAGATGTTACTTCCTACCTAAACCTAGTCATGGGGCAAACGTCTGCAATCTTTGTGCTAAAAGAAGAACAATCTTAAAAGATTCAGTGATATAGAGCACTGTACTTTCTGGCTTGCTAAGAATTCATCAAAGGTGTTTATCAATCTACCTACGGATATCTATTGTATCTTCATTGCTGATATCACACAATGTTATGAAAATATTCCTTTCTCAGGAAATGACGGCCTTCTTGGAGTGCTCGAAGATATTATCAACATGGCTTTTCCCAACAAAAAAACACAAGGGTTTGAAAAGATCTCACTGGTAAAAACACCTTGTTGGGTTAAAATTTCAGTAAAAAAGCCACCGTAGTGCTTTGACAAAATTACTCTAATTATGGTAATTAGATGGATATTGCATAATTGCTTTATCCATTAGGGACAAACTCTTATAGACAAAAGATGGGAATAACTATGGGGTTCTCTTGCTCGCCAATAATGTGCAATCTATACTTTTTGTTTTTTGAATACAAATGGTTCTACCTTTTGAATGGTGTCTTGTACCAACAAGTTTGTTTTGTATAATAAACCTTATATTTATCTGGGTACCTCGGTCTTTGAACGTGTATATGTTCGTCTGTAGATAATATAAGTAAATAACAAACACACGCACATACACACACACACACACACACACAAAATGGAGATGAAGAGAGATGAAAGTGAGTGACGGATATGTCTGTGGTATGCTCTCTCTCTCTCTCTCTCTCTCTCTCTCTCTCTCTCTCTCTCTCTCTCTCTCTCTCTCTCTCTCTCTCTCTCTCTTTCTCGATGGAGATGGAGATGGAGATGGAGATGGAGATGGAGATGGAGATGGGGCAAGAGGGAGGTAGAATGATGAAAATAGATTGGATATGTCTTTGTGATATGCTCTCTCTCTCTCTCTCTCAATGGAGATGAGGAGAGAGGGAGGTAGAGTGACAAAAATAGATCCAATATGTCTTTGTGGTATGCATTATCTCTCTTCATCTCTCTCTCTCTCTCTCTCTCTCTCTCTTTTGCATACTATCTCTCTAGAATCTTTTTGAAATATCCTCATCTGATTCTAGAAAACACTCCCTAGGAAATGCTCGCCAAAAAGAAACCCGGTGTAGTGGATGGCGTTTGATGCCTTGTGAAGTCTACTAGAGGGTTGCATAGTTCAATGCTTTATGATCCAAAACTGATAGGTGGGTGTATGGAGATTCTGGTCTCTCTATTTCTACCAATATGTTTGATGCTAAGGATGCACCCTAATATTTTTTGTTTTTGTAGCAAACTGAGCATTCCCACTTGGGGTGTCACAAATCGTCTGTGAGCGCTACATACAAGGACCCTAGTCTTACAAATACTAATTTTTATCATTGCAATTACTGATGTTGGGATTTAATTGAAGATAAAGCTTTATAGACTACCATGCATGACATAGAGGACCCTTCAGTTGATATTAATAGTCGCAAAAGCATTTCCACACAACTTGTTTTTATTCAAGTTTGAGTGGAGGAGGAAGATAAGGTTGTGAGAGCTCAAGCATTTTGCTTCCTATAGCCTGTGACATGCACATGAGTAGGGAGCTTTGGGCGACCTACAGCGGGGTGTATTTGTGCAAATGGATCTAGTGACAAGGTGGGGAAAGGGCGATACTTAAGGGGCTGGGGTGTCTCAGGAGGGAGGTCCCAACAACCTCACTCAAGGAGTTGTGCACACCTGCTGCCTCTCTCTTATTTTTCATCAGCAGGAAGATTTATATCTTGCCCCTCTTTTGGGGAAAATGTGGAGATTGATTTCTTTGCTCATGGTTTGACGTGGGGCATTGCAAAGGTGCGAGCTCTGCATTCTGTTTGTGGTGGCATCAACTCGGGATTTCTAGGATGAGGCTTCCCTCTTTTCAATCCATGTTGAATGCTTGTTCTTGACTCCATCAGGTGGCTCTGCATGATGGTGCCTAGCTTGCCAAAATAGCCTCATATTGTGCTTTTCTGGCTTGCTTCTTGATTGTCGAGATTGTTTCAATTGATGGATTGCATGAGATGGTGTGATGGAGCTCATGGATCCCCTTGACTGTGGCATGCTTCCTATATGTTTCTATACCTAGCTTCTGTTAGCTTTGGTGATTCCCAAACTATGGAGCCAATGTGTAATTGAATATGTCACAGCCAATGGGAATAGGTAGAACAACATAACCTTGTCTAAGGAGCGAAACTAATTTACATGTGGAGTAGAGCTAAGAGGCCTGACATGGGGTAGGACAAAGGAGGGACTCGGAGGAACAAGAGTCTAGAAAGACAAGATTAATATCAGGAGGGAGAAGTTCAATGAAGGCACAAAGCGTAACTAAGGCTAGTGATGAATAGGAGAGTAAACCGCCAAGTGGGAGGGTGAACTAAGGCCACTCAAACCTTGACCCTATATCCTCCGTTTCACATAGCCCCGCCAAGCACCCCCTTTACTGGCTCCTCCACCCTAGCCTTAAAAAAATTCAAGAGAAAGAGGAATTCCTTCTAGATTCCAACTGCATCGCTTGACACTAGATGACCCCAAGTTCAAATCAACGAGCCCCCTTATAGGACGTGTCTCAATTAACGGCTAGGGTTGAAGTGCCTACGCTAGGTAGGCATGTTGCGTGCAATTAGTGAGATACTTTATTGAAGAGTTCATGCATGTCGATGTAGCTAGTAGGGGTTACCACTTTTTTAATAATGCAATTTTGAAGGAAATCTCCTAAGAGAACTTGTTTTAATCTCCTAAGAGAATAAGGGGGGAGGAGAAAGGTGTAAAGTGGCCTTTTTGTTGTTGGACTGGTCTAAAACAGCTTTTGTGTGTGTGTGTGTGTGTGTGTGTGTGTGTGTGTGTGTGAGAGAGAGAGAGAGAGAGAGAGAAGATTTTTATATAGAAGAAGAGAGAGAGAGAGAGAGAAGAAGATTTAACGTCTTAGGAAACTATCCCGACAGACCTTAAAGATCTATCCAGTTGAACAAGAGCGAGAGAGAGAGAGAGAGGTAATTATCATGGTCCAAGACTTGAGTTGAAAACTCGTTCATAGATATATGAGCCGTCGATGAAATCTCTATCTCTCTACATGCGCAAACAGCTGGCATACTTACCTCGACACGTTGGAAAGGCAAGCAAGCGGTTTTAGAAGAACTCTCTGGGCCCTCCTTGTTTATAAATAACACGGGGTCCAACTCGAGGGATCGAGGGCAGGGGCAAGCGAACAGCGATGGGCGCGATCTAGACTGTCAAATCGACGCAACAGGGGGGGCCAAGTATTTGAGTGCACAAAGGCGCATGCTTTGCATCAACGCGTAGCAACGCATGTGGATAGAGCTCCGGGCTCGTGAGAGGGAGGTTGTGGGTTCAAGGTGTAGAGTGCGCAGGTGATGGAGAAGGTAGGAAAGAAGACTACACACACATCGAGACACACACACACAATCGTTACCCTGCAGCAGCCATTCAACGAGCTGCTCTTCTCTTCTTCTCTTTTCTTGAACTATTATCCAAAGTATATTTACAACATAGTATAGTCAGTGTCCAGCCGCCCATAGCACAATGGACATATTCTTTAACATCATATTCTTTAACACTCTCCCTCAAGCTCAGAGTGAGCTTGCATATGATGGATTCCCAATACTTCACGAAAGTAGCAAAACTTCTCCTTTCGAAGAGCTTTTGTGAATATATCCGCAACTTGATCATTTGTCTTCACATACACCAAATCAATCTCATTTGCCAAAATTTTTTCTCTAATGAAGTGATAATGTACCTCAATGTGTTTAGTGCGAGCATGGTAGACTGGATTCTTTGCCAGCATGATGCTGCTAATATTGTCACAATATATAATGACACTGTCAAGATAGTCAAAACCAAATTCTACCATAAGCACTCTCAACCATGACTCTTCACATGCTGCCAAAGCTGCTCCACGATATTTAGCTTTTGTACTTGATAATCCTACAGTTGACTGCTTCTTGCTACTCCAACTTATCATGCCATTGCCAATGGAAAATGCATAACCACTTGTAGATCTTCTATCCATAAAATCTCCTGCCCAATCTGCATCTGTGTAACTATAAAGACAAAGCTTCCCATTCTTTTCATAAAACATTCCATAACTAACAGTGGCTTTCACATATCTCATAATCCGTCTCACTGCATCAAGATGACCTTTACATGGATTTTGCATGAATTGACTCACAACACCCACTGCATAACTCAAATCTGCCCTTGTTATTGTCAAGTAAATAAGGCTTCCAACCATCTTGTGATACATAGTGACATCCTCAATGTAATGTCCATCATCAAACAACTTCACATTTTGATCAAGAGGTGTATCAACCGGTTTGCACGCTGTCATTCCATACTTCTCAAGCATATCCAACGCATATTGTCTTTGTATCATCCAAATTCCTGATAAAGTATTGACAATTTCAATTCCCAAGAAATATCTCAACTCACCAAGGTCCTTCATGTTGAATTCTCTCAATAAACTCTTCTTGACATGCAAAATTTGCTCAGCATGACTTCCAGTGAGAATCAAGTCATCAATATAGATAACAATAACGACGATCTCTCCATCAACATGCTTCAAAAATAATGAGTGATCAGCAGTAGATTGTTTAAATCCAATCTTCTTCAAGAATCTGGTTATCTTTTCACACCAAGCTCTAGATGCTTACTTCAAACCATACAATGCTTTCTTCAACTTACACACATAATATGGAAACTCTGGATGTTGATAACCCTTTGGCTGTATCATATAAACTTCTTCTTCCAATTCACCATTCAAGAATGCATTATCCACATCCATTTGCCGTAACTTTCAACCGAACATACTTGCCATTGCTATCACCAATCTGACTGTTGTCATCTTTGCAACTGGACTAAATGTCTCATCATAATCAAGACCTTTTGTTTGTGCATAACCTTTAGCAACAAGCCTTGCTTTGTATCTTTTCACACTACCATCTGACTTGCACTTGACTTTGTATACCCATTTTGAACCAATTGCTTTCTTTCCACTTGGCAATCGAACCAAATCCCAAGTGTCATTCTTCACAAGAGCATCCATCTCATCATCCATAGCTGACTCCCATTCTGATTTTCCAATTGCCTCTTGAAAACATGTAGGCTCTTTATGTTGCACACGTGAAACCATGTATGCATAATGTGTACGCATGTAGCCGTTGTATGTCAATCTATCAACTGGATAACGCACCCTCTCTGATCTTCTCAACTGTGGTGCACTCTTCTCTTCAACTCTTGCATATGGGGGTACATATTTCTCAATATGCTTACTGCCAGGTGTCCTCAAATGTGGTAAACCATGCTCTTCATCGAGGCTTTCATCTCCAAAACTCTCTTTAACCACTTTCTTCTTGCCTTTCTCGTCTTGCTTCTTATCTTGCAAACGACCGCTCCATGGGTTGACACTTCCTGTACTCTCCTCTGCTATATGTGGTCCTGAAATAGTTCTTGTTGATGGTCCTGGCTTATCAACAACATGACGCACATTCTCTTGCTCTTCATACTCATCTTCTATCATCACTGGCTTTGGTTTATACCATGGTTCATGCTCACAAAATATGACATCTCTACTGACATAAACTTGTCTTGTCGTAGGATCATAGCACTTGTAACCTTTCTTTTCAACTGGGTAGCCCAAGAATATACACTTCACTGCCTTTGGCTCCATCTTCTTTCTTGCTTCATTTGGCACATGAACATAGCACACACATCCAAAAACTTTCATGTAGGAAACTGTTGGCTTGATCCCATAAAGTCTCTCATAAGGTGAAATTTCATGAATGGCAGTTGTTGGTGTTCGATTCATAATGTGTACTGCTGTATGAACTGCTTCAGCCCAATATGTTAATGGCATATTCATCTCATTCATCATGGATCTTGCAATCTCTGCTATGACTCTATTCTTTCTCTCAGCAACTCCATTTTGTTGTGGTGTGTATCTGCAAGTAATCTGTCTTCTTATGCCTTGTTCACGTAATTAATCATCAAAACTGTGTGACATGTACTCTCCCCCTCCATCTGTACGTAGGCATTTAATTTGACAACCATTCTCTTTCTCAACCATAACTTTGAACTCCAAGAATACCTCAAATGCCTCTGACTTTGCCTTTAGAAAGTAAACCCATGTCATTCTGCAGTAATCATCCGTGAATGTGATAAAATATCGACAACCATTTGGCGTAGCATGATCACAAGGTCCCCAAATATCTGAATGAACAATTTCCAAAGGACTTTGGCTAATTCTCCCCCTCTTTGGAAATGGTAAATGAGATTGCTTTCCAAATTGACAAGCTTCACAAACATGATCAAAATTCAATCTGCCAAACTTTGGTAATCCACGTACAATTTGATTTGATTGCATATGCTTTAGTCTTCTAAAGTTGACATGACCAATTCTATTATGCCATAAATTTGCCCAATCATCTTGAGTGGCTGATTTGTTTGCATACATACCACTGTGTAAACATGGATCTCCAGCTTCCAATGAGAACAAGCGACCTTTGTTTCTTCCACGTGCCAATATCTTGCCTGGTTTGCCGTTGTGAAACTCCTCTATGAAGCAGCCATAACGATTAAAACGGACTTGCAACCCTTGATCTGTCATCTGTCCAACTGATGCTAAATTCTTTATGATTGAAGGCACATATAGAACATCTCCCAATGTGTTTTATATCCCGTCTTTTTCTAGCAATGGAACTGAACCACCATGTGTAATCCGATGCATAGTATCATCACCTGTAGCGACAAACTCATCCTCTTCTAACTTCTCTTTTCTGTCAAACCATTCACCATGATATGTCATATGATTTGTGGCACCACTATCTAAATACCAATCATCTTTATGATGTGGCTCCACCATGCTTCCAACAACATGCTCCATAGGAAATAAATGTCCACTCGATCTATTGTCATATATATTTTGATCATGAGGATTGTATCCAACAAAGTTTCCTCCATGTCTGCCATAACCTCAGCCTCTTCCACCACGATCATGATTTTGATTTAGCCTTGTGTAAAATTCTCTTTCAAAGTGACCATAAATGCCACATCTGTTACAATATCCATCTCTTTGAGGATGTACAAATCGTCCACCTCCACGTCCACGAGTTCGGGCTCTCCCCCTGCCTCTTTGGCTATAATCGTTGTAACTTTGACTTTGTTGGTTTTGCCATTGACCTCTTCCAACATTGTTTCCACGACCATAGTTTCCTCTTCCACCTCTATTGTTTCCACGACCTCTAGAGTAAAAAACCTGATCTCTGGAATTGTTATTTGATGTAGAAGGACCTGACTTGCCTAACTTCACCTCTTCTTGCAAACAAAGGTTTACTAACTTTTCAAAATCAGGCATGTGTCCTCGAACAGATATAGATGTATCCAATGACTTGTATTCCGGTCCCAAACCATTCAATGTCACTAAAACTAAGTCATCATCTGGAACTTCAACATTAATGCTTGCAAGATCTTCCTGTATTTGCTTTATCTCTGTCACATAATCTGATATGGATCTATTTCCTCGCCATACACAATGTAACCTTTGCTTCAAGTGAACTTTTCGTGGTTCTGTATTGGAGCTGTTCATTCTTGCTAGTATCTCCCATGCTTCCTTTGGAGATTGAGCCTTCTTCACATGTGGTATAAAGAAGTCACTACTGCATAGTGAAATCCAATGCATCACTTTCCTTGAATTCTCGATCCACTTCTTGTAAGCTTCTACTCTTGCTTGCCATGTTTTATGTGCTTCAACATTCTCTCTATTTGGTTCCAAACCAACCTCGGGACACTCTTGTTCACCTGTAATATAATCCCATAAACCTTTGCCCATGATAAAGTTCTCCATCCTGTAAGACCATATGCTGTAGTTCTCTCTGGTCAGCTTCTCTCCAACAATCTGTGTGACTTGAGTTGAACTTTCTGCCATCTTCAATCTCTCAATTTCTTCCAAAGGATTTTGATAAAATTTCGGCAGAGTTTTGTTTGTATTTGGACAATATCTCAAGTGACAATCTCAACCAAAGTGCTCATAAACACTGACAGAAAATCTCTCACTGCCAAGGGAAAATCCACTGACTCACTTTCGCAGGGCATAAATACTCTAAAACAATGTCCACATGGACCTGTATGAAAATGCAATCCATACGCTGTCCTGTACCACATTTCCATACATCCACCTTCTTCCCATAGTCGTAAACGACATACGAGGTCTTTCGCGGGGCTAGTCGGGGGTTCGCTCTAGTACCTAATCCACCTTGCCAAGGTACCAAAGCTCCCAAGGTAAGGCTTCAAAAACCCTCACTCGACCCTCACAAAGGCTGCAGTTTTCCAAAATACATTGACCGCATATCCATACATAACTACAAAGTACTCAATCTGACAATATAACCGCCTCAACTTCTTCCCACAACCTTTCTTACATAGGCGGCTGTCCATAACGGACCCACAACAACCAAACATAATCTTTGATAACACAATATCATGATGCAAAAGCTCTATGTCGCTCTCCAAAACCTGTGTAAATGCTGAATTCTTCACCTGTAACCTGTAAATCTACTTCCGAGTGCAAAACTGGACATCTCCTATGCTTGTGTGAACTGGATATTTGCTGTAGAAAATTGCATATTTTGGCAAATCTGAGTATGCCAATGCGTCCGAAACGCCCAAAAACATAAAGATAGACTCCTGGATCACTGTATTCCGAGTTCGGGTGAGGGAGTTATGACCAAAAAACCTCTCTTTTTTGGTGTTTTCCAGAGTTGCGAAAACCTGTGTATTAACTGTAGCTACTCAAACTGAGCTCTGATACCACTTTGTAGAGTGCGCAGGTGATGGAGAAGGTAGGAGACAAGACTACACACACACACACCAACACACATCGAGATACACACACACAATCGTTACCCTGCAGCAGCCATTCAACGAGCTGCTCTTCTCTTCTTCTCTTTTCTTGAACTATTATCCAAAGTATATTTACAACATAGTATAGTCAGTGTCCAGCCGCCCATAGCACAATGGACATATTCTTTAACACAAGGGAAGCTCGTGCCGCCTAGGACCGCCAATTTTTTATTTGAATGGGCAGGCGATCAATGGCCGATTCATTCTCAGCCGCTGATCCCTCGAGTTGCGCCCGTGACACTGATGGACAAGGCTGGCCCTGAGGTTTTGAGAAGTGGTAAGCTAGGCTTGCACACAACATTTAAAGCCCTTAAAAGCGTCGCGACTCTCTGATGACGAGCATTCAGCTCTCTCTCTCTCTCTCTCTCTCTTACACACACACACACACAGCTATGGATCGCCTCAGCGCAGGCATCGTGAATGTGGCCAAATGCATCTCGAGGAAGAGGCAGGAGATGTGGGGTTATGAGTAAAGCAGGGAAATTGTTTTACACACATACAAATTCAGTGCCTTAAAGAGCATTCCAAGTCTTCTTGTTACCCAAGAACAGATTTTATCGACGGTGTCTTTGTTTTGATGGGGTGTCTAGATCTGGGCTACCTTAAAAAAGGCCTAGTAGGGTCCGCTATATAATCATGTTAATGTACCATATGAGTTCAAGAAGAGGGGTTTTCTAATTTTGAACATTTGAGTAGTTTAATAGAGATACATTAACAAGAGCATCAATTTATCCATAAACCAGGGTACTTACTATTGGACGCTTTAGAGAGAGGAGTCATGTGTGTGTGTAAAGCTTACTATTGGACGCTTTAGAGACAGGAGTCATGTGTGTGTAAAGCTTGGTTTGTGTTTATATGTAAAGCACGCACACACACACACCTTGAGGACACTATCTAAGTACCTTACTAATTGCAACGAAGGAAAATCTCATTTATCTTGAAACTTTCTCGAGGATAGTATGCAATGAGTTTACACATTTTCAATCATAGCAAAGGGGCAATAGCCTACACGGCAATAGTTTGTCATTTTTTAGACAAGCTCTCCAAAACAGTCTCTAGCAACACTTTGCTTGCATTCTATTAAACCAAGATAGGGCTTTGATCTCGTATCACAAAAGTGCTTCAATGGGCTTGCTATACAAATGAGATATTGGTATTTGAGTCTATACTAGAAGATTGAGTAGTAGGTGCCCAAAACGACTTTTTGAGAAACCCATTGATTAGTTTTGTTTTTTTTGTTGTGGTGGGTGGGTGGGTGGTAAAATTGTTTTTTTTAGTAGTTAAAGGCACCCTAAAGGGTATCGTGGGCTTGTAGCCTAGTGGTTAACATTGAGCTTTATACTCTCTACGTGATGGGTCAAATCCTACCCATTAGGATTGGTTTTAAATTGTGAGTTGAATGGAAATGCTAATTGGAGATGCTAAAGCATCTTGGAAAGATTCTATATAATGAAAATTGAAAGTAGAGCCATTTAGAGTAGGGCTAGAAAATTTCAATTCCAATAAAAAGACATGCAATTCCAACATTACCTTCCAATCTATCGAGATAGCCATAGTGGTCCAAAAGATTATCAACTACATATATTTAGATGTCCCTCGTCGTTGGGGGCTCCGCTTGGTATCTGAAGGATAGGTTGAATCCTTGGAGTGGCTTTCATCTGTATAATATTAAAACAATTCTTTGAGCACAATGCTACTGGCTACTTGAAACCATTTGATCTTGGTGAGAGATGAACATATGCATGCAGATGCTCAAGTCTTTAAGGAGCATGCGATTTTGGAAATTTCAAGTATGAAAAGTATATGCTCGGATTAATGAGAGGAATATTATGGATGGTTGAAGAAGGCTTTGTGCATCATAGGCTAAGTAATGAGAGAGGAGGATTATGGATAGTTGAGGGAGGCTTTGTGCATCATTTGCTCAAGGTGAGATTAATGAGAGACGAGGATTATGGAAGGTTGAGGAAGGCTCTATGCATCAGATGCTTAAGGTGTTGTTGCAAAAGGCCACTAAAAGCTCAGGTGCACTTCACGCCCATCAAGAGGATGATGATTTTCCATAGAGTGGGTAACAAGTCAACCGTTTGTAGTACTCGTAAATCTAGCAATTTTCCATCGTTTGTTTTGTTCCAATCGCACAAATCTCGTGCGAGTCAAAGCAAACGCCCTTATGAGTGCACTTGGTTTCTTGGCCGCACTTGAACCCATGACAGGGTCACGGAGGTCGAGTACTCAACCAACAAAGATAGATGGAAAATCTAGCAATTTTCCATCTTTTGGGTAACAAAAGGTATAGCTTTGTTAATATCGTGGTAAAATGATACTATTGCTTAAGCAATAGCTTCCATTGTCCTAAAATTTTTATAGTGAAGAAGTTGCAAGGTAGCTTAGTCCACAGCTAAAGGACTCGCTTCGATTGTTAAGTTATTCAATAATAGTAATATGAAGCAGCACGCCCAATTTCACATACGCCAACCTTCAACATACGCGGACAGCTCGGGGGGTTCACCATTCAGTACCCCCATATAACGTGTGTTATGGGGTATTAAAAAAATCCCTCTTTTAACATGTCTAAATGAATAAAATGACCCCTTATTTTAGGAAATTTTTTCAAAACTGAATATAAAAACCCCTTATTTTAATGTATCACTGTTAAATCACCTAAATTTCTCACATTAAAAAACCCCTCCTTTCGAACTCGCGTTATACATTAACATCATTACATAGTGCACCCCCCCGAGGCGGACGGCTTCTCGACTTGATAGATGCTATTGTTCTCACCAACCAAGGCGACTGGATTTCGTCACTATGTTGCATGAAATTTAGAGAAAGAGAAAGAGAAAGTTTGTCAGAACAATTGTCAGTTTTCATAAAACTAAGAAAGACCAAGGAAGAAGGACATCACCCTAAAGGGTCAAAATGTTTGATCCCGACGGGTGAGCACTTGTTTAAACACCCCCTTTTCAAAGGCATGGCAAAAAAATATTTGTGCAAGCTTGTTAAAGATGTCTTTGCAGATAACCCTAAAACTTGGGTCTCCTTTACCAAGAACATTCAAAAAGCGATAAAAATTGTAGGCGCCCGACTGAAGAATTCTTAAGAGGAGCGACTGAAGCATTTGGAAGATGAGGTTGAACAGCTCACTATTAAAAAAATAGGAAGGAACTTCTTCTGAAGCTAAGCACAAAAGGTGGTTGCAACCCAAAACGGACTTGGCTAAACTACAATGTGTAGAACTAAGAAAATCAAGATTCTTATCTAGGGAAACCTACATGTAGCCTGCGGCGACAAACAAAGCACACTTCTTTAGAGCCTTCAAAGTCAAGAGGAGTCGGAGCCTAGTCCATGTGCTAGCAGACGGGGAGGGGAATGAAGTGAAGGACCAAGAAGAAATGGCTAAGTTAATGCTTGATCACTTAAGCCAAATAATAGGCCATCCAAAAGGCCGCTCCGCTGAGGTGGAGGAAGCTAGGGACAAAATCTCTTGAGGAGCGTTAAGAAAATAATGACCCAATCAAAAGCTAACCTCCTAGAGATGTTCTTTACTGAAGGAGAATGCTTTTTTGCACTAAAGGTGCTAGAGAAAGAGAAATCCCCTAGGTGGGACCACATATCTACGAGCTGTCTACGGAGTTCTTCTATGAATTTTGGGAGGATTTAAGTCCCTCATCACGTAAATGGCCAACCCAGCCCTGCTCAATGGAACAGTAGATTTAGGCATTAATAGGGGACTCATCAAACCAATCCTGAAGCAAATTTGTTGCTCCCAATTGAAACACTAGGGGCCCATAATCAATGGCTTATAAAATTATTTTCAAATCTATTGCCCTAAGGCCATCTCCCAGTCTGGATAATGTTATCACTCCTCACAAACATGGATTCATCAAAGCAAGATCTATATATGATAATATCCTGGAAGCCATGGTCGGAATAGAATATGTCTCATGCACCAGGCAAGATTGTGTATTACTACAGCTTGACCTAGACAAAGCCTATGATAGAATTACATGGTCGTTCATTGAGGAGTTCATGAAGGCTTTAGGCTTTGGACCATGGATGTGTCAGTTAGCTACCACTCTGAGATGCTATTTAACAATAGAATTGTGGGTGCTTTTGAGGTACAAGATTGATCAAGCAAGGTTTCCCTCTTGCCCCTCTATTGTTTTCCATAGGCTCTCATCTTTTGGTCACAATGTTGGAAGTAAGTTCTAAGAAAAGGGAAACCCAAGGCTTGTCCCTATCTAACAATGAACAAATCAGAGCTAAACATTTTGCAAATGACTCCCTTCTCTTCCTCAAAGCCTACCCCCAACTAGCTAGAAAGGCTCTAGAGATTGTGCAAATGTTTGAAGTGGCCTCAAGGTCAAAATGCAATGTTGAAAAATCCAGATTGATCTCTTTGTCAAAGATTGTCTCATTTGATCCTTCGATGTGAATCGAAGAGGTCGTGTCTAAAGGTAAGGTCTTTAGACACCTAGGTGCTCCATAGGGGGTTGAGGTAATGCACAAGCAAAGACTCCAATGGGTCCTAGGCAAGGTCAAGAGCAAGATGCAAAGATGGAATTATGTGATGCTCCCATTCAAGAGTAGGGTGAAAGTGATCAATTTGTTTACGATCCCCTACATAGACTTCACTAGCGTGATTTTCAAAATAGATAAGTGCCACTAGAAGGACTTCTTGAAACCAATCAAATGATTCTTGTGGAAAAACAACACCAAAGATATGATGCCTTGGCAATGGGCACGGTGGAAATCTATTGCGAGACTTGTGGAGCAAGAAGGGTTGGGGATTATCAACCTGGATACCCATGTAGAGGCTCAATGTGCCAAATTCCTTTACAACAATCTCTAAGTAGGACCAGGCTTGGACCAATATATGTCAAGGGTCATGATTGAAAAGGCAAAACTCTACTCTCAGGGTGGCCAATGGAAAGGTTTGGAGCTACACAACAAGCTGATCGCCCCTACGTGGGCACTTCTTAAAACGGGAGGACTCACGGGAAGCTAGTTTGAAAGTGCAATAGAGTTGCGAAGGCACTAGAGTGGGGATAATTAACCAAATACTTCCAAATATCCATCTCTCAATGGTCCCCTTGGCTCTCTAAAACCGGTAATTTACCCTTAAACCCTCTTTGGAGGGACACTGCCAAAAACATGAATAACAAAGGTCTAAGTCATTTTGCTTAGTTCAAGGACTGCGCTAACAAAAAAATGAGATATTGATCAGATGGCTTCGCAGTTCAACCTTAGTGGGATAGAAAGTCTACTGGAAACCATAGTTCTTGAAGGGCAGGACAATTGCTGTATGCCAGTGTGTGATTCAAAGTTCGAGTTGAAAGCCTGGCGGTGGCCCAAGTACATGAAATTTGGGAAACCAAAAACCAAAGACATTGTTAACCCTCGTGGCTCACGGACACCCTATCGCCTACGACGGACACTGTAACCGTATTATTTATTTAAGTAGAGTCAGGCACCGGGCTTGTCGGTCCAATAGGGAAAGGTAGAGTGATCGCCGATGAGAGGCACACTCTAACACGAACATGCTAGGGTTAGTTGGCTAAGCATGGGCGCCCAAGTGTGAATGGGGTGAGCTCACATAAAAGCCAATTAAACCTAAAATTGAGTCATTCTCTCATTGTGCAATAGAAGCTGCTCTTGCTCCATCTCCACCTTCTCCTTCACCATCTCCTTGTGTGTGTGCGTGTGAGAGAGAGAGAGAGAGTGTGAGAGTGTGTGTGCGATCGAGCGTTGCGGCGGCACGACGGCGGCGAGGCGGTTGAGCGCGGCGTAGCGTCATCTCCCTCTTCTTCGCGGCGAGGAATCCTCTACGGCAGGAGCATAAGGCGGTGAGTGACACACCATTGCCCTCTTCGAGCTTACTAGAGTTAAACTAGTTGTGTGCTTGGAGCCGTCTGCGGCTCGTACACGGTGTATCGGCAAGTCCCTTGCTTCGACAGTGCGGCAAGGAGTGCACATTTTTGGCGCCGTTGCCGGGGAATAGCCCTGCACTAAGCCCAAGAGGCACTTTGTGCTTCTTGTATGAGTGGTTTGCAGTAGGAAAGAAAAGGGAGAGGAAGGCGTATTTTTTCTGCAAGTTGTTAATTCTGTTTTTCTGTTGCGCACAGCTTGCATTTTCTGTTTTTCTGCTGCGTACATTCAGTGTTAGTTAGAGAGTTAGCAAAATTCTGTTTTTCTGTTTGCACATAGTTAGCATTAGTCACACAGTTAGCATTTCTTGCATTTTTTTTGCATTTTCTGTGTTTTCACTGCACAGTTCTGTCAAGTTTCAATTTCTGCATTTTCTGTGTTTTCTGGTTTGTGCACAGTTAGGAGCACAGTTAGTTAATTAAGTAGGTTAGTAATTAGGTGAACCACTGATTAGCAGGTCAGTAGGTAGGTGGGACAGTAAATAGTTAGGCGAGGTCAACGCGCACCAAAACGCGTACCAAATAATATCTTACAAAAAAAAAAAAAAATTGAAAAAAAAAATAAAAACGAAAAATAAAAACGTGAGCGAGGGGGAGGTTAGATTTTCGAAAAAAAAAAAACGTGAGTTATAAAAACGGACGGGTTGGTTTGTATAAAAGTTAGAGCGGGATCGGGATCATTTCCCCAAGCCCAAGCCCAAGCCCAGGCCTCAGTCCTCAGTCCTATGATATATACTAGATTCACTCTTATATATATACCCTACCTCCTCAAGAGGGAATGAGAGCATGTGGGACAAGTCCTCCACTCTCCTCCCTTCTCTTCCCACTTGCACCTTTAGACTTGCTATTTGGAGCCTAGTTCCCCAGCTAGGAAAAGACTGTTTCGGACTTTTCTGGAGCAAAATAGAACCAAACGATGGTCTGTAAAGCACAGCGCGTCCCTCCTAGCGATACGCTCGTTTCGAGCTATCACACGGCCCATTCCACGACACGCTCTAAAAAATCTAGCAAAAAAACAAACAAAAAACACGCTAAAAACTAGTCACAAGGCCTCCTAGAGCAACTTTTTGACACCTTAGGGTATCAAAAGCACATGCACTTACGCTCTGGGCGGGTGCTAGAACACGAGCATATTGAGGGTGCCTCTGTTCATACGAACACCCATTACCCATCCACGATAGGCTCTAGACCCTCAGCGGGGACACAAGGTAGCACCACCCAAGACCCTAAAATAGCCGCTAGTGATTCCTCCTCCGACTCAGAAATCATGGAAGCATACCCTACCCAAAACACTGAGAGAGAAGGCCATGCACCTCCCAAAGCTCCACAGCCTAGTACTAGTATGTTTAGCCGTTTCATGGAAACATTAGGTAGAGCTACTCGCTCGGAACCTGATGCAAATGAAGCACACGAAGGGGGTGGGGAAGTGGACTCTCCTTTCACATTGCACGTGGACCCCACACCCCCAAAGAGTGTCCATGTGGATATCCTGCCAACTTCTTACCAAGAAGGCCCTGTTGAGCTGCCTCCTTCAGAAGTTCTCTCTAGAGTACCGTTGGTGACAAGTAAAACCACGGGGAGAAACATTGCTTCTACCTCACAAGAAACCGTTAACACGTCGACTCTAGAAGGATTGTTCATTAATGATCATTGGACATACAACCTCCACACTGAGGTGTTGACAGATCTACACTTTGGCCACGCCTACCATGTAGGATGGATAGAGATTGTAGAATCCACGAGCATCGAAGATCAACAGAAAATGATCTGTAATGTTATCCATGGCATTATTCAATCAGAAAGGCAAAACCGAGGGGTAAATATACTCTCAACTGGCCCCATGAGATTTCTGGATACGAGCAAGGCTCAACAGCCTACTCTATCACAAATGGAGACTCCTCTAATGAGCCCCATGGACCCATCTTACGTCATTTCACCTGGGGTCTCTATGCAATCTGAGCCTCCGAGCGACAACTTTAGCTTCCCTAACTTGGCTCAACCCTCTATTAAGGAAAACAGAGTGCTCACTCCAGGGATAAGCCTGACAGAGAATGTACCGATGACATCTACGGTTAGCGCAGTGCCACTATCTAGTGTCGTAGTACCTAATATGGGACCTCGACCGTATGTGCCTCTAGCCCCTTATGCACACATGGCCCCCACACCTCCAATTGTACCACTTGTTTATGCTCCTCGAGTGCCGCTCCCTAGCCCTTATCCGAGTGGACCTATGCCCGGTTATGTTCCATATCCTGCATCATCCACACATATGCCAAGACCGGTACCCGTCCCTCTCCCACATATGATTCCAAGAGTACCTCCACTGGCCCTGCCTCCTCACATAGGTGACTTGGCAGCGTTTGCTCAAACCATAGGTCGATCTATCGCGGAAAATATGCATCATGCATCTGATAAAGAGCCTAGAAGTAAGGCAGTACAAATTGCCAAAATCACGCAAAAATTCAATGGGGACGAAGATGCTAGAAAACACATTGAAGTGTTTGAACAAGTATGTGATTCCTTAGGGGAACGCAACGAACTACATAAGTGCAATGCCTTAAGCTTGACATTAAGTGGGAAGGCTGGAGATTGGTATAGAACCCTAAGGGTGGACGAGAAAACAATCTACCCTACCCTTCGAAGGTTGTTTCTAAAGAAGTACATACGAGAAGGTGTGCTTTGGGGTGTAGCATCTCAGCTATAGAAGGCCGAACGTAAGGAAGGAGAGTCAGTAAGGGACTTCATTAGTCGTCTAAAGCACTTAAACTCTCGCTGCCCTGTAAATGAACGCTTCAACAATAACCAACTGCTTGATCGATTCATTCGAGGGTTGAGGAATGAAGGAATCTATAATGGACTAGTGATTAGAGGTATCACAACCTGGGAAGATGTCACTGCCAATGCAATCCAAGTAGAGGACAACTTGATGATAGCAGGCATGAGGGTGTCTACTGACACGAGATCCACTAGCTCACAAGCCATTGAGTATGAACCCATGACTGCAAAGCCCATTTCCAATGAGTCAAAGGTATTTGAGACATTCTTGACACACCTCACCAAGGCAATCCAAGAGTCTCTTAAGGATAATCGACCCCCTCAAAATAGTCACATGTATCCAAGAAGGGAGCAACAATGGTGTTCCATTTGCTTAGGTCCACATAGCACTAGTGAGTGCCCTACGTTTAGAGTAAAATTTAATGGAACTTGCAACGCATGTGGTAGGTATGGTCACCAAGCTAAGGATTGTTTAATGATCAAACGTATGATGGAAAATAGACCACCTGTAGCCTGGACGGATGCACCTCGAGCTCATGTATTGATGCCTGCTCCACCTGTTGAGCAACTACCGCAACACATGGTCCCTAGATCTCAAAATGTTGTACAAGCTACATCGCTACCACCTCCTATGCTAGGACCGCAGCCCCCGCATCCAAGAGTCTCCCCTATGAACCAAGTGGGTTGCGAGCCATCAAATGCTTATGCAGATGGCTGTGAGGAGGAAATAGACACTAGTATTGCCTACGGACTTGATACATTGGAAGAGTGTCCTATATACTACATGGAAGATTGTTGGGGGCAAGTCAAGCCGGTTTATCAAGCTGTTGCTCTCGCATCCAGAGGTCAAAATATCAACACCCAGGCTAGGAGGCCACCTCTTCAATGCTACGAGTGTGGTGGACCACATCGGGCAGCGGAGTGCCCTATTAGGCTGCAAAAGAATGCTGCACAGATGCAAATGAATCAAGGGAGCACGTCTGCAATGCCAATACTCACATGTAATTGTTGTGGCATAGATCACTTGAGTGCCCAATGCCCCTATAACCCAAATGCGCCTAAAATCACACCCCTAAATTTGGTCGAAATTGCTAGTGTGACATCGCCAATACCACCCGTCGCACCCGCTTATGCGATTACACGGTCCATGCTTCAAGGGCCAGGCTATATCCTCGAAGAGAGAGATACCGCGTCAGTTATCCAAGCAAAGAAAAAGAAGACACGAAGGAAGAGGTCGCAGAATACGGGAAATTCAAAGCCAAGTTCCAAAACAAATATAGGAATAGGAGATGACCCCGTGTATATGAATGACCTTGAGGATGATTCAGATTCAATCGAGACAATGGAGACTAGAACCAATACCACAAAGGGAAAGACCGACAAAGAAAACCGTAACATGGAACCAAATGAAAACCGAATAAGAGAAAACCATAAAGAGCCTCTGAAAACACCACAAGTGTTTCCAAATCCAATCCAAGACCCCCAAGATAAACCGCAGGGGCAAAAAGGGAAGAATCGTAAAAAGAAGATTGGGACGTACCCAAACCCAGTAGACGAGATTGAGCAGGTGAAACATCTAAGAGGTTTAGTGGAGGAGACTCAAAGGAAACTAGAACCAGAACCCATGCATGTCAAAATTCATGACACAGTGTTTCCCACGCAAGTTCATCCACCCCACATGAACCATAGACCGTTAGCCATATCTAGTATCATCCAAGAAGGGAGTGAGGACGGGACGTCAGAAAGTGAGCATACACATTTCTTGTTGGAAAGGATGTTTAACGAAGGAATACCTGATCCCATTGAGGAATATGAGATTCCATCCTCACCAGTTCCTAGTCAAGGACCTACACCCTGCAAAATGCCAATGAATGTTGCCAAACTAGTGGACTTCATGTCTTCTGAGGTCCGAACCACGATCATAGCAAAGCTGTATGGAGATCCTGAGTTATTCCTTGCACTTCGAGCATTCCTTAACGGAGAGCTACGAACGGTATTACCGCTGTGAGCGGGATGAAAACACACACAGCGCCTCTATAACGACCCGTCACACACTCTTGGGAAGATACACACACACACTATGGGGCACCACTCGGCTTAGACAACACACCTGGCCGAGACAGGGAACACACCTCTGGAGTGAGAGGAGAGAGACTATCCACTTGCCCACTCCACACAGACACACACACACACACACACACCCAAAAAACTCAACTCAAAAGAGGAGAATTTCTGATGTTTAGATACAATTGAGCTTGGGCCAACACCAATGGGGCAAATAGCTCACACACTATGGGTGAAAGAAGCCAGATACAATCACAAACTGGAGCAGAAACTTCGCTCATAGGAGGAACTTACACAGAAAAACAGCAGGAAAAAAGTGAGGAATTTGGCAAAATGGACAGCGCCATTGCGTCCGAAACGGCCCAAAACCCCAGTCTACAATGTCAAAGTGCTCAAATCCGACCTCGGATGAGCAGTTTACGGCCAAAACAGGCTCCAAAATGGACAAAAACACACCTGCGGCTGTTCCTCCTCTCTTCTCCACGTTTTTTCTGGTCTTCTCTCTGTTTTTTCAGTTCCCACACTTAGCTTTATTAGTTGGGCACCCTTGGCCTTTTAGATGACCTCAAACGGACCCCGAACAGGCCAAAAACTGACCTCGCAGTGCATAGTTGTCACCTTTTTGCATCATTCGCACACCTGGCACTCAGCTTTTTTCCAATAATGCATCTCGCCACCACGTGAAGTGGCCCCAAAAAAAGGTCCTCATGATGACCTTTCTGCATAATTCTCACAAGCAAACACCCACGTTGTGTCCGTCCTCATCTGTGTGCAAATATTGACCTCGTTCGCCCTCCTGACGCCACTAGATGCCATCTGACGCACCTGCTGACCTCACGTCGTCGGCCCGCGGATAGCTTCCTCGAGAAGTTTTACGCGCTACCAACTCCTCCTTATTGTAGAAAAACACAATGGTACTAGTAACGATGAAAATCGATGCACTATGTACATGGTGTCCTACCTGTACACATGTGGGCCCCACGTAACCACCTGGCTCTGGAAAATGGGCAATACTTTATTTGATGCACCATGCATGGGTATGTACATATGCGCAATCCCTTGCTCCAAAAAACTCCTGACATAATTTGCCCACCCCCTAGCCTGCTAGATCATTCATGATCAGCAGCAGCAAAGAGAGATATGAGACTCGCCGCATCACAAGTCTCCTCATCCTTCACCAACATTTCTTGCTCCACCGACAACTCATCTTGTTCCACCATCATCAATCTAGCATGATACAATTTAAGACGCAATCCATTTACCCTTGACTTATGTAGAACACCATCCAGGTTAGCCAGCTGATATGTGCCATTTGGAAAACACTCTACTACCTTGAAAGGGCCTTCCCACTTAATTTGAAACTTCTTTTGGAAGGTGTTGTCCAGCTTACTGTTGTAGCGCAAAACCAAGTCATGTTGCTTGATACCCTTACTTTTGACCTTTTCATTTAGCTTTGTCAAAGCCTTATCCTGCATCTGCCCATAATGCTCCAATGCGCTCATCCTATCCAACTGGACCTCTTGTAACTGCAAGAGCCTTTCTTTGAATGCATCACTGGGCGGCCCAAGCAACTTCTCTAACATCTTGACCGCAGGCAACTCCACCTCCACAGGCAATAGTGCTTCCTTTCCATACACCAAATGAAATGGAGTAAACCCTGTACCTGTCTTCACCGAAGTACGGTAAGCCCATAATGCACTAGGCAATTCCAAATCCCAATTCTTTCCTTGGTGCTCTGTCACTTTCGAAAGAATCTGTACCAACTCACCATTGAATCTTTCATTCAAGCCATTACACTGCGGGTAATAAGGAGTGGTATGCTGGTGCCTAATCTTCATCTTTGCACATAAAAAATCTAGCAGTTTAGCTCTAAAGCCAGGCCCCTTATCTGAAAGTAACTCCAGTGGCACCCCAAACTTGCAACATATTTCATCATACACAAATTTTGCCACATCCTTTGCAGTGATCTGTTTTACTGCTATAGCCTCTGCCCATCTAGAGAGATAGTCCACTGCCGTCAAAATATAGCTTTTGCCCCTGCTTGTGATAGGTAACGGGCCTATTGCATCAATTCCCCACTTTTCAAACACATCAAACGCCATAATGGTTTTTCGTAGCTCTGGCTTCAACACTCTCTTCCCAAATGCTTGACACCTATTGCAAGACCTACACCAATGGTGAACATCCTTGTGCAAACTAGGCCATACATACCCCTCTTGCAAAATCTTATGCAAGGTGATCTTTAGAGCAAAATGGCCACCACATGCGCCTTCGTGATTCTCTTCCAACACTCTGTAAAGCTCCTCCCGCCAAGGTACACGTCTCAACACGAGATCAGCCCCTTTCATGTATAAGACATCACCAATCAATTTGTACCTGTATGCTCTACGCACAAAGCCATACTTCTTAGACTTCTGAATCTCCTTTGGAATGATTCCTGTTAGCAAAAACTCCTCTTCTTGAGCCAAACTTTCCCGGCCATGATAAAGAGGTAAAGTGGTCCTCAACACAAATAGCTCCCCAATCATGCCTTGAGCTGCTTCATGTGCCTCTCCATTTAGAGCACGTTCAATGTGTCTGATACTCCATGCTTCAAACTTTTTTAACAGGCCTTTAATTCTGAAGCACATTTCCTTCAATGAGGTGTTCTTGCTCTTCCACACACCCAACACTTGCTTCACCACTAACAAGGCATCACCTTTTATGCTCAACCTTCGAACCCCATGCTTCAAACAAATGTGTAATTCGGCTTCCAATGTAGCATATTCAGCCTCATTGTTACTATGAGCATCCAATTTGAACCCTCTCTTGCATACTAGCTTCCCCTCTGGATCATAAAGTGCTATACCCCCTGAAGCTGCATCATGGCTCTTTCTGTATGAACCATCAAAGAACAACACATGTGCATTGCTGATCTGTGGCACTTCTTCAACTACCTTTCTCACCACCTCTTCCTTAACAATAAGGGGATTCTCCTTGTAGGTCAACAAATCAGCTAGGGTAGCCCTTGTACTATCTTCCACTAGAAAAGAGAACTCAAACTCTTGCAGCTCAATTACCCATTTCTTCACCACATTTGACATGTTAATACCATTAATTAACTGTGGCAAAAAGGCATAACTCGTCAAGAAAACAAAAGGCCGTGGTAGCAAGTAATGACGAAATCGTCGACAAGCAAATATTACACTAGCCATCACTAGCTCTACTTCCGATAACTTTCTCTCCGCTACCAACTTCACTCGGCTTGCACAATACACTGGCCTCATATAATGGCTGCCCTTCCCCTTTTGCAATAGCATGGCTCCAATGGCATCATCCCCTACTGATGGATTTACATAAAAAACTTTCTCCCAATCAGGAGCCTGCATGGCTGACAACCCCCCTAACACCTCTTTCACCTCTTGAAACACTTCTTCACATTTGTCATCCCATTGCAATGGATCATGCTTTGCCACTTGTTGTAATGGATAAAGAAGCTGCGAAGACAATGGAATAAACCGTGCCATGTACTTCACTTTGTGTATAAAGGTTGCCAATTGCTTCGTACTCATAGGTGATGGAAGAAGAATAATAGACTTCACCTTATCTGGATCAGCCTCAATGCCATTTTCTGACACCATATGGCCCAATAACTTCACCCTTGGCTGTGCTAGATGACATTTCTTTGGATTTAGTTGTCCTCCACATTCATCATATCGAGCCAATACCATCTGCAACTTCTCATGATGCTCAGCCCTACTGCTATAAACACAGAAGTCATCCATAAAAGCCTTAACACAACTACCAATGAATGGTTCCAGCACCCAATTTGCTCTTTCTTGATAGAAAGATGGTCCATTTGACAACCCAAACGGCAACACTGTGTAGCAATAGCAGCCCCATGGCGTAATAAATGTTGTTTTTGTGCGGTCTTTAAGAGCAATCTTCAATTGAAAATAGCCTGAAAAACCATCACACACACTGTACCTCTCATAACCTGCCACTGAATCCAAGATCTGATCGATGAATGGAAGAGGATATGGGTTCTTCTTTGTGGCTGCGTTTAAGGGCTTAAAATCTACACAAATCCTCCACTTCCCATCCTTCTTTGGACTGACTACTACTGGACTCACCCATTCTGTGGTCTCCACAGGGACTATGAACCCTGCCTTCAATAACTTGTCCACCTCTTCCCGCAAGGCTTCCATTTGCTCTTGACCCATCCTTCTTAGCCTTTGCCGCACTGGCTTAGCACCTTCATTCAGCTCTATATGCATCTCTTCACCCTTGAACCCTCTGATCTCTTCATATGAAGTAATGAACAAATCAGGAAAACTAGCCAGCATATGCAAATATATATCCTTCTCCATAGCTGAGAGGTCTCCACTAATCATTTGCGTCATTAATTCCTGCTTCTTTGACAACTCAACTTTGGTTTGCATCAGCCCTTCAATCACTTCATAAGGCCCTTCACTTTCATCTTCAACTTCCTTCGCAAATGCGACTAAACCAATCTCCTGGATTTCTTTGTCCATCAAAAGAAATGCAACATCAACATCCTCATCACTGCTGGTAGTGCTATCACTATCCTCATCTGTCACCGTGGAAGAGTCTTCATCACTAGACTCATACTCATCTTCATAAAGCTCCTCTAATCGTTTCCTTGTGTCCATATTATAAAGCTTCTTGGTACCTGTCTTTCCATAGAGGCTAATTGTACCATGTCGCCAATCTTGAACAGCTCCCACTGCACGTAACCATGGTCTGCCCAGTATAATAGGATATGCTCCCAACCCTGCTGGCATCACATGAAAATCAACCACTGCCTTTGCATCATATGCCTCCACTTCTAAGCTCTTTACAACACCCAAGCATTTTACTTTTTGATGGTTTGCCAATCTGATCCGAAAACCTGACACCCCAGCCACTGTGAGACCCATCTTCTCAACGCATGAGTGTGTTATGACGCATATTTGGGCTCCGCCATCCACATAACCTTGTCCCAAATTTTTCCTTTTATACCACACATCTACTATTGGACAAATGTCTGGTAGCTCGTCCATTGCCAACACCTTCACTGAACCTCTCTCTGGCTCTTTCTCCATTGGGTTAACCATCCTCTTCCACTGTCGCTTTAGCTTAGGCACCATCTCTATAAGCTGCCCAAAAGTAACATCTGCCTTCCTGCTCGTCAGATCCTCCTTCAAGTCATAGCTTAATTGCCCATCCCCTAGTGGAAAATCTGAAACATGAAACTTTCGACGAGCTCTCCTTTTCCTCTTGGCCTTGACATCCTCGCCTTCATGGCTCTTTCCTTTCTTCTTACTAGGACCTGGGGCACTTCTTCCTTCCTTATCCTCTGTGGTCCTCTTCCCAATAGGCATCACTAATGTATCCTCTAGCTTTGATGCCTTCTCCAAGGTGACTACACTTAGCACTTTTGTCTTTCCCTTTTCCTCCTGGGTCAGTCCACTGGTTCCTTCGTCTCCCTTAATTTCGATGCCATAATCATTTGATCTAGTTAGCACCTGTCTTGGCAATGGATACATGTCTCCCCCCATCCTTGGTGGCTTATCACATTGCGGGCTGATGTGACCCAACTCTCCACAATTATAACATGTGGGCGTCTGCCTCCAAAACCTACTATTACTTTGTCCAGCACCATTCCTAGGTCTTTCTTCACCTCCTGGCTGATTTGCAAACCGCCCTCGACCTCGATTACTTCCCACTTGACCTAGCATGTTTAGGCTGAGATTCTTCATCAGATCAACCACTTGCCTCATGTCTTGCCTTAGGCCATCATCTTGCACTGCTGTAGTGACCACTGCTGGCATAACCTGAGTAGTAACAGGAACCACTGGTTCATGATGAACCCCTGACATGCGCCCTTGTAAAGACTCTATAGGCTGAAATTCAGACCTCATTGGCAAAGACTCCACCCCTAACTGGCTCATTTTCCTCAGCTTCCACTCTTTGTTCCTTGCTACCTCTAGTGCATCTTCATATGTCCTAGGCTTCTTTAGCTCTACTCTCCAACGTATATTCTCCCAAAGACCAGCCAAGAACCTGTCCTTCTTCATCATGTCAGGCGGGGGTACCTGTGGTGCTAAAGCCTTGCACATTCGCTCCCATGCCAATGAAAACTTACGTATGTATGCATCTACTGGCTCACCTTCCTTTTGCACCAAAGCCTGTACTTCTTGCCACACTTTGTCAGGGTCTTCTATCTTCACAAACTCCACTTCCAATCCATGCCTTAGATTGTCCCAACTCAATCTTATAGGTGGATCAGCCATACGCAACTCCTCTTCAAATGCTTTGGACCAAGCTCGTGCATCACTCTTCAAACAAATTTGGAGAAGGCGTAACATTTGCGTAGGGTCATGAATCTGGTTGCTAATGCAGGCAACCTCCATCTTTTCCAAAAATTCTTCCACATCTTCATCACTTCTTCCATGAAACTCGGGATAAGAGAAAGCCATGGCTACCCAAATTATGATGCTTTGAGAACCCCTTCGAACACACGTGCAAGAACCCAAAACTTTTCACTTCCCAATCCCTAGAAACTTCAATGGAGCTCAACTTTAGATAAGGACAAACACATGCACATCAAATGAGTTTTCATAGTTGATCATCGGAATGACAACAGGCAAAGGACATTCCAGGATCTCTCTCAATCTTCTTGGCCCAAACATAAAGACTATGCGCTGCTGGAAAAAGATCTTCCTGGACACATGAACATTAATCTGAATTCTTTGCGTTAAATGAAAAGGAGTGAACTGAGGGCCATTTTGATCATCCATTAAAGCCAACCATGAAGCTCCCAAGAAGGCACACCTGACTCAACCTCTGATTTTGCCAAAATTTCAGCAGCATAACAGCATAAATGGCTCAAAATACCAAAAAACCAGCCATCATAACTTGGGAAAATTTCGACAGAGTTTCCCTAGAAGTAGAGCAGTAGGAACCCAAAATATAGACTGTCTATGTATGCATAAACTGTCAACAATAGAACCCGAGCATCAAGTAGGACTCACTAGTACATAGCCTATGGCGAGGTCACGAAAAGGGTGCTCCAGCTACCTGTATCACCGAAAGCATCTCCACATTTGAGAATCCCCCAGCTCAATAAAAACCTCACGCTATCGACCCTCACACGAAAGCTAATGCAAATCGCGTATAGTCAAGTCTCAGAAATGACTATCTTCCAGACCAAGTCTCAGAAATGGCTGGGACTGCCAAATAAAACCATATATGGCTCCACAAAGGCGTACAATGGCAGTTTCCACAAGTAACGTACAATCCAACAGACAATGCGCTCAAATAGGCGCCAAGTGATGCATTCCCACAACAACTGCAAGTGACATCACTGTACTCCAGCTACCTGTACCTGTGTGAATCACCTGTACCTGTCCCTGTCCCTGTTCCGGTAACCTGTAACCTGTAACCTGTAATCTGTAATCTGTAATCCCGAAGCTCGAAGCTCGAAGCTCGAAGCAGAAGGTACTCGAAGAAGATCCTCCGTGGGGGCGCCAAAAGAATGTGAGCGGGATGAAAACACACACAGCGCCTCTATAACGACCCGTCACACACTCTTGGGAAGATACACACACACACTATGGGGCACCACTCGGCTTAGACAACACACCTGGCCGAGACAGGGAACACACCTCTGGAGTGAGAGGAGAGAGACTATCCACTTGCCCACTCCACACAGACACACACACACACACACACACCCAAAAAACTAAACTCAAAAGAGGAGAATTTCTGATGTTTAGATACAATTGAGCTTGGGCCAACACCAATGGGGCAAATAGCTCACACACTATGGGTGAAAGAAGCCAGATACAATCACAAACTGGAGCAGAAACTTCGCTCATAGGAGGAACTTACACAGAAAAACAGCAGGAAAAGAGTGAGGAATTTGGCAAAATGGACAGCGCCATTGCGTCCGGAACGGCCCAAAACCCCAGTCTACAATGTCAAAGTGCTCAAATCCGACCTCGGATGAGCAGTTTACGGCCAAAACAGGCTCCAAAATGGGCAAAAACACACCTGCGGCTGTTCCTCCTCTCTTCTCCACGTTTTTTCTGGTCTTCTCTCTGTTTTTTCAGTTCCCACACTTAGCTTTATTAGTTGGGCACCCTTGGCCTTTTAGATGACCTCAAACGGACCCCGAACAGGCCAAAAACTGACCTCGCAGTGCATAGTTGTCACCTTTTTGCATCATTCGCACACCTGGCACTCAGCTTTTTTCCAATAATGCATCTCGCCACCACGTGAAGTGGCCCCAAAAAAAGGTCCTCATGATGACCTTTCTGCATAATTCTCACAAGCAAACACCCACGTTGTGTCCGTCCTCATCTGTGTGCAAATATTGACCTCGTTCGCCCTCCTGACGCCACTAGATGCCATCTGACGCACCTGCTGACCTTACGTCGTCGGCCCGCGGATAGCTTCCTCGAGAAGTTTTATGCGCTACCAACTCCTCCTTATTGTAGAAAAACACAATGGTACTAGTAACGATGAAAATCGATGCACTATGTACATGGTGTCCTACCTGTACACATGTGGGCCCCACGTAACCACCTGGCTCTGGAAAATGGGCAATACTTTATTTGATGCACCATGCATGGGTATGTACATATGCGCAATCCCTTGCTCCAAAAAACTCCTGACACCGCAGTTTGCGCAACCAAATAGGCCTGACTCGATTATGATTGATGAGGAAAATCATGTGCAATCACTTGACTTAGATGGACACGAGTCTGTGATCGAGGTACCCATTAACGAATTAGGGCAGTATTTTGAAGGCGACGAGTCTAATGGGACCCTACCCATCACTACCAAGGGATTAACTATAAAAGGAATTCTTGATGGTGGTGTGGGAGTTAGCATCGTTACAAAAGATTACTGGGAATCCATGGGAAAACCCCGCCTCAGTGTTACTAACATTGTGGTAAAGATGGCAAATGGTACCATAGCCAAACCTATGGGGATGCTCAAGGATCTTAAGATCAAAGTTCTAGGACACAAGGTACGACATACGTTCATTGTAATGGATTTCTCTAAACACCTTATGTCATATGAAATGATTTTAGGACGACCATTCATGAGGGAAGCACAAATGGTTCATGATTGGTCTAAAAATCATGTCTATTTGCAATTCCAAGACTCTGTCCTTAGAGTGGATTTGGTGACTGATAAGGTACACCCCTTAGGGAGTAAAACCATTATTGATCATCGCTCTGACACCACAGTTCACTCGGCCCCACTACAATATTGTTACACTTGTAAGAAGGATACAGACATTGGCCAAGATTCTCCTTACATGGATGTGTTACCGGGTATGACGGAATCAGACAACGTAGACTGGGTACACCTAGCTGCAACCATAGATACCTGGGGAAATAGAGGAACCACTTGGGTCACACCAGAGGGGGAAGAGGTACCAAAAATTGCACCTCTGAACATGATAAGTGCCATACATGCATCTTGTAAGGGAAAGGCAATTGTGGACCAATCTAACAGTGACACCGATAGCTCAATAGAAGGCTTTGACCAACACGACTTGGACACTGACTCCCACAGTGAAACGGATTCTGAATCTCATGAATTAGAGAGTGGAGCAAGTTCAGAGTCAAAACATTCGGAAGGACCGAGCACATCAACCGATGATAGCTCCCCCGAGAGTGAAGAGGACACCAACGAGGACTCCTTTAGTGAGCCAGATCTAAATGCAAATCAAAATCAGGTCTCAAATAAGAAAAAGAAAAACCTTAAGAGGCGTCGATATCGAGCCAATGTACGTGCTAGGATAAAAAAGAAGAGATCCTCAGCAGAATGGCTCAGTTATATGGGAGCATGTGATGCTCATCGAAAATTGGTAGACAATTGGGGTGAATATCTCCAAAATGTTATGTGGTGTAGACCACGACCCCATGACATAGCCCAATTAGAGATCATAGACAAGCCAAAGTTGAGCCGCACTGCAAGGAGGCGTCAAAACCAAGAGTTAGCTCGACAACACAAGAAAGCAGAAATGGAAGCACAAACCAAAGCACAACCAGAATCCACAGACTTGCATCCTGCACCAGAACATTTCAAATCTTACACCACAGGGGAAGCAAAGGTTGTGTACACAAAAGCCCAAAGAATACCTATCGATGGGAATAATGGAATCTATGATGGTCCGGCAATAGTTAAAGAAATAGAATTAGCTGACCCCGGTGAAGAATCAAAACCTGTTTTTATTGCCCAAGACCTCACAGAAGTTGAAGAGGCGGTCCTCAAAGAGCTTCTCAAGGAACTCAAGGACGTATTCGCTTGGACATACCATGATATGAAAGGTGTTCCACCTTCTGTGGTCCAACATACAATCCCTATGATTAGCATTGCGAAGCCCGTACAACAAAGACCCTACCCGATGAATCCTAAGTACACAAAGATCATTCAAGAAGAACTAGAAAAGCTTATCAAATGTGGGTTCATATATCCTATTGAACACTCTGAATGGGTGTCTCCAATAGTTATCGTGCCAAAAAAGAATGGGAAACTCAGGGTGTGCGTGGACCTCAAAAAAGTTAATGCAGCTACTAGAAGAGACCATTGCCCCCTACCATATTCCGAACATGTACTCGAAAGAGTTGCAGGCAAGGAAGCTTATAGCTTTCTAGATGGGTACTCAGGCTACAACCAAATCACGATAGCGCTAGAGGACCAAGCTAAAACTGCCTTCATCACAGAATTTGGCGTGTTTGCATTTCGTGTGATGGCTTTTGGCTTAACAAATGCCCCTGCTACATTCCAACGATTAATAAACACTGCTTTTAAAGAATATTTGAGAGAGTTTTGTGAAGCTTTCTTAGACGACCTTTTTGTTTACTCTTCTTGGAAAGAACATCTATCATGTTTGCGGAAGGTGTTTGAAAAGTGTAGATTATATCGTATCTCATTGAACCCATTCAAATGCCAATTTTGGGTCAAGCATGGAGTTATTTTAGGGCATATAGTATCCCAGAATGGTATCTTAACCGATGAGAGCAAAATTAAAGTGATTCTAGAGTTACCACCACCAACCAATTACAAGGGAGTTCAAAGGTTCATGGGACACGTGGGTTATTATCGACGGTTTATTTTATTTTTCGTTGAGATAGCACGTCCTTTGTACAAGATTCTCATTGAATTTAAATGGACTGAAGAGTGTGACCAGGCCTATGAACAATTGAAGAAAACACTAGCAAGTGCTCCAATTTTAAGGATACCTAACTGGGATGTCATTTTCCATGTGCATATTGATGCATCAAACTTTGCTATTGGGTGTGTTCTCACTCAACCAGGAGAACATAAATTGGACTATCCCATTAGCTTTGCAAGCCGTCAATTGAACAAGTTTGTATTTTATGTGGACCATCAAGCATTGCTGTATCTGGTAAACAAGCCATGCTCCACAGGAAGAATCACACGATGGTTGTTAATTCTTCTGGAGTTTGATTTCACGATTGTAGTGAGACCCGGTAAAAGGCACGTCATGGCTGATCATTTGTCTCGCATACCCAATGGTGAAGCCCCTACAGGAGTTGATGATGAATTACCGAATACTTCCCTATTCATAGTTGAGACTATGCCTGAATGGAGTGAGAACATTGTTAACTTTTTAGTTAATGGTTTTCCACCCAAGGAACTTCGTAAGGATATCGCTCGAAGGCTAGTAAAAGAATGTGAACCCTATTGTTTGATTGCCGGAACTCTGTATAGATTAGGCAAGGATGATATTCTTAGGCGTTGTGCCCGCGAGGATGAATATTTGTATATCTTGCAAGAAGCACATATGGGCATAGCAGGAGGACATTTTTCAGGAGACCTGACTGCTAGAAAGGTGCTGCAATCAGGCTATTGGTGGCCAACTTTATTTAAGGATGCATCACTTTTTACAAAAGGGTGTGATGAGTGCCAACGTTACAAGACCACACAGCGCAAAGACAGAATGCCCTTACATCCTATTAAAGTAACCCAACCATTTGAAAAATGGGGCTTAGACTTTGTAGGTCCAATTAGTCCCGCAGCTCGCAACACTCAATATTAATCTCGATATATTCTAGTTGCTACGGACTATGTAACAAAGTGGGCTAAAGCTAAGGCTTCACAAAAAGCTGACGCGAGGACAACAGCTAAGTTTCTTTTTGAGAACATTATCACAAGATTTGGTTGCCCTTTTGAAATTGTTAGTGATAATGGTACCCATTTTATAAATGAGGTAATAAGAGAGCTTACCACGACCTTTATGATATCCCACCATAAGTCTACACCTTATTATCCGCAAGCTAATGGACAAGCTGAGAGCACCAACAAGACTCTAATCTCTATTTTAACCAAGACGGTAGAAGCTCATCGCACTGATTGGGATTTGAAGTTGACATCTACTCTATGGGCTTATCGTACTGCTTATAAAGTGGCTATTAATTGTACGCCATTCAAAATGGTATACGGCCAAGAAGCGGTTATGCCTTGGGAGTTTGTCATTCCTAGTCTTAGGGTAGCTTCGCAAGAAGGATGGAATGGTAACCCCTTAACCGAGCGTTTGTATATCTTAGAAAAACTAAACGAAGAGAGACAGTTGGCTGTGCAAAATGCTCTGGTGGAAAAGGATAGGAGAAAGAAGTGGTTTGATCGCCATGTGAAGGACAAGGACATCAAAGTTTGTGATAAAGTCCTTATGTATGGAGTACGTAAAGAGAAGAAAAAGTTGAAATATGCTGGTAAAGGACCATATAGAGTATGTGAAATTACCCCACAAGGTACCCTTCGTGTGGAAACTCTTGATGGAGTTGAAACCATTGGATTCCTCAATGGGAGTAAATTCAAAAGATATTATGATCCTTTAAGCCAAGAAGAACTACGGGCCATTCATCAAAAGAAGGCCGCCAAAGCACAAACCGAGTTAAACAAGATACAAGCTCAAGCTGAGGCTAAGGAGCGACAACAACGTATAAGACAAAAACGAGAGGCTAACCTTGGAGTCACAAATGCATTCGACGTGGAAATCGAAGAGGATGGGTTGGACTCTGACACACCTCTACGATACCCTATTGAGTTAAATAGTGCCTATGGAAAAGTGCTATATAACGCCTTATTGGACACGGGTGCTAAATATAATCTGCTATCCTATGGGGTGTGGTGTCAGTTAGGGAAGCCACCTCTATCTGAGAGTATTATCCAAGTCAAGGGTGTCAACAAGAAAAAAACTATGGTTTTTGGAATCTGGCACACTTCTGTCAGTTATGACAATGGAATTGTAGCTCAAGACTTTTTGGTCATGCCTACTGGAACTATGGAGGGTAATATAAACCTAGGCCGCACGTGGATGATAGCCACCAAATGCACTATTGATTGGGGGACTAGGGGTGTTACAACGCAAAAACCAACTCTTAGACCTACCACTCAAGCCATAGTCCCTGAGATATTGCCTAAGGAAATAAAACCCAAGACATTGCATGTCCAGGAGGTTGAACCATACGTCCCCATAGCCCAACTCTCTAGAGCTTCAACTAATGTAGTTGAAAGAAAGCTTGAGACACACAAGAACCATCCTAATATAGCAGAGAAACCATACAAGTGGGTCCCTAAAGCCTCTGTAGTGAGCATGGTTGATGCAAAAAAACGGACCTAGTAAGCCATCAACCCCATCTCCAACAAATCTCATCAAATCATGAGGTGTGTGAAGAGATGGATACCTTCCAGTGCTAGGATCTGGTGAATACAAGCTCCCACTCTGTCCATAGATCAATGTGTTTCTTTCCCGCATTGCGAATTTGTTGCCCTTCATTTGCAGTTGTGACTGGTCTTTGATAGACACTCCACGTAGTAGCATATTCTTGGCTTAGCTTAATGTTCAAGTGAAACTTGCGGTTATTGCTAATGGAAGATGTATTACTCATTGTAAATAATGAACACATAGAAAGTATAATGAAGATAACGTAGTAACAAGTGCATCAAAAAAGAAGAGAGAAAGCTCGTGAAAGGTCAGAGAGAAAAAAGAGAGATTGAGTGATTTAAAAGTGGAAACAACTATTTGCCGCCAAGTGAAGTAAATGAGAACAAATTTCAAAGTGAACCGCAAAGGAATGTGAAGAAAATGTTTTCTTTTTGAATATTTAGTTTATGTACCTAGATACGCTTTAGATTGCATAGATATGCTTTAAATGATCAAAACGGGTCAAATTTGGAGCCGTTTTGACCATAAACGGCTCTGCTAATTAGTAGGTTAACCAATTCCTTACACAACCCTTTTTGAGTCGTTTTTGACCCTAATGCAAGGCTCAGCGTGAGCTTGAGGTTGGTTTGTAATTTTCTCTATGACATTTTAATAAAATCACTCACAATTGTGACTCTTGCAAAAAAAAAAGATGGTGCTCTTGGAAGCATTGCAACAACCTTTTTTTTTCATAGCAATATTACATGAGGGAGTTATGAAAATACAATGTAATTTGTATGCTTGCAAGGAGCCATGGAGCCAGAAAGAATTAAAAATGATCCCAAATATTCACACAATCTCACACCATCGCTAGGTGTTGCTACCATCAATTAAGTTCACCCTCTATGTTCTCAAAGGAATCTCACAAAAATGCTCTCTTTAATTCTCCTTCCGCTATCCTCAAAGTTCATAGGCCATCTCGATTACATTGGCGTTAGAGCATTTGGTTTGTCTTTTCTTGCTTAAGAAGAGAGGTCCTTAAGTAGCCTATTAATGGTTGATTTTGTTAATTATATCAGGGTAAGTGGGATTGGGATCTATTATCAATTTTGTTGAGCCCATTATGCGGGATATGGTGCACACCTCGAGAGATTTGATCTTAATAATGGGTTCTTTTTAGAATTGCCTACGGTTTTACCATTATTGAGCCATAAGAAGTCTGAAAGGAGCTATCCCTTGGTAGCTCTGCAATATTAGACCCACTCCACTACTCTCTATAATTAACCAATTCAAGCCGTGGGTGCAGATACTTGAGTGCTGATTTATAACGGCTAAGAGGAGTAGCAACTAAGGTTTTGAATTGCCAAAGAATACACTAAGTAAACACAGAACTTTAATTAACATGGCTGACAATAACCAAGAGAGTAGAATGAACATTGATAACTTTGATTTTGCACATGAAGGTGCTAATGATGATGCCCCCATGTTTGTCAATTATCTTGTTACTAGGTTGCAACAAGCTATGGGCAACCCTGCTCTTTGCAAGCAAAAGTTACTCAACAACTTTACTCTTGTGGGATTTCCCTTCCTCTCCAAGAGTAGAGAGATCTTAGGAGGCCTCTTGATGAGGCCCCCAAAAGAAGACTCTCTCCCATACGAGAGGAGGAATCCAAATAACGGGAAAGTAATGAACCCCTAAGTTCCTCTGAAGATGTGGCTCCATGAAGACGGTAGTTTAGACGATCACCAACTCCTCCCAAGAGGAAACGCTCAACCCATAGTCCTCCTCATCACTCTGAAAGGGAAGAGAGGAAATAAAGGAAGAATGGCAAGAAAGAGGTCACCCTCTTCTCCTTCTTCTTCACCTTCCTTCTCTTCCGATGAAAGTTATGGCTATTCTCTTAGAGAATACAAGAGGGGAGGACATCGCCAATCATACCCTGCATGGTGAAGGTCACAAAAGCTCAAGAAGTTTAAAGAGAGAGAAAAGAGTATCTCTTTTCTCACCTATCATGGAACCATTGGTGCCACTGACAAAGTATTTCCTTCATCCAACAATTTGATGCGGCCTTTAGAGACAAGGGCTTCACGGAGTCCTCCAAGCTACACCATGTAGCTGTGCACTTCCAAAAATCAGCTCGTCAATGGTGGGCTAGCCTTCGTGGCAATGAAAAAGCCTCAAAGACATGGAAAACTCTACGAGTTTCCATCATGAAGCAATTCCTTGCAAGCGATGCAAAGAACAAAGTGCTTACCGAATGGAGCAGTTTGAAGCTTCTCTCCCATGAGGCTATTCACAAATATGTGGACAAGTTTTGAGATTTACATCTCCAGGCTACTGTCTTTCAAAAGATAGACTTCAGCGAGCAAAATCAATAATTTTGAAGTAATCCACCACACCATGGTTGCTTTGCGCATCAATTTTCAACAAGGGGCTAGAAGGAATGTCAAACATATGGAAAACAAAGACAAGAGTGATGCAAAGGGGAAAATCAATGCCCAAATTCTTTCGAAGGAAATTTCAACATCAACAACAATCAGTCCAAGGAGAAGGGAGTTTACAAAGGTAAAAAAAAAGCTCTCTCCTAAAGAGCTTAAAGCTTTTTGCAAGGACCATAAATTTTTTAAGTGTGAAGATCAAGGACATGGCTATCGTTCTTGCCCCAAGAGAAATGCCCGCAATGAGACTCCTAGAGCTTCCACCATCAAAGCTCCAAAAGGATGCTCATTGCAAAGGATCACCTCTCTCCAATGCTTGGGGAAAGGTAAGAAAGCATGGTTCCTTCATCTTGTTTGACCCTAGCTCTACTCACAACTTCATATCAATAGAGTTGGTCACCAAGTTGGACATTCAAGCTTTCGAGATGGGAGATACTGTAACGGACGACACCGCTTTTAAGGGATAGCAAGCCTCCGTTACTCCCTTGATTGGGAAGTTGAGGCTTCATATTCAAAGCCATGTCGACAAAGAAGACTTTTTCATCTCTCCTCTCCAACTTGAGGATGTTATCTTAGGGGCACCATGGTTCAACCGCATGGCTGCCAACATGAAGTTGCCTGAAAGGAGAATCTACTTTGCCTATAAGGAAAAGAACATGTATATAGATGCTAGTGAGTTTGGTTGTACTATACCACTTGTAAATCCTCCTGCTTTTGATAAATCAATGAAGAGCTTAGTTTTTGTATACATAATTTTTGTCAAAGAGTCCCTAAAATGTCCTAATGTTTCATCAAATGTAAATGGTAGGAATCAAGAAGAGTAAGACTTGTCTAATTTTCTAAAAGAATTCCAAGATGTGTTCATCGATGATATCCCTATGGAATTATCTCCAAAAGGAGGGGATGATGACCATCAAATTGAGCTCCTACCAGGAAGCTCACTGCCTATAACAAGCCTCCTTATCGAGTTTCCCAAGCTCAACAAGAGGAGGTCATAAGGCAAGTACAAGAATTGGTAGACAAAGGGATGGTGAGGCCTAGCTCCTCTCCCTTTTGTTCTCCAGTCCTTTAGTGCAAAAGAAAGATGGTACATATCATATGTGTGTGGAATATTGAGCATTAAACCATATCACTATCAAATACGGATTTCCGGTGGTATAAGATCTGTTCAATAAGCTACAAGGCTCTACTTACTTCAGTCGGATTGACCTTAAAAGTGGCTATCATCAAATAAGGATAGTAGATAAAGATATCCTAAAGATCGTGTTTCATACAACATTTGGTCTTTATGAATATCTAGTCACGCCTTTTGGCTTGACCAATGCACCAACCACGTTCAATCGTCTAATGGAGAAAATCTTTAGACCCTATCGTAAATTCACTGGAGTGTTGTTTGATGATATCATCATTTACTCCAAGTCCTTCGAGGAGCACAAGCAACATCTCCAAGTGATTTTTCAAGCATTGAGGGACAACAATATTTTTCTCAATCAAAAGAAAAGCAAACTTTGCCTTCAAGAGATTCAATACTTAGGTCATATTACCTCTCAAGATGGTATCCTAATGGATCCATCAAAGTTGGAGGTAATAAAAGCATGGCCTAATCCAAGGAATCTACATGAGCCAAGAAGCTTTATTGGTATGTGTGTATACTAAATATGCTTCATAGAAAAATTTTCTCAAATAGCAGGACCATTACATGACTTAACAAAGAAGAACGTTAAGTATTTATGGACAGCTAAGGAGAAAAATGCTTGTGACAAGCTCAAAGAGAAGCTTGCCTTTCAACTAGTCCTTCTTCTTCCGGATCTCTCAAAGCCATTTGAGGTCCAATGTGATGGTTGTGGTGATTGCCTTGGAGCAGTCTCGCTTCAAGAAGGGCATGCCATAGCATATGAGAGTCGAAGGATCAATATAGATGAGCGACTCTTGGGCATTTATGAGAAAGAGATTTTATCTATTCTACATGCCCTAGACACATGGAAGCACTATTTATTGGAGACTCCATTCATTTTATGAACATACCACCAAAGTCTCAAGTACTTCATGACAAGAACCAAGCTTTCCGACAAACAAATGAAGTGGAAAAATTTTCTTTCGCAATTTTATTTTCATATTGCTCACGTTGCTAGTAAGCACAATCAAGTGGTCCGTGCACTTTCACAACAACCAGAAGCTAATGTGGTGTCAATAAGAACTCACAATAATCTATCTTCTATGATAGATGAGTATGTTATTGACCCTGACTTGAAAGACATATTGTCAATCCTTGCTTTGGGGAAGAAAGAGGAACCATTCACCTTGCAAGATGGTTATCTTCTCCATGGAAATAGGCTATGTGTTACCCACCCCCTTCGTGAGAAAGTTATGTATGATTCCCATGCTCCTCCCTATGCGAGACATAGAGGCATTCAACCTACTCTCTGAGGAGTAGAAACATACTTCTATTGGCCTACCATGAAAGTGGACATACAAGAGTATGTTTCAAAATTTGTAGTATGCCAAAAGACTAAGTATGATAAAGGTTTCTAAATTACTCTAGCCATTGTCTATATCAAATTCACCATGGGAGAGTATATCCATGGATTTTATCTTTGGATTACCCAAGTTTATCCATGGGAATACGGGAATATGAACAATAATCAACAGGTTTAGCAAGCAAGCACTTTATTCCTGTCAAAAAGGCTATTAAGACACACCAAATGGCCACTCTCTTCATATCACAGATTTTCAAACACCATGGATTGCCAACATCTATCATGTCAAATAGAGATCCTAAAATGACTAGTAATTTTGGAAAGGTCTCTTTGAGAATCTAGGTACAATATTGAATTTTTCTTCAGCTTATCACCCACAAATGGATGGCCGAAGTGAGATAGCCAATCTTACGATACTTGATCTACTAAAGACTTATGTTACAGAAGTAGATCAACGCTCACAATGGGAAAAGTGCTTACCCCTTGTAGAGTATGCACACAATAATACTGTCCATACTTCTATGGGAAAAGCACCTTTTGAAATCATAGAGGGAATACCTAAAAGTCCCTTGCTACTTACAGACATAGGAAGATCTTTGTTGTCAATGAGTATAGCCGTGACCTACAAGAATCTTTACAAAAGTTTAAGGAGGCTATATCGATCTCTCAACAAAGGCAAAAAGCTGCTCCTGACAAGCACAGAAGGGCCTTAACGTTGAAAGAAACTGATTGGGTCTTACTTAAGATTTTCAAGGCTCGATTGAGAAAAACGACGGGCAGAAATCCTACGGGCCATCAAAAGTATTATGGTAAACTAGCAAAAAGATACTATGGTCCTTTTCAAAATTTGAAGCAATCAATGAGATGGATTATCAACTCAAGTTTCCCAACCATTGGCTCATACACAATGCTTTTCGTGTGAGCCTACTTAAGCCCTACAAAGGAGAGCGACTATATGAACCAATTATTGAAGACCCTCCCGAAATCAAAGACGAAGAAGAGGTGCTACAACCCGAAGCTTCCTTCGGCATGAAGACAAGGTACTACGACATGGTAAGATTATCCGATGGTATCTTATTAAGTTCAAAAATTATCCTTTTGAAGATGTTAGATGGATGAAAGGCTTGGGGGGGTCACTATGTATAAATTATGTGTATCATGTGCGTTCAAGGACTATTCTTTTAACTCCTTACCTGTGATTTTTTTTTAAAAAAATACACCCTTTTTCTATCCATAATGTTTTTCTCAATATCATTTTATGGTACCCTTCTGTATGTGAAAATGTGAGAAAACAAGAAAACAATAACCCCTTTTGCTGCACTCACGTGATAGTCACATAAATATTAAGTGACCCCCCCCGAGATGCAAGGAATACAACTTAAGGATACTGTGAACCTTGTCAATGCTTACAATGCTACATTAGAGTAAGAAAATGTAGGAATTTCTTTCAAATGACCAATGTTTTTGTCTCATAAGACTAGTTCTCTTTTTATATGCACAAATTTAAGTAGTATGGATTCTTAGAATCATGTTTGTGATGACGACGTCTCTCAAACACCAAATAGAATTTGTCACTCTAATTAGAAGAATGATATGGACTAAATAGTAGACATGCTTGCAGCAGCTATGTCTCCCGAGCACCAAATGGATTAGTCATCCATCTTGGAAAGATGTTGTAGGGTAAAAAGGGATCCTCTACCCGCTAAGAAAGATTGACTAATGACTAAGGATTTATCTCTTCTACCTCATAGTCGAGGACGACTATGATTTCAAGAGAGAGGTAATGTCATAAAATATAATATCTAAGCAATCCAAATGATTTTCTCAGATTTAGCTGATCATTTAATGTGGGATAATTAGACATGTGCTTATGGGTCTATCCAACACGGGGCCAATGGTAAAGGGGTCTAAGATGAGAGATGATCTGTCAAAGAGCAAGGCTAGCAAATAGAGCTTAAATACCTTAGGTTTAGCTTCATTGAATACCTCCAAAGGTTAGTGTTAAAAGTACTTTGAACTTAGGTAAGCTAGGGCCGAGATTTGTTTGAGGCCTTGGGACTGAGGCTTGGGATAGTTAATGCTTTTTACAAAGTTTATGTTATGCTCGTGATGCATGAAGCTTTCCATCTTCATTGCATCACCTAGGTCACAAGGAACACAAGATTTTATTGTACCAAGTCTCTCTTAATGGGAGAATCTATGATACAAATGCCTATTGGAGGGGGGAGCGGCTCCACATAATATGGTCCTCAATTGTTGTCAAGTTCTCTAAACTCTCTCTCTTGCAAAAGTATTGTTCATGCCAAGTTAATTAAGTACTATATTTATGTTGCTACCATCAATTAAGTTCACCAGTTATGTTCTCAAATATTTTTCCATTAAACTACAACAAACAAGCAAATTAATACAATTGAAAGGAGGCGGAACCATAAAGCAAGAGAGATGTATAAAAAGCCATATTTCAAACGTACCCAAGGAGTGCATCAACACTTGCATTTCTCCAACCTAAATTTGCTTGAATGTTAAGGACTTCCAATGATGCCCGGAGCACAGAGTACTGTGCACAATTGTAAAGAGTTGTTCGGGCACTCACCGTCAATCTGTCCTCCATTGCCGTTGTGCGTCCGTTGAGTGCATGACTAGAAATCCTTCTTGCACACATCGCGTTCATGAGCTAGTAACTTATCACACATGTCAAACATGTACTCATCCTCTGCCTCAAAGTGCGATTGAGACGCCATCTGTCAAAGTAGAGCTAATGGGAGGATCACCATGCGGTGCACCCAATTAGTCTAATAGCTCTTGCCTCTATGGTCTGGCTTTGCGTGCCGACACACCACCACCGAACACAGACCAATGGGGCACTTCCTCAAGCGAGGGGTGAGTGGCACTCTCATCTCTCTGAGCACTTTTTCGAGGATGCCAAAGCCGTTTGTTCTCCACGTGCTCCAATGCGCCTCCAGTGAGGGATTGCCCTTTTGCACTGGGCGCAAGGACAAGGGAGTTTTTTCTTGAGCCACTAATCACGCTCAGGGCCTCGAGGGGGGGGCACAATTATCCCACTCGATGTCTTGCACATGTGATAAATTTTTTATTTAGTCATATGTGCCCTAAAAAATAAATAGTTAATTAGAAAAAGTTTTAAATTTAATTAAAAAAAGAAATGATGTTATTTCAAATAGAATAAAGTGCAATGCGTGATACAATTATTTTAAAATAAAAGTGGACTTAAAAAGTGCAATTAAAAACGTCTGAAAGTACTACAAAAAAAAAGTACTCATAAAAAAGTTAAAAATCTTCATAAAAACACTCAAAAGGCTAAGAAATGAAATAATTGATATCTAAGAATAGAGGGGGTGGTTTGTAGCCCCCACCCTCCCCCCTCCAACCCCCCTACAACCTCAAATACGCTTGTATCCATTTGAAATGATACTACATAAAAATTAGCGCAGTAATACCTGCTGTAATGGTCGCGCTAATAGCCGCGGTAAAACTTGTTACCTAAAAATAGAACAAGGATAGAGTATGCCGCGTTTTTGCGGTATACCCACCCCTCCTTCCTCTCTGTCATCGCTACATCTTCAAGCTCCTTCCCCCCCTCTCCACCTCCCACACCTTTGCTCCCTCTCTCCATAGTCCATTTCTCTCCACGTTCTCCATCCCACAAACACAACAACGACAACGACAACAACAACATCAACAAAACCAACAACACACACACACACACACACACACACACACACACACACACACACACACACACACGTTACGGTCCACGAGGAGCTTCGATTTCCTTTCACCGACTTAATCGAAGGGAGTTTACCGTGCTCGTCCTTGGAAGCTCAACCTAACGGGCAAGTGCGCTACAACCTAAGGTAATCACAAAACACCATCCCCCCCCTCTTTCATTATTGTATTCAAACACACACGCACGCACGTGTGCGCGCGTGCACACACACATGCATAAATGAAACAAACAAAACAAGAAAGATATAGATAGAGAGACATACCTCATTCATTTGATATAGGTTGCATTGTGACGTAGATGAAATCTCTTCATATGTGGTAGATTTGTTTGCAAATATTAGATTTGTTAGATTTGTTTGCAAATGAATGTGAAAATTGGATTTGTTAGGAAATAGATTATGAGAGAGAGAGAGAGAGAGAGAGAGAGGGGGAGAGGGGAAAGAGGGAGAGAGAGAGAGAGAGATAGAGAGACAAGAGGGAAAGAGAGAGGGAGACAGAGAAGAGATAGAGAGAGGGAGAGAGATGGAAAGAGGGAGAGGGATAGAGAGAGAGAGAGAGAGAGAGAGAGAGAGAGAGAGAGAGGGAAAGAGGAAAAGAAAGAGGGAGAAATAGAGGAAGAGGAAAAGAGAGAGAGAGAGAGAGAGAGAGAGAGAGAGAGAGAGAGAGAGAGGGAAATAGAGAGAGATAAAGAGAGGAAAAGAAAGAAAGAGAAAGAGAGAGAGAGAGGGAAAGAGAGAGAGATAAAGAGAGGGAAAGAAAGAAAGAGAAAGAGAGAGAGAGAGAGAGGTAGAGAGGGAAGGAGGGAAAGAAATAGAGAAATAGAGAAACAGGGGGAGAGAGAGAAATAGAGAAAGAGAGAGAGGAATAGAGAAAGAGGGAGGGGGAGGGAGAGGGGGATAGGGGGAGAGGGAGAGGTAGAGAGAGAGAGAGAGAGAGAGAGAGAGAGAGAGAGAGAGAGAGAGGGAAAGAGGGGGAGAAAGAGAAAGAGAGAGAGGAAAGAGGGAAAGAGAGATACAGAATGAGAGAGAGCGAGAGAGGGAAAGAGAAACGGAGAGGGAGAGAGGGAGGGGAGAGAGAGAGAGAGAGAGAGAGAGAGAGAGAGAGAGAGAGACGTTGTCGGGGAATATGTATTCAAAAGGTGAGCCGCGGGAAGGCAACGGGCCCCTAGCTGTGAGAGTGCAAGGAAAAGAGTTGGAGCAGACAAAATTAATGGGAACAGAGCTTGAAACAGATAGTTTACCTTAAACCAAATAATCAACATTATGCCTGTTTTAATCAAATATTAGTGGAGGAGTTTATGCTCCTTACAAGGATTGTCTTGGTTTAATCTAGGTGCTAATCAAGAAAATCAAAATTGAACTGCATTGTACTGCCTTCAGCTTCTTCCCGCCATGGCTTAGGAGCTTCAGTTTCCAATGGCCTTGGGTGGTCCAACTCAGTTTAAGGTCACCGGCTTAATTCCGGTTTTGAACGGGCTTGGAGATTATGGCTTAGAGAGCTTAAGATTATGGTTATCAAGGCTAATTTTTGCTTAATTAGATTGGGGCTTTGTCTTAGGGCTCGTATGAAAGCTTAGCTTAGAGTTTATGGTAATCCGAGTTTATGGTAATCCGAGCTTAAGCTTGGCGAGATTAGGATTAGGCTTGGATTAGGAGTTTGAGATTAGGCTCGCCTTAAGGATAGAGAGATTAGGCATGGCTTAAGAAATTCAAGCTTAGGCTCTGCTTGAGAGCTTAAGAAATCTTAGGAAATCTTGTCTTAAAGCTTTGATAATCCGGGATTAGGCTTAAAAGCTCAAGAGCTTAAGAAAGCTTGGCTTAAGCAAGATTAGAGATTATGGTTTGGCTAATAAGAGATCATGATTATAAAGGCTTTCTTTCCCTGGGAGAGAAGGAAGAAAATTCCCAAAAGAGGAGAGTTTAAAAGAGAGCCGTCCCCTTCTTTTATAGATTGCATGGGCTTTTTGCCTTGCTAAAAATGGCCTACCCATTAGCGATGTCGCTAATGGGTAACCACCCTATGACATGGCAGGCAATTTTTTTGACCTTCATGAAGCCCCACGCGGCTGATACTGAACTCGCGTGCGCTGTCCCGTTGAGCGTTTTTTGTCTCTGGGACGGCGTCAATCGAGCAACGCATGGCACGGCGCGAGCGTTTTCCTGTCCTCTGCGCCATCCGTGGCTGCACTTCTCCGCCATGCCCGCTTTTTTTCCCTTTTCCCACTTAAATTAACCATTGGGCAGCCTTTGGCATGCCTGAATAATCTTGGACGGACTTTTGGCCATGCCCTAACAATCTTGGGTGGTCTCTTAATTCAAGAACACCACATTTGGGCATACATATCATCTAAAGCAGTGCAAGGCACAAAATCTATCAACTTCCCACTGCCATGTTGAGCATTTTCCGCCGCCAATGCTCTCTAAGATATGAAATTTTGAACAAAGAGATTAGTAAGAACTTTTTGTGCATTCGTAACGCCACCACATCTCAAAACCCGGCCAAGGCAATGCCAAGCACGACTCCGGTTCCCCACAATTTGGCTTCATGTTCGTCAAGAAAAGACATTATATGAAAAAAAAAAGGCTTCCGTAACGGCCCACATTTGGCATACATATCAACACCGCACTACATTAAGCCTATATACGGGCCATCAGTTGCCACAAATTCTGCTCTAACGACTCCATTTCCAAGAATCTGTCTGATGCTCAAAAATTACCAGATGAACTTGATTGATCAAGATGATTAGGGCGGTTCAGAACCGGCCCTCGGTGATACTTAAATTGGCCATATGTTGCCAACTGAAACCCCGATTGGCAACCTGGAAAGACCGACATGCTCGTGGAAGTGAGCACTTCGGACCCATGCATTCCTATCATCTTTGACCTTTTATCAGCAGGTGCTCAATCCGGTACGGATTTGCTACTGACTCAACTTTAAACTATCATAACTTCTTATCCGTAGCTTCGATTGACGAGCTGTAAAGATAGCCATATAGAGCCCTTCAAGCAATTCAACTTTGATTAATAAACCACTTCAAGCATACTCACTGTTTAGCATTACCAAGACATCTTTTGGCCCTTAGAGCTGCATCTGACACACTTTTAACTTAAAATTGGTTTGTTAGCAAGCTCTTAAACTGTTGAATAATCATGTAGGATTCAAATACACCTGATTGGCATCCCTTTGCTCATTTTCTTGTCATGGGAGCGGAGTGGCACGACATCCACCCCCTCTGAACCTGCACAGCCTCCGATCTGTGCCAACCAATCTTCAAGCTGCATCTTCTATAAATACCTTAACTTGCTACAGGAAAATAAATGATATCCTTAAATCTGCAAGTTTCTCTTCAATAAATCCCAGGATCAAATGGGATAATAAGAAATTTCCCCAATAGTGGTGCAGCATAATATCCATATGAGCATACATATCCTGTATCGATCAACTTCAAGCATTGCTGCTCCAAATATGCTATTCCTGGATCTAGCAGAAAGAAACCACAATATATACCCAAAAATACCCATCCATAGTGAACTTGCTTTTGAAGATCTGTTGAATCACCTGGATCAAATACCATTAAGATCACATAACATTGATGGGCTCCGCAATATACTAGAGCTTCACCTGAAGCATAGTGCAGCATCCACATCTCATAAACTTTTGGTAACAACTTAAGGTCATTACCAACAAGAATTAAATAATTATGACTCCCTTTTACTGGTAACCAGGACATCACTAACATAAGAATTATTAGGAATAGTATCCAAATCCAGTCACATTTATCACATTGTCCAAAGAAATGAAACATCATGTGCACTTTATGCAGTATCAAGGATGATTTAGCATCATCACCCCCTCTAGCTGCATAGCCATTACAAAAAACCTTAGGACTTCCTGCACCTGTATCATCAGAGAGATTTTTACCTGGGTTTTGAGTTTGATAATGGAGAATAGCTTTATCCTGAAGATCTTCATCCATAGCATCCTTGGAAAAATCACCCTTGGAAGTCTCAACATTCATCAAAGCTATAGGATTTGGCTCCTCTTGCATCCGGTATATAAGCATAGATGTAAAATCCATGTCAATATCCTATCCACAATCAACAATATCTAGGCAATCTTCAATATCGTCCTCTGCTTCCTCATCTGCATCCATGCTACTTAGCAAGTCATTATAACTTTGAAAAGGTTCATCAGGCACCCCCTCTGAAGGGGTACATGCATCACAAAGCTTTCCTATACTGCTATAACCTTCTTCTTCAGATTGGGCCAAAAAACCATCAATTATGGAATCTGCTTCTGTGATAATAGAATGAACAAGCATATTGCTAGGAGCAACCATAGGTTCTTTGCCATCTTCAGGCTCATCCTGTGTTAGGTCCACAATCTCGGACACTTCATCAGCTATTGTGTATATAATAGCTTTATTTATGCAATCATCTGTAGTAAACCTGTTGTCCTGCTCAACTATAGTGCCGATAAATCCATTAGAAAACTGTAATGGCTCATCTTCTTGATAGAATTTTTGAGAGCATCCCATGCCAAGGTCAGTAGCTTGAAATTTTTTTGTTGTACAGTCTAGCTCTTCACTAGAACCATTATTCGAGGTAACTTCCATGTGAGTAATCTTTGAAAAACAATACTATATTTGTGTTTCAACATTAATTTCATTATGTACCTTTGCTCAAAATTATGGTCCTTTCAAGTTGAATCTCTACTTTCAAAGCTGTATTTGCCTTGGCTTTACTTCTTGTAAAAATATGATCCCAAAATTGATCATAATTAAGGAGCTACATCTGATCCCCTTCTTCTTTATAGAAAACAATTCTATAAGCTTTGTTCGTTAATCTCCTTCATTGCCAACTTGCTAATCTTTGAGCTGTCGTGAACAAACCCATTTTGCAAAATAGTCCCACTGCGTGGGATATGTTTCAGCCAGTTCTCGAATCTTATCTTTAAACTCGGAGGTTACCACTTCTTTAAAGGTCAAAATAATCCGATCTTCTGGAATTCCTCGGCTCTTCATCTCTGCTTGATAGCATGCAAGGAGTCCATCTAGATCATGTCCTTGAAAAATTCCATAATGTTAATGTACGGCATCAAGTGCCATCTCCACTGCATCATCAATCTGCCCTTTCATCTTCATAGCTTTTACTTCTCGCAAACATCTCTGAACTAAGCCCAACATTTCTGGCAGATCTGCAACTGCTAGATTTTATCAAATCTATTGAAATTGTAATCTTCAATAAACTGCTTCAACTCTTCTGGAAGCTGCGTCCTGACCTCCCACCCCGGCTCGTTTCACGTCGGGTTCACCAAGAATGTTGAGGGATATGTATTCGAAAGGTGAGCTGGGAAGGCACCGGGCCCCTCGCTGTGCGAGGTGTGAGGAAAAGAGTTGCAACAGACACAATTAATGGGAATAGAGCTTAAAACAGAGAGTTTACCTTAAACCAAATAATCAATAGTATCCCGCTTTTAATCAAATATTATTGGAGGAGTTTATCCCAGGGGATTCACTAAGTCTTACCGTATGGTATCACGTGAGTGTACAATAGGGGGGTTATAAAGGGGAGAAAAGGTGCATTTTACAAAGGATGGTCCCGTATATAGGGGTAAAAAAGGAAAATTTGGTGCACGCAGGTGACGTGTCCTTATTATAAGTGGTGAATCCCCCGGGGAGTTTATGCTCCTTACAAGGATTGTCTTGGTTTAATCCAGGTGCTAATCAAGAAAGTCAAAATTGAGTTGCCTTGTACTGCCTTCAGCTTTTTCCCGCCATGGCTTAGGAGCTTCAGCTTCCAATGGCCTTGGGTGGTCCGACTCGGTTTAAGGTCACCGACTTAATTCTGGTTTTGAACGGGCTTGGATATTATGGCTTAGAGAGCTTAAGATTATGGTTATCAAGGCTAATTTTTGCTTAATGAGATTGGGGCTTTGGCTTAGGGCTCGTATGAAAGCTTAGCTTATAATTTATCGTAATCCGAGCTTAAGCTTGGTTAATGATATTAGGATTAGGCTTGAATTAGGAGTTTGATATTAGGCTCGGCTTAAGGAGAGTGAGATTAGGCTTGGCTTAAGAAATTCGAGCTTAGGCTTTGCTTGAGAGATTAAGAAATCTTAGGAAAGCTTGGCTTAAAGCTTTGATAATCCGGGCTTAGGCTTAAAAGCTTGAGAGCTTAAGAAAGCTTGGCTTAAGCGAGATTAGAGATTATGATTTGGCTAATAAGAGATCATGATTATGAAGGCTTTCTTTCCCCGGGAGAGAAGGGAGACAATTCCCAAAAGAGGAGAGTTTAAAAGAGATCCGTCCCCTTCTTTTATAGATTGCATGGGCTTTTTGCCTTGCTAAAAATGGAATACCCATTAGCGATGTCGCTAATGGGTAGCCATCCTATGACGTGGCAGGCGGGTTTTTTGACCTTCAGGAAGCCCCACGCGGCTGGTACTGAACTAATGTGCGCTGCCCCACTGAGGTTTTTTCATCCTGGGACGGCGTAAACCGAGCAACGCATGGCACGGCGCGAGCGTTTTTCCTCTCCTCTGCGCCATCCGTGGCTGCACTTCTCCGCAATGCCCGCTTTTGTTCTCTTTTCCCACTTAAATTAACCGTTGGGTGGCCTTTGGCCATGCCCTTACAATCTTAGGCGGCCTCTTTATTCAAGAACACCACATTTGGGCATACATATCGTCTAAAGAAGTGCAAGGTACAAAATCTAATCAACTTCCCATTGCCATGTTGAGCATTTTCCGCCGCCAATGCTCTCTAGGATATGAAATTTTGGACAAAGAGCTCAATAAGACCCTTTTGTGCATTCGTAACGCCACCACGTCTCAAAACCCGGCCAAGGCAATGCCAAGCACGACTTCGGTTCCCCACAATCCGGCTTCATGTCCGTCAAGACATGACATTATATGTTAAAAAAAATGCTTCCGTATCGGCCCACATTTGGCATACATATCAGCACTGCACTACATTAAGCCTACATACGGGCCATCAGCTGTTGCCACAAATTCTGATCTAACGGCTCCATTTTCGAGAATCTGTCTGAAGCTCAAAAATTACCAGATGAACTTGACTGATCAAGGTGACTAGGGCGGTTCGGAACCGGCCCTCGGTGATACTTAAACTGGCCATATCTTGCCAATCGAAACCCCAATTGACAACCTGGAAAGACCGACATGCTCCTAGAAGTTAGCACTTGGGACCCATGCATTCCTATCATCTTTGACCTGGCGCTCAATCCGGTACGGATCTACTATTGGCTCAACTTTAAACTGTCATAACTTCTTATCCATAGCTTTGATTGACAAGCCATAAAGACAGACATGTAGAGCCCTTCAAGTACTTCAACTTTGATTAATAAAATCCCAGCTATGACCACTTCAAGCATACTAACTGTTTAGAATTACCGAGACATCTTTTGGCCCTTAGAGCTGCATCTGGCACAATTTTAACTTAAAATTGGCTTGTTAGCAAGCCCTTAAACTGCTGAGTAATCATGTAGGATTCAAATACACCTGATTGGCATCCCTTTACTCATTTTCTTGTCATAGGAGCGGAGCGGCACGACAACATAGGTGATGAAAACCCCTCGGGATGTGAGGAAACTTGATTCAATGCAATATTTACAGAAACCTTAGGTTCGGCGAGTTGGCGACTATGGTGATAGAGAGAGATAGTGAGCCTATAGTGCAATCTCTAGAGGTGATTTCATACGCATGGAGATTCTACTCGTGTGTGTGTGGCAACCCTTGGAGTCAAGGTGTGGACATGGCTTCCTTCTCATAGTAGTGCTAACTTCCCAAACCCCAATGCTCAAGTATCACCCAAGACGTTACACCACTCTCCCAGAGTGTTAATCTCCCAAAATGCTGCCCTAAAATTGCTCGATGCTCTCTCCAGAGATTGCCCCCTTTGATGCAAGTGTTACAAGTGCCTCCCCCCGATAATGACCTCTCAGTGCCCTTTCATAGGTGCAAGCTGCATTAGTTTAGGATAATCTAATTAGGTTAGGGCCCTAATCAGGAGAGACAAAGCAAGGAGTTGGGTCCTAGGTGGTTGACCCTTGCTTTGTCTTAGGAGAATTTTAAAATGATATCTCCTAGGTGGGCCTTTGTGACAATCACCTAGAGAGAGGTGGCAATTTACGATGGGTTTTTATACAAGATTTTTGGCTCGAAACCGGAAAATAATAATACCCTACGGACGTTACTGCGAAGATGTGTTGTGGATGAGATACCGACGAATGGCAGGCTTTGCTGGTGCATCGGTGTAGCGTGTTTGCCAATTTCGAGGCCGACCGGGACATGCCTTTGGCGTCATGTTGGATCACAACAATTGTATAAAGCCCCTTTGTAATGACTATCAAATTCCCTTTGTAATGCCAATGATGTCTACCGGGCCTTATCCAATTGTCTGGATTATATATAGATTTATTAGTTGGCCGGAACGCGATGCGTTTCCACTTTGTAATTATGATGAGTAGAACTCAATTAAAACCCCATGTACATTTTCACCTAAGGTGACTAAAGTATAAAGGTCACCTTAGAACAATTTTTGAATAACCAATTCTGTGTCGTACAATTCTGAGAGAGACTCGCGAGAGTGTGTGTGTGTGTGATCTTATCCTCTTTTCTACTCGCATCTCCCTCACCGGATTCACAAAGCGACCACACCATCGCGATAGCCTCTCCGAGAGCTACGCGCCCACACCACGCATTTGCATCTTCGAGCTGTTCGCGAGTGTTCTTCCCACGAGCTTGTTTTGCTTGTAAGTAGCACAAACGGTGTCTATTTTCCACAATCAAGTACTTTATGGAACGAGAGCGAGATTAGCTACTCATAGATGTTCATAGACTTAGGTTTCACACACTTTTAGGTTATGACCTATGAGTCTATCGCGACTGTATTTGAGGTAGTTAGGGTTATAATCTGGTGAAATTGGACTTATAGGTAAGTGTATCCTAGTGAGGGGATGGTGCCTAGAAAGTTTGAAGCGATTCTGAGTTCATTTGATGTGTAAAAGATGTTATGAGCGTTTAAGGATAGAGTGGGTTGGAGTTAACAAGGATTAGTTATTGATGCATCATAGAAGTGCATATGTGTAGGTTGGTCTCAGCCTGACAAGCTAACGAGATTGCCTCCGTGCACCTACGAGTTAGTCGTGTCATCGGATGACAAGTATGTTGTCTATGTCGTGCTTGTAAGCATGAACAGGGGAGTAGTTAGCCCTAAAACATTGGCGCCGCTGCCGGGGACACAAGACCTTAAGTAGGGAGATCTACGTCACTCATGTGATGGTTAGCTTACTTTAGTTTCGACTAGAGAGAACTTAAATTTTAGGAGAAGATCCAGGAGAGGGTATCCTGAGGTCTAGTGGATAGCCAGGAAGCCTGTGACTTGCCGAGGGTCTATGACTAGTTAGAGTTAGTTAGGTAAGATAAGGTGGAGTTATGATTTATGGTTTTGAGTTCTAAGTGATGTTTGTGTGCGAATAGTGTAGAAAAACGCAAAACAAACAAAGAGAAGAAACAATGAGTCTGTTTGCTTGCCTTGAAAGCAAAACCCACATCATCCACTCTTCAAGGGTGTGAATAGTGTAGGCATTTGGATTTTGATCCAGTGCTTGAAAAAATGCTAAAATTGTGACAAAACTAACCAAAAGAAACAAGGGAATGCCAAAAGGAAACACTAGGTAAACCTAAAGAGGCCAAGAAGAGATATAACCACTAGCCTTGGGTAAGCTGATTGTGTCATGTTGTACAATTGTTTTTCACAAGTTTCGGTTTGAATTGTCAAATCAAATTTGCATCATTTTAGTGCATTTGAGCTGTGAAATTGCCATAGAGGAGCAAAATTGACAAGTGCTTGGGTCTAAGGTCAAAAAGAGTCCAAATTGCATGAAACTTGAGGGATAGTCTTCTGATAGCATAAGGGACCCATCTGGCTGAAAATAGTAGGAAAATCACTTCTCAGATAGCCTGAGGTGAGTCTATCGCGATAGACTCGGGTTTTTGAGCTGTGGACCTCATCTTGCAAAACCCTCCTAGGGTTAGCTTGAGCTTGACTTCAATAGCACACACACAAAATCGCAAGGTGTTGGGATCACTAAAAGTGAGTCTAAGACCCAGACAAAGAATCAGGCTTTGACAAACACTAAAATTGGTCTAAAACCCATACCAAGTGTCCAAATTGCATGAAACTTGAGGAATAGACTCAAGAGAGTAAGGGGAACCCAAGGGTGAAGTCACAATTTTGATTTGAGCCAAATTGCAAAATCTGCCAGTCTATCGCGATATACTCATAATCTGTTGATTTTGGCAATTTTTGAAAATTGTGACTACACAGCAGGGATAAGCTCTTCACCTAGATCCCAACCATCATTTCAAATCTGAAATTTGACTACCAGAAGACCTTGAGACATCCAGTGGGGAGAAAACACAAATTTGCTCAGAGTGACCAGTGTCATAGAAAATTGATATTTGTGGTACTTAATTGAAAAATTTATTCAATGGTTCAAAGACAACCCTTGTGAACATACTAACCATACATGTGTAGATTCCAGAAGGAGATCATCACATAGCCGCACATGCAGGAGAAGTACAGGTAAGCTTTAACTTTGCAATACAGCTTTGAGTCTCTTATGTATTTAAGGTCAGGAGCCTTTTTAAAATCAAGATCTAAAAGTGTCAAAAGTCAAGTAAGCACCACGTCCACTGAGGAGAGTGTAACTCAGGCAAGGCTAGATCCATTAGCACCGATCATTGAGGAGGGTAGTGATACTGACACTTCATCAGATAAGTCCTTCTTCATGATGGGGAGTCAACAGCCAAGAGGTTTCTCCGGTGAAGGACCAATGCTAGGAGGAAGTACCTCCCAAAACCCTTTGAATGATGCCAAGTTCACTATAATCTTCTTAGAAGGAACAAACTCTAGGGTAGCCCTAGTTTATTCTGACTATCGGGGACGCAAGTGTATTTGTATAGAAGAAAGACCGTCTCAGAGACTAGAGATAATTCAAGTCTATGATGATGGAGATAGATTCCGAGATGAAAAGGGGAACCACTATCTGATAGTTAGCTACCTTGAGGATTACAATAGATATGAATATAATGTGGGAAAAGGAAAAATGGTCTCAGAAACTCAAGAACCGCCCCCAAAAATTGATCGATCTGGAGCTCTTTTTATGTATGATAAAAAAAACAACCAGGGTCTCTACCTATAATGAGAATGTGGGAATTTACAAGCATGAGAGCGAGGGAGTAGTCTCTTATTTTCGATGCAAAGAACCCTACCCAAATGAAATAAGCAAAGACAAGGTTCTTGTAGGGATCGGAGAGCACACACACAGAGAGCCAGCACGAAGAAGGAGATAGACACAGTGTGTACCTTGACAAGCTCTATGCGCTTGTCCTCTAGCACCTCTCGTATGAAGTGATACCTCACCTCAATGTGCTTTGTCTTCGCATGGAAGACAGGATTCCGTGCCAACGTTATGGCACTCTGGCTATCACAATGTAGAATCGGAGCATCACAAGCCATACCAAGATCTCCCACTAGTCGTGAGAGCCATACGGCCTCCTTGGCAGCCTCAGTGGCAGCCATATATTCAGCCTCTGTAGTGCTCAAAGCAACGCATGGCTGTAAACGTGATGCCCATGAAACCGGTCCACCTACAACTGTGAACACATAGCCGCTAGTAGACTTCCTCGAGTCCACTGACCCTGCATAGTCTGAATCTGTATATCCGCAAACAGACATATCCTTCTCACCATAACATAGGGACAACTCTGAAGTCCCTCTCAAGTATCTGAGAATACCTCTCACTGCATCCTAATGACGCTTGCCCGGGTTAGACATGTACCTGCTAACCACACCAACTGCATGAGCAAGATTTGGACGCGTAGCCACCATGGCATACATCAAGGAACCAACAGTTCTTTACTTATTCTCTTATGAAATTGCTATGGGGAAGGATATCATTTTTGTTGATAGGTACGGGCGAGAATAAAAACGAATCCTTCCAGAGGAGGTAGAAAAGACAACAGGTCCAGAAACATCAACATATGCCCTCGAAGAAGTACCAAGGTCCACCTATACCCCTAGCAAGTCAAAAAATCCATTTGCAGAAGAGTACGAGACAACATCACATTCTAACCGACAAGAGACGTTCAACTACAAGAACCAACAAGCAACCCAACCATCATTGCAGGCATGGCTTCAACAAAGTGCGACATTAGAACAAAACCTAAATAGAGATGGTTATCCAGCTGCACGAGGGCTAAGAGATTTACAAGAACCACCACTCTATTCACAATATCAAGGCGAGAGTAAGCCAAAAACTCAAGAGTCGGCACAACTTGGAAGACAACCCATAGAACGAGTTCGAAGAGATGAACCACCTCTTGCAAAAACCATCAGAAATTATGGCTTAGGGGTACCTCTGGGAGAGGAACCCTCCCACTACCAAAGGCCAGAGGAGGTATATCGGGTAGGACGAGGAGAACCAATGATGAGATTTGTAGACCATCGTAGAATTAGACCTTCTCAGGTGCAAAAATGGGTGAACAAGAAATACACGAGAAACAGAGACCCTAGGGATCATGTAGCAGCCTTTGTGCGTGTAATTAGAGTTGAAGAAGTGTTGGACTTCCCTACTCAATTTGCAGTGTTTGGGCTTACTCTAGAGGAGGATGCCGCTACTTGGTTTGACTCTGTGGAGCGTAGAGATTTCGAGTCTATGGAGGAGGTTTTTGATGAGTTTATTGAGGAATTCTCACAAAGGGGGATAGCTCATAATACAATCTCACAAATCCATAAATTCAAACAGAAAGAAGGGGAATCTGTGCGAAAAGCAGCCCTACGATTAAAAAGATATGTGAAGTTCTGTCCTGTGGAAGAACTGCCAACTCAGTTCAGACTTATGCTTATATTTATTCAAGAACTAAGGAACGCGGATCTCCAAAAGGACTTACATATGAAGAGGACAACGACATTAAATGAGTGAACTAAGGAATCTCTTTACCTTGTAGACAATTATGCAATCTACAAGGAGGGTGAATTCAAGGATCTTGATGAAGATTCATCCTCAACAAAGTGGAAGCAAGTCTGCTAAGACAACACCGAAAGGAGAAGTAGCTGTAAGCCAGGAGCTCCTTGTAGAGGAAGTGCTAAAAAAAATTAATATGTATGCCAAGCCTCAGGCTAAGCAGCCGAAGTGGTGTGCTATTGAAAAAAAATGGACAAACCATGTGATGGAGGAATGTTATTATAACAAGGGATATGTGAGAGAGCGACCATTTGCTCCCCAAGTTCAGACAGCATCTCCTCAACTTGCACCGATGCATAGGTATCAAGCAGGCAACCTACCCGGACATGTAAGTGTTGAGAGACCACAACCAGTATTGGGGCAACAACCACCCCTACCAAGAGTAAGACTGGTAGGCATAAGATACATGCCAATGGTAAACGAACCAGAAGAGAAGGCTTTGGTACCTATGCATGCATATTATGATGATTCCAATGGATATGCAGCAAATCTTGTCTATTATACATCGGAAGAACCCCCAACGCCAGAACCTTGGAGCATGATTGGAAGTACAGGACCACCAACAACTGCAGAGATAGCAGGAGAAGGAAGATACAGCTTGGATGAACGAACACTTTTGTTCATAGCCAATGGAGGCATGTGTTGGGGTATAAAGCCCAAATGTGGTCGCCCAGGTAAGTGGGCGGGCCGCTAGGTATGTACACATATTCTTTTGTAAAAAAACTAATAAGGACTCACTATGCTCTACACATTACAACAGAGCAAGTTCACCATATCTTCGTGCTCTTCTTCCCCCACTCTCTCTCATGTCACACTTTCGCTCGTACTCCTTCAACTGGTATCAGAGCTCAGATTGAGGCTCGGGGCAGCATTGCAGGAAGCTAGAGTCACCTGCTCAGATTGGAGTGAGATTCGACAGGCAAAGACACGGCCCCAAATCTTATGGGTAAGCCCGTAGGGCTTGGTGTTTTGAGAATTTCATTCAGAGGTCATCTCGGCCACCGTTCGGCTTCGACAAAGTTCTGCGCAGGCCATTTTCAAATACGTGGTCTTGGCGGGTGCAGATCCAACTCTGCAAATTTGGGGTTTTGGCTTATGACTGCAGGTGTTGAGGATATCCGCACTCCCAGAGTGCTGATTTGTGGCTATCTACACATCGAAGGACAACTCACAATTCTTGGAGGCGTGTCACATACAACACGGGCGCATCTACACACAGACTGTAGGCGACATCCACTAGTTCATCAGGTAGCTTGTGTTTGCTGCTTGATATTCCAGATTTCATCCTGACATTGCAGGTACTTCCACATGGGATGTATTGTGAGAGATGATGTATGTCTGTTGAGGGTTTTCTTGGCTGTGAGTCACACAGCAAACAACCGCCGCAGCGGTTACAGCATACAGTGGGAAATTTGTGGATGTATGACTTTGTGGGAAGTCTATGTATTGTCAGATTTACTGGAGCCTTTGTTGAGGGTCGAGTGAGGGTTTATTGAGCTGGGGGATTCTCGAATGTTGAGATCCTTTCGGTGATACAGGTCTTGGAGCGATCCCTCGAGCACCCTTAGATAGGCAGCTAGGATGTATTGACTGTGAGTTAGACAGTTTGGATTGCATCTTTGCTTTACTGCCATTGAGGCATTGTTGCAGTCTACGCTTAGAGGACGGTGACAGGATAGTGAGAGACAGTACAGGTGCAGGACAGGTTTACCCACATCTTACAGTGTTAGAGAGACAGTGGTTTTTTTGAGATGTTTTTGAGTACACCAGAGCCATTTTACAAAGGAGACTCTGCCAAAATTTCTGTAGAATCTGAAGCTTTCTTGGTTCATTTGACAGGTCGATATTGGTTCAAAGGCCAGTTTACAGTGGAAACTTTGCCGAATTTTTCCTAGGAAAGTAAACTACTGTGAAGCATAGCTATGGCTGGATCACAGGACACTGCTCTTTACAATATCAAGAAGCTGGATGGAACCAATTTCCCATTGTGGAAAAGGAAGATTTGGCATGTGTTGGTACAAAAGAAGCAGATAAAACCTATAAAGCTCAAGGGGGTAAAACCACAAGATATGGACGAAGATGAATGGAGCGAAATGGATGAATTGGCACTTTCTACCATTATGCTGACTTTGGCAGAAAGTGTTTACTTCAATGTAGCAGACGAGATGTCGGCTTATGAAGCATGGACAAAGCTGAGTGATCTTTATGAGAAGCAGAGTGCAGCTTCATAGGTATACTGGCTTAAGAAGCTTGTTGACTCGAAGATGAAAGAAGGGACACCTATGTCCAATCATCTGAATGAATTCAAGACCATCTATAGCCAGTTGTCAGCTCAAGGTGTCAAGGTTGATGAACATCTTAGAGCTATGTTCCTGTTGATCACATTGCCAGAAATTTGGGACACTTTTTGCAAAGCTTTGAGTAATTCTGCACCTCCAGATGGTTTGACCATAGCAGGTGTAGAAGGCAGTCTGCTTACTGAAGAAACCAACACGAAGACAATGGACAAAGGCAAAGGAACAGCCTTAGTTGTCAGGGGAAGGACTAAAGAAAAGTACAAAGGTGGAAAGAGGAATCAGTCTCGTAGCAAGTCCCGCAGTGCTAAAGGCAAGAGTGACATAGAATGCTACCATTGTGGCAAGAAGGGTCACATGAAAAGAGACTGCAGAGAATGGAAAGCAGAAAAAGGCAAAGAGAATGGCAAGAAGGGTCACATGAAAAGAGACTGCAGAGAATGGAAAGCAGAAAAAGGCAAAGAGAAAGCTGAAGACCATGGTGAGAAGAACAAGTCCTCAGTGAAGATTCAAGAAATAAATGTGACAAACACTGTTGCAGAGGATGACAGTCTAGTGTCAGGAGACATCTACTTCTTCAAGAATACAATGGACTCAGGTCTTCTTGCAGCATCTGATGGACATCCACTAAGTGACTGAATTATAGACTCAGGGGCATCACTTCATGTGTCTCCAAACAAGGAATGGTTTACCTCTTATGTGACCACTAAAGATCATGTTCGTCTAGGAAATGGGCATACATGTGAGATCTTAGGTGTTGGATATGTTCAATTGAAGTTTCAGAATGACTCTTCTTTCACGCTGAAAAATGTGAGACATGTTCCCGCAATTACAAAGAGCTTGATCAGCACAGGTTTACTTGATGATGCTGGCTATGCCACCACTTTTGGACGAAACATGTGGAAGATATCCAAGGGTTCTATGACAGTAGCACATGGAGTAAAGTCTGGAGGACTTTACATGATTTATGTATCAAATGTCTCTAAAAATGTAATCAATGTAATCGAGCAGCCGAACGTTTCTTTGTGGCATAGCCGGTTAGGACATATGTCCAAGAATGGAATGGAAATCTTGTCTCGTTCTGGTTATTTTCCTGGATTTCATTTAATGAGTTTGAATTCTGAGAACATTGTCTGTATGGTAAGCAAACACAGCAGCCACATAATCATAGAAGCAGTAGAAGAGATACACAGTTGGCACTTGTTCATAGTGATTTGTGTGGACCTATGCCTAACCTATCCCTAGGGGAAGCTTCTTAATTTATGACATTTATAGATGATTACTTGAGGAAAGTATGGGTCTACTTTCTCAAGCACAAGGATGAAGCGTTTAGTGTTTTCAACACGTTTGTGACACTTGTGGAGAATCAGAGTGGCAAGAAGCTTAAATGCTTACGCACTGACAATGGTGGAGAGTATGTTTCAAAGGCCTTTCAGGACTTTTGTGAGTCAAAAGGTATAAAATGTGAACTTAATGCTCCTTACAATCCTCCTCAAAATGATGTTGCAGAGAGGATGAATAGGACCATACAAGAGAAGGTCAGAAGTATGTTGTCAAATGCACAGCTGCCAAATGGGTTTTGGGCCGAAGTTGTATCAACAGATGTTCATCTTATAGATAGATCTCCTAGAAAGGTTTGCAGAAGCATTCAGTGGCAGAGATGGTATGGTCTCGCAAGGTGCCCTCATACAAGCATCTCAGAGTCTTTGGCTGTGAGGCATATACTCACGTTCCAAAGATATTTAGGAACAAACTTGAGCCAAAGAGTAGAAAGTGCATCTTTCTAGGCTATGGTAATTATGGTGAGATGGGGTACAAACATTGGGATCCCGAATCCAGAAAGGTTATCCGTAGCAATGATGCTCACTTTAATGAAGCCAAATATCATTCTAAACCAGAGAGGGTTGAGGAGATTAGAAGAGTTGTCTTCCAAGAAGATGGACCTCCACGTGCAAGACAATATGTCAGGGCTCAAGAGGAGCAAGGACAGGATAGAGTGGAACCACAGGTTGTGGCTGAGCCTGAGCCACCTATTTTGCGTAAATCTGGAAATATCACGTGACCTCCTGATCGGTTTGTTCCATCTATGAACTATGTCATGTTGACTGATTGCAATGAGCCTTCATGTTACAAGGAAGCAGTGCAAATGAAGGACTCCGGGAATTGTCAATTGGCCATGCAGTCAGAGATGACAGCTTTGCATAAAAACCAGACATGGAAGCTAGTTAAATTACCACAGGGCAAAAAGGCTCTACCTTGTAAATGGGTTTACAGGTATAAGATCACCGCTCATGATAGTCAGCCAAAGTACAAAGCAAGGCTTGTTGCCAAGGGCTTTAAGGAAGAACAAAGCATTGACTTTGATGAATTCTTCTCTTCGCTGGTCAAGATGACTACATTGAGATGCTTTCTTGCATTGGTTTCCATATTAGATTTGGTGTTGCACCAAATGGATGTCAAGACAGCGTTCTTGCATGGTGATTTAGATGTGGAAATTTACATGCAGCAACTAGAAGGGTTTGTTGAGAAAGACAGGAAAGATTTGGTATGCCAGTTGTAAAGAGTCTTTATGGCTTAAAACAATCACCGAGGGCATGGTACCATAAGCTCCACAAGTTTATGCTTTCTCAAGGCTACAAACGTAGTGAGTTTGATCACTGTCTATATACAAAGAAGGCTAAGGATGGCAGTTGGCTGATCCTTATTTTGTATGTGGATGACATGTTGATTGTTGGCAAGCACTTGGAAGAAATTTCAGCTTTGAAGTCAAAGATGGCAAAATCGTTTGACATGAAAGACATGGGTGAGGCAAGTCATATACTTGGTATGCGCATTGAGAGAGACAGATCAAAGAAGTTGATTTGGTTATCTCAAACAGAGTATATTGACAAGGTTTTGCAACGTTTCAATATGGAGAAGGGAAAGGCATTGAGTGTTCCATTGCCACCATATGTGAAACTTAGCAAACAAGATTGTCCTATGTCTGAGGAAGAACAGGCTGAAATGGATAAGATTCCATATGCGTCTGCAGTGGGTAGTTTGATGTATGCAATGATTTCTACTCGCCCAGACATTGCATTTGCAGTGGGAGTAGTAAGTGGATACATTCAAACCCGGGCAAGAAACATTGGGAGGCAGTGAAAGGAATATTGAGATACCTAAAGCTACAAAGAGTATGCGTATATGCTATGGGAGTCAGGAGCTAAGTGTAAAGGGTTTTACAGACTTAGATTATGCGGGTGACTTAGACAACCGAAGGTCTACATCAGGGTATGTATTTACATTGGCTGGTGGAGCAGTATCATGGCGTTCTAGATTACAAGATTGTGTTACTCAGCATCAGAGGCATGCAAAGAATCGAGTTGGCTTAATCGACTAGTAACAGATTTGGGAATCAACGAAGAGATGCTTGTGTTATATTGTGATAGTTAGAGTTCTATACAATTGGCTCGCAATCCAGTTTATCACTCAAAGACAAAGCATGTGGATGTGAAGTATCATTTCATCAGGGAAATGCTCGAGGATAAGCAAATTCAGCTTGTCAAAGTTCACACCACAGAAAATCTTGCTGATCTACTTACAAAAGGACTTCCCTGAGAGAGCTTTGGGCATTTTCGCAAGCAGTTAGGTGTAGGGTAGTATATCTCTTGTATATTAGCTTGTATAATAGTTTCTCTCACACTTGAAGTACCACATTGGACTTTAACTGGGAGGTTGTTGGGGTATAAAGCCCAAATGTGGTCGCCCAGGTAGGTACACATATTCTTTTGTAAAAAACCTAATAAGAACTCACTATGCTCTTTACATTACAACAGAGCGAGTTCACCATATCGTCGTGCTCTTCTTCTTGCACTCTCTCTCTCTCTCTCTCGTGTCACACTTCCGCTCGTACTCCTTTAGCATGGACGGGCAGAGGCATGCATACCAACAAAGAGGAGCTCAAGGAGCACCTCAACAGTCCAAGGGACCCTGCTACAAGTGTGATGGAGACCATTGGCTAAGAGATTGTCCTCATGATGAAATCATTAGAGTCAACGCATATTGCACCGAGTGTGGAATTACTCATTTGATTTTTGATTGCCCTAAGAACCCGAGTAGAGGAGCAAAAACTACTTTCAACATGCTGGAAGCAGTGCCTTCCAGTGGAGGGTCAGAAAATGAGACAGTAATACCTATTCAGGCAGTGACACGAGCACAAGCTCAAAGAATGACAAACGAACCCCATAATTGAAGAGCCAAAGACCAATGCCCCAAGTGCAGAAATGAAAAATCAGAGAAGCACTTGGAAAGCTAGAAAGGTGCGTATGAAAGCCAGGAGAGAACGAGAGCAAACGGCTCTATCCGAGGAGTTAAAACACACAAAGGATAGATAAGAGCGGTTAGAGGATCTAAACAGTTTAAGTTCACCCACTGCGGTAATAATAGGGCCCAAGGAAATAGTAGAACCCAAAAGTGCAGGATCAGGAGGATCAGTGCTGGTAGAAAAAGTAAATGAGCAGCTAGACGCACTTTTAAAAGCATACGAAGCCAGACTCAAAAACAACCAAACCCAAGAGCAAAGATGGATGACCTGTCCATATGCAGAAATAGAAAAACAGAGGTTGGAAATGTGTCGAAAGATGATTGAAACAGCCCAATCCTTGATAGAAAACCCACTTGGCAAACCTGCAAGTTGGCACAAGGTACCAGCTCCAACCCCTATCAAACCAACTCTAGAGAAACAAGCAGACACGAAGGAGAGACTCACGAGTATCTTTGAGTCTAGGAGACAACCTATCATAGTGCCAAATACAACAGATGAGACAATTGATGGTTTCCAGCCTAAAACATTGGTAGAAATGGGTAAGGATTGTAACAGTCTAGATGACCTGTGGAAGCAAATCCGGGAAGCAAATGAAGCTAACAGGGTGAACCACCAAATAAATAGCACGAGAAAGGAGAAAAATGAGATCTTACCTCCCATTGAAGAGTTTGAGGCAAGATCACAAATGAACTTTGATATGGATTCACACGGGGGAGACCAAGGTTCAATTAGTTCGGGGCACAGCCAACCAGACTCGCTAAAAACTCTACCCTCATACCTAGGGGAGTATGAAGCGAAGTCTGAGGTGAGAGAAATCCCATCTCAAAGACTTTATTCCAACAGAGTGATGGATTCACAAGGGATGATTGAGTTATTGTCCACCCCTGTGGCATGCACAATCACGTTAGCCGAACTCCTGAGGTTACGACCAAACATGTGGACCACCGTAGACAAATGCTTACAAAAATTTGGAGTAAAAGACCCTACCTTAAAGCTTCAAGAAGGGATCAGAGAATCGGACAAGCCTCAACTAAACACCAGGCATGTACCTTTAAACAATGTTGGAGAATATTGTTAGAAAGTAAGACGTAGCTAAATAGATAATTGAGTAGATTACTTAATGGAGAGAGACAGATTTATATACACGAGATTATAGAGTAGAGAGAGAGAGAGAGAGAGAGAGAGAGTACACACGATATACGTGGTTCACCCAATGTGGGCTACGTCCACGGGAAAGCAGCCACTCAATGGCTTTAGTACTTCAAAACAAGAAGTAGTTTACAAAGGGATTATACCCTTAATGGAGCTCCCGCCTTGCTTCACTCTCACCACCTCACACTCACCTTGTTGCATCAACTTCACACTATAAAATGTGTGTAGAAATGGCCTCCTTTTATAGGCCAAAAGAGCTGCCCTCTCTTATGAGAGACAGCCATGTGTAGCCGCCCTTGTGCGAATAAGTCCAAATCGGACCCTCCAATCCGCCCATGTGGCGGCCCTTGAGAAGACAAGTCCGCTTTTGAATTCGGCCACCGGCCACCGGCCATTGACTTCCGACCACCGGCCACCGGCCATTGACTTCCGACCACCGGCCATCGGCCATTGACTACCGGCCACCGGCCAATCGACTGGTTGTTTTCCGACCACTTTCTGGCCGCCGTCCGGCCATAATATTCCGGCGAAAAAAAAGTCTCGGGGGCCTCCGCCCCCGAGGCCTCTAAAGTTGCCCCTGATTCTTGTCCGTGAAAATTTTGGTTTCCGGTGAGTGATTTTCCTTCACGCACGATGGCTTCTCCTCATAATGGGGGCCTTACAAATGTGCGCTTTTACCACAGAAGATTACAAGGGTAAATCAGGCTCCATACTTAACAATCTCCCACTTGGAGACTGATCTCCAAACCAAACCTGTGACTGCTTTCCATTCTGGCTTCTTATCCTTGAATGCCGATTGAAGATGAGCAAAAACTCAACTTCTCCTTGTTGACCACCTTTGTAAACATGTCTGCAGGATTTTCACTTGTATGCACCTTTCCTAGCTTTAGTTGTCCCTCTTCCAAAAGAGTGCGTATGAAGTGATATCTCACCTCAATGTGCTTTGTCCTTGAATGAATGGCTGAGTTCTTCACAAGATGGATAGCGCTTTGGCTATCACTGTACAAGACACAATTGTCTTGTTTAAATCCAAGCTCTTCTAAGAATCTGTGAAGCCACATAATTTCTTTGCTTGCCTCCGTCATTGCTACATACTCTGCTTCCGTGGTAGAAAGTGAAACCACTTTCTGCAGCTTTGAAGCCTAGCTTACTGCTGTGCCTCCAACCGTGAACACATAGCCAGTAGTGCTCCTTCGAGTATCTTTGTCACCTGCCATATCTGCATCAGCATACCCTTCTAGAAAAATATCATTTCCTCCAAAATACAAAGCATTTGTTGTTGTCCCTTTTAGATACCTAAGTATCCACTTCACAGCTTGCCAATGCTCTTTACCTGGGTTGTCCATGAACCTACTCACAACTCCCACTGCATGTGCAATGTCTGGCCTTGTCCAGACCATAGCATACATTAGAGAACCTACCGCTGCAGCATATGGAACTTTAGACATATAGGCTATCTCCTCTTGTGTCTTTGGACACATATCCTTCGTTAGTTTAAAATGACCAGCCAAAGGTGTAGAAACAGGTTTTGCATTTTGCATTGCAAACCTTTCTAGTACTTTCTTGATGTAATCTTCTTGAGATAGCTTTATTGTCTTCTTCGTCCTGTCCCTTGATATTTTCATACCAAGTATCCTCTTTGCAGCACCTAAATCTTTCATTGAAAAAGATTTGGACAGCTCCTCTTTTAGGTCTTTGATGTCCTGCATGTTAGCACTTGAAATCAACATGTCATCAACATACAACATTAGGATGATGAATTTCCCATCTCCCAAATTCTTCGTGTAGACGCAATGATCGGAGTTGCATCTTGTGAATCCATGATCCAACATCCATCGATCAAACTTCAAGTACCATTGTCTTGATGCTTGCTTTAAACCATACAAGCTCTTCTTTAATCTGCAAACCATTTTCTCCTTACCTTTTACTTCATACCCCTTTGGTTGAAGCATGTAGATTTCCTCCTCTAAGTCGCCGTGAGGGAATGCCATATTTACATCCATTTGCTCGAGATTTAGATCATGAGCAGCCACAAGGCTTAAGACAAGCCTAATTGAGTTCATTTTTACAACAGGAGAAAATATTTCATTGAAGTCAATACCTTTCTTTTGAGAAAAACCTTTTACCACAAGCCTAGACTTGTACCTTTTCTTCCCACCTTCTTCTTCGTTTAGCTTGTACACCCATTTGTTTTGAAGTGCCGGCTTACCTTTAGGCAACTCAACCAATTCCCATGTTTGGTTGCGATGTAGTGAGTCCATCTCCACTTGCATGCTCTTCGTCCATTCTTCTTTGGATTCATGTTGCATAGCTTCTTCATATGATTCCGGCTCTCCAGAATCGGAGATCAAGAGATGGTTGAAGGAAGGAACAAACCTTTCTGGAGGTCTACTTGATCTTGTAGATCTTCGGGGAATAGGTTGAAGCTCCTCATTTGGTTGACGTTGTTGCACATTGTCACCGTTTGCAGTCCTTGAGTCTTCACCGTCCTCAAGCTCCATGTACTCATCACCTGTTTCTTTTGTTTGTTTTCTTTCCAAGTAATCTTTGTACATATTTTGTTCGTTAAAAATTACATCCCTACTCCTTAAGATTTTACCATCTTCAGGATTCCATAGGCGATACCCGAAGTCTCCTTCTCCATAGCCAATGAAGAAACACTTTTTGGACTTTGCATCTAACTTTGATCTTAGGCTTCTATCTATGTGCATGAAAGCCTCACACCCAAACACTTTGAGAAATGCATAATTCACTGGTTTACCTGTCCATGCCTCTTCTGGAACTCCCCCATCCAGTGCCGTTGAGGGTGACCGATTGATTAAGTACATAGACGTACTTACAGCTTCCGCCCAAAGCTCAAGCGGTAGGCCTGCATGTAGCCGCATGCTTCGTGCTCATTCCATGATTGTCCTGTTCATCCTTTCTGAAATCCCATTTTTTTGAGGTGTCCTTGGGGTTTTCCTTTGCCACCGAATTCCATTGCTAGCACAAAATCTTTCAAAATATTGGTTGCAATATTCGCTTCCATTGTCGGATCTGAGGCATTTAACCTTGGTACCTGTTTCATTCTCCACAAAGGCTTTCCACCTTTGAAATATGGAAAATACATCGGATTTACTCTTCATGACATAAACCCATGTTTTTCTAGTCGCATCGTCTATGAAGGTTACATAGTACAATGAGCCACCAAGTGATGGTGTACTTGCAGGACCCCACACATCAGAATGAACCAACTCAAGTTTTTTATTTTTTCTTTCATTTCCTGATTTTTGAAATTTTACCCTCTTTTGTTTACCATAAACACAATCTTCACAGAACTCTAAGTCCACTTCTTTCAAACCTGGTAGAAGCTTCTTTGTTTGAAGGATTTGCATTCCTTTGGCACTCATATGCCCAAGTCGGTAGTGCCACACCGCACTATCAACTTCTGTAGTTGCTGCACAAGCTGAAGGTTGCGTGCTAACAGTACACAAGTAAAGTGTACCGACTTTTTCACCCTTGGCAACCACCAAAGATCCCTTTGAGATCTTCCACCGTTTGTTTCCGAATGCAATGTTGTGACCTTCATCGTCCAATTGTCCTGTAGAGATCAAATTTTTGCGAAGAGAAGGAACATGCCTAACATCTTTAAGCTTCCATTCATTTCCGTTAGCAGTTTTGACAGAAACTGTACCTTTGCCGACAATCTCACAAGCTTCATCATCTCCCAAGTATACATACCCAAAATTACCTTTGGTGTAGTCTTGAAAATGTTTCTTGTTTGGTGTCGCATGGAATGAAGCCCCGGAATCTACTATCCAGGAATTAGACACATTGTCTAATGAGAGAATTAGAGCATCTTGCTCTACTTTACCTGCCACATTGGCCTCCGATGGTGGCTTGTTGTCTTGAGACTCTGTCTCCTTCTTCTTCTTGGACCAGCAATCCTTCTTGACGTGGCGCTTCTTGCCGCAGTTCCAACATTCAAGAACTGACTTTGTGCGTGACTTGCTCCGCCTTGAGCGATCACGACCCTTTTGGTTTTTGAACCTCTCCTTAAGCCTTCCTCTTGTTTCCACTGATAGTGCAGCACTTGATGATTCTCCTGTGCTTCTCCTTCGCATTTCCTCGCTTAGGAGAACACCCACAACATCATCAAACTTAAGAGTATTTGTGCAAGAGATAGAATTACTTACAGCCATCACAAGGCTGTCCCAACTATTCGGTAGAGATGATAGTATAAGGAGAGCTCGCACTTCGTCATCGAAATTGATTTTCACTGATCGAAGTTGACTTATGTTTGTGTTAAAGTCATTTAGGTATTCTGCAACTGAACCATTCTCTGCCATCTTTAGATTGAACAAGCGCTTCATAAGAAATACCTTATTGGATGCCGATGGTTTCTCGTAGAAGTCGTCAAGCGACTTCATCAAGTCCTCCGTGGTCTTCATCTCCGAAACATTGAAGGCCACCGTTGACGCCAAGCTTAACCGGATTGTTCCTAGTGCCTTTCGATCAAGGACAATCCATGCTTCATCTGCCATTGTTGTGGGCTTCTTCGCAAGACCGCCTAGTGGCAAATAGAGGTCCTTCCGGTAGAGATAGTCTTCAATCTGCATCTTCCAATGTTGGTAGTTTTTGCCGTTGAACTTCTCAATCTTGAGCTTCCCTTCCTCCGCCATAACTCCCACTCAATTCAAGGAATCCTTTCCTTGAGATAATTTAGCTACGAGAAAACCTTGCTCTGATACCAGTTGTTAGGAAGTAAGACGTAGCTAAATAGATAATTGAGTAGATTACTTAATGGAGAGAGACAGATTTATATACACGAGATTATAGAGTAGAGAGAGAGAGAGAGAGAGAGAGAGAGTACACACGATATATGTGGTTCACCCAATGTGGGCTACGTCCACGGGAAAGCAGCCACTCAATGGCTTTAGTACTTCAAAACAAGAAGTAGTTTACAAAGGGATTATACCCTTAATGGAGCTCCCGCCTTGCTTCACTCTCACCACCTCACACTCACCTTGTTGCATCAACTTCACACTATAAAATGTGTGTAGAAATGGCCTCCTTTTATAGGCCAAAAGAGCTGCCCTCTCTTATGAGAGACAGCCATGTGTAGCCGCCCTTGTGCGAATAAGTCCAAATCGGACCCTCCAATCCGCCCATGTGTGGCGGCCCTTGAGAAGACAAGTCCGCTTTTGAATTCGGCCACCGGCCATTGACTTCCGACCACCGGCCACCGGCCATTGACTTCCGACCACCAGCCATCGGCCATTGACTACCGGCCACCGGCCAATCGACCGGTTGTTTTCCGACCACTTTCCGGCCGCCGTCCGGCCATAATATTCCGGCGAAAAAAATGTATCGGGGGCCTCCGCCCCCGAGGCCTTTAAAGTTGCCCCTGATTCTTGTCCGTGAAAATTTTGGTTTCCGGTGAGTGATTTTCCTTCACGCACGATGGCTTCTCCTCATAATGGGGGCCTTACAAATGTGCGCTTTTACCACAGAAGATTACAAGGGTAAATCAGGCTCCATACTTAACAAATATTACGAGGGAGAAGATGGCAATACCACACTACCAGTAGAATTTCAAGGAGTAGTATCGAAAGCTATTCTTGACAGTGGAGCAAGAGTCACTATCGCCACCAAAGAAATCTGGGAAATCCGGCTTTGAGAGCTACCAGAATGAAATTGCAACTAGCAGATGGGTTCATGGAAAAGCCTCTAGTACTTTTAGAAAAATTAATTGTCACCTCTTGCGGAATCGAGTATGAGCATACATTTGCAATAGTTGATTTCGACAAAAAGAACAATTACGAGATCATCTTGGGAAGACCATTCATGAGACAATTAAAGATGGTCCAGGATTGGGGTTACGACCACATATACCTCAGACGTGGGGAGACTACAACCAATATATACCTAAAAGACCATAGTTACAAGGATGTGAACCAGACACCAGTGGAAGAGTTTGATTGAGCTACATTGGCAGGGTCCGAACTCCCAGCATGGTATAGGGCAGAAAAAGAATATGGATGTGCGAAGCTTCACATTGTGGGAGCTTAAAAAGAGAGGAATGCATCTTAGAAAGAGCTATGGAGGACAAGGATTACATTCCTGAACCTTTTCCCGAAGATGCCTTAGAACCTCTGGAATGGGAACACATACTAGCAACATTGAATGTTTGTACCATTACAGATAGCCCAACAAAAAAATTTAGCGATAAGGATGGCTATGATGTGCTACCCTATTACATGGTAAGCCTTATACTAGCAGGAGATGAGGATGTAGACTCACCAGAACAAGAAGAGTTTTATGACCCCTCTGAGCATCTGGAATTAAGTCACGATGCAGATAACGAGTGTTCAGACAGCTCAAGCGAGCGTGGGGAGACAACCGCGAATATCAAGTTTTATGATTTTGCAAATCAACATCCTAGACGCCAGGAACGCTATAGAAAAAAAACAGTAGAAAACAAAATTAGAGAGAACCTAATGCCCAGGATAAAAGATAAAACTCACTATCTAATGCTTGTCAAGGCAGAGGATTGTGTAAAAGACCAAATATCCGGAAGATTCTCAAGAGCTCGAAGGGAAAGGACACATGAGGAAATAAAACAAGCACGGAAGACTAAAACAGAAATAAAATCAAGAAAATCTCAACAATCAAAACAGAAAAAAACCAAAGATCTAGAGTGGACCAAAATGGAGCGTAAAAAGAAATACCAAGAACTAAAACGGTCGTTACGAGAGGTGTGGACTACTGAAGAAGAAAGTGAAGGGAGGGAGGATTCAGAAAAAGGGAACATGAATGTACCATCCCATTATCAAAAATTCACTTTCCAAGATAGGAAAATCATAATGACACCACCAGTAAGGGAAAGAATAAACCAAGAATCGTATGATGGGCCGAAAAATGCAAAACGGATAGACCTCGCTGCGCTAGGTGAAGAGCCTCAGCCTGTCTATATAGCAAATGATTTAGATCCTGAAGAAGAAGAAAGGCTAACACAACTTCTCAAGAAGTATAAAGATGTGTTTGCATGGTCCTACAAAGACCTCAAAGGAGTTGATCCATCGATATGCCAACATACAATTCCTTTGAAATCAGATTCCAAACCTAGCAAACAACGCCCTTACACATATAATGACACATTCTCTAAACGAATCAAAGAAGAGAGTGACAAGGTGATGGATGCTAAATTCATCTATGAAATCGAGCATACAAACTGGGTGTCACCCATTGTGGTTGTCCCCAAAAAGAACGGAAAGCTCTGTGTGTGTGTGTGAACCTAAAAAAAAGTGAACATTGCCACAATAAGGGATAATTTTCCCTTGCCAATTTCACAGAACATGTGCTTGAGAGGGTGGCTGGAAAATGGGCTTATTCCTTTTTAGATGGGTTTTGGGGTATAACCAATTGGCAATTGCAATAGAGGATCAACACCAAACAGCATTTGCCACAGAGTGGGGAATATATGCGTATAGAGTTATGCCTTTTGGCCTAACCAATGCCCTAGCTACCTTCCAAAGGTTAATGACTCATGACTTCAAAGAATACGTGAGAATATTCTTAGAAATATATATGGATGATCTCTGTGTCCACTCTCTTATACGAGAGAACATATTGACCATTTATGAAAGGTATTTGAGAAGTGCAGAACATATCGAATCTGTCTCAACCCAAAAAAGTGCATTTTTATGGTAAGACAAGGCCGAATCTTAGGACATATTGTCTCAAGAAATGGCATAACCACTGACCTAGACAAAATTAGATTCATACTAGACTTGCCCAAGCCTACTAATGCCAAACAAGTACAATCCTTCATGGGACACTGCGGATATTATCGAAGATTCATATATATGTATGCGGTCATTGCATAACCACTATATCGCTTATTAGTCAGTTTCGACTGGACTGAGGAGTGTGAAACTTCATTCCAAAATCTTAAGGAAAACCTTGTATCAGCACCTATACTTAAAGCACCAAATTGGAAAAAGATATTCCATGTTCACATTGATGCATCTGCATATGCAATTGGGAGTATTCTGGCTCAACCTGGAGACGGAACAATGGATTTCCCAGTTTGTTATGCAAGCTAACAGCTAAATAGTGCAGAAAATAACTACACCACGGAAAGAGAGGGATTAGGAATGATTTATGCTGTAAAGAAATTTCGGCATTACTTGCTTGCAAACAAATTTGTGTTCTTCACAGATCATCAAGCTCTTTTATATCTAGAAAATAAACCATGCAATACTGGGAGAATTGTACGCTGGTTTATTATATTGCTAGAGTTTGACTTCATAGTGGTAGTAAAAGAGGGTAAAACTCATCTACGGGCGGATCATCTTTCAAGGCTGCAAAATGGGGAAGCTCCTGAAGGAGTAGATAATGACATACCTGATGCTTATCTTTTCAATATTGAAATGATCCCCGAATGGTCTCAGGAAATTGTTAGCATTCTTTCCTTGGAGGAAGATTTGATAACAAGGAGGACAGATCCAAACAACAAACATTTTAACAAACAAAAAACTTTCAGTTGATTGCAGGACGACTGTACCATCTAGGCTCGAACCAAATTCTATGATTATGTATAAATCCAGAGGAATCCGAGTGTTATCTTGAAGAAGCACACATCTTGTATTGTGCATTTCATTGTTCAACAATGAAAAAACACCAAAGATTGAAACACTTAGGAGTTTATTGGCCACCTATGTATGACGACACACATGCTTATGTTAACAATTGTACTATATGTAGTGCCAAACGACCGGTGGATCACGCGACATTGTTTCAGGTAAACATTGCACCTGCATGGAGTCAATACATCATTGATTTCTTAACAACAAGGAAATTTCCTGAAAACATAACAAAAGCGCAAAAAAGGGCTATAGAGTTGGAGGCTCAAGACTTTAATTTAATTGGAAATCAACTCTACAAGAGAAGAAAGGACAATCAACTTAGAATCTGTGCAAGTGAAAGTGAATACCTACCGATTCTAGAACACGTACATGGAGGAATAAGTGGAGGCCATTTTTCAGGCGATAAGACGGCAAAAATTGTCTTAACCGCAGGAATATGGTGGACTACATTGCACATGGATGCTGAGGAGTTTGTAAAGCGTTGTGACACATGTCAACGCACTAAGGTGCCGATAAAGAGAGATGAGATGTCCCAACGGCCAATGATGGGAGCACGGGCATTTGCAAAATGGGGAATTGATTTTGTGAGACCTATTTCACCCCCTGCATATCGCACCCATACCTAATATATCATTGTGGCTATGGAGTATCTCACAAAATGGGCTGAAGCCAAAGCAACACAAAAAGCAGACGCAAGAACCACTGCACAATTTTTGTATGAGAATGTCTTTGTACGATACGGAGTACCAATAGAAATTGTCAGTGATCGAGGAACACATTTTCTTAATGAAGTCATTGAATATCTGCTAGAGGAATTCATGGTCATACATAGAAAATCTGCTCCATATCATCCACATTCAAATGGATAAGCCACAAATAAAACACTATGCACTGTTTTGACTAAAATTGTATTAGAGTCAAGGACAGACTGGGATCAACAATTACACTCAACACTATGGCATACAGGGTAGCTTAAAAAACATCAATCGAAACCACACCATACAACATGGTGTTTGGTCTAAACGCTATATTACCCATAGAGTTTTTAGTTCCAACTCTACAAGTAGCGAAACGCTTAGAATCGACAGGGCATGAGTTCTCTTCAAGAATAGATGATCTTGAAAAGCTAGATGAACTTCGACTGAGAGCTATAGCTTCGATCTATGCTAAAAAGAGAAGACAAAAGGAGTTTTTTGACAAGCATGTGCGTACGAAAGAGTTCAAAACAGGTGATTATGTACTTGTTTACACTTTGAAGCAACATGCCAAAAAACTTAAAAAGCGAGGGATGGGACGCTTTGTGATTAGTGACTTATCACAAAGTGGAGCTGTCAAACTTGCTACATTGGCAGGAGAAGAAATGCCAAATTGGATTAGTGGGTGTCGGTTAAAAAATTATCATTTACCACTAACACAGGATATGCTTCAACAAATCCATCAAGAAAAACAACAGATGAAGGAGAAACAGAGGGTACGAGAAGAAGCATAAGCAGAGGCAAAAGAACGCATTGCAAAAAGAAGGCTTCTGCACGACAAAAACAACAAAGTGGATCACTGTTGTGAATAAATGCTTTGGTGAAGACACAGTGGAACCAATAATTGCAGTCAAAGTGGGTAGCAATCAAGTTGAATCGACGGCATTGCTTGATTCCGGAGCTCAAGGAAATATGATCTCGTACAAATTATATAAACAGCTCAAGCTTGAAGATCAACTACATCCTACTCAACAAGCCCTGGAAAGTAGTACATCACATTCGCTAGGAACATTGGGCTGGACAATATTGCATGTACAAATACATCAATATGTTTACCCCCACAAGTTTTATGTGGTTGAGGATGCGAGCACACTACACCCCATGTTGTTGGGACAACCTTGGCAGAAAGAGTATAATGTGCAGATCCATTGGAATTCGGATACAGTCAAAATTCAGCATGCACAAGAACAACAGGTGGTAGCATTTACTCAAACAACCCGGAAGAACCAGATAATAGCACCACGATCACTGGATAAAGAACAAAAAGGATGGGTGCCAATACAACACAACACGATACCTATGGAGAACAGCCAAAGAACTGCCAACCATGTTCACTACAAAAATAAGACAACACAGAAAACAATGAATAGATCAAGGTTAGCAACACACGAAAAAAAAGTATGGGTACGGAAGCATAGAGGCGACCTAGCATACAAACCACAATACAATAGCAGAAGTCAATAGAAGAACACAGCTAAACCAACAACCAAGGGAATAAAAAAGATATGGAACTCGAAGAGTATGCTCAGTAACCACTTAAATGCGACTCGCATTTGGATACCCAAACCAAAGCAACAGGAACTCCCTTCAGTACAAGCAACACCAGCAAAGCAAACACTCACTACATATGAAATCGACAAACCGATCTATGTGGGTGTGCCGATCAACAGAACAACAATGACGACCAAGGACGAAGCAATAAACCTACAAACGCATCCAAAACAAAGCTACAAATGGCAAGCAAAAGAGAAAAAGATGATGGCCAAGTCAGCCACAACAATTTGTCCAGGGAGTCCACGGCCAGATCGACAGTAGCGGCAACCCAAGCAACTTTTGCAAAGAAGATGATCAAACAAAGAGCTGCAGAGTTACAACTTTTACTTGCAAAGAAAATCCGACAACCAAATCAACAACAAACAGGAAATCTCGACGTCGAATGCCAATAAGCATCTTGCTTATTCTCTCTCCTCGCACAGCATTAATTTTTCCATACATTGACTGAGTATGCATCAAATAGTGCCACACTACAAGGTTGCGCATTAGCACAATTTTTAACCCATGCACAACACATACCCTTGACGATACCCTGTCGTCCGGGAGGACTCCGACCAAGAGGGGGGGAGGCATTCCAAATGCGGACTCATGTCATATATTACAGGGCAATGTTTGCGATTGAATTTTCAACCAATTTTTTGTTTTATTGTGTGATTTTTGGGAAAAGAATATTCCCTCATAATTAATCAGAATTGGGGACCAAATAATCATATATGAGCCCCTAGGGATGTGTATATATTGTAAAGCGAGTCAAAACTGGCTAAAAATCGTCGAAAAACAGTAAAAAATAGGCCAAGGTTGACGATTGAGAGCGAGAATGTACATAGACAACAGAAGAGTGAGCTACATAGTGTTAGTATATTTATTGGTATTTTTCTAGGTTAGATTTGCTATTTTTGGGTTGATTTGGGATTAATTTGCTCAACTTGAGCTATTTTTCTAGCAAAAAATAAAGAAAAAATCCATAATTCAGATGGAAACGCAACAGAAGAGATGCTTGATTCAAGTAAGGTAAAGAAGACACATAAAAAATATGGAGTGCGAAGGTGACAGGGAAAAACTGGCCACCGTCATGACGGGACCTCCAAAGGAGAAATCTGCAAAAATTGGTGGAACTGGAGCAAACGAGGTCCAAATCAGAAAATTTGCGAGCCTTTGAACCGCATCTCGCAAAAATTTATGGCCACAGGTAAAAGATGGGAAAATTTTATGTTGGAGCCCCGACCACATATAGGGAAGATAGGCTAGAAAACTCTCATTTGAGTCATTTCACCTTCCGAGAGAGAGAGCTTCCTACAGCATCCGAGACTTCCAGGAGCTCATCCATCGTGCACGGACTTTTGAACTACACCAGATATGAGAGGTATGCTCATCAACACTGACTCTAAGTGTTGTTTGCTTCAGTTAGGCACAAAACCTCGCCAAAGTCACCATCCCAACCTATGGACACACACTGTCACATGACTGATAGGGAGACCCAGAGGCCACCAAATAACACCAAAATTGAAAGGCATAATGCCTATAGCTTAGGGAACAAACCTATGACCCCGGATAGCACAGAGGAAGCCTCCCAAAAAACCCTAATTTCACAGGGCTTGCAGAAGTGTAGTTGACCCCAAGTGAGCGGAAAAGAGCCAAATTACACAGGTAGCAAGCCAATGACCTCGACAAACCAACCGAAGGGTTAGACCATGACAAAACCCTAATTTCACAAGTAGCAAGCCAATGACCTCGACAAACCAACCGAAGGGTTAGACCATGAAAAAACCCTAATTTCATAGGGCCTGCAGAAGTGTAGCTGACCCCAAGTGAGCGGAAAAGACCCAAATTACACAGGTAGCAAGCCAATGACCTCGACAAACCAACCGAAGGGTTAGACCATGAAAAAGTCAATCCAAGCTAGACCTAGAGCCTCTATCTGATAGAGACCGCGCAAAGCGTCACGAAGCTCTAACGGGCCAACCAGGTGACCAAATGACACCAAATTTGACGGGGCATATCCTAAGGATGTTGACTACAAGATGGAATGATGCGACTCAAGAAAAAGCATTTCCACGAGGGCAAACGCCAGCAACAGGCCAGAAAAGCATCCAAATGATAGATCTCGGTGACGTAAGCACCAAGAGAACAACCGACGGCTTTGACAGAAGGTCTAAAGAAATGGGAAGCCAGCCTGAGTCATACAATGACCAAAAAGTACGGCGGCAACCACCTAAAGGGTCACCCCGACTCCGAGAACAGCTAAGTGCTGCAAACAGGAAGTACACTTTTCCAAATTGGTTAAAACTTAATGTGTGTGTCTAGAAGAGCCCATTAACACCAGGGGAATCAACTAACTTCAAAAAAGGTAGACAGATGACAACTTAGGGAGTTTATCGCGATAGAATCACCCTGACACACAGAAGCATGAAAAATGGAGTTTGACCTCACAAATTATATTGACAAGGTATAATAACAACAGATACCAGCTAGAATTGCAAAAATCAATCTATCTTGACCATCTTACAAGTCTATCGCAATAGACTCATGATTACTATCTGGGGAAGTCTCTTTCCAAGAATTGTCACAGGGACAGACTTAACACAGCATGTGGACAAAGTACACCAAGTTTGGGGCAATGTGGACACATAATGCAGGAGGAGATAGACTTGACGGACAGTTCAAAGTCTAACAGAGCAGTATCAAGCCCACACAAAGACAAATGTATATGTGATGAGCTAGGTGACCTTACAACCACTAAGAGAAGGCAGCCAATGACTTACAAGACAAAAATAGGGTAATTTGAGGCCAACCCCAAGTCTATCGCGATAGACTGGGCGGAATGATGAGGGGGCTTCAACCTAAAATCTGGCTTCCACAACTGTCTTCTACATGCTATCAAGAGGATACCCAAAAATTTTGGACACAAAACAACAAAAAATGAGGGAGATAGACCAACATCTCCTCACAAGAATTTTGGCAAAAGTGAAGTTGATCCAAATGTAGGTCACATGACATCCAAATGAGGTGGTAACAAAATCAGATCATGTACAAGCCATGGGGAACAAGTGTGTACGGCCACATATAGAAAATACATCATCTAAGAGAAAAACCCCTGTCTATCGCAATAGACTGGGCAAAATGCTTACAGGGGTTGATTTTCAAATTGTGACTAGATGGAGACCTCACATACCCTATGCACATGTACCACAAAAATTTTCAATGCATTTGGACATGTTCTCCTTGACCTATGGATCTAATTTGAAGCTTTCAGCATCAGAATATAATAATAACTTGTCTATCTGCTAACATTTGTCACTAACTCATCTTGGGGATCAAGAGAGCTCAGCTAGATGCATTCTTAAGTGATAATCAATTTAGAAAAGATATACCATGATTATACATTAACCCCTGCTTATGAATTCAGGATCCATGGAAGCCTCCCCAAGCAAGAAGAAAGGCAAGAAGCTGGCAGTGGATGATGCGCAACCCTTCACAATGTTGCCAGACTCTCTGAAGCCAACAACCACATGGATCCCAGCAGATGAACAACAAGCAGCAGCTTTCCAAATCTATCAGGGATCCTATGTGGATGACAAGCGCAATGTACTGGACACAGTCATGATCCCAAAAGAAGCAAAGAACTACTTGAAGAGGTCCCCACAAAGATCATGGCTGAAGAAAGTAGGGTTATGGGAATTTGTGTCCCTACCACCGGTGGGAATAGACTTCAAAAGGGTGCACCAATTAATTCAAACAATCCAAGAAGATGGAACTTGCAGAGTGTCAGGGCTTGACAATGAGATGATGGAGATTCAAATCACCAAGGAGATTATCAAGGAAGCCTTGAAGGTGTCAGATAATGGGCTAAACATGAGGGAAAGGAGGAAGAATCTGGTGGTCTACCTGAGAAAATCAAAACTGCCTTCCTTCAAGGACATAGCAAACCAAAAGGTGGTGGTAATCACTCAGATCTACAGTCAGTGCCTGTTGAGTTATAGAAAAAGACCAAATAGATATACTACACCGCATGGAGTTCTGTCGACGACAATGACTTGGGTTATAAAAGCAGAATATGAATGTTACATAGATCATGCTTCGTATTTGTTTGAAGAGGTGACAAGAATACGGGAAGACAACCCCAGTTACATTGCACAAGGAGAAGTGCTTACGAGGCTGATCTATCATGCAATAGGAGTAAGAGATCAAATGCCGCTTTCCCCTCATTAGAATGACTGGCTTATTCTAAGGCAACATCTTGATGAAAGACCAAAAAAGAGAGTGACTCCTTCCATCAACACCATTGGAGGACACACATTGGAAAGGGTTGCCAGGAGTACCCAAGAGAAAAGAGAAGAGGAGAGAAAGGATGAGGAAGAAATACTGAGACAAAAGAAGAGAAGAACTGAGGCTGAGCACAACACCAGGCTGCAGAAAATTGCCAAGATGGACAGAATGCTATAAGGGTTTGTCCTAGAAAGATCTTTACAAGGAAATGTAGGTGCCACCTAGAAACCCTCTAGTAGCTCTTACACACTAAGAACAAAGAATGCCAACAATGCATCCTTTGAGTTGGACTAGTTTGAAAGATACATCCAAGAGAGGAATGCTACGGATGAGCCAGAGCTGCCACTTGAAGAGGAGGATCTCCAAACATTAAGACATCAATTGAGGCCAACTACAATAGATGAGTAAGCACCACCTCCATCTCCAAGGCCAATGGCAAGTGAAAGGCAACCAACTCCACCTGCCGACTCTCCTCCACATCCAGAGATCTCACCTCATGATGAGAGAGTCCCTACACCACCCCATAGAGAAGAAGAAGAAAGGATAGAGGACCATCCACTCACTGGAACAATATCTCACCTTGATAAAGGCAAGCAGATAGTGGTGGATCTGACAAGAGAACAAGCAAGGTCCTCTTCTCAAGTAATTGAGTTGGGAGCTAGTATCAACTTGGATTTGGGAGCAATGGAGACTCTACTAAACCAAGTAAAACTACACAGTCGATTGTTAGCCGATCAGAACAGGGCTAACAAAAAGATTATGGAGACAACCCAGCCAGAGGTTCTAAAGTTGCAGGAGGAAAGAGACGACAACCTTACACTGATCAGCATTAAAGATGCTGAGATCTCAGGTCTCAAAAGCAGAATAGACCTCCTCAAGGAAAATTTCCAGAAGTCAGAAAGTTACAATGCTATTTGTGAAGATACCATCTCGGTGTTTCTTGAAGATGTCAATGATAGAGATGAACAAATGCAGAGGTTGATGGCAAAAAAGCAAGATTCTCTGGAGGCAGTCAAAAATTTACAAGTCATAGTTGATGACTTACAAATTGAGGTGAAGGATTTGAGAGCAGTGACAGATATACAGGCAAGGGAGATAGAAAGAGCAAAAAAGCAAAAGACGTTGCTATGAGAAACACCAGTGGCCCAATGACAAGAAGACGTGGAGGCAATGAAGAGAGAGCTAGAATTGGAAAGAAAATAGAGGTTGATGATACCTGAAAGTGCACTTGGGGTTGAGGATCAGTTGCAAAAGAAAATATCAGACTTACAAAGCAGACAACAGCAAGGACCAGCTCAAGACATTGAAAGAGAAAGCCTCGCTTTCAAGTCCATCAAGGAAGAAAATGAGAATCTGCACAACAAAGTCAAGGAATTGGAAGATGCTGCAGTCCAAAAGGAGATGAAATTACAAACACTCCGTATTGATAATCAAACAATGGCTGCACAAATTGCAAATCTCCAAACTGCAAGCCAACCCCACGGGCAGGTGAGGGTGCACACGGTGCAAGAGGCCACGGATTTGACTGGCCTGGCTTGGCAGAGCTATATGGTGGTGGTGATGAGGCTGAGGAAGGGTCAAAGGACCACGGGCCCCCAGATACTCAGGATGATCAAGCTGGCCCTAGCAACCAAGAAGAAGATGAAGATTCCATCACAAAACTTGAAGAGCAGAAGCTGGCCGAAGAAATGGAAAAGCAGTCAGATATGATGTGGTACAAGGCCATGAAACTAGAGAGGGAAATTCTACGAGGACTCTCTAGATCAGGCAAGACAGCAGAAGGGCTAAGGGAAGAGTGGAATGCCCCGATGTTACCCTATGCTCTGCTGAAATATGAAACAATGACACATCAAAGGCAGCTACCAAATGAAGAGCAAGTGCCACTATGTGAAGGAGATTTCAGGTTCAGGAACAGAAAAGCAGAATCATAGATAGCCAGTCAAAGTGGACGCATCAGTGTCTATTGGATCATCCTGACAACCTGATCCACTTAGTGAATGCACCACCTAAGCTCAGAGATGATAGAACTTTTTGCCCAAGACCAAGAACTTATACTTACAGCCAACATAAATCCTTACAAAGCAGAAATCCCACATGGTTGAACTATCCAGTTTTGATAGGACCAGCCGAAGGAGAGAGAATATCCGGTGCGTACATGGTGAAAACCCTTGAGGGTGCCATTCCGGAATTCGGAGGCTCTCCCGACCTATCCTGCAAAATGCTTTGTAAAATTGCTAGGACATTTTTGGCCTATCTCACAGTGTTTTCAGAGAGCTAGAGTTCAGAGTTCATGGATACATAAAGAAACATATCGGAGCTATCATATGATCCTAGTGTGCCACCTACAGAGCCAGTTTTGTACGCATACTTTAGACGGCTCATGTTTTTGCCTAGCTACCATCTCCAGACATTCGAAGAAGCATTTTACACCGGCTTCTTCATGCACAAATCACAAATTTTTGGCCCATTAATGGTGAGCGAATCTATGAGATACGATGCCTTTCTACATCAAATAAACCAGGAAAGAAGACAAAGACATTGAAGACGAAGCCAATCATGTCATGGTAGACATGAACTAGGACGGGGGGAGTGTTGGATCCCAACAGTTGTATAAAGCCTCTTTGTAATGACTATTAAATTCCCTTTGTAATGCCAATGATGTCTACCGTCTTTATCCAATTGTCTGGATTATGTATAGATCTATTAGTTGGCCGAGACGCAATGCGTTTCCACTTTGTAATTATGATGAGTAGAACTCATTAAAACCCCATGTACATTTTCAGCTAAGGTGACTAAAGTATAAAGGTCACCTTAGAACCATTTTTGAATAACATTTGAATAACTAATTCTGTGTTGTACGAGTCTGAGAGAGAGAGAGAGTGTGTGTGTGATCTTATCCTCTTTGCTACTCGCATCATCCCGGTAGCCTCTCCGAGAGCTACGCGTCCACACCACACATTCGCATCTTCGAGTTGTTTGCGAGCGATCTTCCCACGAGCTTGTTTTGCTTGTAAGTAGCACAAACGGTGTCTGTTTTCAACTATCAAGTACTTTACAGAACGAGAGCGAGATTAGCTATGCATAGATGTTCATAGACTTAGGTTTCGCACACTTTTAGGTTATGACCTATGAGTCTATCACGACTATATTTGAGGTAGCTAGGGTTATAATCTGGTGAGATTGGACTTATAGGTAAGTGTATCCTAGTGAGGGGATGGTGCCTAGCAAGTTTGAAGCAATTCCGAGTTCATTTAATGCGTGGACGATGTTATGAGCGTTTAGGGATAGAGTGGGTTGGATTCAACAAGGATTAGTGATTGATGCATCATAGAAGTGCGTATGCATGGCTTATGTTTTCCTAAAAGGCTATATATGTAAATCTTTTATTGATGAAACAATAGTGTGGTTTTTGGGCTTGCTGTGTCGACTATCTCTCTCTCCCTTTCTCATTCTCTGCAAGCTTGCTCGCCATGGTGCTTCTCCTTAGATGCCACCCTCCATAGCCTCCACTACACCTAGCACTTGGTATCAGAGCTTAGTGCTGGCAAGGTAAGGCGAGCCTAGGGGGGTGGGCATCTTGAAATGTTGCAGGGGGGAAGCATCAACAACATCGACACTGTGTGGTGGTTGTTCCCAGGCAGACAACAAGGGTGGCCAAGCATCTCAAGACACTGCCTCTCAAGACGATGTTGGCACGCAGGGAGCAGTTGCAAGCAGACAAGTGCTCCAAGTAGCATCTTGAAACTCTACCCCTAAACAAGGTGGACGTCGTCACAGGCAACATGGACTGCATCTCAAAATGCTCTCCATAGCTCATGGCAAATTGAGAGTCATAGTAGCATATCAAAACACTGCAAAGGAAAAACTGCTAGTCGGCAATACTTCAAGCATATCAAAATGTTGTTGCTTGCAGAACT